>NW_028277029.1:4551897-5170345 GCF_059951505.1 Python bivittatus | reverse complement strand
CTTGAGCTGTTGCAAAGCGATGAAAAAAAAAAATCTCTTCCCATAATTGATTTAGACCCATCACATTTTCCTAGCAAATAGAAACCTACTTTTTGTGATGGCTTACAAATTTTACTCAGCCTTCTGTAATATGATGGAATAATTGTACAGGCGATTTTAATAACTGCTATCTTCCTCAGTAGCCATCTCCTTGGTTTCAGCCCCCTGATTCCATCAATTAATGGTAAGAGTAACTAGTTCCAAATTCCAAAATATTTTATTTGATTTGTTCATTAAAATATGAATAATGTCATACCTTTGGAACACATTGATATGAAGGAAGCATTGAGAAAGTTATTGCTGCCACCTAGTGTTTTAAATACTGCTCTAGCCCCGTACCTCCTTACCTGCAAAGCACTGATTCAGATTTTGTTATTCAACTCCTAATAACTGAGGCCACTGTTATTTGTCCCCTAAGGCACTTTATGTCCCAAGGCAATACACCCGATTTCACTTGAGTCATGCAAGCAACGTGATCTGCCCCATAAATTGCGTCACTCCGAGTTGGCGTCAACCTACTCTAAGCTCCTTTCAAAGTAAATCACTCCTGATCTGGATGGAAAAGGGTGTTTAGATTCAGTCTAAATTGGTGCTAGATACCAAAGTGGATACAAACTTAATCTACTGGGTTCTTAACTATCCCACATCCCAGCTCTGCTTGCTATTAAGATTGAAGAGGTATGGAACATCAGACCTTGCGGTAAGCTTCCATTCTTTGTGGCACCCATCAAAGGAGCATGTTAATGAATATCTTATGAAATATTATTATTTTAAATTTATTGGCTGGCCTACCTTAGTAGCCTCTGGGCAGCATACAAAACTGTAAAAAAACCCATTAAAACAGCTAACTACATTAAATCAGACAGACAGCCCAGACTAAAACGATCCAATAAACAACAGACTCAACAAAAGTAAACTGATATAGTTTATATTATTGGATGTAAGTGTGTGTGTATAAATCCTGTATGTGGTGCTGTTATAACTTGCAGTTCGAATAAAAGTTTAACTGTGGTCTGTGACGGTAACAAATTCTATCTATCTACCTAATATCTTAGGTTATTAAAACAACAGTCCCAGTCATTTTAATCTTTATTTAACTTTAAGTTATTATGTGCAAAGAAGTATTAGCATAGTTTTAGCAGATTTTGGGGAGTGTTGAACAATGCTTTATGTATACACACCTGGAATCTTACAGAGAAGAAAACTTTTACGTCTGTGCATGCATGCATTTCAGCTCTTCATTCAAAACATTTCAGGAGAAGAATTTGCAAAGTGTGGAAGTATGTTTGACATACCTCTTTTGAACAGTGAAAGCAGCTACCTGATTTGACCCAACTGCTTTAAGAATCTTAAAAAAAAAAAAACAAACAAAGAGAGGCAAGTGGCAAAGTACCTTTTTCAAATAATTTACACACTTTTAATATTTTTCCATATCATTTCCCACTTAGTTGAACAAGGAGCATAACTTGAAATATAGACATAAATTTGACTAATCTCTTTCAGTTTAACAGTAGAAATGGCAACAATTTTGTCTGAGAATAGCTGTTACTACCTCTGTGACCTTAGATCACATCTTTCTGTTCTGCTTCCGGAGAACACTTCAAAGCACTATGTCATTTTGAGGCTCCTGCTCATTCCAGAGAGTCCAGTTTAGTCAGTTGCAAGCTAACCCCAGCAGTTTATTGGCTATTATGCAGAGGAAGGGATCTCCCTTAAAGTAAATCATTATTTTACCATGATCTTTGAACTCTTTCAAAGCTGCCTCTTTAACCATGAGTGCTGTGATAGCATGATTACCATTATTCTTGCCTTGCAAATAGAAGGTTGCTAGTTTTAAACCCCTGCAGAATATTTAATTGCCTTTTTCTCTCCCTAAACTTCCTACTTTTCCGTGTGTCATTGTGCTACTAGACCTCTCTTGATAAAGGATAGGTTTATAAGAGATTAAAAAGAAGGAGGGCAGTAAGAAAGGATTTTTAAGCTGCCTGTTGTGCTTACATATGTGCATTTTGATGTTTTAACTTTGTTAAATCATATACATATATTTATAGACAAATTAGCAGATGTATAAAATGAAAGTATATGTCCAGGAGGAGCTGCTCACAAGAAGGAAAGAGTCGGGCAATTGCTTCACTGGAACAGAAAGGTGGGAGACTCATCAGCAGGGGAGGATGTGATGGTCTATTGTCCAGTACCTTACAAGCTGTTGCCAAAGGTTTCAGCCTAGAAAAGATTTTCTTAAACTGGCCTAGAGTTAAGCTGGCATGAGCCCCTGATAGCAGCAGCTTAAACAGTAAGTGTGAATATACCCTTAGAATTAAAGGACACTGAAGACTATTTTCCACCATATAATAACAACACAGTATACTGTACCACCTTTATATTATAATTAACAATGCAACTTATATAATGTTAATCATTATTACATTTACAGAGAGGCGTTCAGTGATTCCCAACTGATCCGTTAAATTCTTAGAGTCTAACTTTTACAAACAGCGTATCTCTTCGATTGCTCAGATATCTCATTTTTAATAGCTATAACTTGATCCTCCAGTTGCTTCAGCTGATCAGCTTTTTTTCGTTTGATCTGGTTCAGACCTTGTATCTTCTTTTCTAAATCTGAAATAACAAAAGTAAAAAGTATACATTGTTAGGTATGTACAGTAAATCTGAACCAATCAGTTATATAAAACTTAGTTAATCCCCAGTTATCTGACTTGAGGTCAAGCTATATTATCTGCTTAGCTGTGTTAAGGTTACAGTTTTGGAACTGAAAGGGATCTGTGCCCAATCCAGTTGCAGGAATTTGCATTGACAGCTGTCAGACTATATTTGGGTTGCAAAAATCCAGAGAGCCATTCAAGAGCAGCAAAGAGGTGTAGGAAATTCCAAGGCTGAATTACACTCTTGGCCCTTCCCCAAGTAGGGAAGGACCATTAACTCTGTTATGGAATTAGGACTGGATTAGAAAATCAGTAGGATTCCTTTCCAGTTCTATTCTTCGAACAGGTAAGTGTCTGCCCTGGTCCATTCTGCCATATTTCTTGCATAGGAATTAAGTATCTGACTGTTTGTCCTCCCTAGCCAGTAAATATTTAAAAAGGGGTTGCCTCCCTTCCTGTCCCTCCCCCCCCCCCCCCAATATTTCCAAAGTCTTCTATAGGAACAAGACAGAGAAACTTTATGGCCTTAGACTATTACAACATAAAAATATTCACACCATGTAAATTTTTGGTAAATGTACGTATAAGCAAGGCACGTACACTACCTGTGATTCTTTTTGCTTTCTCTGCAGTCTCCTTGGCCAATTCTTCTGCCTCTTTTTTCAACCAGTTCAGTTTCTGCAAGGTTTCTAATGGAAGTCCACTGGTCTGGAGTTTTTCTTGCAAGCTGCTGTATTCTTTTTTAAGATTAGCAGATTCCTAAAAAACAAGGAATGTAATTTTTTCCTTTTTTTTTTTTTTGCAATTCTATGGTGTTCTTAAGTAAATTCAAATGAATTCAATGACACTAGCTGTCAAGTAAGCAGTATAGGATTGCAGCCTTAAACACAATTGATTGATTAATTATGCCCCATCAAGTCAATGTTGACTCTTAGCAACCACATACATAGATCTTCTCCAGGATGAACTGTCCCCAATCTGGCCCTTCAGCTCTTCCAACAGTGTAATTCACCATTGTAATAGTCAATCTGGTTGTCCTCATCTTCTCTTTCCTCCCACATTTCTCAGCATTGTGGACTTCTCAAAGGAGCTAGGTCTTTGCATTAATGTGTCCAAAATATAATTTAAGTCTAGCCATTTGTGCCTCAACTGAGAACTCTGGGTTGATTTGTTCAATGATCCATTTGTTTTCTTAGCTATTCATGGTATACTCAGGAGTCTTTTCCAACACCAAAGTTCAGAAATTAGGAATCTGTAAATGAAAGCTCCAGAGGGATGAACAAGGACATTTAATTGGTATATTACCTTATTACTTGCTGTTGCTTGATTTTGTGCTTCTTCTGCCTTTGCTCTTGCATTTGTTGCTTGGATTCTATTCATCTTCATTTTGGTCTTCAGGGAATTTATTTCATCTGCCAGCACGGACAGTTTTTCTGGAAAGGCCTGCAACTCAGTAGCAGTCCTGTTCATTTGGTTCTCAGTCTGCATACCAAGAAATATAACTAATAAAAGGTTTGCAACTCATTCTTAGAGGACAATTAATGAAAAAGACAAGGGGTGCAGGATCAAATCTTAGAAACTAATGGGCATATTGGTATTGTAGCATTAGCTATTTTAATGAACAAGCTATTTGTCCAAAAGTTTATACAATAATATTTTCCATTGTACTATGGGAAAAACAGAAGTATGGAGTCCTTGGTGCTCTCTGAGCTTGGTTATTTGCTTGCAGACGTTTCATTATCTGACTAGGTAACATCATCAGTGCTAGTGAGTGCGGGGTTTGCTCCCTGTTTATATACCCTCATGTTGGCGAGGGTGTGGTAATTCCTTGATTAGGGTATTGGTTTTGATTGATTGTTTGTTGGTGTTAATCCCTGCGGGATTAGTTCAACCCTGAACTATGTATGTTCTCTTCTATTGAAATACAAGTTTACCTTTCCCAGCCTGATTCTCTTGATTTATTAGACCAGTGTTTCTCAACCTTGGCCACTTTAAGACAGGTGGACTTCAACTCCCAGAATTCCCCAGCCAGCATGGCTGGCTGGGGAATTCTGGGAATTGAAGTCCACCTGTCTCAAAGTGGCCAAGGTTGAGAAATGCTGTATTAGACTATAACATACACTTTGGCACTGCTGATAGATGATGCTAGGTACTGTAGTCTGACACATTTGGAAGGAATCTCAGTTAAAAAACAATAGGACATCCTGGTGAAGGAGATGATCTTGATCACCATGCTATTTGATTACTGCAACACAAAGTATGTAGGCGGCCATTGGAAGTGACCCTTAAGCCACATCTGATGCAGAACACAATGGCAGGGTACTCGCTGGGAAGACTGGTTATTGTAAAATAATATCTGTCTTGCAGTTGCCTCATAGGCTGCTGGTAGGCTTCTGGGTCCAGTGTGATACTTATCACCTAAAAATCCTTGCATGGCGTGGCATGGCACTGGGTTACAGCAGGAACTGCTTTGCCAAGTGTGATTGTGATTCTGCCCATCCACTTCAAACCCTGAGAGAAGGTCTGCTCCAGGTTCTTCCCCTGTGGAAGTTTAAGGGTGTTTGGACTAGGAGGCAGGCCTTCTCTGTGGTAGACCCTCATTATAGAACACGCTTTCCCTGGAGATGCCAATGGCCTCTCCACATATTCAGGAGAAACGCAGTTGGCCTTTGGACTGTAGGACACATCTGTTTTCATTGTTATTAAGTTGAATATGATTTTGGTTTTAATTGATATATTCTGTTGATTGTGCTCAGAGTTGCTCTGACTGGAGTGTTCTATAAAGACTGTCCAATAAATAAGTATACCTAGGTGGTAGAGTACGATGAGAACTAATTAGGACATGAAAGGAGGAAATTTCTATTAAAATTTGGAGTTCTAAAAGTTTATACTGTAGATTATATTTTGCTCAATGGTACAGCAGAAATCATGCAGATCATCTCCTGAGGAACATCCTGGGGGTTTGCAGGTACACTTTTAGTTTCCTGAAAGATTTCATTGACCATAGGATAGGTAGTTGATCACTATATGATATCAACCCAACATTTCATCAATATAATTTGTCTAAAATGCAGCCATTATAGTTGAAAAAGTATGGCTTAGGGACATACAGCTGCATTCCTGTTGTGTGGGTGTGGAAGGAATTTTGTCAGCTAGGCCTTTTCCATCTACCTGAGGCCATGCTGACATGGTCCACAAAGCTGAGAGAAGTCAGGGAGGCAAGAGAGATTTCATATGACAAGGCATATATAATATTCACTGTAGGGAGTGGAGGAGCAGCACTGGACAATGTGGAAGACAATATGTGCATCCTGCTGCCTTCCTTGCCTATATCCCATAAGTTAGCTGGTTGTGTCCAGGTCCTAACAAAAGATGCTCTCTTTTCACCAGCATCAAAGACAGTCAGGTTCTGTATATGGAACGGAGAGAACAAACACCATCTTGTCCTTTGCCCCAAGTAGCAAAATGTCTTAGGTCTGAATCAGGTAATACAGGATGGCATTCTACAAAGAGAAGCTTTGGGTAAGATGGTGTCCAGTTCCTCCCAGTGCTTCGTTAAAACAACCCTTGGGATAAATGTAGGATTTCAACATTAGATGGAGAAATAGAAAGCGTAAAAATGCACAACAGACAAAGCAGTTCTGTTATGTTCAGAAATTAATATGGGAGGAAACAGTACATCCATAACATTTAAAGAAAGCTGAATGCATCGATATTGGAGTGAAGGCACCTGAACCAAGAAATGAGAATATTAAAATTAAGTATCACTGAAATGCTCTAATTTACAGTCTCTGATTTAAGGGATGATACCTCTGAAATACTTGTTTTAGTTTGTTCTAGTTTCTCATTTAGAATTGCCAAGGCGTCTTGGGTTTGCCGCTGAACATCTCCCACTTCTTTCAAGTCGCTTATTATTTCATCGGGCTTTGCGAGAGCTTTTGTTCTCTCCCTGAATTTTAAAAAAATAGGCCAGATCTTCAGAAATGCAAGAAATCTACTGTATTCTAGGATTATTAATTGGAAGTATAGTACAATAATGTATATTTATTAGAGAAAGAAAGAGAGTGCAATGAGCAAACAAACAAAAAAATCTTTACCGCAAGCCATTTAGGAAGATGGATGAGGATAGAACATAACATTAGTGTAACAAAAGACTTAATCATGATTATTTGGATAGCTCAGTTGACCTTGGTTTTCCCACAGAATGATTGAAAAGTTACCTTATGATAAGATTAACCAAAATGCAGTCCACAGATATACAGTTACATTTGTTTATATTAAAAATAATGCCCAGAAAATTCATTTTCAGGGATTTGCGTTGGATTATCACAAATACAAATAAGAAAATACTGTACTTACTCAGTTTCTTGTGCTTTCATCAAAAGACTCTGGGCCTCTTCCTTTTGTTTCATTAAGTTTTTTGTATATACTGTGGAGTCCTCACAATGTGTCATGAAATTCTTGAGGTTGTTGAGCACGTCCGGGAGCTCCTGAGGAACTTCATGCATCTTGATGCCCAGAACATAATTTGCAACTTTCTCTATATCCTCAGGTGGGGCACTCTCCTCTTATAAAAGTGAGGAGAGAACCATGTAGGATCACTGCTTTTGCACCCTCAGTATAAATACAATGACACTAACAATGAAAGAGATTTCCTGCTGTTGACACACGTACAAAAGAGGCAGCGTTTGGATTGTAGCGTCATACCCACTGTTTTGCAGTTTTGGACTTCCCCTCCCCTTCCCGTAGACCAACATTTCTCAACCTCAGCAACTTTAAGATGTATGGACTTCAACTTCCAGAATTCCCCAGCCAGCATGGCTGGCTGGGGAATTCTGGGAATTGAAGTCCATGCATCTGGCTCTAGATTCTTCTGGGAGGAAGAGCAGCATAAAATAAAGCAATATAAAATAAAAATGCAGTGACAACAGGATAGCACCCTTCACTATTCCTGAAGGGAACCAGTTAGTCTATAGGTAGACAGAGCATGTGAAAAATAATTCCAAAAAGCTGAGGTCATCTCTCAGAATCTGTTGTCAGAAGTGATGGCCTCATTTTATCAAATGAAAAGGTTGGCCTAGCCCCCAATCCCGATCCATTTTTTTCCTACTATAATCAGCCCTAAAAAAAACCTTGCTAATTGTCAATATTAGATCTTGTGTGGCATTAAATTAGGCAAAGCAACAAGAGAAAGTGATCAGATACTTAGAATATCTGATTATCCAGTGAGATTTTTAATATTCTCATTGGCTTGGCTTCCAAATATCATCTGGAAGCTTTATATGGTGGTTATAAAAGAAACGGATTTATTAAACAGGTAATATTTAATGGATTCATTAATACAGTCTTGTTTTGTTTACTGCTAAAATCAATATTATGGATACCTAAAAGTTGGGGACATTATTATTTATTATTTGTATTCTGTTTGTGTATACACACACATTTTTATAGTGATATAACATACCTGAATTACTTTGAAAAAACAGAGTTCTTAGTATGAAGATCAGCTGCTTAAATATCAGCTAAATTGGATTATTTTTAATTAAAAGTGGGCTAAAATTAATATAAATAAATAATATTTTTATTTTGTTAAAATGTGTGCTATGTTGAATTTATTTTGCATGACATATACTGAAAATGGAAGAGAAAGAATAGCACATTTACCTAACAAAAAGTTTCTCAGTTTCTTGATAAGGTCTTTGATGTTTTCTCCTTTGTTTTCTATTTGATATTTATGTTTCTCCAGTTTTCCGTGTATCTCCAAGGCTTTCTTCTTAGTATCGTCAGTCATTTTTCTTATATTTTTGATCTGTGAGTGTACATTTAGATAACAATCTGATTTTTTTCATTATCAGTTTTATTGATTAAAAGAACCAAGGATTATGATAGTATTTCCCCCATAATTTCTAGATCCATTTTCAGTTCTAACCCTAAGCCTGGATTAAAGGAAAAGAAGGTCTTAGGCTCTCTCTTTCTCTCTCTCTCTCTCTTTTTAGCAACTGACTGAACTCATCCTGAGGGCAGAGGTACACTTTGGGAGGGGTTGTCAAAAAGCCAAGATGGTGCACAAGTGAACCCACTATCTTGTCTTTTTTAACCCCACCCCCACCCGATGCCTTTTCCTGGGGCAAATCGTTTTTGGTACCCAAGTGCTAGACCTACACAGAATCTGAATCATGATATGTCTAGTATCTATTTTTACAATCTGAATTATTCTGAGCACAGCCAATTCCCAAACTAGTCCACCATGAACTGTTGTTAGCTTCATTACTGTAGGAAAAATATAGAAGTGGGGGAAACCACACATGGAGCTAATCAGGGAAAGATAAATGGGGATCAATAAAGCTAGCATGGTTCTCTTCCCACATGATCCCTACATTCCTGATTTGTGGGTATAGCATGGAACTAGTTGCCATGTTGTTTCTGTAATTAAAAAAACAGATTCTTTGTGTTGGACCCGGAATTATTTCAGATCTGAGAATATTTAATACTGTAATATAAGGATTAGTATTCTCCAGGGATAGAGCAGGAAGGCAATTTAGACACTCAACCAGAAACAGTTGGTCTTCTGGTGCAGGCCAACTATACAAGTTGGAGACATATTCCTAAACACTATGCAAATGGCATACTTTATTAATTAGGTCATTGTCCTTGATAATAAAAATGCAGGAGCCATATGTTATAAATAAAAAATAATGCAATAAATCTTCCTCAACAACAGCAAAAATGAAAGGAGATTGTACAAAATGCAAAATTCCCCTGAAAGCTTCTCTGCTATTTTAAGACAAAAATCATCAGGGCATGCATTAGAGTCCAAATCCAACTTCAGTCATTGAGTTCCTAGTTACTAACACACATCCTGTCTCTTAGTGTCAACACCCTTACAATCAAGGAAGTAAGAATCACACAGACTTCAATAAGGAGTTTAATGCAAGAATTAGGGGAAAGGTACAGAAACTAGGATAGGAACCTCCAGCCCTCTGAGATCATTAAGGTAGAGCATGTTTGAAAGTTCTGGATGTCTTCTTCACAGGCTTTCTATAACTTGAGCTGGACTGAATTGCCATTTATTAGATAAGCCATTAACAAAATCTTCCATTTGTTGATGGTTTATGTCTGGAGCGCCTCTGGTTTCTTCTTCAGCCTCCTAACAATCTTTCACAATTAGCTCCCCATCTATTAACTGGGATTAATGTGACCTATCTTTTGAGCATGTTAAAAACGAAAACTTTATGAAGCTCAGAAGCTTGATTGTTGAACATACGGTACCTTATTCTGAGATCTTTGCGTCTGATTGGTTAGGTTACTTAGCAGCAGGGCTGTTTGATCAACCTTTCTAAAGGCGTTGATAGAAAGAGGGAGCGCTCCATTACAGTTTGGACCGCCGCAATGTTTGTTGCCCTGCCTGTTGCGACATAAAGCCCCGCCACACTCTGCCACGGCACACGACAAGTTTCCTGGCATTCCACACACCTGCATCAAAACACAAGAGAGGCATTCATACTGCAGCGATCAGTAAAAACATTGCTAAGTATGTTTTCACTCTCCATCCCAAATTTACTGGGGATGATCAAGACTAGCTCATACTTAACTACTTCATTAGTTTTAATATACAATTTTAAAAATATTGTATATTAGTTAAAATCTCTGGCTAGAACCTTCTAAAATGATTGACGTAATATGTCTTAGGACAGCTTAATATAAGAACAATATATAGGATTTCTCATTAGCTATACTCCTGATATATCCTTTTCCAGTGAATGTGATGGTGCCCCACTTTCTCCAAGAAATGAATCATCTTACTTTTTCATTTAGATTTTGAATATCTGAAATCGTGAACTTCTTCAGTTGGTTCAGTGTAATGTTTTCCTTTATGTCCAGATCATCTAGCATGGCAAACACATTGTTCCTTGTTTTTCCTCCATGAGCTATGATAGATTTTGTTTCATTGATTCTCTCTTCAGCAGACAACATTATTTGATAATAATTCTTTATTTTGCTGAAAAAATCTAAATCAAAGGACAATATCATTTAAACATAGCACTTCACAAAACATCGAGCAAATTTAAACCTATGTATGTAGTAGTAGTAGTAGTAATAAACAATGCATTATTATTTACACTTATTATTTACTTTTATATTTTCCTGCAATCAAGGACTCTCAGCAGTTCACAGATAGGCATACAACTAAAACATCCACACTAAAAATTTAAAAAATGGAATGGAAGATAGTATAACAACAGTAACAAAAATAACAGTGAAATGCATGAGTCCCCAAACAGTCTACAAAAGAGTTCTGTTTCAAGCTATTTGGGGAAGGTAGTTTGAAATGTTACTTTCCAGTTGGTAAAAACTTTAATTTTTAAATGCACGGCCTTCTTACCCTGCAATTGCAAGTATTCCATCCTGTGATGCAGTTCTGTTCTCTTCTGCAGGGTTTCGGAGAGATTGTCAACATCTTTGTGTAAGTTTTCAGTTATACCATGGAGATCAGGAAACTGATCCAGAGAGCCAGATTGCATAAACATGTGAGAAACTGTTTGTCTAAAAAGAACAACAAATTGACTATTACATTAGATTTAATGTTAAGATTAGCTCTTGACCTCTAGTACTTAACTTGGAATTGGATCCATCTTATTTCTGTCTGTTTTTCAGGAGTGGCACTTGAGTGTAGACACATAGACATGAACATTTAATGAACAATATTTACAAATGATGTATTCAGAATTTAAAAACAAATTTCGTAGAGACAGATGATAGATTTGCAAGGAGTGCGAACCTGAACCACAACCATTTCAGATCCTTCTAGATGTTTAGAAGATGGAAACATTTAATGCATACACCCATACATTTTGATTTAGTTCATTAGCATCCCCCAGAGTATCTGGGAATTTGGATCTACGCTGGGAAGCCTACATTATGTTTCCTACTGCATACACATCAAAAATTTGAACTCCTTTGCATAAAGCTTTCTTTACTTGGAACAAGTCTGCTTGTTGGTCAAATAAGTTTAGAGTCTTTAAGGAGAAAAGTTCAATAATTTTCTGAGTTGTTGGCAAGACCACTGAAATCAGAACACAGCTCATCGCCCTGTGAGACAAAACAGCTGGGCTCCATTCACAGAATAGCTTTCACTGATCTCAGCTTCACACAAACACACAATTTCGTTCTCAATTTGAGTCTTCCTAGTAACATCTAAAGAGGAAGTTAAAAATACACGTTTTCCTTTTCTCTCAAGCTTACCCTCTCTTTGTAGAACACAAATCTACTCTGAAATTAAATATAGTTAACACATTACTAGCAGTTAAATTCAGTTTATTGACTGTTATATAGAATCTGGGATATGTGATTGTTGCTTCCCTTCAAACTTTCTCTTTTTCTCTTTATCCAAGTCATTTTTTAAAAAAATATCTGGATATTTGGCTGCATGTTTTTAAAAGAAAAAGAACCTGAAGCTTTTGTATGAACAGAATTGAATAGCTACTAAGCTACTATTTTGAATATTTCACAACATTGTCTTATATTTTGTGACTTTTTAACTCTGAGGCAAGAAAATACATTATTTTTACTTTTTTCCTTAAGCTGGGCTAAAGACCCAGAAACTCTCAAAACTGCGGTTGAACTCAGCAGAGTTTAAAATCAGTCATTCCTTTAGGACAGTATTTCTCAGACTTGGCAACTTTAAGACGTGTGGACTTCAACTCCCAGAATTCCCCAGCCAGGCTGGCTGGGGAATTCTGGGAGTTGAAGTCCACGCGTTAAAGTTGCCAAGATTGAGAAACATTGCTTTACGGAATCTGTGTAAAGAAAAGGTCAAGTGGCTGGAAAAATCTGCAAGTCCAGAGTGTGATTCTCCTATCCAATGTAGTTTTTTTTATAAATTTCCTATTAAGAAATTACTTAAATAAAGAAAGTAGGAAACACAACTTACCTAATATTGTCATGCTCTTTTTCGATATTCAAGAGTGCCTTGGATGACAGGAGTGGGCTTTTCAAGATTTTTTCCATTTCAGAAATTTTATTTTCATAGCCTTTAATGTTTAAATCACAGCCAGGCATCGCTTTCCTCTTATCTGCTAGTGCTACAGTAAATTTCAGCAATTTTTGGATTCTCCGAGATAAAGAAATCATCATGTTATCCCACTGATCAAAGCAAACATGACAGCGGGAACAGGACGGAAATTCCTGGTGGTGACTGCGAGCACATTGATCACAGAGTTTTCCAGAGACCCCACGCCGGCAGTGGCACACGCCCGTGTCTTTATCACATGCAGGTATCAGACTTCCATCCTTGTTACACTTACATTCTGATGGGGACAGAAGCAATAATGTTAAGCTGTGAAAGGGAAAAGATGGGGGAAAAATTAAAGCCATAGTTTAAGGTTGTTTGTTATGTGAATGCACCATACATTGGCCTCTCTTACTTGGTGCTTTCCAGATGTGTTGGAGTACAATGCCCGTAATTTCTAGGCATAAATAATTAACTGACTGTGGGATGATGGGTGTTGCAATCCCACAAACCTGGAGGGCATCAGACTGGAGCAGGGGGCTATGTGTTATGCCATAATTAACGCAAAAATTCTAGGACTTTTGTCCTGTATTACCACATAAGTCTAACAAACTGCATTCCACTTACCAATGCAATGGATGCCATAATAATTTTCAGCACAGATATCACAATGTCTTCCTGTATAACCTAACTTACATGGACACTGACCTGTAAGCTGTAAAAAGAGTCTGTAGTTAGAACCTGGCAAGGGGGGAACAAGTGAGGTCATTGTGCTTGAACTAGATACCTATGGTTGCAAACAATAGCTTATTTCATTGTTACAAACCAAGGAACACTAATATTATTTATTTATTTTATTTTGTTTTCAAATTTGTATGCCGCCCATTAGCCCTTCGAGGTAATCCAGACAAGAAGCACAACCGTGAGTACTAACTCTATTGTAAGGTTACATTAACAGAATCTTGCAAGTCTGAAAGTATTTCCTCCCACCTTTCCTTTTACTCTCCAGAAAACTAGGGAGGGTCCCTTCTGAAATGCTTCCCACATCCCCCTTCCTTCTGCGGGCTGACATACCCTTTACATGCTGGTTTGTCCAGTCTGTGGCTCTTCTCCCTGTCTCCCAAGGTCATTCCCACATACCATTACATATTATAAGATGATTCAGTTTAATAAATTTTGGCCCCTGGAATTCCAGTTTATCCTTTAATTTTTAAAAATAATGTAATTAGATCAAGAATCTTGCCTGATCACAAATGTTATTTGGGGAATGTTTTGGATTGCAGTTGCAGGGGAGACATCCTATTCCCTGGACCATGTTCCAGTAGCCAGGAGCACATCGGTCACACTTCTTGCCTATCACGTTAGGTGAACAAGGGCACTTGCCAGTGGTCTGGTCACATGGGCAAAAGTCATTTCCTGACAGGCATTTTGTTGGGTTCACACCCAAAAGGTTGCAGTTACATTCTGAAAAGATACCAGACATAGCGATGGAATGATTGATTATCGTTTTTAGCAAATAACATTCTACTACCATGTTGAATTAATTGACATTTATCCCTGGTGCTGTTCCAGTTGGTTCCTGAGCTTGCTCATTACTTGTTGTATACTTTCATTCAAGGTGGATCATCCTCTGTTTGTACACATTTTGAATGAGGCTCTGTCCTTCAACTCCTGCTATTTTCTTTATAAACCTTTGATCTTTGCATTTTGGCCCAATCATGGATAAACCTATGTGACAAAATCTGGCCCTGATTGGCATGCCCTCTTAAAAACCACCTTTGAATTGGCTGAGAGAACTACTCTGTTCCATATTCCTTTGCCAGTATGCCAAACAATTTGACCCGAAGAGTGCCTCTTCTTTACTCATTCTCACATCTTTTGCTCAACACTGAGAATAATTGTCCACTGATGGTAGTTCAGCTGTCTATCTGCATAGTTGCCCACTGCCCCAAACAGCAACTGTCCATCTAAGTCATCTCATCCTAGTAGCATAAAACCTGGCCAAATTACCTGCAGTCTCGTTCCTGATGTTCCTGCTCTGTCTGAAGTCTCAGACTAACTGAACCTTCTAAGATGGATTTGATACTGCTAGAGTAGCTACAGTGTTTGGTACCAAGGTTTGTTGCAGGATTTTGTTTACCATTGTGTACCTTACTACTTTTCTCCTCTATCCTTTTTTAAAATCTTTAATTCAGTTATAATTAAATTGGTAGGCTAATATATAGATTAGGATGGTTCTTCCCATTGCCTAGACCAGGGTTTCAAACTGTGTTCTAGGGAACCCAAGGATTCTGCGAGACGTTGATGGGGTTCCATGAGAGATTAAGGGCCAGAAAAGTTCACTGAAATCCAGCCAATTGTCTGTCACTAGAGGTTTGCCTCTTGATCTGGGGTTCTGGGATTTTTTTTTTTTTAATTTACAGATTCCGTGGTCTGAAAAATCCCTGGCCTAGATCATGCTTACTGTGCTTATAAAACTGAATGTAGAGCAGGTGAATAGAAGAAAGCTTCGTTATCCTCTCACCTAGGCACCTTCATACCTTCTGGTCTTGAAGGTTCCTCCGCTCTGGTATTACCTACCCTGTCAATCTAGTGTGAATTAACTAGGCCTAGGAGCCAGTGTGGTTTAGTGGTGAAGCTGTTGGACTAGGATCTTAGACTAATTCTTAATTAAATTAAATTAAATTAAATTAAATTAAAATAATTAAATTCTTAACCCTCAGCCATGGAAACTCACTGGGTGATTATGGCCATCACTTTCAACCCAATTTACTGCAGAGGGTTGCTGTTATGGGGAAAAATAGGAGATGAGAGCACTATGTTTGCTGCCTTGAGCTCCTTTACAAAAGATGGGATGTAAATCTAATAAATAAATATCTTACAAATATATACAGTTCTAATGTTATTTAAGATGTGTATTTTTTTCTAGAGACTGTTACAATCAATAGAGTACATCTCCAGCTCCCTAAACTCTTAGTCCTTCCCATTCCTTATACTAATTCCAACAAAACATTTCACCCTACCCAGAAATACTCTAAGCAATTAGGAGAATATGTGATAGCATTATTAATTGCATAATTTATTCGGCCACAAGATTTATTTTTACTGAACCTTGCTATCCAGGCATTTACTAGAACCTGTTTGCTTACTTCTACAGTTCCTCAGAAGTGCTGATCCAAAATAACCAGGTTTACAGAATTGGCAGTTTGGTCCATGACTGTTGTATAAGCATTTTAAACACTCTCCAGTGTCCTTGTTGCAAGAGGCTGGGTCTGCCAAGTCACTGTTGTTATTACAGGAACAAGGAAGACATTGACCTGCTGTTACCCTTGGATTCCCAAAGAACCCACTGAGGCATTCATCACAGTGATCACCTACAAATGTGAAAGTCACACACAATTACAACCAATTAAATTTAGTGATGTTGGTCATTACAAGACTATTTTTTTCAAAACAAACAAACCTGTTAATTCCTAGTAAAAACTCACTGGATCAGACTTTTCTACCTCCTACTTTCTCTTGCTTTCTCAGTTCCCATTTCCACCCATGCTACTTCTCAGATCTCAGAGCATCCTATTTTCATCTTTCATTCTAGGGAACATCTGAGATCACTCCTCATTTTCCACAATCCTTGGTTTTGGGAAAGTTTGAGTCATAACTGCTTCTAAGCCTAGTACCACTAAGACGTACTGAATTTTGTGGAACAAAGTAAATGATGGAAAATGAAAAGCCTGCTAGAATAATTTGTGGTATAGCTTCCCAGACTACAGATGGAATGATTTTGGATTTTTGTCAATCTAACAACAAAGAACATTAAATTCTCTAAAGATGGCAGATTTCCTACCTGAATAGCCCACAAAACATTTGCAAATTAATAGCTTGGTCCAAGAGTCTTGGTAACAGGAATGTGCAAAATATCTCTTGCTGGTTGGGGAATCTGGGCACATACAAGGACGACAAGGATCTCTTTTGAGAGGATTTCCATAATATCCATCTAAACACCTGCACCAAACATAGTTAATATTTTTAAAAATAACATCACATAAAATATCTAAAACATCCTCTTAGAAATGTAATCAAGATACTTGAAGAATAAGTATCTAAATAAAGACAGAACATATAAATATATATGGTGAAAACACTCTGTAGATCAAAAGATTAGGACCCCTGCCTCCTAGAAGAAACATGGAAGTGTTTACATGTTTTGTCCTATTGGTGTAAACAAGATTTTTTTATTGATACTCTAGAAATACCATTTTGGGACCCAGCTGGGTAGTAATAGATAGGTTGAATCCCAACCTGACACCATTATTTTAAGATTTAGTGTTGGCTCACATTTCGATAACAATCACTGTCATTATCTGTGGGATTGTAGAGTGCTTAGAACCCAGCTAACTAGTCAACTGTTCAGTAGGTTTATGGGGGATACAGTGAAAAAATGCAGCTTTGTCAAAATCTAGTAGTTCTCGGGTGCTGGGCTTTGAAGGACCCACATTCCTTCGAGCTTGGGTTTTGAGAAGCTAGGATCAGCAATTTCCACTGGGAAAAAAAGGAAAAAGAGAGTACGCAGGAACTGGATGGAGGGGGCAGGGTCATCCCAAATGGCCCAAAGGTACTGGTCTGTTCCCATCCCTTACAGATGACTTAACTGCACCACCACCACATTGGTTAGTAAAGCTTGCTAGATTTTGTATAAGCCATGGCCTACAGCTACCGTAAGGAGGAAACACTGTGTAAACATCAGCATGGTGCTAAGGCTGACTTAAGGCTGCCTCCCGCATGGGTTGGGAATGAGACAAATACAACACACTGGGGAAACAGCAGAAAAAAGAGGTTGTCAGGTCATGCTTCTCTTGTGGCTAGATGCACAGGGGATATGGCCTATGATTTTCACCCTTTCCATGTATTTGCTAATAGCCAATGCAGTCCTGGTATGATATCTGCTTCGGGAAAATTTCCAGAGGAATCAATGCAGCCACATTTCAATAGTCTCCTCTTCACTGCCTCTTCATATATGAGCATGTGGGAATGCACAATCACAGCACAAAGGCTTTACAATGGTAAAGCACAGATTTTCATGCATCTCTACTACAATATCCCTTAAAGTATATTTTTTCCTCAACTCAGTTCCCCATTTTGTTTATTTTTTCAAGTCAGTCACTATCACATTTCATGAGTTTTGCACTTGCTAAATATCTGTCTACCCCTACCTTTCACAGTTAGATCCAGTGGTAAACCTTGTACAGTTCAAACATGATCCAGTCTGTGGATGACAAAGTTCTGCAAAGCCATTGCAAGGACAAGGACGACAATGAGGAAACCCAAAATATCCAGCTAGACATTGATTGCACCGCTGGCCATCGACTTCCGGGCGGCAAGAACACTGCCCAGTCAGCTGGTCACACAGGGCACTTACTGATCCTTGAGGATGACATTCACATGCTTGATTGAAAAAGAAAAGATAATGGTTTCAGATGGCATATTGTTTATTTAATTTACTGCAATCCCTCAAGATGAAATTATCCACATGTCTATATGGTTGCTGATGCTCGTCTGTTGCTCATTGTACAAAGACTGAGGGGAACACAGACTATAAAGTATTGCTTGCTGAAGGCACCTAATATATTCAGGATTCATGAGTTTAAGAAAAATTAGGTCTGTCCACCAAACATATAGTACAAAATGGTGCGTTGGTAAAGGGAAGAGGGAAGGGAATCTAAATCCTAGGTGGTTTTGGCCACATGAATGTTTGGGTTAGGATTAGGGTCAGGATTATCCTAGCCTTCTGAGCAAGTGGTAAGGAGAGACCCACTCTCTGATGCCCTGCTTCTGCTATAGAAAATGTTCAGTATCTTCATTTTGTATCTGTGTGTATATTCAGTAAAAAGATGCCATAATTGTAGAACCATATGTAGACCATTACTTACCAAGACAACCTTGGGGTCCAAAGCTGTGGCTTCCAGCTGCACATTTATCACAACAGTGTCCTACCACATTAGGTTTGCATTGGCACTGGCCTCCAAGTTTTGTGCAGTGAGAATTTAGAGAACCTTGTGGGTGACACCTGCAGGCTTTCAGGAGAAATACACTTGATTTATGAAGCCAAAGAATCATAGAAAAAGGGAGAAGAATCAAATTCCAGGTTTATTTAGTTATGTTATAGTGTCAGCCCAACAAGATAGACCAGACTAAGAAACTAATGCCATATAGGTCAGGACTACTTTTATTGTAACAGCCATAGTTACAGAATCTTGCAAGTCTGAATGTGCCTCCCCCTCTCTCACTTTATCTTTGTGTGAACTAGGGAGGGGCTTGCCTTAGATGTTTTCTCAAGTTATTTTCTTGGCCCAGACTCAAGTCTCTCTTACTTGACCATTGAATTGGTAGCATCTCTTCCTCCTGTCCTTCAAGGCCATTCCATATGTCCTCTACCCCTAAGTCTTTAACACTGAAATTCCAACTCTTTTTAATGTGCACTGAGAAACATGTAAAAAGGGGGTGGGGCTTTGATTGCATGGTCACAGACATCACCTTGACTTTTTGGACATACACTCCTTCCTGTGGATGCCCTGATTCATAACTAGTAAAGCCAAAAAGCAACCCAAATATTTCTGCTTTTATGGGAAACCAAACATGTACTGTCCCACTTTCTTTACCAAGAAGGGTTAAATGATACTGAGGTTCACTGGAGTAGGAGTAGAGAGGAGAGTCATTACTACAACCACTCTGCTTCTTATCCATGTGGATCTTATCTTACAAAGTTCTCATCTCCTAATTGTATTTGGGGGCCATTCCACATCTGCCAGCTAATTAACACATTTTTCCTCCGGAACAAGACAATCTTCAAGACCTGCAGTTTAAACTTTCACATTGTTATCTGTTACTTCTGCCACCAGGTAACACAATTTTTGATCCAGACAGTTTTTTTCTTCCAGATCTGCAACATTTTGTATCTGGTTGCAAGGTAAAAGAAAAAGAAAACCTCAGAACCCAAAACTGGAAGAAATCAAAACCAGAAGAGATTTCTTCTCTGCTCCTAATATATAAATGTAGCAACAAGTGGAAAAACAGTGACCCCAGCTTGCTATTTAGCAAGAGAATTGATTAATTGTGTTACAATACTAAGGCATTTTGCCTTGGGAGGATATTCTCTAAAATACATTAGATCTAAGCCAGTTACCAACTGAAACCACCTTCTAAAACTGGAAGCCAGTACAGAATTCTGCAAGTCAATATTATATAGCTGCAGAATGTGTCTTCACATGGAAGGGCTGTTGCATTGTGAACTGTTTTCTAGAGCTCTTCGGAAAACTGACTCATCATATGCAAAAGGAAAGAAAAAAAACAGGACATCACATTTTGGAAGTTTCCTTTAAGTTAAATTAGAAGGGAAGAAATTGTAACATGGAGACCATGCAAAGAGAAGCACTTACGGACTGCACCGTTGTGAATACGGGCAGACAAACTTGCTATTAGTTTTCTGCACGATTCTGGTAAGATGTGTGGCCCGATTTCTGAGGCACGTTCAATGCAATGGTACTGCTGGTACTCCTCTAAATCATTTTGATCACAAAAGTTTTCCACAGAAGCGATTACAGGAATGAGTCCAATCTGTAACATTAGTACAAACCACAAAACATTGAATAGTATAGTTTTTAGCAGATGAAAGAAAGGAATGATGGTAAGATTATTGCCTGACAATCCACATAAATGCATCATTATTGCAAATGATCAATGAAGACTCTTGCTGAAACTAGCTAATGTGGATGAGTCAGGTTAGTGACTCTCTCCTGTCTCTGCCTACATCCTCTTGGGCAGTGTTTCTCAACCTTGGCCACTTTAAGATGTGTGGACTTCAACTCAGCTTTGCTGGCTGGGGAATTCTGGGAATTGAAGTCCACACATCTTAAAATGTCCAAGGTTGAGAAACACTGCTCTAAGGGGCTGATGGGTGTCCGTCTGAGCCACCTGCATGGCTCCAGGTGAATGTTTATTTTCCGGTCCTGGGTCCCACAGCTTAAGTTGATAAAGCACCAATTTTTTTTTTCGTATTAAAGGCAACATTGGGTGTTCTCCAATAAGTCATGTCTGGGTACAGGAATGTCTGCAGTGACAATCAACAATTTCAAAATGGCAGGCATGACTGGGAGATCAAAGCCCTGTCTCTTGATGTGCATGCGATACATGCAATGCATGTTAAAAGTGGAGAGACTTTGATTGCCTGGTTGCGCCTGCCATTTTAACATCATTGACTGCTGCACAGATGCCCCCCCAATGCATCTTCCCTCCATATTTCTGACCAATCATACAAAGGTAACAATGCCATTGATACAATAATTAATAGGCTATCATCCATGGTGATTCAGTACCAAGTTACATCAATAAATTAAACAAAAAAACCATCCTGAGCCTATCTAGAAGTTTGTAAAACGAATTCTGTTTAGCCAGTTACATTTAAAATTGCTGTGAGGAAAGACAACATAAAAATGTAACGAGAAATAAAAGTATGGAAGACAATTAAATTGTTCAAGATTGGGGATTCAGCAAAAAAGAAAGAAAACAAGACAAAAGAGCAAATTAAGAGCAGATAGGAAAAAACGGGATGTGAACAAGAAGATAAAATATAATCTACTTTCCTTTTTAATATATATTTTATTGCCCATTTTTCTCTGGTGTGAAATAAACTATATAAATATTAAAATGAATTGATAGATAATATGATCAATAGATCACCCAAGTAAATTAGATCAGACAGAAAAGACAAATTGTTATATATCACTGCAACTTACTGAATCAACCAGTATGGATGATTGAGACTTTGGTTCAGGGTCTGAAGTCTTGGAAAAATAGACATCTACAAAATATTCTGCCCTGGGTTCTAAGCATATAGGAGTGGATAGCAACTGCATTCTGTTTAACAGAAGAAATACGTCAACATGAATTTTAAAATATAGTTATCGTGGTTTTAGCATTAATGAATTAATGTGAGGTGTGCCTGTTCATGCACTGCAAATATTAGTGTGCATGAGAAATGGGATAGACTGGTGGAGTAGGAAGTGACCGAGATGTAATCAGACAGAAGAGGCCTTCACCCTTGGAATTTTGTTCTCCAATATAGTATCTCTGGCTTTTTAAACAAGCCTTGGGGTTGTGGGACTGCTGTGAGCGGTTCCCTCCTTCAATCTGGAGTAATCTGTAATCTGGAGTTTAATGAACATTGAGTCTTATATATCTTTGATACTGTATTCATATTATACAGTGACTCACATTTTAGACTTTCTTTGCATGTATGTTGGTATGTTGATTCCCATATTTATTTTATTTTATATTCATTTTTTTAAGTGAATACCAGACCTCATTGTGGATGGTAGAACAAGGAACTGTGGTTCTTCCAGGGCAATTTGGTTCTTGCAATGTTCACTTCCTACAGGACCAGAAGACTTAACAACAATGGTTGCTGTCCAGTCAGCTGAAGCCTGGATGTTTGGGTGAGACAAAAATAAGATTCAAAGTGTAAATATTTCTGATTTTATGAGACATGTAAACAAGAGCATACTGAGTTATTTGACCAGGAAATGAAACAGCTGTTCTACAGAGATTCAAATATGATACACCTTTCCTTTACAAATAATTGTTCTCCAGGTCAGTTAATGCTATCCCAAAAGAAAATAATTTTTTTTGCAAGACAACCAACCTCATTGACATTAGCATCCACAGGAGTGTGTGTCCAAAAAGCAAAATGGTGATTCTGCAGCCACGGTCTTGTCTTTTTTGACACTTCTTCCTGGTGGACACTGTTGACCATTGAGCAATATATAAAACACCTTAAGTAAGTGATACAAACTTGCTATGGGACTGGGCATTACATACTCCTCTCTCTCTCAGCACTGAGATATGTATACTGCTAGAGTTCTCATTCCATTGGGATGAATGTCCACACTCTAATCAATGGTTGTACAAAATCACGCTATTTATATGTATCACATCTGAAAGCCTTTTGTTTTGATGGTGGTCATTCTTGGATTGTACTCTGTGGAAAGAACTTTGATTCCCATAACACTGATGGTTGAAAATTGAATAAACATGATAATCAAGGTAAATTTGGCAGGATTCAGTTTAGTTTTTTGAAAACATTTTATAAATCCCACATACTTTATTTCAGAGGCCTTGCTTTTGTCTGCGTTTCCATTAAAATACTGACATAATTAAGTATATAATAATTACCTCTGGCTGATAGCGAATTATGATATTAAACTCCATCAGGAACGGAATGTTGTTGATCAGAAAACGTAATCCTGCTCTGCTCTGCACCCGTGCAAAACCCAGTCCTGACCACGTCACAGGTTTTCCAGGAATGGCCTCTTTAATAACAATATTCAGAGCAGGGTTTCTGCCAAATGGGACTGAATTCTGAAAGAATATTTTAAAATAACGCTATTCAAATAGCAAAATACCTCCCCAGAATAAGCACGTTTTTTATTCTCTCTTCTATCACCTTCAGGGACCGCTTTGGAATAAAAAGTCTGTGTCTTCTGCTTCTCTTATCCTTTTTAAAAACCCAGAATGGATTAAGATGCTAGCAACCTCAGTTTTAGTCTGAGTAGACAAAACAAGTCAGGACAATCTCTGTTGACACTTAAATTGATAACCAACGTAGACCCTACATTTGTTAGTTGCCACACTTTTGATCATGTGGTGTGCCCCCAAGTATGGGGGCATCTGTTGGGGGGTATTCAAAAACATTATATATGATGGGTTAGGGTGACCACATGATCAAAACTCCACCCATTTTTATTGTGCATGCAGGGCACGTTAAAATGTTGGGCCCACTATCTTAACTTTGTTGATGTCCCTTAGGGATGCCCTCGGTGAAGTATACCCCCATATGTGGATTCCGTAAGTTAAAGACATAGCTGATATTTAAGCTTTGCAAATATTTTAGGCACTTTTCAGCTTTATGTTTTGTATCTAAGCTGAACTCATTCATATATAATCAAGAATATAGGCAAACTAAGAAGATCAATATATATTTATTTTGTACTCTTGATGTGTCCATATTTTAGACCAACTATAGCAGTTGTTTCTCAGACCAATAAAGGAGATGGTTATACAAATAACCAACTGCAAGATCCTGTGTTACTGGTGAAGAGTTTTGCCCCTTTGCTGACTCACAATAAGGCAGTTACAACATATGAAGAAGTCTCTGCCCTAATGTATTTGGGGATATACCGATCTTTAGATGGGAAGCAGTTCAGTTGCCAGAATTCCTGTAACTCAATCCCATTCATCTCAATAAATATTGTTAAAACCTTAGTAAGAATTGTGCTTGGAAAAGAATCAATTTTGGTTCAGGCAAGTGCCAGAGAATATCACACCAACTCTGAAATACGTTGTTAGTGAACAGATTCCCATTTGTGTGTCTTTGAGTCAATTTATGCCCACTGAGAATTTTAAGAAGAAACAGGTGGTCTCCTGAAAGAAAAAAAGTATAAGAGCCTCCTAAGAACCAGTTCTCATTAGGGTAAGACTTAGGGTTAAGGTTGTCATTTTCAGAATGGCTGATTTTGGGTTGCCAGGAAAAACATTCCTGCTGCTGACGATAAGGACACGGGGCAGGGGGGTGAAAACTGTTTGAACACAAATGCAAAAATGGAGGGCAGCCTAAGTTTTGGGGTGGAATTTTGTGCTTAGAACCTGTTCTGGATTGTCATGTCCAGAACAGCTGATTTTGGGTCCCTGGGAAGAAAACTGCTGATGACAATGCTAGGGGTGTGGGGCATTTATTTATTTAATTTTAAATAAAATATTAGATTTACTTGTCCAACTGTTTGTTTCCTGATGCCCTTTTTCTTATTCCTCTTCAGGATGATTTTTCCATTTTCAATTGTGAAATCATAGCCTCGTTGCTGAAAATAGACATCGCAGCGTGGCATGGTGGTGGGTTGAACCTTATAAATACATTGAAATGATAATAGTATCAGAATCTGCGAGTTCTTGTTAGAAATACATTACATGCAATCATGCTATGAATAATTAGGCAAATATGGAAATGGCAGCATTTAAACTGCATCTCGGTTTCCACGTTGAAATGGAACTTTCTGCCATTTTGAAAAACAAATCCAAATTGAGGAAAATCAAACTTCCATTTTCAGAAGTAATCATGCTAATGAAGGGAAGTAAAAATCAGGAAAAAGAGAAGGAAGATAAACTTCATTAATTATATGTAGTAACATTACAAAAAAATCATTCAAGGAAGTTCTTACATGAGGAACTATGTGGGGATTAATTACTAGAGACCAGAAAGGACTCTTTAAATCCAGGATCATGCATATAACATTGTAAAAATTTGCATACTTCCAACCTACATATTACACTCAAGAAAAACTATAATTTACATAATTAGTTATTGCCTAAGTTGAATATTTTGTATAATTTATTTTGGTTTTATTGGTATAGGGCAGTGTTTCTCAACTTTGGCCACTTTAAGTTGTGTGGACTTCAACTCCGAGAATCGACCAGACAGCCAAGGTTAAAGCAGCCAAGGTTGAGAAACACTGGTACAGGGAATGGAAATAGCACAGAGGGCAAACAGGAAACTAAAGCCCTATTAAGAAACCCCAACAAAAGTTTTTCCCCCCCAGTTACACTACAAACTTCTAGGTACAACATTACAGTCACAGGCAAAGTATGTCATCCTTTCTTCCCCAAAAGCAGAGAATAGAGTTTCAGAGCTGCTTCAAAACTTGAAAACTTGATAAACTTGTGGGAACTAATTCCCTTGTCTCCTATATGTGGAAGTCATTAAATTACAATGGACCCAATTTTCATTGAAATTAAAATACAGCCAAGTCAGTTTAGATCGTGGCTTATTTCTTGGTTCTGAGCACAGTCGGTCCATGCCACTTGGCCAGTATTCTCATACAGCATACACTGAACTGAACCAGACCTTTGCTCAGATACCCATCATGCTATTCCCTCTTGACGCAAATCCCAAGATCTTTTCCCTCTAAAGCCATTCTTCCAGCTTGAGCAACTTCCAGATGAATGGACTTGAATTCAGAGCAATGGCCACTCTGCTAAAGGAATTCTGGGAATCGAAGTCCACACATCTGGAAGTTGGCCAGGTTGGGAAATAATATTCTCAATGTGGCCGCAGCAAGTAAATAAAAGGCACTAATATCTTTTTCCTGTAATTTTAGTTTTCCATTTTGTCCTCTGCTTCCTGCTGGTCTGAAATGGACTATCCTGCATATTAATCTGTACTAATTTTTTGCAATCCAGTGCAAATTAATTAAAATACCAAGGGTAGAGCTCCAAGGAGTGGTGTTGAATCTTCTGCTTCATATATGTAATAGTCCAAAGGTAAGAAAAAGTAGCCTGCAGCTGGTTGAGTACACTGACGGCCTACTATATTAGGTCGGCAGTCACACTGTCCATCGGTTGGTGTGCACCTGGAGGCAGGGACAGGAAGAGAAAACAATGCAAAAAAGCTACAGAAGACTAAGCCACAGTTTTTAAATAGTTTTCTGCCCGATTCATAGCGGCCAAGATTCCATATAACCCCAAGGGTTACAGATCACATGAAACCAAAACTATAACATCATGAGCCTTTCCGCACTTGTATCGAACTATGGCGTACGCATGTCTTCTTTCCTGTTGCGTTCTCAAGACGTTGCCATCTAATCCTTCCCTATTCCTGAGACCCCTTTAAGTTGTCCTTAGCTGTCCTGGTATTAAAAGCGGTGTTTCTCCCCTTGTCCCAACACAAGTATTGCTGTGGATTCAATCTAATATTCAATTTGTTGGCTAATCTCTTGGTAGCACAGTCAGGAATCCTTAGAGGACGTGATCTGTCCAGCATCTGTCAGCTACTTTTGGGTGGTGCAGGCAACCTCTTCTCCTCTGACCCCTGAATACTGGCTTCCGGGGCCATTCTGCTTTGGGCAATATAATAGTCCCGTTCTTTGCTTGCTTTAGATTTTTTCCTAGATATTAAGTGAAAGAGCTGAAATGGAAACTTACAAATTCCAAACTTACAAATTATTGTGGGCACCACCAATGTCACAGTCACAAGGGGAACATCCATAGACGTGACTTCCAAGGCCCCAGTATCCCTGCTACAATAGAAAAGAAATGGGGAGGGATTACCCCAGTGTGAAAGTTCAATATACATACATACATACATGCATACGTATATATTGATCCGGATATTTGGATTAAAAGGCAGGGAAAACAAAGGGAAGGCCACCGAGAAAAGTCCTAAGCAGGAAACCTTGTTTGAAAAACTCCTCAGTACATACAAGACAGTGTTCACAATGCTGTCCAGTGACAAATTCCTGGCATAGACACTCTCCAGACACTGGGTCGCAGACAGAGAAAGGCAAACTCCCAGCTGGGTCACAACTGCAGGCTGAAAAGATAGAACACCGGGTCACCATCTGTGTGAGAAGTGGTGGGAGGAGAACATCTGCAGAACCTGATGGTTTTGTCAGAATAATGTAATAAGAGTTGTGATGTTGCCACACAAGCTCCATCCCGTATGTACCTGTGTGCAACATCACTGTGCACATGCCAAAGGGCCAGAGCTTGTGTTGTAACAGTGAAATGCTTGTTTTGTTATTTGGTTCCCCCATGGACATTCCTAGATGGGAGGAACTACTTTTCATAGGCCAACCCCACCTCCAGTGCGGGAGGCGCTGATAGTTGCAAAGTACAAACAAGTAAGTGGACTACTTGAACAGATCTTGGCCAACCACACAGCAACCAATTTACTGCTGAATTATTTTTTTAAAAAACCTAGTAGTATCTATTGCTACTAATGATTATTTCATGCGGAGATACTGACACCTTAAGCTTAAAATGGAACGAGAAAAAGGAAAGAGATTTGCAAAATGAGCAGTGCGATTAACATTGTATTAGCTCATTGATTACTATTGTTGATGAATTATTGATTGACCGTTATTGTTTATTGATTGATTCGGGGATATCTGCATGGGGTGATCAAAAAGTCAAGATGGCAGCTGTCACTGCATGATCAAGGTGATAGCCATGACTGTGATGCATGTAAAAAAAAGGAAGAGGCCTCGATTACACAGTCGTGGTGCCACCTTCATGTTTTGGACCTCCTCCTGTGGACTCCCCTGGATTGATTGATCATTGATTATTTACAAGCTGATCAACTGCTTCTGAAGTCTGAAACCTTCAGAGAACTGAAGGCTTAGCCTGGAGACCTTTACAATCCCTTTGCAGATCCCATAATAATGAAGTGCTACTACATGGATTTAAAGGGTAGCACAGACTAAATGAGAGAACAAACACACTTGGACATTAAGTACAAGAAAGTCTGACTGGGCTAAATAAATAGCAATAAGGATACTGATATTTAGTGTTGAAGGAGCTGAGGGACAGAGTGTAACCATTCAGAACAATTCTGTAACACATGGGTTAAGGATACAACCTAGAAGCATGAAGATTTCCTTTTCCCCTTAAAAAAATGTCAAATGTTTGTTTAACTTCATTTAAGTACAGTATGTAACTGAAGTTAACATAAATATTCATTCACACGTGAGCAGTGTAAATGTTTCCTTTACATTCCTCTCACTGCAGTGCAGAACCAGTAAAATGATAGAGGTTGAAGGCAGGCAACTGAGTATTTTGAAATACTCAGTTTTTCACACTGGCATAGGTCTTCAAGATCTGAACAGCAAGAAAATGAAAGAAAAACCCATACGCTGACAGCCAAGGGGATTGCTTCCACTTATTCCATAGTAGTGTGGCTTGCACTTGTCACAACGGACTCCTTCGACGTTGTTCTTGCAAGGACATTGGCCAGCAACGGTTCCAAGAGGAGGGTCTGAATGACTCTCACACAGCCCATTATACAGAGTGCCTTCTGGATCACAGTCACAGGCTAGGGACAGACAGACAAAGACAGACATATTAGGTCACACGGGAGCAGTGTAACAGCTTGGAATTATTATCCAAACTAATATGAGTCAAACTTTTAGTAGTACTTTTGGTGCCACAATTTGCACAACCGAGTATAATAACTTCCTGGAGAAAAATTCAGCTACATTATTGTAACATTCATTTAAACTAGGGATCCCCAAACTCTTCAGCTCATCGACCCCTTCATGAAGTTTCAGATTGTTCTTTGACCCCCAAACATTTATTATATGGAGAGCAGCACTTGAAGACCATCGACATTGACAAAATCACCATCAGTCAATTGCAAAAGGCAGCTTTACTTGGAACAGCTTATAACCTGCAGTGATACCTTTAACACCATCAAACAACTGCCTGTCCCAGGTCCATAAAAATGCCAAATCCAGTCTAAACATCTGGCTGACTGTGCAATCAACCATAATAATAATAAAGATAAGTCAAGGCTGCTCTAGCTAGTGGCTGACTATCCAACCCTGGGTACCACTGTCTCTCTGCTAGCCACCTCACCTTCAGGACTAGGGGCTGGCATGGAGCTCTACAGAGACCCCAAAAGATGAATTGAATCTAATCAACTGTGATGGAATGGAATTATGAAGGCCAGGCTCGGTGAGCTAAGAAAATGCTTATCTCCCCGAGCCTGGCCTTCATAATTCCATTCCATCACATCAACCTATCAACCACCTATTGATCCCCAGACATTTTCTGACCCCCTTTTGACCCCCAACCCTAACCCTTGGATAGTCCCATTGACCTTTGGGGGTTGATATTGACCATCTCAGGTAACCCTGATTTAAACCATCACATATTTCTGGATTGTCTCTGCAATGACATGATCACAGGGTATTCCCAGAAGGCAGCAGTGATTGAACAGCTGATGTAGCTGATGCATTGGAGCTTTGAGATGAGTGGTTTCCCATTGGTGGGGACTCTTGCCTTATCCCGCCTCCTGACCCCTTGGCACTCCCTCCTCCCCCCAGGGTTTATAAAGACAGTGGTGCCACAGTCATGTTCTGCCAGTCTAAACTGAGCAAGATGGGCAGCTTTACTGCCTCCTGTCCACTGAGTAGTCATTTGCTTTCCAATCACTCAAAAAACAAATGCAACACAAAGTTAGGATAAGGATTTGCGGGGAGGGGATCAATGTTGTTGACTGATTGGCTGCCAACCACTGCACTCCATTATTGGTCACTGGTTGGGGTATGAGCAGTTCGTGGCAGCGGGATCTTGTGAATCAGTTAATGAAAGACTGAGGGTGAAGTTCGTTGTGTGGAATGCTGCAATCTTACTATATCATTGATTTCTTTATTAAAGGAGACTATGCAGAATATAAAGTACTTACTCGGAGTGAGACAGAGGCAGTATTAGTTGCACCTTGTTTTATATCCTGGTGTACCAAAGAAATAGTAGGAGTAATTCAACAGGAATAAGCCATCATGTATAGAGTGTATGACAATAAAAGCATGTGCTTGGTTGCAGGGTGGTACATACAGACCAGGGTTCCCTTTACTTGAATGAGGGATATTATATAAAGTCCTATCCGCAAATTTAAAAGGGTTATTTTACATTCCCTAGAAGTTGTCTGTTGTACTTTGCAATAGGGCTATGCTGCACTTTGGACCTGATCTGCAAAATGGGGGTACAAGCAGCTGGGCCTTTTTGTGAGACTGGTCTGGAGCCTGGCTTAGGGGTCTGAGACTTCTGTATCTACCCATTTGTTTCTAATTCATGCCAGATCTCAATCAACATCTGCTTCTACGTACAGTCTGTACAGCTGGCTCCCTGTTCTGTGCATGAATTCTCGACTGATAAATAAACACTGTGAAATGGAGCCAGACTAAATTAGCTGAAGTTACATCCCACAGAAATTCAGGAGAAAAGTCATAGAATTCTAATCCAGTGGGTCATAGAACAAGAGCTTCACACTTACGGACACACGCATGAGGATCTGCCATTGTCTTTTGGGGATCCTGATAAAAGAAAGGCTTGCACCGATCACAGTGTTGCCCCGCTGTGTTATGCTGACAGTCTTCGCAAACTCCACCACTGATACGATTATTAGAAAGGTACACTGCCATGTCAAAGTGGCAACTTTCAGAATGACCGTTGCATTCACATTCTGGAACAGAAAGCAAACGTAATGGTACAGTCACACACAAACAGGAACCAGATAAATCCAGGTTCCAAAGCAGAGTCTGCATACAGTGAAATGTTCTTTTCTGTAGTCATAGTAGAAACACACCACATAAAGCTAGTCCAGAGACATGGGCACTTGTTGGCATTTCTCATGACACTCATGGAAGACAGCTGCTCCAAGGGCTGTGCTGGCTTCCAGTGGGCTTCTGAGTATGGTTCAAAGTGCTGGTTTTCACCTATAGAGCCCTACGTGGCACAGGGCCAGGCCATTTACAGGAAAGTCTCTCTCCCAGCGTTTCTGCCTGTCCCACCAGATCTAGCAGGGAAGGCATCTTCCAGGACCCTTCCGTCAAACCATGTCCTCTTGTTGGACCCAGGAATCATGCCTTCTCTGTGGCAGTGCCAACCTGTGGAACAGCATCCTCCCCAAAATCCAGATGACCCCAACCCTGTTAGCCTTTTGCAAGGCTTTGAAGACTTGGCAGTTCCCCCAAGTGTTTGGGCCAGGGAATGAGGTAAGCTGTATTGCTGACGTGGTTTTGTGATCGGGGTTTATTGTTTTAACCTTGGGCATCTTAAGTTATATGTGGCAGCTGTGGTTTTAATACTTTTACGCCACCCAGAGTCATGGTTGTGAGATAGGCACCAATATAAATAATTAAAATAAAATACAGGTAGTCCTCAGTTAACGACAGAAATTGGGGCCGGAAACTCCATCACTAAATGATGTAAACTGCAATGATGTGTGACCGCAGTGACTTACAACCGCAGTTCCAGTTGCAGTTGTTAGGCGTGATGTCATGTGATCCCCATTTGTGATCCCCATTGATTTTACTTGTCAGAAGCCAGCAGTGAAGGTTGCAAATGGTGATCATGTGACCAAGGGACACTGTGATGGTTGCAACGTCAAGGATTGACTGTAAGTCTCCTTGTTCAGCACCGTCGTAACTTCAAACGGTCACTGAATGAATGGTTGTTAATCAAGGACTACCTGTAAAATAAAATTTCAGTCTGTCATTCCAATGCACATTTAGCCACTGCAGTGTAATGGCCAATTATTATTCACAAATCTGGTAAAAATTAAGCCAATCACTGGAATACTTTGGCAAGCATTTTCCTGGGATCCATCAGCTGGCCTCCAGGGAATATCATTGTAGAAATCTTTGCATCTTTCACAGGACAAACCATCTGTGTTGTGCTCACAGAGGCAGTTTCCATGGACCTGAAATACATCAATGAAGACTATGAAAGTGCATTTTGGAATCAGTGCCTTGCATTTCTTTGATGTGACCCGCTAGACATGAATCTTGGGTAAGGGCCACAGAAATTAACAGCATTTCCACAGTAAAAGTGTGTACACCATTACCCATCATTATGACCCTCTGCTATCTTCAAAGGCATCATCTCAGAGCACCCAACTTGCAGAAATTTTGGACACAAGATCTACACAGGTAATAATGTTTCTCTGTGATCACCTTGATCGAAGCATAAACCCATAATAATATACAGTGGTACCTCGGGATACGAACTTATTCCGTTCCGTGACTCTGGGCGTATCCCGAGTTGGTCGTAACCCGAGGTAAAATTTTCCTGCCGAAGCTGGTCGTAACCCGAAATGTTCGTTAGTAGAGGTGTTCGTAACCCGAGGTACCACTGTATATTGCTAGTAGGATACCTAAGATGCACATTTATTGGGGCACATCTTGAAAAGACACTTGACTTGGGCATACCCCAGACCATGTAAAGATGTTGCTTTTAAGTGATCTAATGCAGCCTTCCCTAACTTAGCATCCTCCAGCTTTGTTGGCACTCCAACACCCAAGACAAGATTTCCAGCAAGCATCAACTGCAGACTGGAAATTGCAAAGGCAATGCATTTGAGGACCTATCCAGTTGTGTAAAGCTAGTCAAATGTCTTGGTTCCACACTGCAACATTGGGAACTTTCTACTTTGCAAGACTTTCTTGCATACCCCATTTATACATTAATGCTTTTCTATTTCCATAATCTTGGGTAACTCCTTTTCTCTCCCTCTTACATATTGTTCCTTGACAATGTAAATACTATTAGATTTATCCATTATAAAAAACTACACATATCATGATAGCGTTATTGGCACCCAAATACTGTATCTATTTGCTGGTTGTATTTAGGAATATTGCTGCAATGTTTCAAGGCAACAGACTTTGTGTTCAAATGAAGTCTTCTTGGAAAAGAGAACTCTTGCAACTCACCATCCCAGCCTCATGGAAAACATCTCCTCGCAGATTTTGCCCCGGGCCACAGTGGCTGGCGTGACCATTGCAAATGCAGCTTCCACGAACAATCATTTCATAAAGCGCATAATAGTATTTTTCCAGAGAATCGTGTTGCTTTTCTCCTAATAAAGTGTCTCCCAACATGTGAAGCTTTGTAAAGTTGATTCTCAGATTTGTAAATGCAACCAGCTCTATGATGAAAATGTAAGGAAATGTTGGATGAATGTAGCTCAAAGTTATGTTCGTAACTTTGGCAAGCTACCTTATAAGCCAAGGAAATACAATGGCCTCATGTCACAAAACATTAGCTATTCCATCCTTCCTCAACTGATATTCTATAGATATGCTAGACTATAATTACTGTAACCCCACAATCATTCCCTCTAGTTGAAGAATAGGAAATATGTAGTGAATCACATGAGGAAGATACCAGATATAGAAAGTGACTTAATTCAAACTGCAATGCTCTTCAAATCATTATTCAGCCATTCCACCCAATAACTTTTTTTCTTTTACCAGATGATGAAGGTAGAATTTCTAACACTTTACCAACTGTGTTCTACCACTGAGCCACCAAACATTGTATCAAAGCAAAGAAGAATTGCTAAAACACTGTTAAAATCCCAGCTATTCCTACCTTGGATGTATGGGCCATAAGAATTTTCTATTTCAAAACTGGGATCCAGAACTTTGAAAATAACCTGTCAACATCCAAAACAATATTTATAATGTTAAGCACATGAAAACAACACATTGATCTGAAATACATTCCTTGCCAATGCTTAACTGCAGACTGGACCATTAAAAGTGTCTGGCAGCATTCTGATTTCAAGGAAACTTAGTTCTGAAAAGATTTGTACATAATGACTTTGTAATTGCACTGAGAATCAAACTCATTAAGGTGAAATAATATACGTACTTCCCCTTCAGTTGACGGTTCAATATCTGAATATTTGGAGTCACAAACGACATCTCCAACTGCTCTGGCTGGTCTTGAAGGAATGTCAGGAAAAGAAGCAGCACAATCTTGTGCAAAATATCTGTACACCTTCCAGGTTTGACCATAATCTGCAGAGCGTTCCACCAACATGGAGGCAGGACGAAAAGTCTACAAAGGATGCAACTTCAGATTGCTACCAATTTAAGAACTTGTGTTATGAACACTTCAGCATCTGAGACCCCTATGTTACTTAAAATATTGTCTATTTATTATTGTGAACTAATCAGCTTTCAGCAAGCCCCTATAAAAGTTGCTTTTCAAAGATTTACAATGGGCTAATATGAAACTGACATCTGTTTGACAGAAAGTGACATGACTGGATCTCAGTCGGAATAAAGTTTTAACCACAGATAACACTAGACTGTTCTGCAACTGAGCCTTTACCTAGAAGATTTTGTGACAGTTAACTAAGAATGAACATTCAGTGCCCAATATTTATTTATCTCATTGTCTCCAGCCTGTTTCTTTTCCTCTTACATATCTATCACAACTATAAGCCATCTTTCCATCAGAAATATTTTCTCCAATGTGGTACCCTCTGTCACCTTGCTGGTTGTAAATTCTGTGAGTTGTAGTTCCAAGACATCTGGTGGTACCAAACTGGAGAAAGTTTCCCTAAACTCTAGGGTTACAAACATGAACCTATGGATGAATGTCATTTTATACCCAAGTCCAAAATTCTATCCACAATACATAGAGAGCATATGATGCAACCAAATAAAATGTAAGTTACTTAATTCTCCAAAAGAGGTTTAGTACAGGATTAGTTTAACTGTGGATTTTCAGGATGGCTTAAGCATTCCCACTTCTGCTTTTCATGGTGAACACCCAAGCATGAGAATCATAACAAGAAATGGGCAAAGTCTTTTCCTAAGACAGTCCAGCCTGGGTTCCCAGAGATCCACCACAAAGAGGATATAGCCCAGGGCTAGTTTTACACTGATAGATGATCAGGAAAGGTGAAATAGTTCAAGTATCCAGACTCAACGGGATTACCTTTTAAGACTCTTTTATAGGTGCACCCTTACCAAATATGCACAGTGGAATCTAATATCATAGTGGGAACCAAAAGATAAATTAAGCCAGAGTTTCAGTAAAGCCGTTGATGATGATGATGATGATGATGATGATGATGATGATGATGATGATGATAAAAAAATGAATCCTAACATTCACATTCTACTGTATATATATATATTCATTTGGGGTCTGATATAGAAACATTCCTGTCTGGTAGCAAAAAATAGACCCGTCTGATACTCTGGGCTGAGCAGATAGATTGACCGAGTGCTGCAAATATTGGTATACACCCTAAGCCATTAGTAAAACACACTCAGGTCTGGACATCCCTGCTAAAACATATACTACAAATCTCTCCATTACCTGTTGCCAGAGGTCTCATGTGTATATATACCTAATCAGATTAAAAAACGTATTCAGGAGATGATACATTTCATTGAATTGCTGCTATAAATGTTAGCTGAAGCATGAAAGGTTTCGGGGATCTGTTGCAGATCTTGGCATCATGAAGTCAGGCTAAAGTGCATCTTTTGAAATCTTAAATTGGCATATGAAGGAATGCTGAAAGAGGTCCCCCTTTTTTTCCTAGTGAACTATAAGAAGCGTACGTCCTTTCTGCAAAAGGTAGACTAGTTTCCAGGTGATCACAGATCCTAGTCAACAAGTGCTAAGTGATTCTGAAAGACACAGTACCCATCTTCAACAACACAAAAGCAAAAATTAAATTAATGTTTCCTACTCTCAATAAGTACTAGGCTATTAAATAATTTAAATACTGTATTTTGTGGTTTTGTATAAAGTACCTTGAAAGTCAGGATAAGGTGGCTGAACTGAAACATGGTTTCCAAGTCCAGCTGAATACTGACATGGTCAACACCTGAAAATGAATAAGCAAGATGTAGATAATATGAAATGAACAAAAACAGGAACAGCAGATATTGATCGTTTCCTCTATCTGATGAATTAATTACATTTAGTGCTTATCTTATAGAAAGCCACTTCAAGGATATAGTTTAATTTCAAAACTGATGCTAGGGGATTGACATTTTGTGGTACCTCTGAGGTTAATTTTCAGGGGCACAGCAAAGTTCCTAACTCCAGCTTGTTGCCTTATGCTTCCAACTCTCAAACAATTTTTATTATTATCTTTTTTTTATTAAAACTTTTATTAAGATATATAAAAAGTACAGTTAAAATACAAATCAAAAAGTATAGAAAAGAAAAGAAGATAGAACTAAAAGAAAAAGACAAAAACTAAAATAGTGAGAATAGTTAGAAAGATGAAACGGAAAGTGACTTCCGACTATCTCCATTAATTTAATAATCAACTTTTATTATTATCTTGATTATTAATTCTGAAGTTATATTGTTCCCTTTTGTTAATTTGTTTAGCATAATACAATTAACATAAAAATGATCACATGATTTTATAAGGAATATCCCCAAATGTGTAACTCCTACAAAGCACACATTCTTTCTATATCTGATTCCATTAATTTTGGATAAAAATGAATTGATGTATTAGGGTCCTAAACAGATAATTGAAATAAAAATTACAAACATTCAAATCAACATTTCTTTGATCCTGATTTTTTCCTGCTTATTGCATTTCTCCTCATGAATAGCATTCAAGGGAGCAGAGAAATTTTAAATAAGTAATATTATTAAAATAAGATTAACATAATAAAACATGTTTAAAATGTGAGAATTAAAGCAATAAAATAGCCAGCATCTTTAAAGTTTGGCAGTCAAAGACTTGTTTAATACTGGTGGGAAATCACCAGAAAACACCAATTTCCCACCTGGTTCTGGGGAATTTAAAAAACATCCCTGGTCATAATTTTGATCTAATTTTCACATAAGATAGTACAGTGAGGCTATTTCAATTATTCGGTGCATAATTCAAACACTCCATCCCTTAAGGATGAAAATGTACAGCAAAAGGAAGTCATTGTGACAGCCAGTGGCATCTGCAGTGTGTGTGTGTGTGTGTGTCAAAAAAATCAAGATGGTGGCCATGACTGTGCAATTGAAGCCTCACCCTTTATACATGTGCGTGAAAGGAGGAGGATTTCAACTTCACAGTCACGGCCATCATCTTGACTTTTTTGACCCACTCACCACAGATCCCCATGGTGATAGCATCACAGAAGATAAAACCGAGATGATATTAAATAAGGCACCCCTTTAATCTTGTACTTAATGCACATATTTGGAAAAAATTGAACATTTTATTGAATATTTTGCCTCTTCGGTGACATAAAAGGAGTTTGTAATACACAAATAACAGAAAAGATATTTTATTTTCTGGAAATGATTTATATTGGAGGCCCAGAATCTTATCTGTCTGAAATGGCAAATCTCCTAAGACACCCCCCGCCCCCAGATTCACTCTAAAATAAGGGTTTCTCAGGCACGTTGGCACTCCAATGCAACTGTATGGGCAAATGCCACCATAGCGTCTTTAAATATAAAATATGCATTCCTGCTGCGAACAATTGAAATCTCCTGTAGTTCGTGATGTGAAATTTGCTGCAGGGAAGTGCTGTTGCTCTGCTTGACGTTAGGCTTCAAGCCATAAATTGGTTGAGTCGGATAATCTCATAACCTGGCATTGTTACAAACCAATATTAATATTCCTGGCGATACCATCAAGAGACAGTGAGAGAGAGAGCTTTGCCGCTAAGCTAACGAGACTGTAAAATGGAATTGGACAGATAACAGCCAAATCAAATTGGCTTTAGCAATAAAGCCAGCAGAAACCACTCACCGTTTTCCGATTGCCACCACTTCTTCCGATCAAGCTCAAAATGCGTGATCACGTTTTCAATGGAGTGACTGTTGGTTTGGAAAAGTGGATGATATGGATATCTGGAATCGCAGGTGAAACATTTCTGCTTATCCTAGAAAACAGTAGACGCAAACATAAATCTTTTTCCGGATCCGATTTGGGGGTTCAGCAGGGATGATTTCTTATTGGACCGATGGATTTCAATTTTCCCCCTCTTGCAGAAACCACTCAAGGTTTCTGCAAGTGCCAAATGTTGTGAATCAGGATATGAATTTGGAAAAAGGCATTATTTGTACACACCCTGGGCTTTCCACACTTAACTGTTTGTTTGCCCTCGGAAGTGGGAAGGAAACAATGGCCTCATTTGTGGACTTTGATGGAGGTGACAGATGTTGTCATCTTACATTTGTAATCAATGGGGGCGAATATGTGTAGCTCAGGGTTGAACTGTGGAGTCCTTGGGGTTCTCTGAGCTTGGTTCTTTTCATGCACTGAAGATGTTACCTAGCTGGGTAATGAAACGTTTGCAAGAAAAGAACCAAGCTCAGAGAACCCCAAGGACTCCACATTTGTAATCCTCCTGTGTTTTCCCACATTTCTGTCTTTTCTCTTTACAGAAAAATCCCACCAAGGATGGAGGAAACAGACTAGCTCCATAATTCAAGGCTGCATGATTGGGATTAGTCAATGGTAGCTCCGTAAGAATGGGGTTGCTTTCTTACATTTTTTCCAAATTAGGGGCCTTTATAGACATTAACCCAGGGCAAACTGGATGCCAAGACTTTTAGTGATTGGAAGTCAGTAGCATCTGACATTTCTATCAAAATGGTGAAATGGGCTGTGCTACTTATATACGTGGGTGCAATGTCATGACCCATGTACAAAAGAGGTGAAGCTTCATTTGCCTCTCTCTGTAGACAATCATGTCTGAAGATGCAATCCTATGCATTTTTACTAAGAAAGAAGTGCCTGGGTATGGCACTCTACGCATCACACTAAGCCAAAATATGGTTAGGCTTACCACGTGGCATGAATTTAGCTATTGTGGTCTCTTTACTTTAGCTTAGTAGATTGTGTAAATTCAGCAATTGTGGTTTACTCAAGAAAGCACAGTTTAAGAAATCCATGATTTTGCACGATGTCTGAACTCAGTCACAAAGGTTTATTCTCAAATTAGCCTAAAATCCTCTGAAGGCTTCCTTGGGACTCAATGCTGCTTAACTCAATGGGACTAACTTGATAGGCAACAGGAACAGATCCAGCTGTGATCCAGAACAGTTTCTGTCCATGTGGACCCAAGCAAGTAAGATAACCCTTTATGTGAAAATGATACAGCAAAGTTTCTAGCTCTAACGTGAGAACAAACTGAATGCCCTAAAAGCAAATGTTCTGATCTCCCACTTTTCTTCTCTTGTTCTCTCTCTCTTTCTGGAAGAGTAAAAAGTTTAAAGTGATGACAAATGTCTGAATATAGGACAGAGCTAAGAAGCAGCTTTGACTTCAGATCAGGCAGGGCTTAAAGAAGAAATTCCTTTATGACAAATTCAAAGTATTCATGAATGATGAATGGAATGCGTTGTCATTTAAATGTATGGATTCTTTAGGGACAAAGGAATGAAAAACTATTTAAGAAGTTTAGACTTGGATTGTGAACTACTTCTCAGGTAATTGTTTTAATCCTGCAAACGTATATTAGTAATTTCTGATTTATGAGTGAAGTTCAGATTTAGTGGTTAACATTCTTATGACAATTGACTATTCCTTAGAATTAGACCTTAGGGTGGAATAAAGATCTCACTGATCACTGGATGTAGAAACTGGTGCAAAATTGTGATTCTTCAAAATTTGAGGGCGTTAAGCAGTTGATTCACTCAAGTCCTAGATTGTTTCAGCTGCTCTGCCTTGCATCAGTTCCTAACCAAGCTCAATTTAAAATGCAGTTTAAGGCCAAGTCATTAGAAAGACTATGTTATCATTCACACCAACCAGCCTATAACTTAAGATCTGTCATGAAAGTGCTTCCTAGGTTGGCAGGTGTGGGGCTAAGAGACTTTTCTCCAGTAGCCCACTGTCTCAGGACACGTTACCAAATGATATCTATAGATCAGGCTTGTGAAGAAGCCTGAAGAACATTTCTTTGAATAGCAGAGAAGTGTTCTGCTTGTATGAGATCCAAAGCCCTTCTTTCAAATCACTTTCAAAATGCCCACAGCCCTAGGTCCTCTTTCTGTCCAGTAGCTGAGCATGGTCCCATGTTTTTCTTCTTCTGCTGGTTAATCTGTCCCAGGGTCCCGGGAAAGAAGGAGACAACCCCACTCCTGATATCTCAGAGCAGCAACTGTGTTCAATATGGTATTGTGTGTGTGTGTGTGTGTGTGTGTGTAATAGAGAGAGAGAGAGAGAGAGAGAGAGAGAACAGTATGTGTGGACTGTGAATAGGTAAGTGTACATGTATGTATGGCATGTGTCTGGCAATACATGCCTATACAATCCTTGATTCATTACCAAGTTCTGCATTTGGTCCTTGGGGTCAAAACGAAGTTGTCAAGATAAAGGAGCTAAAGATATCATGACAGGCTTTAAAAAAGTCACCGGTGAGGAAGTACGTGGAAAATAACATCCACTCTGAGATGAGTTGCAATGGATTCCTTTGTAAACTGTGAACGTGATGGTTAATATGAGAGCCGAAAATAAATCCAACATTTCCATGTAGCTCTCTCATTAATGGTCCCAGACAGTCCTATTATTTTTCATCAATTGGCCTACCAACCCTAATGGCAAATGGCCACTACCACACTACTGTTATAGGTCTGGGGAGATTGATCTACATGACCCCCAAGGTGTTTTTCTTCTTGCAAATATTGTTCTAAATATTTTATAACGCTTGCCTCAGTATTTGAGGAGGTGCCCTGAGGCAATGATTTTTCAGACCTGACAAAGGAAGATTGACAGTTGTTTTAAGGGCCAAGATGGGGCCAAAAGAGATGGTGATTACTTTATCTCCCTCCTCCAAAAATAAAGGGGAGAAGGCTTGCCTAGCATCTTAGCTGAACCATGATAAAGTCCAGCTAATTGACTTAAATAGCACCTAGCTGACTTTGGCTGTTTTCAGGAAGTTAATCAGGGCTAAATCTGGTTAATATTATCACAAAATACCATAGCTGTGGGTTAGATCAGGAAACTGAAAAAAGGAAAGTGGCAATGGGCAAACTACTTCCATATTCCAAAAAAAACCCTATGTAGATTTATTCATGAGGTCACCAGGAGTTGAGATCAACTCAAGGGAATATTTACCTTTATTATACCGAAAGGGAGAAAACCAAACAGAAAGCTGGATGGATTTCTCAGAAATCTAATGAGAACAGATAACACTATGATCCCTCATATTCACCCTTTACATATGTGTGAATAAAGCTTATTTTATAAAAATGCCATCTGAGTCCAGTGGCATCTTTCCAAAGAGATGGACTTCTGAGTAAACATCTGCATCACTAAAAGTTCTCCTTCATCAGAAATGGGATCCTGACACATAATTGAGTTATCAGTCATCTACCTTTGAGCAATTTAAGATGAAAGACCTAAAAAATTGGAAACAAATGGCACAAGACACTTAGTTGAGTCAGGTTGCAGAGAGTGGAAGCACTGAGGATATAGCCAAATCAGTCTATGAAACTCAGAATGGTTCTCAGAGTTAGACAGAAAGCCATTTTAAGACAGGAGGCATAACTTAAAAGAAGTGGGGAACAATAAGCAGGACAAAAATGTAGAAAATATATAAATGAGGTGTGGGTAACCTTCAGATGACTTGGGGCTGCACTCAATATTTTTGTGGAACTGAGGATCATCGTAGGTAGGTAGGTTAATGATGCATATGAGTGGGGCCAGGATTTTCAATGTTTTCCAGGTTTTCAGTTTTTAAATTCTCTCTCACGCACTATTTTTAAATTATATCAAGCTTTAGTTTACAATTTATACTAATGTTATGTGCTTCTGCTTCAAAATGATGTTAAAGCAACTGCATCATCAATTTTCAGCAATCATGGTTTGAAGGAGCTCCAAAGATCTCCAAAGACTACCCATCTGCTGAGGTAGACAATAGATCGATGGATAGATAGATAGATAGATAGATAGATAGATAGATAGATAGATAGATAGATTTGGGAGAACTGGCTGTTTTATAGATGTTCCAAATATCTTCTTGGCATTACAGTAAACTCACCTCAAGGTATCCAACAATGCAATACTTCTGAGGACCAAACAGTCCACATGTAGATGAAGCAGTTAGCTGTTGGCTGCGGCCCACGAGCAGGTCTCCAACTGATGGATGACAAGATCCGTACTGACAGCTATTCTGACTGCTCAGGAAGTCTATTAGTAGTACTGAGCACAAAACAAAGATGAAATACAGTTTGTTGAATGACAGGCTTCTCTGAACTGATAACTCCAAACATCTTGATGTTAATTCTCAATCATCTGGGAATTTTGAAAGTTAATGTCCAACGTAACTGGAAAATACTAGATAGGGGAAGGCTGGTCTAGGTTACTTGTTGAAAGTTTAAGTTGACCAACCCTGCATTTTCCATTAAATTACTTATATTTCTCTTATTACTTATACCATCTCTCTTAATAGCTCATATGTAGATGAGAACCCACCATTTAACCAGCAGGTTCTTAGCTCATGGAAAATCTGAGACCAATTTGTCACTTTGACTTAGTAACCTGAAGAAAGTAAATAAACAAGATACAACTTCAGTGGTATTTCAAATAATACCGTGTTCTATGCCCATGCTTTCATTGATGGATGGAAATAGGAAGATTTTCCCTCTGGTTAAGGATTAATCATTCTAAAATGAGATAAACATGCTATAAGAGGAAATCTCAAAAGTTTGAAGGTGATTTTTGCTCAGTGCCTGCTCTGTCACTTTCCTCTTCCTACCATTCGACTCTTGATGAATACCTCCTTATCAAGCTATGCCCAGATGCAGGTGAAATTAAGGTAAGATTCTCTAACTTTTTTTTCTACTTTTTTTTATTATGAGATTCTCTAACTTTTAGATGGACAAGTACAAGTCAGTACAAGAGCAGAAAATTGGACAACCTCATTGTTTTTTCCCTCACTGGAAAGTCAAGTTAGAGCTGTGAGAATATTTCCTCAAGCTAGCAATTCTTGACTTACCAGATGGAAAAGAAGAACTTTTGGAGCTTTTAACCCATGAAAACACTTTTACAAATCCCAGTAGAATTAGGCACGGCAGATTGTACCTGGGAGAAGAACTAAAAGGTCATCAGCATGGTGATGGCCATGGTCAACGTGTAGCTGCTGTAAGCCTGCTACCTGCTCAAGTAGCTCCATATTTTTCTTCCACTATTTTTATGCTTTAGTTGCTACTCAGTTTGGCAACCGGACACCAAAGTAAAAAACAGAAGAATTTATTTATAAGGCAGCCAAAAACACATCTGAAGATTTCAGCTAGGAATTCTGCAAAAAAGGGAACGTAAGAGAAAGAAAATCTAAGTCATCACTAAAACTGATTGATGTCAATATCATCCATTTTCCATGTAAGAACGGTCGTTGTGAGAGGCAGAAGATTAGAATCCAGTAACTCTGGGGAAAGCCTTTGCCTGAAATGACTTCATATAAACCCCTTCTTGGTCCACTAAGTTAATTTTCCATGCAGGATTTTCACCTACTGAAATATGCTTTCGCCTGACATTTTGTAAACAGGCAAAGCGCTTTTAGAGGTTTCATCTGCTTAGTCCTACTTTAGCTGAACGTCTTGCGATTCTTTTTTCTTCTGGTTGGGAAGGACTCCAGACGTGCTTTTCCATATAATTTAAGATGCAAATGCTTAATGCTTAGGACATGAGAAGCACTGAAGTTGCACACTTTCTATTTATTGCCCCAGGTACTCATAAAAGTCCCCCCCCTTCCCTATTTCATGAGCAGAGCCTCCATATTTAAAGACTCCTACTTTTAATTTTCCTAAGGCCACATAACTTCTGGTTGAACAAATGAATTTGCAAGCTGACTTTCTATTCCATACTATCTTTAGAAGAGTTGATAGACTCCATCTTCCTTTTCACAAGCTCTCAGACACGGAGGGACAGATGTTATATTAAGTCATGGCCTCATTTTACCCCATAGCAGAGCGACAATATCTGGAGTGCAAAAATCTGGATGCCCACAAGATAGCAGCAAAAGGATGCAAAAAATATTTGCGGTCATCAACTGGTTGTCCGGAGTTTTGCAGACCAGATGTGGTAGCTAAACCCCATATGTGAGACTAAAGCTGAACTTCAGACTTAGCTCCAGTTAGAGTAGACTGATGAAAATCATGAGGATTTAAATGAATCACTGTGCACTTATTTCATCCCACGTACATTTATTCAGAGCTAAGGCTGAATTTCACCCTAAGTTTGGGAAAGGGTGATATGATTGCAAATTGATTTAATAAAGATGTAACGGGATCGAAATAAGAAAGAGAAGACTGAAACTTGGCATATACTTTGAACATCAGTTCCAAGGGCAGTGCTGTTCTCCTGCTGTCGTAATAGGATCCTGTATTGGGTGGACTTGATGATCTTCAAGCTCCTTTCCTTTTTCATCTATGATTCCTTCATAGGACAATGAATGGAGGAACTCTCAGCTCCACATTTTTAGTATGGTATGGAGCACATATTATCAGTGAAAAAGAAGATGCCCTAAGACCATTTGAGTTAATACACTTTAGCATCTCAAAGCCCCTCTTTCTGTCTTGGTAAGGCCATTAAGCCAAGAATCAAAACTGGCTCAAGTGGGTTATTGCACTTAAGTGTCAACCTAGCCATAGAATGCAGGGCAGGGAATGCAGGTAGGTAAAGATGTACATGGAGCAATGTTCAGTTCTTCAGGAACATGTGAGTGAGTTGCAAAGTGAGATACAACAAGGGAAGGCAATAGCTAGCAATTCCAGGCCCTAGAGCTGTTTCACAGGGGTCCACAGGGGAAAAGAACAAAAGCAGTGTCATACCATCACAACACGAGCAGACCCCCCCCCCCTTTGCACACATGCACACAAGGGGCAGAACTCGAGCTGCAACAATATGATGCTGTTTTCATCATGAGGAGAGACATCTTTCATCTTGCAGACCTCTCTGGGCTACTCTCTGAAATCTGCCCTCCAGATATAGTCTACCTTTTGAACGGAAATAGTCAGGTATTTATAAAACTTCAAAGCAATTTTCTCATATATTTTGGTGAAAGGAAAGGATGAGTTATTGAAGCAGTAAGGATAAGGAACGTTTATTCTCTGCTGAGCCCGAAAGGCAAACCAATGGTATGCCAGGAAGCTAAGGGGACACAAACACCAAGAAAACAGAACTTAGGGTCATATATTATACACACACACACACAGGCACGCAGAGGATGGATGGATGGATGGATGGATGGATGGATGGATGGATGGATGGATAGATAGATAGATAGATAGATAGATAGATAGATAGATAGATAGGAATGAAACTGACTGAACATGGGCAAAAGTCTGTATTAAGGGTTAGACCATGGCAATAAGAACAGTACAACGTAGCTCTTTTTCTGCTGTTATTGTGACCATGGATTGCTGTCGTCTGACAGCCCTGTTTAAGACGACTGGATCTCTCTTGGGGAGGGATGGGTCAGATAAGCATCTGAAGGGCAGCTGTGAGGATTATTCAAAGGATCTGTTAGCTAAAATTGCTTGGATTTGCTCAAGTTGGACTCCAGCTATGTAGGTCCAGTTGAGCTGACTGAGGTACAGGACATTTGTGGGACTGCCTGTCTCCAATTATTTCTGTCCATCCAGTACAAACTGACAGGGTAGGCACGCTCCAGGTCCTGTCACTCATGGAGTGCCATCTGGCAGAACCCAGGAAAAGTGCCTTCTCCGTCATCACACCTACCCTACGGAACAGCATTCCCCACCCACCCAAGATCCAGATGGCCCTGGCCCTGCCTGCCTTTGGAAGACTCTTAAGACTTGGCGCTTTCTCCAGGCTGTGGGTTGGGAGGTGTTGAGCTCATCTTGGTTGTCTTTGACTTGTTTGGCTGGATGAAACTCCCTCGTGTACATTTTCCCCCTTGTTGCTATGTCTTGTTTTTATCTTTCCATGCTGCCTTGAGTCCCATTTTATTTTATCTTATTTTATTTTTTAAAAGATATTTATAGTGCTCATCTTATGTATCATAAACCTGGGCAGCTCACAAACAATAACAAAACAATAAAAACAGTAAAAAAACATAAAAACCAGCAAAACCCTTCCAGGCACCCCAAACACAAGTCCAGCCTAACTCCAGGTGACTACACCCACACAGTTTTCTTGGCAGTGTTACAGAAGTGTCTTGCTATTGCCTTCGGATGTTTTTCGACTTCCCAGTCTAGCCAAGAGCTTTGGCACTACCTGTATGTTTTCCACCCATCTACTCAGCCTGTTTAGGCTGTGAACCTGGTTGGTTTCTGCCTCCTGTTGAGGTTCATATGCTGTATACAACCAGATTCTGGGCTACAGAATTTCGGTATGAAACTCTTAAGAAATGTTTTCTGGGGAAATTAAAATATTAAAAAAAGTATTTCATTATGACTCCAGATAATAAGAACCAACCTTTATGGCAAGCATAGGTCTACATCCAAAGTATTAGACATGCAAATATGAACAGGCATTTGATGCTATGGTCCAGCTGATGCCTTTTAATAAAATTTGTGAGTCAGAGGAGGTGCTACAAGGCTCCTTCTGATTTTTTGTCATCATAGACTAACCCAGCTCTTCTCCTACAATGAGTTAGAGATGGACAATCGCATAGTATAGGGCATGTAGTGAAAGATGTACATCTGGCTAGACCTCAACTAGACTCATGTCCAAGTTTGTTAGCTATAGCATCCATAGTATAGACTGGTCACCCATTGGCAGAGTATCTAAAATAAAATATATGGAATATGTTTGAGCATATTTCAAGTTCTTGAACTTACCAAGTTTCAGAAGAATTACCAATGGATACCACATATTTACACACATCATGTAGATATACTGAGATATTTGTAAAGTCTGCCTTGGCTTTGTCTGAGCTTCAAGGAAGAAAAGAAAAAATCCCTTTATTTAATGCTTCCCAAGATCAAAATGATGTTTACATTCTACTCAAACTTAGTTTAAGGTGATGTAATTATAGACAAACAGAAAAAGAAACAAACATTTAAATTTCAATTTTTGGTAACCTAATATTCCATGAAAACAATTCCATTCCCAAAAGGATTAGCTGAGGATATGCCATAACAGAACTGCAGTTTTGGAAAACTGTCTCATGTGACCTAAGTATTAGGCATTTCTAGCTAAATTATATTCCTATTTCACTTATTTATTAATTATTAAATTGAGTACAACATACAGTTTTTTGAAAACATCTGATGCATTAAGAGATACACTTGAACTCATAAGGAAGTGAAAGTATCTTCAGGCATGTATACATGTGAGATGATGAGAAAATAATTATGTGATTTTATTAATAACCATCTTCTAAGGACAATCATTTAGAGAAGTAAGTTTCTAGCTTTTTTTTGATATACTGTAGGTATTGGGGAGAGAGAGAATTCAATATCAAATGACATAAATCCTTTGCAATAGACTAGCCTTCTGTAACTTGGTGCCTTCTACATACGTTGGGCTAACTCCTAAAATTTCCTGCTAGCGTGGTAATTGAAGTCCAAAACAAATGGGAAGGCACCACCGTGGGGAATCTGCATCAGAAACTGATGCTTCATTGCTTCAGACCCAATAAGGACATGATCTTCAATCACTTTTGAAGTTCACAGTCCAGTTTGAAATGACATGTTTAATGTTTTTGGTAGAAGAACACAGAGAACATGATTTTGAAAGAAGGCTTACAGCAGCTCTAGCTACTGCAGTTATCAAGGGTTAGCAGTTATATGTCTAACAAATAGGAGTTCTCAATGGAGCAAAAGATTGCAAAGCATGGCACAAATCTGTGTGACACAGGTCCATCTAGATTTCCACCACAACCTTAGGAAGCTAAATCTATCAATTGTAAAAACCAGTTATTATTTCAGTACTGTGAGCTAAGATTTACATTGAGATCTATGTTTACCAATACACAGAACACAGCAGATACAATGAAAAGGTTGTCCAGAGATATAGCCATCATGCAGAGATCATCAGACAGCCCTTATTCTTACTATCGATGAAGAATTCTGAAGCACCTAAAAGGTCTTACCTGACCTTTCAATTATAAGCGATTCTTGAAACAGACACAGCCAAATGAAAGCAGCAAAGGAAAGTTGTACCTCGGAGTTGGAAGGAAACAAGGAGAGTGTTTCCCTTCAGGCCCTGGGGTGTAGATGAAAATGAGTTTAAGATCTGCCAAAAGGTGATTTGTTAAGCCGTGCTGCCTGACGCTGGCGGCTTTAGATGCATTTGGAGTTGCAACAGAACCTGACGTTGCTCCTAGGTTGCCAAAAAACACGAGAGGGGAAATCCATCAATGTTTGTACTTTGCTCTGAAACAAAGAGCGCTAATCCATGTCTTGAATGGAAAAGGATATTATGATAAAACTGCAGACATTGCATGAAAATCACCCATTTATTTATTTATTTATTTATTCATTCATTTATCTATATTTCAAATTTGGACACCACCCATCTCACGAGGAAGTGACTCCAGGCAGTTTACAATAAAAGCAACAAATAAATAAATCATGCCTTCTCCAATGTGAAACCTTCTGAATTGCTGGGCCTTCATATGGAAGACACCAAATCTGGGAAAGCTACCATAATAGGCGTCCTCCGTATCTCCACAGTGGCATATTGCGTTTCTCCAACTCTGCTCCATTTTATTAATTATTGCTTATTTGAAAACGGTACTTATTGTACGCTACACTATATTGATCTAAAGTTGTGGAACAAGCGAATTAACCATTCAGAGAAGATAAATGGAGCATTTCAACAGTATCCCTATATTTATTGCAATGCATCACTGCATCTTTATTCTCTGGATTAATACATAGGCCTCTGTGTGATCTCTGTGTGTGTGTGTGTGTGCGTGCGCGCACGTGCACATGCACACTATTTTGGGGCCCACTATAACCTTCACCTGCAACAAGCCCTGAGCAAATTTATGTATTAAGGGAAACATTAAATACGTGACTGTGTCAAATGTATTAAATGCCTTTACTTAACAAAAATATTTTAATTTAATCTTTGTCATATCACCTTCCCTTCCCTTCCCTTCCCTTCCCTTCCCTTCCCTTCCCTTCCCTTCCCTTCCCTCTTCCCTTCCCTTCCCTCTTCTCTTCTCTTCTCTTCTCTTCTCTTCTCTTTTCTCGTCTCTCCTCTTCTCTCCTCTTCTCTCCTCTTCCCTTCCCTCTTCTCTTCTCTTCTCTTCTCTTCTCTTCTCTTCTCTTCTCTTCTCTTCTCTCCTCTCCTCTCCCCTCTCCCCTCCCCTCCCCTCCCCTCTCCTCTCCTCTCCTCTCCTCTTCCCTTCCCTTCCCTTCCCTTCCCTTCCCTCTTCCCTTCCCTTCCCTCTTCTCTTCTCTTCTCTTCTCTTCTCTTCTCTTTTCTCTTCTCTTCTCTTCTCTTCTCTTCTCTTCTCTTCTCTTCTCTTCCCTTCCCTTCCCTTCCCTTCCCTTCCCTTCCCTTCCCTCTTCTCTTCTCTTCTCTTCTCTTCTCTTCTCTTCTCTTCTCTTCTCTTCCCTTCCCTTCCCTTCCCTTCCCTTCCCTTCCCTTCCCTTCCCTTCCCTTCCCTTCCCTTCCCTTTTTTGCACTGAGGTTCCCAGCCTCTCTCTCCACCCCCTCCATTCAGCCAGCTGCAGATCTCTTTTAACTAGAGAAGCTAAAAATAAATAAAGAAGCTAAAAATAGGGAGCAGAAGGGGCGGGAGGGGGCAACGTGGCCTGAAATGCCACCCTAGAGCATCAGCCGCCATCTCAGTCTCTGCCACCGTGTAAACAAGCTTCCATCTTTAATGCACTACCTCAGGATTCCAATAGGGGGTGCTTTAAAAAAAACTTTCCCAGGCTAGGCCAGCAATGTCTTCTCTCGGTCTATTCCGAGGTGACCATTGCAAAGAAACACGGAAGGTTGCTCACGTCAACTTCCACAGTGCATGACTACGTTAAACGTTAGGAGGAGCTGAACTACTTGACACAATTACTGTAATTAACAGAAGACAATAGCATGTTATTAGAAGCAGCAATATCTTTAATTGGGATCTGAACCGTGAGCTACTTTGGAAGGACCAATAGCAGCTCTACGTTACGTACAAACGCAGGTCCTTACTTGTTAACAAGTGAAAAATTAAAGCACGAAAGCACGCCAACACATTAAGACAATAAACCAACGGCAGCACATTAGGCAAAACTGGAGGATCCAGACTTCTGTTTGTAGAACTTTGCTGGTTCCTGACAAATAAAAAATAATGTCAACATTATGCTCAGGTTTTTTTTTTTCTTTGCAGCAAAAGTAATTTATTTCAAAATATTGACAGTGGACAGATTTCTGGTGTAATAAGAACCAAGGGTCTGTTGGACCTCGAAAGATAAGAGAGAACCTCTTATGCACATTTTTAAAAAATATTTGCATCTCACACTGTTATAGAAATATATAGGAAGAAGAGACATCTCTCACTGGAACCCAGAGATACCGTACAGATTTTGTGAAAGTCATAACTTGCATTCCAAGCATTGCCTCCCACACACATCCATGTTTTATTTATGCAAGAGTATCTTGAGTTCACTAATTGTGTTGGGAAAGGTATAATATATATAAGATATACATAATATACCTAATAAAGATACATCATAACATATTATGCGTGTGTGTGCATGTCTGTATGCATATTTGTTCAAGTTATTGTTCATTTCTGGTGACTAATCCCTACAATCTTCTTGATAAAATTTCGGAAGTAGTTTGCCATTGCCTGCTTTCTAGAGCTGTGTAATGGTCTGTGGGAAGGACCTTGGGAGACAGGAGGAAGAGCCGCAGACTAGACAATGGTCAGATAAGAGGCAGCTGAGCCCGCAGAAGCAGTGGGGATGTGGCAAACGTTTCAGAAGGGACCCTCCCTAGTTTCTTGGACTGTAAAGGCGAGGGGGAAGAGATGTACTTTCAGACTTGCAAGACTTTGTTAATCTAACCTTACAATAAAGATACAGCTAGTATTTCTGGGTGTGCTTGTCTGGACTACCTCGCAAGGCTGACAATCTGCAAGAAAGCGACTGGCCCAAGGTCACCCAGCTGGCTTCATGCCTAAGGTGGAACTAGAACTCGTGGTCTCTCTCCTGGTCTCTAGCCTGGTGCCTTAACCACTACAGCAAACTGGCTCTCTCTCTCTATATATATATACTGCATATAAAATAAAATAAGATAAAAAATCAAGCACAATTGCATATCTAATCTTAAAACATGTATTCGATTTTTTTTCCTAACTCAGCAAATAAAATATTTAATACTGAAAAATGGAACACAACGTCCCTTTTGAAGTTTCCCAAACAGATTTCACACCTGCTGTGCAGGAGTAGACTTGCTTACAAAACTTTGTATGGGCAAAATTCCTCAACATAATCTGCTAGGACAAGCCCTACTCCACAATTTGCACTGATGGAAACATTTCAGGACAAGACTCTTCGTAGGGTAGCAAAAAGAAGACAGAACGAAACTACGTTTCTTTAGAGTTTAAATTCCTTTAACAATGTTGACTGGGAAGGAAAGGATTTCATCGAAAAACAATTTATTAAAAATATAATTCCCTTTGAAAAGTTCCATCTTCTTGAATCGTCTGATCTCAGCAATGTGTGGGAGGGAGTTTGTCAAATTTTTGCTATGCCTGAAAAAAAGGTACACGAGAAATGCTTAGAATTTAAGAATAAATAGAATAGATTTGAAAGGGTGCAAAGACAGAAGGAACACAATTTTGTCTAACCATCAAAATGCTGAGATTGTGGGTTAGTGTTAAGCATGAACCTAGGCCACAGACACCTGGAGTACATAACTCTTAATTTTCTTTCTTAAGAAAGGTTTTCTAACAACAGAAATAGACGCACACATACATACACACACAACATACATGCCTAGTACCTATACAGCAGTGTTGTCCAAACTTGGCCACTTTAAGATGAGTGGACTTCAACTCCCAGAATTCCCCAGCCAGCATGGCTGGCTAGGGAATTCTGGGAGTTGAAGTCCACTCATCTTAAAGTGGCCAAGTTTGGACAACACTGCTATATAGGATTAATAAAGAAGACCTTCTCATTAAATATCTTTTGGACACACGCTTTCAAATATTATGTGAGTTGCCCTCTTGAAATCAAGAAAATGAAAATGTCTTAAATACTAAAAGGAGGGTCTGTGGAGACGGTCAACAACATTAAACACGTGTGGGTGGGCGATTAAAGCCCCACCTCTTTTTACATATGCACAGAGGGTTGGAGTTTATGTATGTGAACAGGGGTGGGACTTCAATGGCAAGGTCTCGGCCACCATCTTGACTTTTTTGACATCCCCCTACTACGGACACCCCTGGCCTAGTTGCTCTTTTAAGTACCTGCCTGTTTTGTGACAAATTCAAAAATCAAATCCCTGTAATTTTTTTTTTCATCTATTTTCCAGGATATGAATTGTAAGTCTGCATTCACCTTGCAGACATTACTTTCCCTTCCATGTTTTCCACCGCTAAGTCAATGGCTGGCTTAAATTTTCTCCCAGCTTACAAGGTCCAAAAGGCCAGTGGAGGCTCCTTGTCTAGTCTGTATCATGTCTTTTTCTCTCTCTTCCCAATATCAGGAAAATAAGTCTGAAAAAAACAGCCTCCGAGGTTAGCAGGTCACGGTCCAACATGTAAATGATTTTAGATTTCTTTTTTTGTGGGTGGCTATGAGTACATTATATATTGAGACTCATGGGATAGTATTTTGAGTTGTTCAGACATCTCATTTTTATACAGTTTCCCCTTCAGTATTTTAAACTGAATTCACTCTATCGTTGGCTATTTCCCCCCAATTCTAGGGGTCTTGTCATCAAAATTGTAAAATGTTTAATACACATTTTGCAAAACTATCAGGATTTTACTAATATCTAACAAGTGTAATTCTTTTCCTTTTGCACTACAGTGCTAAAGTTTTGTTCATCCTCGTATTATTATATTTATGGTTTTTTTTAAAATTCTGCGATTAATATTTGTTTCTTAACAGAATCTCCTTTGTATAACTCTATGTATCTATCCATCCCCCTCATTGTGGCATTCAGTCTGATCCATAATTGCATAAAGTAATATTTTTGTAAATACCATATTTAAGGAACTAAGTTATATCTTCTTCTGTTCTGATGGTTTGTTGTCTTTGAAATAAGAGCTCATTTTAACTCCATGTGTATGACTCTTTTGATTCATCGATCTTTCTCCGTTTGTATAAACTGGAGCACAGTCAAAGACACCAAGCAATCCTATATGGATTTTCTTAATAACTTGGAGCATGTATGGAGTGTAACTGCATGTAAACCTCTATGTGTCAATTAAAACATTTTCTAAAATAAACAGTCGAATCTCTTTATTTGGAAAAATTGTTGAGTTGCAGTGAGGTGTTTGAAAACTCTCAGAAATAGCAGCAGGGCCATCCATGGGGAGGGTCCATGAGGGTGGGGAATTCTGGGAGTTGAAGTCCACACATCTTAAAGTTGCCAAGTTTCAAAACCACTGATTTATCCTCTAATGGAGTGTTTCTCAAACTTGGCAAGTTTCAGCTGTGTGGACTTCAACTCCCAGAATTCCCCAGCCAGCATAGCTGGCTGGGGAATTCTGGGAGTTGAAGTCCACACAGCTGAAACTTGCCAAGTTTGAGAAACACTGCTCTAATGGTTGGCTGTTTCCTGGAAAACCTTAGCACTTGGCCATACGTTTTGTTTTTCAACAGCTGATAAACAGAGTAGTGAATGTCAAATTGGATTTGGTTAAAAAGCAGCAACATCGCAACTCAGGAAAAAGAAGGTGGGGTCGCTTTCCTTTGGCAGGCTCTTGAAATCACCCCTAAAGTCAAAAGCGAAATGATTCATCAGGCACGAGTAACCAAAATACAAAGGCTCTTAGCAAACAGAGAGCTTTGGAGTCTGTGTAGAGCGTGGCGTGTGCCGATATCTGAAAAATCAAAGGCTTGATACAGGGTACAAAAATCAGTCCTCCTGTGCAAACTGGGCGTGCTGTATGATTGCTTTAAATTGGACAGCAGCCAAATCCTGGGATGTTCGGCAACTCTCAAAGGGGATTGAAAAAAACGCTGGCTTTTTGGGTCATTAGCTGTTGACACAAGCTTCCACGAGTGGCAAAAACCTAACCTAGGCCCAGTTCGTAGTTGAACAGGAAATGTAGTCCGGGGGGGGGGGGGAGGCAAAAACGGTGATTTCCGTACTGCAACCAGGAACATTGCCTGGAGATGACCGGACGTCACCACGACCTGAGCTCAGCAAAAGGAGCCCTTACTTTGCTGTGCACAAGGGTTTGTGAGTCCCCAAACTTCACACAGCTGCTGGAAGAGGAAAGTGGTGGGGGAGAAAGAGGAAGCTAACTTGAGACTTCTCCCTCTATTTCTCCCTTTGAATTACAAGAGGGAATTTCTAAGGCAGGGTTTCTCAACCGTGGCAACTTTAAGAGGGTGGACTTCAACTCCCAGAATTCCCCAGCCAGCATGGCTGGCTGGGGAATTCTGGGAGTTGAAGTCCACCCCTCTTAAAGTTGCCAAGGTTGAGAACAGGGTTGCATCAAGTCGCATCTCCCTGCTTTTTGCACTACGGAAGCTGCCCAAAGATTGCACCCTAGCTTGCCCCCCCAAAACAGGGCCATCTAAATTTTAAAATTTAAAACGCTAACAGGATTTTGTCCCGACATCTGCAAACAGAGCATTAAAAAACGAAGCGAAACAAAACAACGGGCAGCGCTGCCAAAAGGAAAGACACCGATTCTCGCCCTCGCAGCACCGCCGGGAAGAGCAGCAGCGCCCCCTACCGGGGAATGGCTCCGCAGCGTTGCGGAGAGGCCAAGTACACCGCCGGGGGCGGAAAAGGGCGAGGAGGAAAGCTGGAGCCAGGTCGACCATAGAGGTCCGGGGAGGGTAGAACGGCCTGCATTTCCGATCGTCTGAGTTTTCTCCCCGGCCGCTTCCTGGAAGCGAGGGGGCGGGGCTCTCGGGCGTGGAGCGGCTTTCTCATTGGCCCGGGCTCCTGACATCGGATCGTTCCCCTTCGCGCGCGCGCCGCGCCTCTTGGTTCCGAGCGTCCCGGGGCGCCGCTGCCCGCTCGGCTCGCCGCCCGATCGGACCCGAAGCCGGCGGGGGGGAAGGCGGCGGAGATGCGGCCGGGAAGGTAGGTGAGCGCAGCGGGCGGCCGAGGCGCCCCCCCTCCCCGCCGCGGCCCCTCTTCCCGGCCGGTCCGGACCCCGCGCGCCGCTGTCCCTTCTGGCCCGGCCGCCGCTCGGGGCGCTGGGACGGCCGTCGCCCCCTTCCCGGCTTCGGGAGCCGCGCCGCGCACGTGACGCCGAGAGGACCCCTCTTTGTGCGCGGCACGTGTGAATGTTGTCCGCGGAGAATGCGCGCTTTCAGGGGGCTCCCCCGTCAGGCGGAGTTTGGATCCGGCAGGCAGAAGCGGGGCGCTGCGTCCGGTGTGCGGAAGGCCCTCAGCCCCCTTTACCTGCCGGCGCCTTGAACCCTCCCCTGGCGCTGCCCCGGCAGGGCAGGACGCAAAGCGACCCGGGCTTGCGCCTTGAGGCCCGCGCAAGGGGCTGAAGCGGTCGCGGCGACGGCCACGCGCTTCGGCTGGATTTTGGATGTCAAAACTCCCGCAAGGCTCTGAAACCGGTTTGCATTTCCAGGTCTTGAAACCTGTCAGCTGGAGCCGCGTGTTTCAGGTGTTGTCATTTCTCCTGCCTTCCAGTAACGCCGTTCTCACGAATCTACAAAGAAGGCCCGAGAGATTAATAGTTGCCGCGGTTATCCCGGGTGAAAATGTCCTTTCCAGACTTAGGAGCAATTGCCTGGTTGACTGGGGCTGATGCAGTTTTTGCGCTACGTTCCGTATGAAGAGAAGGGGAGATGAGTGGCGCAGCACATGTTGGTTAGCAGCATTGGGAACCCTCTGTGCAGAAGCACCCAAAATCCTGTAACGATCTTTAGTATTGGCAACCTGCAGCCCGTGTGTAGTTGCTGATTACCAAGGAAACTTGTAGTCTTCTCTGAGATGTTTTTTATATGCTGTTCTCTTTCAGTTGTAGTTCTGATGTGGAAGCAATGTGCTCAGACAACGCTCTCCATGAACAGCTGTTGGCAGTGTAATAATACAACGAATATATAATTGTGGGACGCTTGTGTGAGGGTGTTTGCCGGCCTTCAACTCAAGGCATCTTTTTTCAATGTGTTTACTTTGGACTGCGCTGATCAAGGAGTGGGATTTACTGTCGAAGAGGTTTGCGTAGGATCCAAATGTTTTCTTCCCTATTCTCATGAAGCAGATTAAAAAAGAAAGAACAGTCAAGTCATCTTTAAATATTGGAATCTCAGATATGGAGAATGACTTGTATACTGTGTCAGGGAGAGAATCATACACAGGGGAAAAAATTATAAGAATCCCTAGATGTGTCCAGCAGTAAGAGTTCTTTCCTCGTTTTCATTTAATAGGTTGCTAAAGGCAATCTGGCAGTTGCTGATAGGCTGCTCTGATAGAGGTGCACATTAGAAAGAGACACAGGTATTGTTGCAGAACGGGAAAAGTCAATATCCAGCATGGTTAACACCTGAGTGTTATGTTGCAACTTTATGGCTGTACAGGTTGGCATAATCTCTCTTTTTCACTTCTGTAACTATCACAGTTATCTACTGCTTTTTAAAGAGTGTTGCAATGTGCCAGGTGCTTCACTCATCCATTACAAAAGGGGGATTAGAGAGGGATGAAAATCCCTAGGGTTGGTAGGAATGTGCAGGCCATTTCTTTATTGCTGCAATGTTATGCTCCTGACGCAACTGTTGAATTGGTCAAAAATTATCTCCCGAACTTAGATCCTAATGGGCCTTTCTGTAGCTATGTTATGAAATAAACCAGTATTAAGATCAAAATCCTTAAATTACCCCCATCTCAGTTCTGTTGCTTACTGCATAAACTTCATTGTCATATTTCCCAGGACCATCTATGCCTGATCTTGTAGTAACAAGATATGGGCTCAGGTTATAAGGAAACTAGCTGAAACTTTGCAATTGTACAGGAAATTGAGCATACAATATCATGTTCTGCTGTCGGTACAGAGTAGGACATGTCAAGTCAAATCAACCTTTAAGTAGATTTAGTTTCTTGTGTGGGAAGTGTGATCTGTGGTTGTGACTTGTTCCTTAATAAGTAGTTAGTATAAATCTTTCTGGGTTAGTAGTGACTAAATCTCAGTGTGGTTAGTCGAGTGACTCAGAATTGATTGAAATCCCGTTGCTTTTGAGCAAAAGTTGTGACTTGACTGAAGGAGAGTCTGGATTCTTCAAACCCCAACCATTCTATTGGTTTCTTATTGTTATGTTTTTATAAACCTTGCCAAAGCTTTTAGGAACTAGGACAAATTTAAACTACTCCTACCTCTTCATCTCTTTGCAAGACGTACGTTATCTTTTCCCTTCACCACCCTAGACTCATTTGTGTGAAAGGTTCAGTTGTCTTCTGAGTAAATAATGTCTTGATCTGGCTGCCTTTTAACTGGAGTTTCAGATTTTATTTTGGAAATCTAACAGTATTTTCTAGCCTTAGAATCCTTTCTTCTCTAATGCAAACAAACATCTCAGATCAGAGGCGGGGTTCCGATTTTTAGAAGAATAACATGCAATTGCCAACAAAAGCATATCCATTCAGTGTGGCAACGTTGACAGTGCATCTGCTCACACCTTTGTTGGAGGCAGAGTTGTCTGAAAGTGACCTTATCTGAACCTCACCCACACTTAAAAATATTTGTTGGGATGCAGTCTGGCACAGCCCACTTCTGGTAATAAAGAAACTGATTTGTGTTTAACGTTCACAGCACATTCTTATACATTCAGAAGTTAATCTCAACTTCAGTGAGGTTCAGAAGGTAGAGGTTTCTAGCTGTAAAGTAGGTATAAAATGTTGTGGGCTTTATTCTGTACTCCAAGATAAATCTATTCAAAGAAATGTTATGGCTTCAGTAGAAATTCACTGCCTAAAACATGAGAGAATCATTTAGCACAGATTCATACTCAAAATGCTTTGGTGAGATTGAGTTATCTGGGTAAAATGACAAATATTTAAATGCATGCAATTTCAAGTTATTTGTTACATAGTAAAGAGAATACTTAGGTGATATGCATTTAGTGCAGATTGTAATTAGAATCTATGCAAAAGTGTATTTTTTTCACTGCTATTATTTGTATTTACCCCATGCCGTGATTGATATCAGTTTGCCAAGCTCATATCTAGTTCGAACTCTTGAATTCTTTTTATTGGGTTTTCGTTTATTTTGATAATGGTGAACAGTGTACCTCCTGTAGGCATTGATATCTCATGAAACTGTGTGTAAGGAAGCTGTAGTTGTTCCAGATTGTTACAGGAATTCTACTTTTGGGGAGAGTGGTGCCCTGGCAAGAGATCACATGATGGTGCTGGGGACCAGAAATGATTTCCACCCCTTTGTTTATAATGTTTATAACTCACAGGGGTGTTTACAGAGGAGTCAAAAGTGTCAAGATGGTGGCCAGAACCATGCAGTCAAAGCCCCATGTCTTTTGCATGGGATGTAACTTTTTTTAGCCCCTCCCTGTAGACACACCATTACGTCCCTGTGCCATTTTATCCTCACACCAAACCTGTGAGCAGGTTAAGAGGAGAATGACTACTCAAAGTTACCAGTGAGATTCAGAACTAAATGGAGATTTTAATCTGAATCTCTCTAGTTGAGTGCATTAATACAGCATCTTTCCCTCTCATTCCCCACAGGCACACCCTTTCTTTCTTTTGCATGCTGAGTAGTTTGAACAATGCTTCTTAAATATAGAAAGAAATGTAGAGAAAGGCATCACACAGACTTCCAGTGTAAGCATCACTCTTCATTATTGTGGGTTCTTTTTTTTAATGCTCTCTTTTTACTGCATGTTATTTAACACATTTGCTTTCTTTCACTCACTTCGTGAAGTCTTGAAATCTTTTCCCATCTTTTCGCCCTTGGCTTGTTTCAGCTTCTTCTTGTTGGGCTGGTTGTTTTGACTTTGACATCCTTATTTCCATCAATTTGTAAACTTTGTTCTAAATCCTTTGTAGTCAAAATGAAGTGTCTGAAAGCAGAGGGACAGTGCTTTTAGGAAAATGTTTTTCCCCATACCCTAAGGTGGGAGTTGGCAACATAATCCATTAGGCTAGCAAAGGGCCTACCTTACCCCCTCCCACGATACCGGTAACCTCTCCTAAATTCAGTTAAAATCAGAATAATTAAAAATGAAATGAAATGAGCTGAAAGATGACAGATCTTACAAGAATGATTTTGCAAAATCTCCCCTTAGAACATGCAAACTTTACAAAATGTCTGCCCCTTTGCACTAGTGCTGATAAATTCTTAGGTGAGGTCTTTCTCGAATTGCTGAAATCTCATAAGACTCGGCAATATATTGCAAGATTTGATGGTGTTTTGTTTTGTTTTGAAAATAGATGTTGGGTGCCTCATGATAGTAACTCAAGGCTGGAAAAGGTTGAGGGTCTAGCCTGGGTGCCTGTTTCTTTAGAATTTTTCTGACCTTCTGTAGGTTCACCCATTAATGTATGTATTCTCTTGCTTCAGAATCTCTGCCTACACTCCAGTCCGATTCCGCCCTCTTTGCTAACACAAAAGAAGCAGAGAATCGAGGTAATATTATTTGAGTACTCTGATTTTTTTTTGTTTCGTTTCAAACCTGTGCTTTCATGAGTGAAATTGTCTTGTGTTTTAATGGGTTTGACTTTCCAGTGAAATTTCAAATAAAGTGCTTTTAAGCGCAGCTTGGCATCCGTAAATGGAAAAAGCCAAGAGGGGAATTTGCATAATTCATGGCACATGTTGAAAAAAGAAAGGGAAGAAAGCCAGTCCACAATCCAAATATTGTTATGGTCTGTGGGATAGTTTTTTAACTGCTTTATTATAGTCTGAAAAACCTGGATTGTAGAAATCATTTATCAGTGTTCTGGTAAAATTATAATATTCTAGGCAGAGTCAGGCATTACTAAATCCATGTTTGTCAAGTAGTACTAGAGCTGTAGTGAAGTGTGAACATTTGGAAGAGAAAATTAGCAGATGGAGAAGGAGTGCTTAGGTTCTTCCCCCTCCCACTTCCACCCCCGGTGGATTTCAGATTAAGAATAAAATTGTCTGCAAGGACAGAGATTTAGCGTAGATTAAGATTAATTAATAAGAGTTTGCAGCACTCTGAATCCAAAGGCAAAACCATGCTTTGGAGTACATGGGGGTGCAAATGTAAATCCTATTTACAGCTCCTTTAAACAGCTACAAAGAACCAGTTTGGTGTTATGGTTAAGGCACCAGGCTAGAAACCAGGAGACCATGAGTTCTAGCCCTACCTTAGGCACAAAGCCAGCTGGGTGACCAGTCATTCTCTCTTAGCCCTAGGAAGGAGGCAATGACAAACCACTTCTCAAATCTTGCCAAGAAAACTGCAGGGACTAGTCCAAGCAGTTGCCAGGAGTCAAAAACTGACTTGAAGGCACCAAATAAATAAAAGCAGCTACATTTTTTCTCCAGATAACACGGTTACTTGATCTTGGGCAGTGACACATTGGCTTAAGGAGGGGGGATCCTATACTTTTCTTAAGATCCTCTTCTGGCTATCCAATTGAATCTTTCCTATTTTGGCAAATATTTATTTTTTTGGATATGTTTATTATTATGTGGTAGACCATAATTTTAGAATGTTTCCCATTCCTGAGTTTATTTGTTAGATTGATATCCTACCTTTCATTCAGAAGCTCAAGGTGACATATACCTTCTCCCTTTTTATCCCCACAACAAGAGCAACCCTGTAAAGCAGTATTTCTCAACCTTGGCAACTTTAAAATGTCTGGACTTCAACCCCCAGAATTCCCCACCCAACATACTGGGTGGGGAATTCTGGGAGTTGAAGTCTAGACATATTAAAGTTGCTAAGGTTGAGAAACATTGCTGTAGAGTAGGCTAGGCTGAGAGAGAGTGGCCCCAAGTCACCCAGTGGGTTCCCATGGCTGAGGGTGGTCTAGAACTTGGGTCTCCCAGGGTGAGTCCATCATTTAACCACTACATCACATTGGCTCTCTCTTCCAGATTGTTATATAAATATGGATACATCTATCTATCTATCTATCCCAAGGTCACCCAGCTGGCTTCATGGGACTAGAACTCGTGGTCTCCCAGTTTTTAGCCTGGTGCCTTAACCACTACACCAAACTGACTCTCCTTCTTCCAGATTTAATCTTGATTTAATTTCATACTATAAATATTAATATCTTCTGCTGCTGCTGAAGTAATAGTTAATGCTGATGTTCTGATATTCTTGGGGGCAAGGTAGAGTTTAGACAGAGCTAAAATGTTGAAAACTGATCGTATTTTTTGTTGAAAATAAATCTTGCTCAGCTTCATGTGCCATAAAGCTGTTCAGTTGTTGTGCTGAAAATGAACATTTGTCACTTTTTTCACTTGCGTGATGCTCCTGTAAAGGCAGTGTATATATGAAGGAAGGCATTGAGGGATCTGCTGAAGATGAGGCGGCTGAATCGGAAGAAGACCTTGAATTTAGTGAAAGAGTTGGATGCCTTTCCAAAGGTTCCAGAAAGCTACATAGAGACTTCAGCAAGTGGAGGAACAGGTAAGCCTGGCTGATAGTTTGCTTTCTGCTTTGGGACTAGTAGCTGTTGCATGTAAAGACTGTATTCAACAAGTATCGGTGGGGAGAAAACAGGAAGCTGGACCACGGTGGAATGCTTACTGAGTATACCTTTTTCTCAGTAAGAATCTGGAGCCTCAGGTCTGACTTTGCTTAGTTTTTAGGCTTGTGTTATATCATCCAATGTGTCATGCCCTTGTGAGAGAAGCACCTTTTGGGAGTTACTCCTTGGAGTCGTGCAGCAGATGCTTGGAGGCATGGCTACTTTGAGGTCCTTCTGAGGTCTTCTGAGCTTTTGCCACCTCACCACCTGGCTTCTCTTCTGTATGTTCTCTTCTGTAAATATGTACACATAGCTAGTCAGAGAATTTGGAGAAAGACTCAGAATAGCTCTGCTGAAATTTTGTATAGCTGCGGTTGCTTTGGAACTTTGTGAGCAGAAAAATATCTCACTGAAGGATCTTTATGGGCCAGATAACCAGACCACCATACTTTGCTTATCTATGTGTGATTATACAAACCTTAATGAAATGTTTGGTTTCTACATATACCGTTAAGAGCAACTTTCTTGAACCAGATACCTCCAGACTTTGGCAAATTAGAATAGCCCTGCTGGTTGAGATTTGGAGAATTATAATCCATGTATACCTGGAGGACATCAGATTGTGCTTTCCTCTCTGTACCTTGCTCCTTTTTAAAATAAAGGAAGTATAAACAACTCTTTTGAGGGCAGATGTGTTCAGGATTATCACATGGTAAAAGCATGTTACATTTTTTTTTGTCAGTCATGATTTATGGCCCAGCATGAGGCTTTTTTCCCAACAGAATGTTTAAAATAAACCATAGCTTACTGCAGAGTGTGAACTGGGCCAAGATCACCCAGGAAATCATGGAAGAAGTTGAACCTATCACACATGTGCCACTACACTGCAGTTTTTATTTGGATTTACTCCAAAATTTAATTCTTCCTTTTCTGGCAGTTAGATGATTACTATTGTATGTAGCTTTCCCTTTAGGCAGTACAAACTTCCAGGTCACCTATAATGTTGCTAAGTTTTATTACTTAGCTTCAAGAATGTGACAAGATGCTTCTTAAAGATCATGTTCTACTCATATAAACCTTGCTTGTCTTTGTATTTCTCTGTTTGTTTGTTTGTTTGTTTGTTTGTCTGTTTTGCTAGCTTCTGGACATAATAAAGTTTTTATCTTTATCCTGCCAGCAAACATCTTGGTTAAGTCTAGCTTTTCCTCCTTTGCATGTGATATGTATCTTTCTGCGTCCAGAAGATTGTCCAGCTTTGGGAAGGATTTTCCAAACAGCCAAAAGAGTAACTTGCAGTGCTGATATAGAGGACAAAATGAAAAAGTGTTCAAATAGAATCACTTAATCTATTAATGTATACTTTACAATGTATAGTTTCTCTCAATCAATGCCATTTTAAACCATTATTTTCTTCTTTTTTTCAGTTTCTCTAATAGCTTTTACAACTATGGCTCTGTTAACCATAATGGAGTTTACGGTATATCGAGATACCTGGATGAAATATGAGTATGAAGTAGATAAGGATTTTACTAGGTAATACTTTTTAAACTTATATTGATTGTTTATGACTTAATTTGTTTTTTAAAAAATCTTGACTGCCTTAAGGCCACAGTTTCAAAATTCCTATATTAATCTGTGAGGTCTTGGTAACAGGAACACCAGGTGCTCGAGAAAAGCAAAAACAAAATTATTATATGTCTTCTGGGACATGAGGAAGAAACATGCTTGCTATACCCTAGAAGGCAGTGAGGTAGGGTGGATCCAAACAGATTTGTTTAGGAACAAAGCAGTTAAAAGAGAGTATTGGCACAGTCAAGCCACTTACAACCAAGAAAATTAGATTCTCCAGAAGCTCATTAGAGAGATTTAGTGAAAGGAAAAGAAAGGAGTTAGGTTACAGAGTCTTGGAACTGGTTATGTGTGTACTTTAGCCCCCATTTATCAGTGAGTACATTAAGGCAGGACCTCCTTGATGTCTATGATCTTCCTTCTAACTTCTCCCCCTCTTGATTTAAGGGGGAAGTTACTGCCCTTTTAGAAGATACAAATAGAAAGTCCGTCTGTTCTTTGACAGTGTTTTGGAAACACTCATTCCTATTCCCAGGCTCATTTCATCAGTTCTTCTGAAATCCATTGATATGCTGCCTAGATAGTAAGGGAGCAACTTCTGTTTCACTGGAATACCGTTTGATTTTTTGGGAGGGAGGGTTTTTATGGCCTAACAGCTGCATCTGATTTTGCTGCCAAAGCCAGGGGCCAGTCCCACTTATTCCATAGTCATTGCTGAAGAATTAGAAATCAGGTATGGGATTATGAAGCCCTTCTTTTCAAATATGGATTCTCTGGGCCCTTTCTGTGAGTTCGAATCATACGTAGGGGTCGCACTGGAGTCAACATTAACCATTGTCAAGGATATTTAGATAGATTGGACCCAGAAGATCAGTGGGATCACTTATATTCTTATACATATCTGCCTGAACCTGAAGATCTCCAGATACTTTTCTTTACATTCATCTCAGAAGAATTTCTATGGGGAAAGGGCCTGTTCAATGGTAGTGCTTTAGCTATGAAATGATCTGTCCAAAGTCATTTGTCTAGTATCTACCTTAGATTGTGGTTTGTTTTTTTTGGTCATTGTGTGGAAACCTTGCCTTCTTAGGCCTTTGGTTTAAACATGGTTCCGATAAAGGGCAAACCTAATTTAGCAGTATCTCTGGTTGGTATAGATATCTTCATGATCCTTAACCATGATTTAAACTTACAAAAAGTCTCACAGAGATTCATGCTAGAAAATACAATCCGTGTCTGGTTCCTAAGTCTATTTTTCATCTTTCAAGCTGGGAGTTTACATGCATACCAGTGCATTTCTTGGTCTCATGCTGGTCTGCTATATATGTGGCTTCGGGGCATCAGGAATGCCTTCCTTCTCTGCTGGAAGCTGATGTGATTTTAACACATTTGGAAATAATAGTTGTTTGTTTGGATTCTCTGTGTTGTTGTCATGGAGATAACTAGGCAATGTCTGCTTCGACCTGGAACATATAGTCAGTGCTTGCAAATTTCAAGATACAGTATTCATTGGTAAGAGGTTCCAGTGAAAAGCATTGTTTTTATTGTTTTTTTCCTCTTCTTTGCCTTTAACAGTTGAATATGATTATGCTGCTCTCATCCCACATTGCATTGCATATTGAAGGATGCAATATTTTGATTTGCATCCTTAAGCAATGCTTTGAATATTCCAGTGTGTCTTCAGAAAGACACAGGGAAAGTTCAGCATGTCTCTACACCGGTGTTTCTCAACTTTGGCAACTTTAAGATGTGTGGACTTCAACTCCCAGAATTCCCCAGCCAGCATTGGTTGAGAAACACTGCTCTATGCAATCACTTTATATCTTGCTTTAGACTAAAACAATAGTTGAGACATTATTCTCCAGACAGGGTTTCTTCAAACCGGAAGTTCTCTGTTCTCTTCAAAAAAAAAATAGAATGGGGACTCAAGGCAGACTTATATTGTAGAGGTATAAATCTTTCTTTAAATGGAAATGTAAGCTTCATTCCTTACTTTATTTTTCTCTCTCCGAATACAAGCAGAAGTCCAACAGGCTTCACGCTCTGTTGCCAAATTGAGGCTTTCAACAAGGTTGACTTTTGTAGTTCTAATTGGCCTCTGAGGAAAAAGCTGACATTCATATCTAATTAAATCCCGACCTGTTGCTTTCCAGATGTTAGTTTTCATCAATAGCACATCTAGAAGATACTAGGCTGGAGAATACGGGCCTAGCAAAGGTTCATAAAGATTTGGGATCCAGATCTATTTGGTTTGGGGAGCTTCTCTAAAGAAAAGCAGTGCTAAGGCAATCTAGGGTATTCAGCACATAGCTAAGGCAAAAACGATATCTCGGATAGTTTGAACATCCCATTTCCAGTTTTCCAAACCTTACTCTGAAGAATCGGGGATGTTGTTAAGGTTTTCACATTGCAGTGCAAGTTAACGAAGTCCAGACCATCTCGTATGATACTTTAAGGGTAGATGCCTGAAGCATTCCACATGCCTTGAACAGCCATGCTATTGTTTTTTTAAAAATAGCTTTCTATTTCACTGCCCCAGCACCTATAGTTACAATATCATGGCTGAAATCTGCCTTGTTCTTGTACATAACTTGGCAAGGTCTTACTTTTTTGTGAAAGAGTGCAAAATAAACAAAAACCAGTATCTTGAGATTTGGCAACCTTACGAGATTTCAACTATTTGGGCTAAACTCCAGTGCCTAAAAGCACTGCCATTATATGCTGTTCAGAATTTGAAAGAAGTGAAGCCGGGAAGACTAAAGCAGGTTCTGAAAAATGCCTCCACATTGTAAATGTTGGAGGAGCTTCTTTTTCTCTTCCTTATACCAGATCTCTAAAAGCATTGTGGAGGCATTTTTCAGAACCTGCTTTAGTCTTCCCGGCTTCACTTCTTTCAAATTTTAGTGCCTGCTGCTCTTAGTAAATGTTACACAGTTGTAGCTTAAATATTTATGAACAATTGTATTGCACGTCAGGACGAAGTAGAATGATAATGGTGCTATGATGAAATTAACATATTTGTGTTTTCCCTTTTCTAGTAAATTAAGAATAAATATAGACATTACAGTTGCAATGAAGTGTCAACGTAAGTATTCTGATCCAGATCTTTATTATACTACAGTAGTTATTTAGGCTAAACTGACATATTACTTATGAAAACAAGATTGAAATCAAAGAGTGGTATGTCAGGTTCCTTGCCCCAGGCTTCGGCAGAAGATAGATCTTCTGCTAGTAGATCCTTGATGGCTTTACCTCAAATTGGGACATGTCTTTGATTCCTAAATGTTTAGCAGTAACATCCATGTAATCACTGTCTCATACTGTTCTTTTTCTCCAACATAGTTTCATTGCTGGTGTGAGTTCATTCTTACATGGTCAGAGGAACACAATCTGATACAAGATTTGTCTGTTGCCAGAACAAGAGTCAGTTGGCAACAGGGCCATCCTGCCCGTTGCATAGCTTGAGCAGGAGAAAGAGTTGCAAAATATGAATTTTGATTTTAGTTTAAATAAGACTCGCTTTTGATATACAGCAGCCACTGAAATTCTTTCATAATGACTTCTTAGATTTTCTACAATGAATTACTTATCAGAAGTTCCTGGATTGTCATATACCTATTTAACTGGTTTCAATTCAGCTTTCAAGGAGAAGTCTGAATGCTGGTACAATCAGTGACTCTGAAAAATATTTATTTATTTACATTTATTTATTTATTTATTTATTTACTCCCCTGCCCATCTCCCTCCAATGGGGGACTCTGGGTGACTCACACAAAACATATGTTTTGGATTTTTATAAGTTCAATAATTACAGTGGTACCTCAGGTTACGAACACCTCTGTTAACAAACTTTTTGGGTTACGACCAGCTCCGGCCGCAAAAATTTACCTCGGTTTGTGAACTCTGCCTTGGGGTACGAACAGGATACGCGGCCATTTTCCCTCCCGTGACACGGTCCGCAGCCATTTTTCCGCCCCTGACACGTGGTCCGCAGCCATTTTCCACCCCTGACACGTGGTCTGCGGCCATTTTTCTGCCCCTGAGACGTGGTCTGCGGCCATTTTTCCGCCCCTGGCACGTAGTCCGCACCATTTTCCGCCCCTGACACGTGGTCGTAGGGAGGGGGACTCTCCCTCCAAGCAATAGCCGCCTCCCTGTCCTCCACGCCATTGAACCTTATGGGGAAATTTCCTTCGGGTTGCGACCAATTCGGGGTGTGACCAGAGTCACGGAACGAATTAAGTTCGTAAACCGAGGTTCCACTGTATTTGGGTTACTGACACGGTTGACTTGTGGTTGGAAGAATGAATAAGTCAATGTCTTTATAGTGTACAGAGGAGGAAACTTAATTTGCACCAAATTGTTAAATATAATTACAGTGGTACCTCGGTTCACGAACTTAATTCGTTCCGTGACTCTGGTCGCGAACCGAATTGGTCGTGAACTGAATCAAATTTTCCCATAAGGTTCAATGTAAATATGGTTAATCCGTTCTGACCCCTCCGAATTTGGTCGCCAACCGATTTTTGATCGCATCCCGAATCAAATTTCCCCATAAGGTTCAATGTAATTACGGTTAATCCTTTCTGAACCATATGGGCTTTTTTTTAAAAACCGCAAAAATATGACACAAAGTACAGCACGAAGAGAGAGAAAGCTAACCTTGCTCGACGCGACTTCTGGCATGGAGGACAAGAAGGCGGGTGGGGAGGCGGATATTGCTTGGAAGGAGAGTCCCCCTCCCTACAGGAAGCCGCGACCACGTGTCACGGGAGGGAAAATGGCCGCGGATCCTGTTCGTAACCCGATCCGGCGTTCGCGAACGGAGGCAAAATTTTGTGGCCGGAGCTGTTCGTGAACCGAATTGTTCGTGAACAGAAGTGTTCATGAACCGAGGTACCACTGTATTTGCTTTCTCAGTAGTGTAAATCTTTCTTCACTTGTATTGGGCATTAAAGTCACTTTTGCTAGGTAATCATGAGCCTTGCAGGACGCATACAACTTCTTTTGGTAACCAGGTAATAACTATGGCAAAGTAAAATAAGAATTTGTAGCATCTTTAAGACCAATGTTATAGTAGCACAAGTTTTTGGAGATTGGCTCTGTTTTGTGAAGCAGATGATGTAAATTCCTTTGAACAAGATGTATAAGTTTATACAGTTGTATGGGTGTTTACTCCGTTTATCTGATTTGGGCTTGTTTAAATTAAAATTGATTAATCCCAAGAAAACCACAGATCTCTCTCTCCCCACCTTTGCTTTCTCTTTCTCACTCCCTCTCGCTCTGGAAAAGATAAACATGTTTATCTCTTTGGAAAACAGTATTGCAAATTCTTTTCTTCATGCTGTCGTTACTGTGATATTTATTTTAAAGCTGGAAAGTGAGATGGCCACATTCCTTTTTGTCTTTTTTTTTTTTAAATCACATTGGATAGTACAAAAAAGACAAGGGAAAAAAAGAGAGAAGCAAGATGCAAATTGGAACGAATATTCAGCAAAAGGCTTTGAAATAATGGCATCCATTAGTCTCTGCCAGTCCTTTTACCAACTAACGCATCTTGAAAATTACCATCCTTATTTACAGTACTAATCATCAGTGTTTTAACAAGCGGTAGAACTTGTTGCTGTGTCAGAAGAAGCTGCAATATTTCTGTAGTCCTCATTAGGAAGAAAATGTGATTTGTAAATTCCGTGTGTTTTTGAGGTGCTGCGGTTGGTTGGGTTAAAACACTCATGTTTCACAGGTTTCCACCTGTGTAGAGATGAAGGCTGCTGTAATAAATTAGACCTTGATAAAAGGAACAGATGGAATCAACCAGTTCCATTTTTTTTATGACTGATGTTAAAAAAACAGGTTACATCGCATTTTACAAACTTCTTATCTGTCCTTTTCAACTTTTGAAACAGACATTGGTGCTGATGTGCTGGATTTAGCAGAAACTATGGTTGCTGCGGCAGATGGATTAGTCTACGAACCAGTAAGTGGACTTCATTTTCTTTGTGAAAGGTCCAATTACCCCTGGCTTGCTATGTATTCCAATGGTGGAGAACATCAAAACTATTCATCCCACCCTGGACCTGGCTGGGTATCCACTGTAGCAGAAGATAGGACTGGAGTTCACACCAATAATCATGATATCTATGAAATGCCATGTAGAGTTGTGAGCAAATGGTATCTCTAGCGAGCAACATAAGCAGAAGATGGATTTCTGTTCCAAAGATCTTACAGTCCAAGTGGGGGAGCAAAGGGAAGATCAAGAGTAGCAAAGAGTGGAGGCAAGTAGGTGAATGCCACTTTCCTTTCAAGCCCTAGATATGGAACCTAATATTTTCTGTATTCTGCCATGAAGGAAGCAAGACACTTTTCTTCTATGAAATAACATGGAATCCAAACTGCTGTGTCCACTTCACACTTATCTAACCGCAGTGGCTTCTGTTGCCAAAGTTGTCACAGTATAGTGATGATAGGACAACGGTTAGCACCCAAAATAAATGGTGTTGCAGTGATGGTTAATCAAGTTTCACTTCTCCAGCCGAACATAAATGGAAAATAAACAAAAGGACAAAGCATAAAATAATTTTTGAATCATTTAGGTTTATCAGTTAATAGGTGCTCAATTGCTAAATTATTTCTTCAGTTTCAAGTAGCTCCTTTGTATCATCTATGGCATTTCTGTCCACAGTAACCAGCAGTATCAAAACCAGTTGGGATGAGTATTATTATTATTTTATGCCTTCAAATCAGTCCTGACTCCTGGTGACTACCTGGGCAAGTCCCTGCAGTTTGCTTGGCAAGATTTGGAAGTGGTTTGCCATTACCTCCATCCTAGGGCTGAGAGAGAGTGACTGGCCCAAGGCCACCCAGTTGGCTTTGTGCATCAGGCAGGACTAGGACTCATGGTCACCCGGGTTCTAGTCTGGTACCTTAACCACTACACGTTGGTGCCTTAACCACTACACCAAACTGGTTAACATACTGAATTATCTTTTTGTGCAGCTTTCTTAGACTTGGAGGTAAAGAATGTTTTTGAGAAACACAGTATTTGTCTAAACTTTGATCATTTATTTTTGTTTTAGGTAATATTTGAACTCAGTCCCATGCAAAGAGAGTGGCAAAGGTAATAATTCAAAAGTAATATAAACTAATGTGGATAATTTGTGTATGCTTCCATATTTGTTCAATTTGGTATCTATATAAAACTGAAGCACTGATGCAGGTACTTTATTTCTGCATTTTCAGTGTTATAAACTCATTGCTGAATAAATGGTGATGTAAACTACCTCACTTGTGGCTTTTTAGTGTTCAGACTTTTTAGCTAGTTTTGTAGTTACATAAGATAAATATCACAATCCTTTTTTCTGTGTGACTCATTCTGAAAGTCAATTCTTAGCTATGGATTGTCAAGTTCATTTGGAGTTCAAACAAGGTTGCCCTCCAAAACGGGGTAGGATCGGGACAAAAAGTGGATAATTTAGTGACATTCAAATTGTGTTACTTCTGGTCACTAAATCCAGGGGTCTTAAATAATTATTGTCCAGTCTCCAACTTCACCTTTTGGGGGAAATTTGTTGAGTCAGTAGTGGAGGACCAATTTCACAGTACCCTAGAAAGAGTGGATTATCTGGACTCTTCTCAGTCAGGGTTCATGCCCAGACATGGGACTGAGGCAGCATTGCATGGTTTTTTGGATGATCTGTGTCAAGACAAGGATGAGGGTACTATACTTTTAGACATTTCAGTGGTTTTCAATACTACTGACTTGCCTACAGAAGTTGGGATTGGAGGCACTGTTTGCTTACTCAGTGGGTGGTTTCAGTTTGTCTTGGTGGGGATGAGAGGTCAGCCCAGTGGCCCCAGATATATAGGATGATGCCAGGATGCGTCCTCTGTCCCTCTGCTCTTTAACACACATATGAAACTATTGGGAGAGGCCATCCAGCAGTTGGGAGGGACAGCAGTTATCAGTTTGCTAATGACACCCACCTTTATTGCCACTTCAGCTTTAAGAGAGATGCTGTTGATGTCCTGTCCCAATGCCTGGAGGTTGGAAAGGGCCAGACAGCCCTATAATCTGTTTGATCCCATCCATATAACTTGCCTATTGCTTCCTTTCTTCTTATCTTAACAAATTAGGGCTAATCGCCAAAGTCCTGAAGCTCTCTGAAGCTTAATCTATAGAGGCAGAGACACAAGTGGGACTTGGTTTTCCACAGTTAATTTGGAGGAATATACAGTCTTCTTGCTATATTCCAAAGGGATTTTCAAGGAAGTAGTAGCAACACGTGAAGAAAGATGGGATAGGCAAGATCGCTAGAACCTATTTTAACCCCATAGAACATATTTTAGATTTTCTCCACAAGCTTCTTGTCAGAGGCCTAGTTTTCACAGTTCTGTAAACTACTTAGAAGATTCTGCTGGTCCATGGTACGGGTTCTAAGTGATTGATTGGTCCCTATTGGGTGTTAGGGGGTTTTGCAGTCTATTTCTAAGTCTGTTTTGAGGTGCTGCTCTTAACAGGCTTGGTTGTTTTGGACTGTCCATCCAGGACCACTTTATTCCAACATTAAACTGACCAAGTACTTATATCAGTGTTTCTCAACCTTGGTGACTGTAAGACATGTGGACTTCAATTCCCAGAATTCTCCAGCATGCCGGCTGGAGAATTCTGGGAATTGAAATCCACACGTCTTAAAGTTGCCAAGGTTGAGAAACCCTGGTTTAAATCATCCTCTGCCCCTTGATGAGCCTTAGCTCTGCAGTATTGACTACTAACACTGTTTTATTGTGGAGATGTTTCCCTGTTGTTGGAAGTGCTGCGCTGACTCTTCGTCATTCGCTTTACTTCTAGGATGCTGCAAAATATTCAGACTCGGCTGCAGGAAGAACACTCTCTTCAAGACATAATATTCAAAAGTGCTTTTAAAAGTGCTTCAACAGCACTGCCACCAAGGTGAGAGAGTGCCTTCCGTGTCTCCTTGACATGTGAGGGAAAAAAATATTAATGAAAAAAAATTAATGTAATCCAAAACATGCCAATTCAGAAATAAAGGCCATAAATGAACATATTTTTAGAATCAACATGCTAAGCTTTCTCTTTTTTGTGAGAGTTTTTAATACACAAAATTATAAAACAAGAAAAAAAAGCTGGGAAAAAAAGCATACAAGACATATACAGGTAGTCCTCGGCTTACGTCCATTTGTTCAGTGACCATTCAGAGTTACGGCAACACTGAAAAAATGTATGTACGACTGGTCCTCAAAAGTCTGGCCATCACAGCACCCTGCAGTCATGTCATCACTATCCAGGCACTCAGGTGCCCAGCTCGCAATTATGGCATCACAGAGAGCCAAAGTCACATGATCACCATTTGCGACCTTCCCTACCAGCTTCCCACAAGCAAAGCCAATGGGGAAGCCGGCAGGGAAGGTTGCAAGTCACTCTGGTAAGTTGCTGCCACTTTTTCTCCCGCCTACAGCAACACCTCCCCTGCCTGCACGCAGCCTCCGCTGGCCCTCCCAGGTCCTCCCCCCACTGTGGCACCCCCGCGTTCCTTGCCTGGAACTCCCTCCACTTCCCGCTTAATGACCCACGTGTCTTGGGGTTTTGATGGCAACTGGGACTCCCTGGGATTGCCATCGCTAAGCTATGTGGTCACATGATGTCACACTTTATGACTGCATTGCTTAGCAATAGCAGTCCCGGTCTCAATTGCCGTCATAACCCAAGGACTACCTGTATTTACAGACATCAATACACCGAAGCCATGATTTATTATAGCTGATCTATATTAATTCTACAAACTGCTGAATAGTTGGGGCCATATGTTTGTCTTTCCAATACTGAACAGTAAGTCTCTTAACTTTAAGTCCATTTTCTTTATCCAGAACTGAAAATACTAAATTTCAAAGTTGAGTTAATGCATGTAACTGCTTCTTACTGAAATGGAACAATATAATGTGCTAAGGGTTCATTGTAAGCTTGTATTTACTTCTGTGGTCTTTGGAGACCATTACAAATCAGCCTGTGGGCAATAAATAATCTACGTTTTCCAAGAGCTTGTACTTTACGGTACTTAGAATGGCCTGTCAGGTGATGCCATGTCAGTCGTGTGAAGTACTGCTTTCAAGAATTGTACTTTTTTTTTTCTCTGCACAGGGAAGACAAGCCTGTCCAATCTGCAGATGCCTGCAGAATTCACGGGCATCTCTATGTGAATAAAGTCGCAGGCAACTTTCACGTTACAGTGGGCAAGTATGTTCCTTTCATTTACTGAAACACTATAAACCAACACACCCTTTCTTCCCAGTTGCTGGATGCCCTTTTCTCAAGTCTCAGACCAATAACCCAACCCTGTGTATGCTTATTTGGGAGTCTGCCTGTAAAAGTGGGCATTCTTGTAATCCGTGGTATCCTTGGAAAAATGTATACATTCCTTGTTTAAGTCTGCTCTTTTACAGCATTCTTGAATTCTGAAACAACCCTTTTCTTTCTTTCTCTCTCCCTTCCTTTCTTTCTTTCTAGGGCAATTCCCCACCCAAGGGGCCACGCGCATTTGGCAGCCCTTGTGAGTCATGAATGTAAGCCATCTCTGATTCTTTGCCCCGAAGGGTTATCTGTTGCAGGGTGTTTGGGACAAATATATCTAGACATATTCTTTTCCCCTTGCCAAAATAATTTGTCCAGCGTGTGAGATATTTGGAAAGAGCAGCCTGCCTCTGAATGTGTGTTTAAAGCAATTTGCCCCTATAGCTGCAACTAGATTTTGCAGTGTGGTTGAGCCGAAGGAGAACAACACCCTTCTCCTTATCTCTGGCTCACGTGTAAATGTTTTCCAGGATGTTTTTTCTCCAGCAACTGTCTGCTTTCTCACAAAATGCTGGAGCATGGTATTTTGTTGAGCCAATCTTAGCGGCTTGGATTGTAGATCTTAACAAGCCATTGAGGGTTTCCATGCTAGATCCAAAGCAAAAAACAGAGAATGCAACACAGCATGACCGAGTGTTAGGTAGAACCTGGCCCCACTATCTTGTGGGTGCAACTGCTGTTCACTGGGTTAAAAAAGTGCAAAGTCTTCTCTTCAGTTCTTGAGTCTGCTTTGAAGGCAGTCATCCAGAAGCCTGATACCGGATAGAGTGGGGAGCGAGAGAAAAGGATCAGAGAAATAAAGAGGTGGTTGCAGGCATTTTACAGTTGCAGTCCTGCTGCTGCTATCATGGGACTGAAGTGCCCCACAGAATATCCAGAAATGTGGTGACTGGAGTGCTTCTATTTTTATGAAATTGATTGGCAACGTTTATAAAGAATTTCCCCCAGTGTTTCTGATAACTGCTGCTGTACAAGATAATAGGCTATGACTCTTCACAATTTTATAAGCTAGCTTGCAAAAGATAGCCAACTTCTTCTTGTTGTTGTTATCATTCCTACTCCACAGGCTGTTTCCAGCATTGCATGAGCAGACTTCCAGTCATACAACAGATGTTTCATATCTTCTTCCTCCTATAATATCTTCTGCCCCCTCTCCCAGATGTGCTCCAAGAGCTCTGATCCCCTGGAGCAGATTTCAAAGTGCCATTAGGGTGTTAGAAGGAAAATGGGATGCAATGGACATAGATGATTAGATTTCATTCTCTATTTTGATTTGCCATTTAAAAAGTAATTGAAGTTGTTAAAAGACATAGTAATTTAATCTACAAGCCTTGCGAAGTAATACAGCTTGATTGGTGTACAAGAGTGAAGCTTTTAGTTTGCCTTGAGTTGAAACTGAATTACAGGTAGTCCTTGACTTAGGACATTAGGGTTCAGAAAATTCATCATTAAGCAGTGCAGTCATTAAGCGAGGCACCATGACCGTGCCCAACTTTACCACATTTTTTGCAGTGGTCGTTAAGTGAATCACATGGTTATTAAATGAATCATACAGTTCCCCATTGATTTTGCTTGTTGGAAACTAGCTGGGAAGGTCGCAAATGGCGATCATGTGACCCCAGGAAGCTGCAACCATCGTAAATAGATACTGGTTGTCAAACACCAGAATTTTGATCATGTGACCGTGGAGACGGTCGTAAGTGTGAGGACCAGTTGTAAGTCATTTTTTTCAGCACCATCATAACTTCGAACAGTCGCTAAACAAATGGTCGTAAATCAAGGACTACCTATATACATATTGTCCCTATAGCTAAATCACAGTATTAACCTGGTGACTTCTGTTGTGTTTTCTAGCATACAACTTTTCCCATAGGATAGATCATTTGTCTTTTGGAGAGCTCATCCCGGGGATTATTAATCCTTTAGATGGTACTGAAAAGATTGCATCAGATCGTAAGTGGGTTCTATTTGGCAGAAAAAGCATAACAGTTTTGAGTTTGTTGTTGCTTTTGGATTACAATTTTCATCTTGATTCCTTTTCATCGGATTGGATTTATTGTAGCATTTCAGTTGCATTTTTAACAACTCCACTGTGGTGTTAATCACACCTTCATTGAGATCTTAATCAGTAGTGTAATATGTTTAATAAATAAATATGTCATTTATATGGAACCTTGCCTCTAGAATGGTGGTACATTTTTATGTAGAATATCTTTCTCTTTCCCCAAATTATTAATACATTTACATAAAGATTTATTTAGCTTTTGTGGTGTGGTGAGCTTTTTCTATAAGCATAAGGAATTACAGTCGTGTGACAAAGAAAGTACACCCTCTTTGAGTTCTATAGTTTTACGTATCAGGACATAATAAAAATTATCTGGTCCTTAGCAGTTCTCAAAAGTAGGTAAATACAACTTCAGATGAACAACAACACATGACATATTACACCATGTCATCATTTATTTTACAAAAAGAAAGCCAAAATGGAGGAACCATGTGTGAAAAACTAAGTGCACCCTTACTGCTTACATGGGTATGAAGAGGCTAAGTAGCAGCCAGGTGGTGCTAATCAAATGTCCTTGATCAGTTGATCATCAGCAAGCGTGATTACCTCTATAACATCCAAAGTTTTAGGAGTTTGCTGGTCTTGAGCATTGAAGTGTGTATTAACACAATGTCAAAGAGTAAAGACATCAGCAATGATCTTAGAGAAGCAACTGTTGCTGCCCATCAGTCTGGGAAGGGTTATAAGGCCGTGTCCAAACAATTTAAAGTCCATCATTCTACATTGAAGAAAATTATTCACAAGTGGAAAACATTCAAGACAGTTGCCAATCTTCCCAGGAATGGACGTCCCAGCAAATTCACCCCAAGGTCAGACCATGCAATGCTCAGAGAAATTGCAAAAAATCCAAGTTACATCTCAAACTCTACAGGCCTCAGTTAGCATGTTAAATCTTAATGTTCATGACAGTACAATTAGAAAAAGACTGAACAAGTATGGTTTGTTTGGAAGGGTTACCAGGAGAAAGCCTCTTCTCTCTAAAAAGAACATGGCAGCACGGCTTAGGTTTGCAAAGTTGCATCTGAACAAATCACAAGACTTCTGGAACACTGTCCTTTGGACAGACAAGACCAAAACGGAGATGTTTGGCCATAATGCACAGCACCATGTTTGGCGAAAACGAAACACAGCATATCAGCACAAACATCTCATACCAACCGTCAAGCACGGTGGTGGAAGGGTGATGATTTGGGCTACTTTTGCAGCCACAGGACCTGGCCACCTCGTAGTCATTGAGTCGACCATGAACTCCTCTGTATACCAAAGTGTTCTAGAGTCAAATGTGAGGCCATCTGTCCGACAGCTAAAGCTTGGCCGACATTGGGTCATGCAACAGGACAATGATCCCAAGCACACCAGCAAATCTACAACAGAATGGCTGAAAAAGAAAAGAAGGTGTTGCAATGGCCCAGTCAAAGTCCAGATCTCAACCTGATTGAAATGCTGTAGCGGGACCTCAAGAGAGCTGTGCATAAACAATGAACTGAAGCAATGTTGTCAAGAAGAGTGGGCCAAAACCCCTCCACAATGATGTGAGAGACTGACATACAGAAGTCATACAGAAAACAATTACTTCAAGTTATTGCTGCTAAAGGTGGTTCTACAAGCTATTGAATCATAGGGTGTACTTAGTTTTTCACACATGGCTTCTCCATTTTGGCTTTCTTTTTGTAAAATAAATGATGACATGGTATAATATGTCATGTGTTGCTCACTCACTTTTTCACACAACTGAACATGAAGGCATGAGAAACTTATGAAGCAGTGATTCCACTTCAGCTGTATCAGACATGAGTTTATCCCATTTTTAGACATGCTTTAAAACTTAATGTCTGACATGGAATAAAACCAACAATGTAGGCTTATGCTGAGACTGTTGTTTTCCTGTGTGATGAATTTTGTCTAAATTGATACCTTTTTGGGGTTTTTTTCTGCAGATAATCAGATGTTCCAGTACTTTGTTACAGTTGTGCCAACAAAACTTCAAACACACAAAATTTCAGCAGAAACTCATCAGTTTTCAGTAACAGAAAGGGTAAGTCCTTGCTTAAAAAAGAGCAATTAGTGGAAGGCTATGAATTTTTGTTTGTTTTTTAGAAATATATTTTGGGTATGTGAAATATAGACATTATTTTCTCCTGTTCTGTTTTCCTTTATCTATGATAAAAAAAATAAAATATGTGCTCTTACAATAAACAGATGCACATCTATGTCCATGGTTAAATTTCTTTCCGATTTTTCTTTTTCCTAAAATTCATTAATATAGGCCAGCTCTTCCAAAATAAATTTTAAGCAAAGTTCACTTAGGTCTTCATTTTAATCTTAAGTAGACAACATTTCATTGTTCACGTTGATGCCTTTTCCATTCAGACTGTTACTCTTCTTTTCTGCCTTGTGTAAGTAGATCAGAATTTTCATTTGTCTTGGATCTAATATTGCAAAACTGTACCTGATTCATTTTTCCCTACTGCTGCTTTTTCTAGGAACGCGTGATCAACCATGCAGCCGGAAGTCATGGGGTTTCCGGAATTTTCATGAAATATGATATCAGTTCCCTTATGGTGACCGTGACCGAGGAACACATGCCCTTCTGGCAGTTTTTAGTGAGACTCTGTGGCATAGTTGGAGGAATTTTTTCTACTACAGGTACATATATTCTGATCTATTACAAATATGAAACACTAGAGTGCAAGAATATAAAAACAAGAGGGATGAGACACTTGTTAGTGGACCTAAAGGTTATAGTTTGTGCCTCTTTGTACTACCAGTGATCACTGTCTAATGCACAAGCATCTTTTTTCATTGCAGTCTGAATTCTTTGCGGTTCAAAGTCAGCTGGACTAATTTTACAGAAAAGTTCTCCTTAATCAAAGACTGGGCACGACCTAGAACAGGCTTCCTCAACCTCAGCGACTTTAAGATGGGTGGACTTCAACTCCCAGAATTCCCCAGCCAGCCATGCTGAGGTTGAGGAACCCTGACGTAGAAGATCCATTCCAAACCCATATGCATTTGTAACCCTGTCTGTAGCATCTTATATTTCCAAAAGAGCAAAGTACACTTTGTGCTTTGAATTCACGCTTTGTATCTCTCTCTTTCCTCCTTGCTCTCACTTTCTACCCTTTTTCTGGCTATTTAGTTCTAAAGAGGAACCAATCTCATGTTCTGCAAGTCTGTAAACCATTGGCTACAAAAGTAACACAAAATCTAAATACAGGTAGTCCTCGCTTAACAACCACAGTTGGGACCAGCAACTAAGTCACTACGCCACTTGGTCATTGAGCAAGACATTACAAGACCACAAATTGTGATTTTGTGCTTGCTTCTCCAATGAATCTGCTTATCGGAAGCCGGCTGTGAAATGTGCAAATGGTGATCACATGACCTTGGGGACACAATGGTCGTGTGAGGATCAGTCATAAAGTTACTTTTTCAGCACTGTTGTAGTTTTGAATGGTCACTAAACAGGGCAGTTGTTAAGCAATGATACCTGTACAATTTACAGGTAGTCCTCAGGTTACAATGGCAATTGGGATTGGGATTTTTGTCGCTAAGCAATGCAGTTGTAAAGTGCAATGTCACGTGACCACATCACTTAATGAGTGAAATCTTGGCAGTCCCAGTTGCTGTTCTAATCCCAGGACCGTGCAGGTCGTTAAGCGAGGACCTCATGTGACTACAACATGGGAAAAGGCAGGCTGACAGGTGAGAGTTACGGGCCAGGTGGCAAGTGCCATGGGTGGACCCTAGGGAGCATGGGGCTTGCCACGGCATGGGGCTTGAGGCAGCACTCCTTGGCAGTGGCCTTCACCCACCGCCCTATCTGTAGCTCTCACCCGCTGGCCTGCTTGCCTGGGATCCTGCCTCTTCCCAGGTGAAGAAGATGACAAATACCAGCGGTGGGGCGGTGGGGAGGTAGTCATAAATGCATTTAGGCCTGAATATCACGTGACTGGGGGGGGCACTGTGTTGGCCGAAAGTTTGAGGACCAGTCGTAAGTCCATTTTTTCAGGGCCATCGTAACTTTGAACAGTCACTGAACGAATGGACATAACTTGGGGACTACCTGTATTTTGAGACATTGTGGTAGGACAGAAATTTTTAAAGAATGCAGTCCAACATAATATCCAGTGTAGCACACAACTTCTCTCCCCCATCATATCCTAACGGTCTAAGATTTGCCTTACTTCACCTCCCTGCTGTTCCCTATTCCACTGCACTCCCCCCATAGTATTTCTTACACAGTGTAGTTGAGCCACTACATTTCCCTTATCACTCTAATGTAATCAGTGTAATCGTTACTCTTTCTAAGTTCCTTTCCATTTGTAGTTGAAAGATGCTACATCATAAAGATTTCACTGGGATCATGTTTCCTACTCCTTTTTGGAGCACTATTCTAGCACAGAGAATTTCAGAGATTTCTAAGGGCTAGTTCCTAAATATACATTTTAGCTGTATTTTAAAGATGTTTTCAATGTATGGCTCAAAATACAGAGCAGTCTTGTCTAATCAAAAGCTCCCCCATTTCCAAGCCAACCAAAAGGAGACAGTGTTTGGGATTACAGGAACTGGAGTCTGAAAGGCAACCAGAAGGCACTGGAGTGGGGAAAGCACATCAAGATTATAGATATATTCTTTGGGTCTATAAATCGTGTGCCCAAAAAGCTTCCTTTTAATAAACAGCATCACCAAATATTCAATTTCTTCTCTTACTATAGGCATTTTACACAGCATTGGAAGATTCATAGTGGAAATTATGTGCTGCCGTTTCCGACTGGGGTCTTATAAATCTACATCTGTAAGTGTCTTCTGAGTAACACGTAGGGCTTTGTTTGTATCTCGCTTTATGCAAGACTCCACTTTCCCTTCTGCCCCACTCAGAAATGCTACCCAGAGGGCCAGCAGAGCAGAATATGGTTATAATCCAGAGGAAGGGAAGGATCCCTGAAAATCTAGTGGTGCCGTTTTTGGAGCACAGCTCTGCTCATGGAAGGTAGTGCATCCCAATTTTCAGGGATCTCGTGCTTCCCTAACCATCTCCGTAGCCTTTGTGGAAGGGTTGCAAGAGTTGACATTGGGACATTTATAAAATGATAGAGTTTGTAGGGAGCACTGGAACCAGTAGCAGCGCTCTTATAGCATAAATTAAAGTCAGTATAAACATCAGGAGCAATATCGAGATGATGACAAAGTCCGTGATACATCTTCTTAACACTTCCAAATAAAGCTGTTTTATGATTTTTCTTAAGAAGAGGAATAGGTGGAGTTGAGCAACAATAAGCCAAAATGCATGAATGAGGAAAAAATGACTTCTCTTTTTTTCTGACAGGTCCAACTTCAAGATGGTCACCTAAACAACCACATACCTCTAATGACGGACAATGCTACCCATTAGCACCTTCTTCAGAAACTGTTTTCTTTCTGTCGGATGCAGAAGACACTTTTATAGCAAAACATTGTGCAATATGTTAAATACAGTGCTGATGGAGGAAAACAAGCCTTTTGCAAAAAAAAAAAAGAAAAAGGGAAAACAATTAACTTCTTTGTGTGACTTGTCTATCCTTTCAAGCATTCAAAAAGAGGCCAAGATGATCCATGAATTAAGTCCTACTTCCTGAATGAACAGGATTGTTGTTTAGATGAGACTGTAATTCAGAAATTGCGGTTCACCATGAAACTATCAACTCTAGATTCCAAAGCATTACAGATTCTCATGAAAGCTAACATTCAAAGGAATGAAATTGGAAAGAAATGCATTTTCAGTATGTAGCATAGCAGGAAAATTTGCAGCTTAAACCCAGAAGTTGTATAGTTTTGTTTTTAAAACAGGATGCAAGATGTTATTTTTTCCCTACTACATCTTTTAAAATGTCACTGCTGTAATAAGAATATGGAAATTCCAGGAAATGGAGAATTCATAGCACAAGAAAGAAAATTAAAATCTTGTACTGGAAGCATAGCATGTATGCAGATTTATGAATTGGCTGTTTAAACAAATGTGGAAAACATTTGGTATATCACTTATTTTCAAACAAACTCTTCCTCAAAAGAAAATGGAGTGGTCAAAAAATTATGGGCTTTTCATATTGTAACTTGATGAGAGTAATTGATAGCCTTTTTTTCTAGGGGCTCAACAACCTGAAGGATCCATCATGGTAATTGTAATATTTCTTGAGTTTAAGGTACCATCCAATTGGATTATGAAGCTGATCTCCATGTTTTTGTAGGCTGGTGCATATGTCCTTGTGCCCTGCATTAAAATTTTCTTGAATTTATGGGAACTCTGTTGGCAGACAGTGGAAGAGAGGAATACTGAAATTAGTGGACATTAATGCAATTCTATGAATCTTATTGAATTCAGTGGCTATTAATTCCATACTATGTAAGTAGCTACAGGACCATAGTCTAAATCCTGAGTCTTGTGTATCTAGCTGATATTGGAGGTAGTCACTATGTTTTCTGGTTGCCAGTGAATTTCATTCAAGGTCCACAGTCATCTGTAACCAATAAGAACTGGATGTCAATTATTTATTTGGGAAGCTTAATATAGGAAAAATGTAGAATGCACAGTTGGTTCCATCATAGCTTCCAAAAATGTTCCCTGTGTTGAAGAATGGAAAATGCAGTAATGACACTTAAAACATACCAGCTTGGTGCTTTATGAACAGTAAAAAGCCATGGCTGCTAGCTGGAAGGACCAGAGTGGAAGGAAAGATCTGAACTTAATGCCAGTGGAAGAGATAGTGAGAATCTGATGCCAATGAAAATTGTCATATTCCAGCAACGTGGTGTTGTGGGAGATGAACGTGTCTCATTCTGATGGTTAGATCAGGTACACCATAGTTTTCAGGCACTAAACTAATAGGTTTAAACTGTCTTGCAGAAACCATTTTTGACGTACCTAACTCACAGGCTGGTGGCAAGCATTACGCTAAGAAAGATTAATCAGTAGGTTTTGTAACAAAAAGTGGTCTTCCTTTTTTGGCCAAAATGTTTGGCTTTCCCTCCTTATGAGTTAGGGTGGGTATTTGTGCTTGTAATTCCTGGGAATGTAGAACTCTGCTGGGATTGTGACGTACTGGCTCTGATCCGTACAGAGTATACTTCCGAGATCTGCAGAGTGAGTAGGAAGCCTTTCAGGCACTATTACCTTGGCCAACAATTCCATGTTGCAAGAATGCTTTTCAGGAAGCCAAGCAATGAATTCATCGCTTGTCAAAATGAAGTGGGAAGAAAGGGACAAGTTCACCACTGCTGTCGGGGAGGGACCAATGCTTTGTCCAGTTATCAGGGACAGGCTCTGAGGACATGGTCTGAGAGCATTCACATTGCTGTTAATATCGAAAGGGTATTAGCAAGACTACATGGGTGATTTTAATGTGTTACACAGTGGAGATTTTTGCCGCTTGTGGCCTCTCATTTTAGAAGACAAATATGGAATAAATAAATAAATAAATAATATGTATTAGGTTCCACGGTGCAAAGTGGTTTTTTCCACAAGGAACGTCACAGATGCTTTCACAACATTTATTAGCCTAAAACTCGGTAAATACCTGCAGTATATATTTCTGTGAGAATCATAACAATTATCCCTCTATATTCATGCTAATTTTTTTTTTTTAAAAGCCCAGCATAGTTTCTGTAAGCCCACTATTCACAATTCCTGTGACTGTTTAAAGGGGTGATCTTGGGACACAGATTTGTCTGAAATTAAATTCACTATAATCCCTTAGTTATTGCTTCTGCGATTTCAAAGATGTAGTTTCCGCTTCTTGTGATCAAACTGTGAAGTTTCCCTTTGCCTCTGCATTACTAGGGAATTGTTGACCTTTTGAATTAAGTTCATTTTATCCTTACAAATCTTCCCTGGTTCCACCATGACTCTATACCTCTTCATAGAGTGCCTTTTGTTCTTCATAATTCTCACTTCTTTCAAGATCTCATGAATTCTATCCAGTCACACTCTTCCTCCTCCTCCATTCTTCCTTCATGTAGTTGTCTTGCAAATCAGTCCTTCTTTAGGCCAAACCATCTCAAAGTTCTCCTTTCTCATACTGGTGACTCATGTTTGTAGCCACCTCCATTCAGCAACCATTCGTTCTCAACCCTTTCTTTGTTTTAACACACACAGAAGCACACACTTCTTAAATACCTATTTCATCTTTATGTTTCCCCTGGCATACCCAACTGTCTCTTCCATATAACAAAATAAGCATATTCTTGTACACAGCTGTTTTCACTTCTTTCAACAAACTTTCTTTGCAACAGGAGGCCACATATAACCCACTACTTTTAAGTCAGCATTTACATGTCTTAAAATGACTCCATTTTCTCAGCTTTAGTAATAGTACTTGCTCTACTATTTCACTATGAATGTAATTTTTCTGTTTCCTTGTCAAACACAACTGTCTTGGACTACAGTACATTAATTTTCAAATCTGTACACTTCATTTCATCATACAATCTAACATCCATTGCAAATTACTGAGATTTTCAGCCGACTGCATGGCATTATCAGCATATAAATCTAACATTACCAGAAACATTCCTCATACATTTATCCACTAAAGCATTAAACAACCAAGGAAATTTTCTACATCCTTGTCTTCCTCTGAAGAGAGGAAGCTTTTTAACAGGACTGAAAAGGGCAAAACGGTGGAATAAGTATAACTACTAGCCATACAGCTATGGTTGGACAAAGCCAATTGCATTGCTCAAGATAGAAGAGGCAAAGTTTTCCAGGGTTTCCATCTACCCTAACCTACATTCTTCTAGGCAAGAAAGGAATAATATCTGCTCCCAGGTCTGATTTTAGGAACAGTGTACATACTGTAATGTTAGGAATGAATGGGAAAAGTCAAGACGTACTTGTTCAAACTGGGGGTGGTAATGGGTGATGCCTGCTAAACCTGCCTCCTCCCTTGATGATGCCGTGTCATTTGCTTGTGGACCTTAAAGAATACAGTAGTTTTCACCACTTTGCATGTTCGAAGCTGAAGCCTGTTCAATCAGCTTCAGAGGATTCAAGGAAACTTTGGACTTTCTGTGTACTAAGCCAGCACCTAAATCAGAGATGAGCAATCTGTGGCACAACAGATGCTATATCCCATCAGTCTTAGCTAGCAGAGCCAGTAATGAGGCATGACGGAAGCTGCTGCCCAATGTATCTGGAAGCCCCATGCCTACATAATGATACTCGAAGGCTGGGCTCTCAATTTTCATCATGCTATAGCTTGACAGGTTATAGGAAAAGTATAACAGAATATGGAAAGAGATAAAATGCAGAGGAAGAATGTTTACCCTTTACTTCCATACTTATGAAAGTTTCCTAGCTTTGGGGGATCTTTCAAGTTTCCCTTTCATCTCCAGAGATTCTTTTTGCAATGTCTACTCTATTAATCTTCAGGCTATATGGACGACTTGGCCCAGTGCTTCTAATATCCTATATCAGTGTTTCTCAACCTTGGCAACTTGATGTGTGGACTTCAGCTCCCAGAATTCCCCAGCCAGCATGCTGGATGGGGAATTCTGGGAGTTGAAGTCCACACATTTTCAAGCTGTCAAGGTTGAGAAACTCTGTCCTATATTATATACTCTACCTCTTGATCTTCTCTTCACCATGGTATTAGTAACTGTACCCATGGCTTCTTGGGACATGCCTTCAGTGAATAGTCCTCCAACATCTTTGGGAATAACTTCAGTCCTAAGAGGAAGGCTGTGCTCAACGTCCTCCTATTCATATATGCTTTGATGGTAAGTTCCCTCTGACTTTTGGCAAGATTATGTATGCCTTTAGTGGTTCTGCTTCTTCTGGTGACATCTACAATTGTCTCCTGATGGCTTCTTCTGGTGGTCAGCTTGGAATATCTAGTGACATTCTCTCTGCTTCTAGACAAACTTCCAAAACTGCTATTTTCAGTGATCTATGTGGTGGCAGCACTATTGATAATCCTAGTGGTGAGTTTATGAGGAGCATCAGTGGAACTGCTAACTGCTTTTGTAGTGGCACATCAGCTTCCACTTTTTTTATATTCAGTAACTCTTCTGGTGACACCTGTCTTCTCATCAGCTGTGCTACCTCTAATACTTTTAGTGATTCCTCCTGCTTCCCAAAATCAGCCTGCTTCACCATGGAAACCAGAGATTTGTTTTTCAGACTCTTTCCTGCCAGTTACTGTAATGTTTGTCGAACCCAATGTTTCAGAGTGGTGATTGTATCTGATTGTTTTCAAGCTTGGTATCATAGCTAATATTGGAATGCCTACAAATTCTGAGTAAAATGAGAAAGCATCACATAAAATGGGGGACAGGAATAAAAGTATTTAAATGCAAAAGAAAATAGAAGTGGAAAATGCACAATAATCAGAGTGAGAAGGAACACAGGAGAATACCTACCTACCTATATACACCTACGTATATACACATGCAAATATAACCTAATGTGAAATCCATCCAAGTTGTGCAAGGTGAGATTCATCTCAAAATAACGAATACACTAATAAATAATATATATAAATACATTAACACATTAATTATTAACTTTGTTTCCAAAAATCCGTTCATACAATCAATTCATAAGTCAATCTATAGCCCTATCTGTTTGAAGTCAATTTCACTGAATTCAGTGGAACTTACATTGGGGAAACAGATATAGGGTTAGAACCTGAAGAGATCATTGTGACAGGAATCTTTTGAGAATTTGTTATATGAACTGGGTTCTTTGTAATTGTTCTCTTAGAGCAAAAATTCCTCCAGCTGCTGTCCTTTGGCAATATTGAGCTACAATATCCATAATCACCATGCTTTCTGGAAATAATGAGAAATACAGTCCAACACATCTGGAAGAACAATAAGTTGGAGACTTAGAAACTTAGAGAGGATCAGCAATGCTAATATTGTAAATGAGCTTTAGACATGTCACTTGGATACTCACCTGAGCAAACCCTTCTTCAGCTTTGCAAACACTATGTAAATAATAAGACAAAATTTAGAACAAGGACATGTTAAAAATCTCAGGATCAAAAGCAACATATAAAAAAGAAAAACGCTGTTGCTGATAAAGACACATTCGACAGCTGGACCCAGTCGAAAGTTTTCTCAAAAGGCAAACATACCTTATGTACCTCCCAAGAAAAGATCAGCCAAGAATTTTTGCTGGAAATTCTCAGATGCTGTGATGTGTCTATATCTACAAGATCAGAATCATGCAGGCAGTGGTGTTCCCTGTGACACTTTATGGAAGCCAAAAGTTGGATTTTGAGGAAGCAGGACATAAAAAGTATTGATGCTTTTGAATTTTGGTGTTGGAGAAGACTGAGAATACTATGGGTAGCCAAGAAAACAAACACATGGATCATAGAACAAATCAATCCAAGGTGTTACTCAAGGCACAAATGACCAAGTTCAAATGATCTTACTTTGGATATGTTATACAAAGACCTACCTCTGGAGAAGGCTCTAATGCTGGGAAAGGTGGAAGGAAAGGGAAGAAGAGGATGTTCAGCAGCAAAGTGGTTAGACTCAGAGTGGCGATGAATGCACTGTTGGAGGATCTGAAAGGTGTGTGGGCGTGTTTTAATAAATCAAGCTAAGTCATAATAGAATGTTCACTGCTCTTTTGTGTCTTTCCATCTCAAAAAAGCAGGAAGGCATGCCACTACTTTTTGGCAGCGGGGTCAGAGATGTTTGCAGGATCTGCAAAATAAATTTCTTGGTTGCCTGTGACCCTGGGAGCAGCAGATTTCCCATCCTTTGTTCAAAAGGTAGGTTCCCATGAAGTATTGTTTGAGAGAAGGAGCAGTTAACAGCACAATCCTATTGATCTTAAAAGCAAGCCCCGCTTAGCCTGGAAACACTTACTCTCAGGAAAACATACTGCTGACTTAGGTAATGATTTGGTGAATTAAAGTTTAAACATTAAAGTTAAAATTAAAGTTGCAGAGACCAATGACTGGATCAAATTACTGGCACTTCAGCCAATAAATTATCTCAACCGATGAAGTCCTAGCTTCTGACAGAGTGGTAAACTGCTGGCCCGTGGGGGTCTGAAGAATTAAGCATCAATCATTTTACTGAAGAAGTGGGAGGAAAAATCAACTCATTTCCGTACACTGTTTTAGAATTGTCATACCAATTTCTGTTTAAAAGGACATTGATTAGAAATTATTTTTAAAAGAAATACATGCAGATGCGCAGGGTTTCTCACATAATGAGTCTGAATCCCCTAGAGAGTCATGAGCAGGTCTCAGATGGGATTTGAACAGCTTCGTCCTTGAGCTCTTGGCCACAAAGATGGTACCTGCTTGCCCCACAAAGATGGTGCCTGGTTATTCCAGCAGCTGAACTCCTGCCTCTTTCCTTTTCTTCAACTGAGTTGGGCTAAAACTAGCCTTGGCAACATCATCTGGAAAAGGGTGACGAGGAGAGGCTAAGCCCGCCTTGGTCCAAGGCTGAGAACACCCACACTTATCACCTGAGGGGCCACACAGGGCAAGGGGCCAAAGCAGAATGTGAAAACAAGGAAGAGTTTCTAAGCAAATAGAAGACAATGGTTTGGCGCTGCTCTCATCTAAGCATCCCTGATGGATAGCCAAGCTGATTTCCTTCCAACTCAGTGGGCCCTCAAATAGCAAAACTTCTGATTTGTCATTTGAGCAGTACAGGCAGCGTTGGAAGTGTGGGACGGTCGCAATCCAGGTCTTGCTATTTTCTGGAATGTGGATTTGGCAAGTATGTCCCATGCAGACAATTATGGCGAAGAAGGTATCTCCAGGACTGGTTTCAATTAGAGTTAGCAATCCTAGGTTGATGAGGTGGACATGGCAAAGGATTTTGGTCTGTAGCTTTTTTTCTCTGTCACGGTTTCTTTTGGGGAGAGATGATCCTCCAGTGTAGTATCAATTAATAAAGCTAGGTTTTATTCATGGCAGATGGACGTAGAAAAATTCATTTATTATCTTACGGGGTCAAGGCATCACAAAGTTTGAAACCCCTTTATATAGTATATTGTTATCAGGAAAAACTCAGTTTTAGTTTTGGTCCCTCTGACATCCCAGTTAGGTAAATTTCTGCTGTTCCTATTTTATCGGTACAAGCAGATATTATCTGAGAAGAAACACTCCAAATACCCTTGTTTAAAAGCCATACTGACTCATCTAGAAACTATGATTCATAGTTTTAAATATGTGGCAATAGCTGAGATTGTAGGGAAATTTGGCATATTCTTTGCTTTGGAAGAATGATCTCTGGAAATTAAGTATTCTTTAAACATTGTTATCTGCTGTCATTTGCCTTACTAGTCACTAGATGCCATCCCTACTCCACAATTATATTCTGGGGCACGTGCATTTTGAGTATGAATTATTTAAAATATTATTTCTATTTTAAAGGCGTGTGTAGATCAAAAAGTGGCTTATAAATTTTCAGGTATATTTACAATATTACTCAATAATGCAGAAAACAGCAGGACTGGACTGGACTTAGGAATATGAAGTTTTCTGGAATTCATTAAATGTTCTCATGCGGAGTCATATTCCAGCTGCAAGTAAAATGAAATTTTATACACGCAGCATTGTAGTACAATTTGTAGCTATATTCAGTGATACTTGAGAGTTGACCCATGAAATCCATGAAACATAAATCCCGTCTATTGAAATGAGTGGACTTTCCATTTCTCATTGCTTGAGGAACAGCACCAGGTTCTTACATAATTCATTCTTATTAAGCTTTTTATTTAAAAAAAAAGCTCACCATTTCCTGATTCATGATGGAGTCCCAGAAACAAAAGTCCCAGAAATAAATAAACCAAGGTAGTTAAAGATATTGTTCCTAGGCAAGAATAATTCAGACATTATGTATTAGAAGCTTGGTAATTGCTTTACACAATCATGTTCTGATAAAGGATTCTCGGATGTTCAGGGGACAGAAAGGGAGAATGTTGTTGCTGCTAACAACATTACTCAACTTCTCACCAAAATCTATGGCAGTGTTTTTCAAACTTGGCAACTTTAAGATGTGTGGACTTCAACTCCCAGAATTCTTCAGCCAGTAATCTTAGCAAAATAAATGATCATGTACCTCAATACCATTTCGATATACAACTGAAATTGCCCACAAGTGGTTCCCCATTCTCCATCAGAGGTGGAATCTGCTAATCTAATCCAACCAGCAATGACAACAGATCATGGGTGTTCACAGGGTTGGCAAATGAGATTGTGTGCATCATTATGCAAATAATGCAAGTACATCATTCTCATCAGTTGGACAATGCCATCATGACACACAGGACCTTTTGACCCCAAAATGGCTTCTACTGGATGCCTACGAAATGGATGACTCATACATCACATTGCTGACCTTCATATGCCCCCGGTGGCTCTGGCCACAGCTCTCCATAATTCCTGGGCTGCCAAGAAGGATGTTCTTTATGTCACACAGTATGAAATCATATTCTCTATAGGGGTTAATATTAATTTAATCTTGCTTTGAAATTTTCGGGTAATGGTGATTCCACCATAATGTAAGACAACATATTCCACAGGTCAATTAATCATTGTTGTTGATGTTTCCATCATCCTATTTTCATGCTAGTTGATAACACTGTTGAGTCAACTACGGGTTGCAGCATCAATCCAGATACATATTAGTACTGATAAATAATGTTTGAACTGGATACATATGGGTCCCACTGGCATATCCTGGCAATAGTTTCCAGGATTCAGGAATTAGCTTCATTTATAGTTTTTTGGAAAAATAGGTTTCAGAGGATTTTTAGGATGTCAGCCCAGTTCAAGCAGTACATTATTCACATAAATGCATGGCTGATGATGTCTGAAAATGCTCATCTGTTAATCCCATGGATCCTCTGCTCTCTGCTTTGAGGAAACAAGGCACTACCTACATCATATATACAGCATTGTTACAGCAGATAGAGGTTAGAGCAGTTTTCTCCAATCTGGTGTACTGAAACTGCGGCTCCCAGAATTCCCAGTCACTATGATCAATAGCTGTGCTGGCTAGGAATTCTGGAAAATATAGTTCAAACATATTTGGATGGTCCTAAATTGGGAATGGCTGAATTAAAGACTTCTTTTAGAAGGAACTAAAATAATGGGAAATAATAGCTCAATGATTTCCTCTTACATTGGTCAGACTTTTTTTTTTTAATTTCTGGGCACCAATCTTAAAGATTCAACAAACTGGAGTAAGGACAAGAAGCAATAAATACAATCAGGGCAATAGAAACTAAACTACTTGTGTACAGTTTAGCCTTGAGAAAAGATGGTTGAGGTTGCTCTGATCGCTCTCCAAGTAACTGAGAATGTCTCTATGTCATATAGAAGACCAGTCCATTATTATCACACCTGGCGTGAAGTCTGACAGCCATCATTTTGATACAGGTAGTCCTCAGTTAACCATGGTAATTGGGACCGGAATTTTCATTGCTAAAGCAATGCGGTTGTAAAACGTGACATCACATGACTGTATCGCTTAGTGACAACAATCCTGGCAGTCTTGGTTGCCACAGTTAAGTGAGGACTGTGGGTCGCTAGGCGAAGTCGTTAAGCAACCAGAGTCAGTGGGGAAGCCAGCAGGAAGTTGAGAGTCCCAGGTGGCTCGCAAGCAGGCTGGTGGGCAGGTAAGGGGCTGCTGCCAGATGGGGAGGTTGTGTGGGTGGCCATTGCAGTGTGAGGGTTGCAGGGGCGGCTGCTGGGTGGGGGAGGGTGCGCAAGGGTGCATGGGGGGCTGGCACAATGCAGTATGTGTGCGATGGGGCTGGGGGTTGCTGCTGCTGGGTGGGGGAGGGCACATGAAGTTGCACAAGGGCAATTGTGCGACTTCGGCCTAATTGTGACCCGGTTGCCAAGCATCCAGATTGTGATCACATGATCGCAGGGGTGCTGGGACGGATGCAACTTCGAATGGTCGCTGAATGAGTGGTCGTTAACTGAGGGCTACCTGTAGGTCTGAAAATGGCCTCTCCATATATATTATCATGTTCCAAACTGACAAAGAGATGCGTTATTTTGATTCAGTCCTTAAGGATAAAATCTTGAGTCATGCAATGCCTTATCTGAATTCTCTATAATAGTTACACCAGATCTGCCAAAAACCAGTATTCGTTTGGATTACAAGGTTCTTTTTTTATCATTTTGTAGACCAAAGATTTTCGCTCACCTGAAATGTAATAATTCTGCTTGATCACGTCCAAAAAGCTGCCATTGCTATAGAATCTTTCTCTGCTGAAGAACTCTTATAGCCACAACCATTATCAGTACAAACGTACATTAACTAACTATGGTTTACAGAAGTAATGGGCACTCTTTATTGCTGAGGCATACTTAAAAAGGTAGGAGCAAGATCTACTGTTTCTTTTCTGAAGTCTGGGGTGAGAACTTTTGCGAGTTTTTGGTTTGTTTTAAATCTGTATTAAACCGTTTGAGGACTTAACACTATAATTGCTGTGTGTGTCCTTCCTGTCACAAAAGGAAGTTGTGTTACCTATTTTCAGCTCTAGTGGCCAAAAGGGCTCTGGATGTTGTAAAAATGACATTAGAGGCCACATCTGAATTGCACACTTTTGTTCAGTAACTTTGGACAGATGAATGAATGTAAATTGATTAAATGATGTTTTGGTCTTCTAAACAAGGTGCGAACAACCTTTTCTCTGTTGAGGTATAGAGTTCCTTTTTTTCTCCCATTTTTTCCCTATCATCCACAATTCTTTTTTCCCCATCTGCCATCTACATTTCCTTGCTTTAAGAGCACTTCTATTTCAGCCCCCCAGCTCTCAGAACAGTCTGAAAGTGACCCATGACTGCTTTCATGTCTGCTTACTTGACTTGGTGAGAACAAGGAGCAAAAGTCACGGCACGGCTCTACATGGGGCTACGGTGACTGGATTTGCCCTTGGACCACTTGGAACCTCAGACTCCAAGTGGTCCAAGGAAAGGAGTGGCTGAGGGAGCTCAATTTGTGCAGGTAAAAACTCTGCTTCGACACTGAGCTGGTTGCTGGTGTGCTTCTAGAAGCAACTTAAAGGTTGGGTTGTAACTTTTTCAGTTATTGACGGTTCAAGAAGGGCTTATCTACAGTACTACCAGTTTCCAGCAGTTTCTTCCCCTCTGGCCCATGCGCCTACCGCCAGCATCAGGAATTTTTCCCTCGAGGGCCAAATATCATCCCGTCCCAAAACAAGGATCCAAAGTCCCCCCTCTAACCATAACATTGCACACTGAATCTCATCCCGGTCTTGGTTTTTGCATTTGAAAGCCTGCCCAACCGATCCCTCTGGCCTGGTGCCTGCCACCAGAATCAGGAATTTTTTCCCTGAGGACTGAAAATGGGCCTGTCCCAAAACGAGGATCTGAAATCACTTCTAACCATAAAATTGTGCCCCAACTCTCATCCCAGCCTTCATTTTTGTGTTTGAAGACCTGCCTAGCCAAACTTTCCCACATGTACACCTACCACAAGCTTCAGGAATTTTTTTCCTAGGACCAAAAATCGGCCCATCCTGAAATGAGGATCCAAATTCACCTCTAACCACAACACTGCACACCAAATCTCATTGTGGCCTTTGTTTTTGCATTCAAGAACCTGCCCAATCGACCTTACCTGCACGTGCACCTACCCCCAGCATTAGGATTTTTTTTTTCCTAGAACCAAAATTCAGCCTGTCCAGGAATGAGGATCCGAAGTCATCTCTAAGCATAAAATTGTGCCCTGAATCTTGTGCCGGTCTTGTTTTTGCATTTGAGAACCTGCCCGACCGACAGTTCTGGCCCATGCGCCTACTGCCAGCTTCAGGAATTTTTTTTCCCCAAGGACTATAAATCGGGTTGTCCTGAAACAAGGATCCAAAATTGCTTCTAACCATAAAATTGTACCTTGAAACTCAACCTGGTCTTCATTTTTGTGTTTGAGAATCTGCCCAACCAACCCCTACAGGCTGTGTGCTTACTGCTGATGTCAGGAATGTTTTTCTTGGAGGATCAAAAATGGCCCCATCCTGAAATGAGGATCTGGAAGTGCCTCTAAGGATAAAATTGCCCCTTCCAAATCTCATTCCAGCCTTAGCTTTTGCGTTCACCTGCCTACACAACCAACTACTTTCTCCCTGGCCTTAGGTTCTGGAGGGTCCCTTCTGAAATGCTTTCCATTTGTTTCCCCCACCTGTGGACTGAGCTGCCTCTTATTAGCTGATTGCCTAGGCTGCATGTCTTTGTTCTGCCTCCCAAGGTCATTCCCACATACCATTATAACATTTCTTGGCCTCTTATAAAGCTATTAAGCTTTTTCAATGAGCCTTTGGGGTCTAAGAATTTTTGGGTTTGGCTTTGTTTCTTCCTGAGGATGAATGTTGCATTGTGGGTTAGTCCTTGGAGTTGGGGATTCTGTTCCTATCATTATAATGGATACTTAAAATATTGTTTTAATCTTATAACCAGTGGTAGGTCTGTAAGCTGTCCAGCCAGGTATAATCAGATTTGCATATAAGCCTAATAAATACAAAATGAAAATCACTGCTCCGTAGCAAACTGCTGCAGGCTTACAGTGACGAAAATGCCCTCAACTCTCTTATCTCCATTCCAGTAAAAAAAGAAAGGAAAAAGACCCGCGCTTGCCAATTCTGCCGATGCTAATTTGATCTGGCTCACTGAGGAGATGCAAAGCCATCAATCTTGCATTTCCCTTACTGTATAGAACAGAAGGTCTGAAGCTCCAGGAGGTGGTATGAGGCAAAGGTTTCTTCCCAATAAGGAAACTGAGCCCCAATATCTTAAAACAAACCCACAATAATAAACCAGTTTCAACTACATTGCATCTGAGCTGGAGATAAAGAGTTCTCCAATCCCATTGATGCTGCTGACATTGTCTGTAAACACAGAAATCTGCAGCTGCTTTCAGACTGGTGCAGAATCTTCAAACCAACCTGGAGGTGAGACACGTGTCCCCAACACCAAGGACTAACCCACATTAGGGGCTTTTGGAAATGAGGTCAAGGGCCCACTGCCGACAGCCCTAGGGTTATCCATTCCTATTTTAATCAACTATATGATCTGAATCTTAGCAAACTTCAGTACTTACAAGTACATTATTCTAATAGTGTGATGTAACATATAAAGTTACATATAAAAAATAAACAAGAGAAATTAAAAGAAAAATAACATTTTAAAGGTAAAATTTCAGTTAGTACTGTAAGACAAACTATAGCAACGATCAAGAATAAGGTTACATTCCCACTCATTAAAATTTGTCTTTATTCAAATTGATCATAATGACTGATCATCTAAGATTTTAGCTGATTTATCCATTAGTTGTTATAGTAAGAGATTATCTGTTTTAAACTGTAACAGACTTTGAAGGGTCACCAACACAACATTCAAAGTCACAAAGTCTTTAGGGACATCTCACGCAGACTGTGAAACATGATCACAGTTCACAGAGACCAACTTTTGTCCTAATTAGAAAACAAAGCTAAAGATAAAATATGCAGCACATAATTTTGAGCTCCAACCTCACAAGAGGTTAAGCTCTATGAAAGGAAAATTATCTATGTATATTTTCATCATGTACACAAAATATGCAACTAATTAGAGTCATACAGCTCGTTCTTGTAGATCAGAGAGACTCCAAATGATATCCACACAATCATATCATGGAAATCTTTGTGCTTCATCAAAAAAAGATGATCTATAGAAGAATAAATAATCATAACAGGGATATGAATGGTTGAAAAAAATAAACTAGGATGTTTGGTTTGATATTAATTGCTCAAAAGGGTGGGATAACACATAGTTGTGTTTAAGTAGCTTATGATAGTGAGATTGAAATCCCATATTGGTACCAAATGTTGTAAATTAAAACTGTAGATTAATAGATAAACATTTAACAGTCTTATTTACATGGTGTGTATATTTATTTAATCATGAGTTTTGGAAGTAGAGGTATTCACAGCATACAGTAGGTAGAAGAAGGAGGTGAAGTTTGAATTGGGAAGTTCTGAAAGTGAGTGTCTCTACTTCAGAATGTATTATCTTTATTTAAGATGAGTATAGACTTTTCCAGATTTAGACCTAAGCTCATATTGCTCTGTCCTTCAAACTTCTCCCCCCCGCCCCACCCTAAGCATATTCAATAGTAGGATGTGGGCTCTGACTATAGTGATAGCAAGCTCTCTTTCTCCATTCCCTCTTCCTATTGTGGACAGGCAACTCTGATGAAATTCTCTTTTCAACTGAGATGCTGAAAAGACTGGGAGAACAAACATGGAACATGGAAGATACAAATCTTGCTGTGGTTGCCCTTGTCCAAAACCCAGATGAATTTGAAAGAATAGAAAGAATAGAGATTAGGGGTTAGGGTTGAAGAGTTAAGGGAAAGATGATCTATGCTGTTCCTTTTTTGTGAACACACGTTCTTGGTGATACTCAAAAGACTTGAAGGAACTAGGATTTAGCATTTGCAAAATAACATTGCAAAAACTGAGATAAGGCTGACCAAAGTTAGCTCACTACCATTGTTTATATGTTCTAGGAGGAAATGTTTCAACTTCAGATTTGGATGTAGGAAGATTTCTTAAGAATGGTTAAAGTGTGTATAATGTAGTAGAGGCAGACAATAGTAGCATCTATTTCTTATAAGTTCTATAAGGTAGGGCAATGAAAGCCTACCATCTTCTAGAAAAAAAGCAGCTCATTGACAAACTAATTTCATTTTGGACTTCCTGTCTGGCCGCTCCCAGAGGGTTAGATTAGGCAATTATAACTCCTCAGCTCTTACTCTCAACACTGGTTCACCACAGGGCTGCGTGTTGAGTCCCTTACTTTACACTCTTTATACATATGACTGTACCCCCACTCACTTCAGCAATATTATCATTAAATTCGCAGATGATACAACAGTGGTGGGGCTTATCTCCAAAGGAGATGACTCTGCCTACCGGGATGAGGTGGACCGGCTGCTTTCGTGGTGCGGAGACAATAATTTGGCTCTTAATATCAGTAAGACCAAGGAGCTTATAGTGGACTATAGGAGGAATAGATTAGATGTCCAGCCCCTGGTTATCAATGGAGACCGAGTGGAGCGGGTGGCCAGTTTTAAGTTTCTGGGTGTTACTATAAAGGAGGACTTGACCTGGGGCGCTCATATTGCAGCCTTGGTTAAGAGGCCCAGCAGAGATTATATTACCTGAGACTTCTCAGGAAGCAACAACTGAATGGAAAACTGCTGGTGACCTTCTACCGCTGTACCATTGAGAGCATTTTAACCTACTGCACCTGTGAATGGTTTGCTAACTGCACAGTGGCAGATAGGAAAGCGCTCCAGAGGGTTACCACCACTGCCCAGAGGATCACTGGTTGCCCCAGTGTTTTATGTGTGTTATGTGTTTTATGTGTCTTATGGTTTTTATATTTTTAAAGCTGCACTGGGGTGGCATTTAATTTCGTTGTACAAGTAGTACAATGACAATAAAGATTCTATTCTCACATTTTGGGGGAGATGAAATGGCACGAACATCTGTAGGCTGCCGTAAATGCACACGAAGGTACAAATATTCAACAGCCCAATGGATAGAAATGTTAAGCGTAGGCAGTTGTTCAAGAAAAGCACATCAGGTCACATGGGAATTGCTGTTTGGGAAAACAGTTCCAGCACAGGCAGCTAAGAAGGTCATGAATCCAGAGAAAAACAGTTCGACAATATTGGCTTTTACAATGCAATGAGCAAACAAAGAGGAGGTGTGAAATTTGGCTTTTTCACAAAGCAGAGAGACAGTTCTAGCAGGAAAAAAAAAATGGACCAGATCTTTCTTACCTAATACTGTAACAAGATAGTCAGTATAATGAGTTTATCTACATTTTTAATTGATATGATACATGGTTGCCAATCTTGGAAGTTCTGGTATGGCACAATCCCTATTTCAAATCTTACTTATGTAAAACTATCGAAACATGCATAGTGATATTTATGTCTGAACTTGAAACCAAATATACTAAGGAGCACTTTACATGACTTGAAAGCCAGATTAAGTTTAAGGATATACTTTTTGGAGATATCTCAGTCTTCTTCCCATCCTAACAATGTGCCAGGTCTACATAACATCCTACATAATGAAACACATTTTAGATTGCTTCAGGGAAACCATGTAATGCTCCATTAGCATTGCACACAGATGAAATGCTAGGGTCTGTAGGCTAGTCCTAATTACTCAATGAGATAAAGGCTGCAGTCCTTAAATACAGATTAGGATTTGCTTCAGGGCAAGTTGGCAGAAAATTGCAATGTAGCTGCAAATATATGCTCCTTAGAGCTGAGCTATGCTTTCAGTTTGATTCCAGAGCAGTACTTTAGGGTGTGCAGAAGTGTAAGTCTAGCACCTATTAAAAGCAGCTGCATCTTTTAATGGCATCATGCAGCTACCCTCTGCAGCTACTGCACAAGCCTTGAAAAAGGCACAGCTGCTTTAAAGAGTTGCAGACAGGTGCTAAATTAATGCTGTTATGTGTTCCAAAGCACTTTGTCCAAATTATTTCCAAAGCACCATACATCCATAATATCCATGCCTCTGAGAGAAAGTCCCATCGCTGTGGAGTCCTTGGGGTTCTCTGAGCTTGGTTGTTTTCTTGCAAATGTTACATAGAAACGTTTGCAAGAAAACGACCAAGCTCAGAGAACCCCAAGGACTCCACAGTTCAACCATGAGCTACGCATATTCTCTTCTAAAGTCCCATCAATTCCAGTAGTTTTCTTCTGAGTTAATTTATAGAGGATTGCACGGTAAAAGCTGCAGTGCCCATACATACTACTTTGTAACTAATCCCACTGAATGTAGGACACAGTTCTGATTAAAAAAATATGTCAGATGGGGTTGCTCCTCTGAGTTAAATCCAATTAATATTAAATAATTGTGGCCTGACAAATTATCTTCTTTCTTTTCACCCAACATCTGCATCATACTGTCGTAGTTTGGGGAACAAATTTAGCTGAGAAATACAGACAGAAGTCAAAGTTGAGGATGTACTGCAAGAAGAAAAGATGGCTTATGTAAGCCACAAATTTAACAACCTGGATTGCTATAAAGTGGCAGCCTCTGGCATCGCTGTAAGAGCTGCCATCAAAGTTGGTGATGGAAGCTCCTTCCATTTCACATCTCCCAGGGCATAAAGATTCTGTACATGTCCTTTTGCTTTCTGGCAAGAGCTACTGAAATGGAAACAGGAGGTTACAAACAGCTCACCTCTAGGAGAAGTTTAATTTCTCTATCTATTTTCAGGGAACTGGTTGCTTTGAAAAGATAGGAATCTGTTATTTAGGTTGGTAAGACTCAATTTTGCAGTGCATCAGACATATACAGTATTAGCCTCCCCCCCACCCCACCTCCCGCAATCAGGGACAGGCTCAGTATATAACAGCTAAAAGAAAAGTTGGCATGTGTGTTTTTGTGTATCACATCCTGCTGCTGTTTTTTAGGCTGCAGCGGAAGTGGAAAAACAAGGACCTTGCAATTCAGTCTGAGCTAGAAAGCTGATGCCCAACTCCTCTTCTAATCCATTATTTCTTTATGAAATAAGGAGACTGCTGTAAGGAAAAGCAAGTTTTTACACAGTTTCAGCTTCTGATTGAAAGTAAGAAAAAATGGAGAAGGATCAATACAATTCCTGGACATGCTAGAAAAAGTAACCTACATTTACAGCATATTTAAAAAAAAAATGTATCATGAAAATACCCAGGCCTTTAGTACAAGAAAACAGGGAGCTTAAGATGAAATCAAAAGAACAATTGACTGTAGAGGGATATAATTTTCAATGGTTCTCATACGCACAGTTAACAGGAAGATTTAATATAGATAAAAAAGTACTAGGAATAGAATATGATAAAATGGAATTTAAAAATGAATTATCTACAAATGATGAACATGTGATTGCTAAAATGTATGAACTTTTGCTGAGATTTGAAATGGAAGAAGAGCAAGTTAAAGAATGTATGGTAAAATGCGCCAAGGACTTTAGTTATAATATTCAAATGGAACAGTGAGAGAGAATGTGGTTAAAAGGTTTGAAACTCACAATGTCTTACAATTTAGAATAGAACTTTTTAAAAATGATGTACCATTGGTATGTGACACCAGAGAAATTGTCTAAGATGTATAAAGATACTTCTAATCCCTGCTGGAAATGTGAAAAACATGAAGGGATATTTTATCATGCAGGGTGGGCTTGTGAAGGAGCAGAACGATACTGGACACAAATGCTTATGGTGATGCAGAGAACTTTAAAAAAATTAACATTCAGATGACACTGGAATTTTTCTTATTAGGACTTATGGACAGTCAACTAGAAAAGGTTCATGGACAACTGATTTTATATAAGGTAACTGCAGCGAGGCTATTATACTGAATGCACAAAGATGGAAGACTACAGAAATACCATAATGGAAGAATGGATTGTGAAGATGGTTGAATTTGCAGAAATGGCTAAACTGAGTTGCCTGATTAAGGAGGGAACTACAATTACTTTTATAAAAGACTGGAAACCCTTTGTGGACTTTTTGCCGAAGAATGGATAAAAATGAATTGGAGATTTGGGGATTTATTGATGAAAAAGGTTTGTTTATGGGAAGAAGGGAACTATGATGCGTAATTTGGATGAGCGGAGATGGTAATTACTATGCTTGTAACTGCTGCAAAGATTGGAAGTCTTTAGATTTCTTTTTTGTTGTTGTTATCCTTCATTTTTTCTTTTACTCTTTTGTATCTTCTTTTTTCCCCTCCTTTTCCTTTTATGTTTCTGTGGTTTTTTAAACCTATGTAAAATCTTCTTATAATAAAAATTACTTCTAAACCTGAAAAGAGCCAAGCCTTCACCACATTTATTCATGGCTAGTGTAGCGTTATGATAGGATTTGATTGTCAAACAGATTTGTCTATTCCTAATCATTATGAAAGCAATTATCATCCAGCTTGAGGAACATGGCCTTGTTTTGAATCATGTCCAAAATTAATCAAATAATGGAACTTCCAAGGTGAAGAATCTTCAAAGCTTTCAAAATACACTCTTTTACAGATGACTAATTTTGGTTGCTGTATAAATTATGGTTTTGTTTGGTATAATGTGCCTATCTTACTGTATCTCCTAACGAAACCTGGTTTTTTCTCACTGGGCAATTCAGATAAAATAGTTTGAGCACAGAGCAAATCTTTCATTTCGGTTTAATTTATACGTTATCCATTGTGCGTCATTTCGAAAGATAAGATGGTAAAAAGTTGGCTAATAAGGCTATCCTGGCTTTGTTTAATATTTATTATGTCTCCAGTGCAACAAGGAAATGGGCATGGCTGTGAGCCAGTTAAACAACAGGCTGCTATTGTGCCACAGGGTTGTGGAAGAGAGCATGGCTGTGCTGAGAATGTGCACAGAGGTAGTGTGGAGGGAGGAGGCCTATATGTCTCTATGTATTTGCATTTCTTCTGTATATTATACCATCTCGCCATTATGCCATTTTACATGATGGTAGGCAAGTCTCAGGCTTGTTGAGAGAGAAAAAATCTGTGAATACTCTGAAACGACTAAGGTGAACTTCTCTGTCACGCATGTCAGATGTTTGTTCTACTTATTGTAAAGAATTCTTCAGGCTGCTCAACTTTATATTTTTCTACTGCACCCAGATCGAGATACTGCACATTTCACCAGCAGCTTCCAATAAATGTAAACCAATAGTTCATAGATTAATAAGATTTAGGGAAGCAGTAATACAAACGGAAGGGTTGCTTGAAAATATTCCTGCTCCAGAGTCACTGATTAAAACAGGGCTCGTTACCAACTGTTCTGTCAAGATCACTGATCTTCAGTATAATAGAAATGTTTCATCCTCCGAAGAATTGTGTTCTTCATCTAAATAGGCAATCCCTATAAAAAAGGAGAACACGTGTAACTGCTTTTACCACGTGTGGAACGCTGGGATTAGATCCCCAATTTCATTACAGCATTAGTTTTTGTGTTAAAACATATGCCTGTCCTGTGCATCTCCTGTTGCCATCAGGAATTTTGCTCCCTGAAGGCTGAAAATTGGCCCTTCCTGTAATGGTATGTGAGAAAGACCTTGAGAAACAGGGCAAAGAGATGCTGCCTAGGGAATGGTCAGATAAGAGAAGAATTAGCCCACAGCTGCATAATGGGTAGAGAAAGAGGCTCAGAAGGGACCCTCCCTAGTTTCTCAGGCTGTGAAGGCAGGAGAACTGTACTTTCAGATTTGCAAGATTCTGTTAATGTAGCTTTACAATAAAGTAAAATTAGCCCATCTGGTTGTGTTTCCTGTCTGGTCTGCCTAGTAAGGCTGGCACTTCCTCAAACAAGGATCCAAAGGGGCCTCTGAGCATAAAATACTGCCCTGAATCGTGTTGGATTTGACTGTGAAGAGGAACAATTTGTCATAAATTGCAAAGGCAACAAACCTTATTCTCATCTTTCTTCCCTCATCACAGTGCAAACCCTATTCAACAGCAGGTTCAGGACTAGTCAAGTCTGTAATTTTTCTGCATGTAATAAGTACGTATTTTATAGCAAGGACGAAGACCATAATGGATCAAGAGGTAGAAAGTGGTGGGCCTAGACTAGCTGCCAGCAAGTGGTGCCCTTGGCTACCAATTCAATCAGTACCATCATCCTTGCCCACTCCCCTCAAAACTTGCTCACTTTAATTTGCTACTTAGTTTGCCAAACCTGGATGCAAAGCGCTGGAGGATGTACTGTGAATGAGGAATGGGATATGATTTTCTAGATTTTTAATTGGAATAGGGATATCTGCACAGGGGGTCAAGTTGGTGCCAGGACCACACAACAGAAACCCCATCCGCTGACTTCTGGAGAAACAAGGGCGAACTGAAGATGGCTTCACTTCCAGCAGAGCTGATGACCGCGGCAGAACGAGGAGCTGACGGACTGGTGCCTCAAAATTCCTCCCCAGACAAATGGGAGGACTTGGGACCGCCCATAGGGCTCCTTTCAGAGGCTCCCCATGAGAAGACCATTAAACAGCAGTCTCTGGCAGGTTTTAGAGCTCTGGGAGCTGGGAGAGTCGGCTTGCCCAAGCTGCGGTCTGGAGCCTTCAAAGAGGTACTGGGTTCCTCCACTTCATTTCTTAACCACTTTTGTAAATGGCTTCTAAATTGCTTTTTGGATACTAAGAACCTTCAGAAAGACAAGTTCTACTTCACTTGGTGATTTTCCTTCAATCCTCAGTGAAGGAAGTTTCATGTAAATTTAAGAACTTAAAAGAAAAAAAATGGAAATAAACAGCAAAAGCATAAATACATATTTGCTAAGACAATGGGACTGGTCACTTCATAAAGAAGAGCAGGATGAAGTGTGTGCTTGCTTAAAGGCATTCTGTACGTGTTTGCTAGATCTTCAGGTTTTCAAACCAAGCCTGTGAAAGGTAACTTGCACTGATTAATTCTCCAAATGGGAATCCCTTTTTCTAATATCTAACGCCATTCAAAGTTTCAGCTTATGGATGAAGACACCAACTTAGTTGTCCCTCTTTGGTCTAGATAGATAGGATCCCAACTAGTGACTTATGGCATCTTTTAGACTCATCCTTTGTGGCAAAATAACAGTAATTTACTGTTTTTGTGTTATTGACACAAGAAGTTTGTGCTACTGTAAGCAATGTGATCTGCGGAAAGTACATGCAGGAAAGAAATACCTACTTCTGTTCTTAAAAAGGCAAGAACACAACAGACTGTTCTGCTCAATACCCTGGAGATGCCTACTGAATTATCTTTAAAAGGATACGCTACCTCTCATCATTCAAAAATATCTTCAAATCCAAATGAACCCAGTGAAGATTCAGAGAGGCCTGAATCTCTCTCCCACTTAGATTATGACTTCCCTGCTTTTTCTGCAGGGATTTTAAGCTTGAGAAAAACCTTTATTGATTTCCAGTGGATTTTCTGAGGCACCCCTTGCTTTCAAAACCGAAACCAGCAACTGCATCCATCCAAATTAGTCTAACATTCCCTCTCCAGAACCACTTAATAGTCTTCTTTTCTGTTAGGAAAACTGACAGAATGGGGAGGATGATATGATGTATTAAGCACTTATTATTAGAGCTGAGATAGCCAGGCATATGTCATCTCAGTGAACTGAGTAACTGAGAATGTTGTATTGGTATCAAAATATTTTATTTGATTCAAAATAATCATGCATAATAAAAATTTGTTAACTGCACAGATTATATCCCAAATAATTTATACAACGAGCTGGTTTGTTTAAGATATAGAAATGCTTATAACATTTTAATACATACTGTTCATACATGGTTTTAAATTACACTTTTCCATGTAAATAAAACATTTATGGAAAAGCAAGAATGTCTCAAGAGCTTCACAATTATTAATCTGCAACCACACAGCCATTGCAGACAATAGTTTTTTTTTTCTGTACTTCCAGATAGGCATTTAAATGTGCAGAATGTCTTGTGGGCACACCCCACTCTTCAGGCTGTATCACTAAAATCAAAGGAGTTGGGACTTTCACATTCTTCTTCCCTCCGCCGATAATTCCAATTATCAGTCCCTGATTCTGGAAGCATCAGGATTAAAGAGAGTTTACAAGCAGTGAATATCAGAAAAGGATCCCCATGGTTGTCACATGCAACAAAGATTCAGGTCACTAGTAACCGAATCATGGTTGGTTTCACAAAAGCATGTAAAGGTATATATTTAGGAAAAATAAAACAGCCAGGTTTTGCACACTGATTATAAATAACTGGATAATACCAGACATCAAAACCAATATATTGACAGAGACTCTTCTCTTTATAGCAGGATCAAGAATGCAGCATTCAGCTATGTAAATTCGTAACAGCAGTAACAGTGAACCTATTTCTCCACTGTGAAAACAATTTGGAAGCGGTGTGTTTCAGACCTCCTGTGAGCACAGCGCTTCCCTCAATTCATTAAAGCAGCCCTCCTCTTTCTGGCTTCCATCCAAGCCTGAGAAAATGTTGGGGTTTCATTAAAGGTCACATTAACTTTAACAAGTTGAATCCTTAAAGCAGCACCCTTAAAAAAATAAAGTGAGCTGAAAAAACAAACAGAGAAAAGCACTACGCTGGTGTGAGGTCCTAAGCATTTCATCCAAATTATTTTCGAACATGCACGGACCTGGTGTGCATGGGTTAGTTGTTGTTGCCAAAAATTATACGTATGATGTATTTAATTTCCTGGCATTTAAATAGTGGTATAGCTCTATACCATATCTTTATTAATATACAGTACGTAAAACAGTTAAATTATATTGAATTATACATACATGCATAAAGATATAAATATGATATGCAAAGTAGGACAACAGAATTAATTCAAACCTGATGACATCAGAATCCAGAAGAAATAAATTTCAGTGCTACAGTTGTTTGTCCTTTTAATCTGTGCGGCTAGAATATTAAACACTTTTGTATGATTAATATTCTTTTCATTTTAAAGAAAACCAGTGGTGATGCTGCATTTTAAGTATTTCACCTGTCCTTCAGTGAGACTCCCCACAACAGTCCCATATAAGTCTAGTGAGTTAAACACCTAGCTGTGAGTTAATCCAAAGAAAAATTCTTCATTTTCTCTGCTAGCTCTTCTCTCATCTCAATATGTTTTCTCAAGTTTTGCACTTCATGTGGCAGATTAACGTCCCAGACAGACACAGAAGATGGTATTCCTGTGAACAAATTCATTTAAAAATAACGACTGAAGATATTACAGACAAAAAAAAAATAAATATTGGGCACATTTCTCAATTGCTGCATTAACTGTATTTAAAAGCAGGACCCAAAATAGAGAGCTGATGGCTGAGGTAGGCCAGGACCTACAAATACACGCTCTATTTCGCCCCCCTCTCCCACTACCTGTTGTACACCTTTTCTCTCTCACATATTCTTGCATTATTTCTGATGTAGGCAAAAAGGACCATTTCTCTGCTCCAAAAGATTAGTCTCAAAAAGCTAAGCAGGACCAGATGTGGTTAGGACCTGGATGGGAAACCACCAGGAAACGCCATGGCTAAAGTTAAACTGGGAAGTAAACAAAACAAAACTAAACCTAGATGACGATGAGGGCAAAGCACATCCATGCTACTGTTGCATGGAAATCACCAGGAATCAAGCTCAATTCAAAGGAGACTTCAAGATTTTATTAGCAGCAGGAAAAAAACAAGTTTATTCAGATGAAGAATCAGCAAGTAAAAAGCCAGGAACTTGCAATGAGTAAGAAGTGGGGATCAGAGATCTTCATGCCAAACGCAATGAAGGGGGCAGTAAGGTAAGGCATGTGTTCAGGAGTGTCTGCAGAGAGTGGTAAATATTCAAAATGGCGGCCGTGACAGTGTGATGGAAGCTCCGCCTTTTTTTAACCACATCCTGCAGACATCCCTACAAGTGCTACTGAGGCAGTTGCAGAATTGGAACAGGTGCAGAACTGACTAATCCTTACCTTTAGCATATTTATCTTCATCATCATCTGTATGGCTATAACTCAACACCAGAACAACATTCTTGAGGGTGCCTTTGGTCAAAAGAAAAGCAAATTAAAATACCATCCTTTATTCTTCACGGAAATACGCTGTAAAAGCAGAAATGCTTCTATGCGTGCACCAGAAGAGGGGGAGATTTTGCAGGTCCTTTTCCTCATTTTGGAGAAAGCAGGAAAATCTTGCTTATACCAGCCCCAGCATATCATCAGCTGAGAGCGCTCTTCTGTGTTTAAAATTTGGGAGCAACAGGTGGAGATCAAGGGAGAACCGTTCTCAACTATGGCACCTTAATTTGAAATGTCCTCCCACTGGAAGTGAGGCATGATTCATTTCAAAGCCAAGGAAACAATTGGCTCTTTACTCCAATTCTTGGTTAATACACCCCTTTTAAGTAAGAGCTTGGATCTAGTTTTATCTTCAAAAACTATCAAGCCTAACATACGGGTAATCCCCGGGTTAATAACACCCGGTTTAAGGACGACTCATAGTTAAGAACGGAGCCTATTGTAGCAGAATTCAAGTTAAATATACAATGGTTCGAGTTCATTACACAGTACTACTTATACTGTATGCAATAATACTGTTCCGGCTTACATACAAATTCGACTTAAGGACAGGTCTTGGGAACAGAACTCGGTCTTAAACTGGGGACTACCTGTATATCCAGCTTTACATTTTAGCAAAGTATGACTTAAGATTTTGGTTTTGGAGAAACAGCTAGGGAAGACAAGAGAAACATTTGGTCACTACTTCTGTGACCGAAATAACAGTGGTTAAGGCTCCAGGCTAGAAAGCAGGAAACTCAGTTCTAGTCTCACCTTAGGCAGGAAAGCTGGCTGGGTGACTTTGGGCCAGCCCCCATCTCTCAGCCCAACTCACCTCACAGGGTTGTTGTTGTAGGGAAAATAAGAGGAGGAAGGAGTATTAGCTATGTTTCGCTGCCTTGAGTTATATAAAAATGATAAAGGTGGGATAATGTAAAAAAAAAAAACCACTAAAAAAATGCACAGTCATCTTAAACTTTCCTTTATAACAGAGGTGTCTACAGTTGGCAGCGGATCCAGCTGAATGCGATGGAGCTTTCTTCCTCATCCATGGGCAAAGAGTTCCAAATGGAGAAACGTGTAAATTCTGCTGCTGTTAACTTGGTTTTAAAAGACTTTCATTTTATTTTTTTCTTCATTTTTTTTTTCTTCTTCAATTCCCATCACTGTGGGAATTTGCAATGTAAAAGGCTGAATGATATGTACATATATATATGTGTGTGTGTATACCAGCCTTTCCCTACTAGATGTGTAGACCATTTCTCAGCAATGGCCATGCTGGCTGTGAATTCTGGGGACTGAAATCTACAAATTAGGGAGACTAAAATACACTACTGATTCCAAAAGAACTTCAAAATGACCCATAGCCTATAGTTGGAACCATGAACTGTGGCAGGCAAAGAAAAACAGAATAATTTCACATAAAGCAAAACCCTTCCAAACATGATGCTGACTATATATTTCATATAACATTTCTTCTAAAAGATAATTTTGCTTCTACAATTTCACTATGCTTTATTAATAAGTTTCCAAACCATGTGTGTGACCCTTGAAATAATGAAAATGACATTAAGAACAATAGTCTAAAATCAGCAAGGGGTGAGTTGGTGAATCCCCCCTAGCTGAACCATCTTGCTTGAAAACATGTTTCAGTATTATGAAAACACATCAAAACCATTTTGATCTGAAGATGAAACAGCTTCTTGCATCTTCTGCTGCTGAAGTCCTTAGTCACTCTAATTCCACCATTACTGGAGGAGCCTAAAAAAAGTCTCAAGCTGTTCTTTCTTCACTACTTCATTACACAGATGGATAAAAGCAAAACACAGAGAGATGAATTGGCCTTGTCTGTTTAAAAGGTGGCTAATTAAAACCTTTAGCAGGAACACATGCTGTGCGATGCTCTTCCTTAAAACTTTTTTATTAAGGCCTGAAGGAATCAAAAGAAGGTTGCCTCACATTTTATTTTTGAACTATAAAGCAAAATTAGACCCGTGTTGCTGTTATCCACAACAGTAACTGAAATGGTTCAACACAAGATCAGTATTTTTTTTCCTCTGGCATATTAAAGAAGGACTGAGGATTTTAAAAATGATTTGCTGCATTTAATAATGTATTGTATGTGCCCTGCTGAATAGCAGAGTCCCTTGCCAGTCCCTCTAAAGTGCTACACATGGAGTTGGGAAACAGGATAGACTGTGACGTGGGAAAAAGTATTGTTCCTGAAAGTCAAGCAGAAGCACATGTCAGGCACTCCCACCCCTATACACAACCTGTCTACTTTTAAACACATATCTCCAAAATGTAACCTTAACGTATTGCTTGCTTAACAGACTTCTAATATGTACTGTACTTCTACATGTCACTTAAAGAAAAGACAGAACAAACAAATAAAAAATAAAGTAAAACCTCTTGTTCCTAAAACCAAAAGTGTTTTTCTGTATACATGCTTCACTATTTACCTAGCTGGGTTGTCATCATGAGTCTCACCGAATGGCAGAAATCATGTATTATCCGTATGGGGAGGCGTGTGGAGAGGTCAAGTAGTAAGATGTGGCCTCCCCCTGTGCCTATCCACAGTGCAGTATTTTTCTGAAGACAGATGCTCTTCACTCTTCCAGGATAAGCAAGTTTTTGTTTTGATTCTTTATTCAGTTTTGGTACCTCCTCTCTGGAAAAATATGAGAGCATGTTACATCGAAAGCGCAACAGATAATGTTCTACCATTTGGTTTGCAACATATGTAAGGTCTGATTTAAAAACCCATTGTTTCGCTAAGGGATAGTCATGCTTTGAACTCTTCTGATTCCATCCATTCCTTTTCCACCATTTATTATACAGTTGTATTATACGTTACATCATACGTAGGATTTCCACCTCCAATTTTTCCCACAACCACCACCCTGTGAGGCAGATTGGACTGAAAATAAGCAGTTGGGTCAAAAGCACCCCATGAATCTCCATGGCTCAAGGCAACTTAAACCAGGGTCTCCCCAGTCCTAATCCAACATCTTAACCACTATATCACATTGGCTGATAAATACTTAAAAGTGTTATACACAAACATCAAGAAGACTGCTTTGTTACCAGAGTTCAGTTTGTAGGGCTGTGCAGCTACACAATCCTAGGGAAAGATGCAGCTGATTTAAGGAGTTCTAGGCAGGTACATGAGCTTCCTCATGTATTTATCAGCCAATGTGATATAGTGGTACCTCTTCCTCTTTAAATCTAAAGCTCTGCACAGCTCCATTAATTTGTGGAACTAATTTTTAATGGCATAACTACAGACAATGAAGACTGTAGAGCTACTATTAAACATGCTTAAGTTTTATCAAATGGTTTGTCCTCTGACATTTACTCAGTATTGGAAATACCATCATTCTACGACTCTCCTCCTCGCAAAGCCAGTGATGTAAAATGAAGTGAAATACAATGTCACAACTTGGGTTTTCACAATGCAACATATACTGCAGCTGACATTTGGACTGTATGATTTCCAAGGTTTCTTCCCTTACATTTTATGATTCTTTAATAACATGGACTTTCCACTTTTAACATTGGTTCCATATTCTTTGTAAACTTTAGTTGCAGCTCAACAAACCATGTGATATAGTGATCACATGCTTTGCTCCTGAACTAGCAACCATGCACCTCCTTTACATACAAATGCTATTTTTCTTATTATCAATTGGATTTGTTTGTCACCCTTCTATCTGGACAAAAAGCAGTCACTTAGCAATGCAAAGATAAACAGAAGCCCTGTGGATGTAAAGAATATGACACTCTCTGTGCAAGTGAAAATGAAAATAATTGTAGGTCAAAGGTGTAAGTCTGAAAAATGACACAGCTGGTTTAATTTACTAATGCATCTCTTAAAGCAGCCAGATCATTTTGAATGCTTGCACAGAAACCTGATAAAGATATGGCTGCTTTAATGGGCAGCCCGGAGATGATGCACTTCCAGAGTTTCCAAAGCCCTTTTCCTGAATTATTTTTGAAGCGGGGACATCTCTACTGCATACATGAGCATAATAAACTGATAGTTACTACAACCATGATGCTTTATCTCCTCCACCAATCCATCCTTATTATATTATAAAACAAAGACACGAAACATTTCCATGAATGCATGGGGGATATATTCATTTTAAACAGCCAGCCAAGAGTAACCAGAGGGTGGGGGTGGGGAGAAATGCTGATGTGATGACATCACTGGAAGGGGCAGAGCCAGGATATCTGACACCCCTTTTTCTTATTTTTTTGCAGTTAAGGCTTTTCTTAACTTTATTAGAAATTTAACTTACCTAATTAAAAAAGACACAGAAAACCAGGCTCATTATTTGACCTAATCAACTTGGCCACCCACAATATTGCTGACTCTGCAGGATATCTGATACTCACTTTAGAAGATGCACACAGTCAATCAGTTCACAAAGTTTCTCTGCCTTTTTGTCCCAAATTTCAATAAAATAGCTATTCTTCTTTGCCAAGTAGATGAATTTGTCTACTGCTATAGAAATAATATTGGCATCGCAGTATGCCTTGTGACATAATCTGAAACGCAAAAAAGAAAATCAGAAAATGATATTATGGCATTTACAGCACAGGCTCCATTGCATAAACTGATTGAGTTTATGAGAAAAACAACATCCTGTGACAGTATAATGCAATTCTCTCTCTTGTTTGCTTTTTTAGTAGCTGGGTTTCAAAGCGACACTTGTACAAGGGACTTGTACTCTTCTCACTTGCCCTGATAATCTGCCCTAAAAGACAGGGTACCTTAGAGTTACACGGAATTGTGTTGCAACATATCAGTTGTGAAACTACAAAAGTGATGATTTCTCCCCAAACATTTCTCAAACTGCCCACTTCCGAACTACAATACTTCTATCTGTTAATCCTTCACAAAATAGTTTGAAGCCAACCTGCAATCGTTTTCACTCTAGCTGTTTGCACGACACTGAGAATATGCATCAGCTAATCTCAACATTTCAAAAGGAAATAGCATATTGTCCCAGCGCCTACCTTCCATGTTGCTATAATACGAAGCATTAAAAAGAGGAAGGGGGGATATCAATTAGCAGGGATGGAGAAGCTCACAAGCTCAGCAGAACTGTGGGATTACACTAGATTTTGCTCCAGTTTCAGATAAACCTCATTTAGGTAGAAAAAAATCAATGGTATCTGCTAGCTTAGTTTGAAAGTTACACTAAAATAGTTTCCTTTTGATGGAAAGCCTTTGTGTTTCTCCCTCTACCGTGCTAGATCGCAGATTCACCATTAAATATTGGCAGTAATATCTAACAAGGATGGAAATAGGGTTAGGGATTACAAGTAGTCCTTGTTCAATGACCACTCATTCAGTGACCATTTGAAGTTACGACGGCACTGAACAAGGGGAATTATGACTGGCCCTCATAGTTGCGGCCACTGACAACTATATATCCCCACGGTCATGTGATTGTGATTCAGGCACTTGGTAACTGGCTTGCAATTATGATAGTCGCAGCATCCTGTGTCACGGGATCTCCATTTGCGACCTTCACTGCCAGCTTCTGACAAGCAAAGTCAATGGGGAAACTGACAGGAGGTTGCAAATGGCGATCATGTGACCGTCGGATGCTGTGACTGTGCAGGATTCACATAATGACGGCAACCGGAACTGCTGCAACTGTCGTTCTAAGTCAGCGTGGTCACATGACATCATGCTTTACGACCATGTTGCTTAGCGACAGAGTTGCTGGTCCTAATTACCATCATTAAGCAAGGACAACCTGTAATTAAATAAAGGATTAAACATAAATATTTTTGTTATTGCTTCTTTATTTCTGTTTGTCTAGGATTTTTTTTTCTTTTTATATATTAAGTCAATAAAATAAATTTAAGAACCCTCAAAATTCCATGGGAAACATATAAATAAGATCATTGTAGAGCAGATTTTCAGACAGAATGAAAAGCAAAGCTATTAAAAATAAATTGCATTTTTAGGAATGTAGGAATTTAGGAGACAAAATTACTTTAAAAACATAAGTAAAACAAACATACAGCTGACTTGTCTTGGTCTCAATGAGTTTGTGGATAGACAAATCACTGGACAATGATAATATCTTTGTCCCACAGCCTCCCCAGATTGTATTTTTTTCAGATGAATAATTTGATTCACTTAAACACATCAGTGGAGTGCTGACGTTTCCAACTGGAATAATCTTTAAAGGTGCAGCACCTTTGGCCTGTAAGCAGAGATAACACAACAAAGGAAAATAAGCAAAGCATTATTTTCTCCAAGCACTGGATATTGCTAGTATAGAAAAATGTACTCAGCACTTTTAAACTTGGAATGCCCTTGCAAATAATCTCACTTTCACATTTATTGTAACATTATTTATATGCTACACAGAATTTAGAAGATCAGTGCAATGCAGTGCATGTCTATTTAGAAAAGTCTCATTAGACTAATGGGACTTACTCATAAATACAGAAATGCAGCTGAAACCACTTAAATATAAATCAACATGCGTTTATTGAGACAAATATGAAAATAATTGTTGAACAGAGCAATGTGAATAGTCAAGGAAGGATATTTACTATGCATGATCTACAATTATTTCAGTGAGTTTAATATAACACTGTGAATGTGTTATATTAAGATATATTAAAATCATATTAAAATCAAAGTTGATTTAATATGTGACTTAAGTGCAATTTCTACATTATTTACAAAATTAAGAGGGATGGAAAAGATGTATTATGCTTTAGGAAAGCAATTCTGAAATTAAGAAAATGTTTGCATTTGTGCAACATCCCACTAGCCATTTCATGTTAACTATCCAGCCATGGTTGCTCAGACCATGATAAGGCAAGTTATGTCCACCAATTACCTAATTTGGATAAATGTAGCTTTTCCATCTTTATCCGAAATGATGCATTGAACCCTAAGAGTGGTGGTAGATGCATATAGGTAGTTGAATACAGAGTGAAGGCTTTCCTTACAACCATGTAGGTTGAAAATAATTGACCCCCAAATCCCAAGTAATTCCTAAAGTAGAAGAGATGCTGGCTTTCTAAGCTGAACCCATTTTTGCACATGTCATATGTGTTAGAATTTCTGGCTTGCTCTTACATACCAAATATTGATCTGCCTTGCTCCTAGCTATCTTTCCCTGTTTTCTACAATTTTCTGTAACAGAAAGAATAGTTTGACATGATTCCATGAGTTTATGAAACTAATGGCAAAGTTCTTGGAATCTAGGCTAGGTTTCTTCATAACCCATGCAGATCTATAGACACAGAAGACCGTCAAATATAATCAGAACTAGACATTGTAATCCATAGCATAACTCTGTAACTATAAAATGAAAAATGTAACTTGCAAGAACTGATGTGGTGGTCCTAAAAAAAAATTTGCTCGTAGTCTCTTAATAAAAGGCAACGTAATTGTTAAACTAGCCCATATTTTCTTTTAAAAAGTGAATTAAATGAATGAGAAAAAAGAGGGAATATGATGATAATACTGAAATCTATAACACTACTAATTCAAGGACATTACATACAATTCCACTTTGTTTTACAGGTTCCTCTATTCCTGGTTATTTGAGTAGCATCTGTCAAGATTTTAGAAAACTTTCTATATTAATGCAAAGGAAATGTTTATTACAAATATATGTTCTTCATTATTGCATATTTTTTGGAAGACAGTAGTGAATATATACCTTTACTGCTCTGTCCTCAAAAACGGCTAACTGTCCATCAGCTGTACCCACCAAAAAGAAATTCCTGTGCTTGCTGAAATTGAAGGAGAAAATATACAAACTTATCAGTGAAATAAGCTGGCCTCAGGACATGCAGCATTGTTGCCAAGCAGTTAAAGTGTAATCCCGGAGATAAGAAAGTTGAAGTTGAGCACCCATGTACTAAAAAAACAAGCTAAATATGGTAACCTCAAAACCTACAATTAGCCCTGTGCCAAAAGGAAGCAACAATTCTGGCCACACACTGCTCAAATCATACAGTAATGTCTAGATATTGATGAACAGGTAACTCATTTCTTTTAAATAAAGTTTTGCATTTTTTAAGACCATCCTGAAGCAAAATACATTATGAAGTTGAATCTAAATTCAGCCGTACTTATGTTTTGACAAGGGACTGCAGTAAAGGCAGGTGACAGAATCTGACATCTTGTGAAACTGATGCCTGCGATCTTTATCTTGAGTGTGAAAGGCCCAGAGGGAACCTGACTGGGTTCCTGCTATAACCCATTTCTCCTTCTCTGCAGGAAAAGTCACCAAGACCAAACACAATATTCTACTATCTTCAATGTCCTGTAGGGGGAAGGGGAGGGGAGGGAGGAAAAAAGAGGAAACTTCATAAAGACTTCATAAAAAATAAAAACAGAAATATGAATCCTAACAGGCATTCAATGGCTTTTACCCACAATGGTTCTTTTAATTAAAGTATCTAGGAGATTCAGTATCATTCAGCCATACAATGGCTAGGACCACAGATGTTTGCTGAGTTTTGGCTTAGTGTGATATGTGAAGCCGCTGCTGTGATTTGTAAACCATGGTTTAAGACTTAGCATTAAATGTGGACATAGCCATTAGTCAACAAACTATTAAAATGGCCCATGGCATCACTAGCACAATGTGTGAACCCAACCAATGCATGTGGCATGAGGATGTATTTACTCTCCAAAGCTGCTAAGCTGCATTTTCCACTTCCCCAGCATGCTCATTACAATTCTGAAAACTTGCAACAGGAGCAACACTGAAAGAAAAAAAAAACTTAAGCAGAATCTTCACTTTTCCCATTCTGCGTCTAAAAGTCAAACATTCTCAGCCCTGCAGGTCATTATATACAAGATAACAACAACAAAACCCTTAATGAATCAGCATCCATTATATCTACTTTTTGGTAGACTAATATGGTTAAAATAGTTTCTCTCTTCGGTTTGTTAAGAAGTAATTCAGTTGCTGAAACCTAACTAGTATGTATGCTGAAGAACAGACATCTAGTCTCACCTGACCTTGTCTGGTTCATTAGAAAATGGTAGTTCTACAATATGCATGTATGACACATATCACCCATCTACACCCTGGTTCTCTCCATAGTGCTGGGTACAAGTCTAAAATTCCCAGCAAGAGGAAGAGGAAAACTAATAAGACTTAGGACAGTGCCATTGAACTTCCCAGCAATCATAATTAAAGGATTCACTTTATTGCAGAAGGAGTGAGACAAATAATGAAGCATCAGTTTGAATGTCTACGTTGAAACCTACTTGACAGGTGTGTTCATCGGTATTTAAGTCAACAAATGAGAGGTGGGCTCCTTCTCTGCTCCCACTCCCAATCCAGATGCCTGTCTTCTTGCTACTTTGATTTGTGGCCACCATGCATTCTGATGCGGAAGGACAGGGCACTGAAATGTATCTCATCAAACAAACGAGTTCTGCAGAGTTCAACATTTCATAAACCTGCAGAAATACCACGTTAGTAAATAACAACAGTGTCTAATAGCTTTTGCTAAATGCTTTTACATGCAAAAGTTCCTAGCACTAAAATACGTAGTGTAAGGAACATCTGTATCTCATATCATATAACATTAGTTTATTTAGGAAGACATTTATTGATTAGGATGAAATATGTATTTATTGAATAGCTTGCTATGCAACACCTTGTAACATTTTTTCCCAAAGTATTATAGTTTCCCCCCCATTTTTATAAATAGTATGGAATAATGTTTGAAAAATTTGAAAGTATTTGTCTTAACAGCTGTAATCAGATGTACAGCTGCTAATTAGCTGGCTGCTTTACCCAGTAGACAACCAACCAAGTTCAAGTCTATGTGAAGTAAAAAAGAGTCAAGAAATTTACCTGGGTACCTGAACAAAATTACAGAGGGGCATAATATTCTTCCTATGTCTATAAAATTCAAAATAAAGCAAAATATTGATCCTGTTACTAAGATGGTAAGGTGTTTATCCCAAGCCAGTGGAGGCGTTTATCCAGCTGTAGAATCAGATTCAAACTCCAGAGACTAACATCACTTTGCAGTTCAGTGCCTAAAACATGCTGCTTAAGAAGTGCATCAGATTTATCATATTTTATGGATGGCAAAGATTTTAGGGAGAGACCATGGGTCAACAGTTTATCCAATAAATCCTTCCTCCAGACTGAGTAAGATTCATTCAGAATTGTTAAGAGATCCACTATTAAGCTTTAGCCAGAAATTAAAGATTACCAGCACAATCTCCCCTTTGTGTAGTTCATTCTCCAACTGCAAGGCAATGCTAGGAACACACTTGAGAATCTGAAGCCTTGTCCTCAGAATTTAGATTGTGCTGTTCCTAAAGGGAAATAACTGGAGTACGTTTTGTTTAACTCCATATCGAAGCTAAGGCAGTAACTTAACCCTGAACAGTTTAAAGGCAGCAGGCATAAAACTGCCACCTCCCCAGTAAAAGAAGAGGAATTTTTCTGTCCTATTAACACACTTTTTCAGCTTGGATCCTTTTCTAACCTGAGGCATGTTATACAAATCCTAGATGTTTAAATGATTTAACCTGCTGAATAATATTACCCTGAATTCATCTTAGGGCTTTTGGAAACATCACATTTAAGACTGAAAGCAAAAGTGCCATGATTTAATTAATTTATCCATATATCAGATTTGATCGATCTGGTAGAATCCTTGTAACCTGGAAAATCCTGGCACAGTTGAGAGGCAAGACAAAATATTATACTTGCACACTTGTCGGAAAATATCGACTGAGCCTACCTGGGCAGATGTAGGTCTTTCCTGAGGATTTTCTTTCAAACACTTCTTAATTAAATCTTCAACTCCTGGCCAGGGGGCACAGCCATACTCTCTGACAGGATCTAGAATGTATATTTCTGAACTTAATTTGAAGAAACACACTACAGAGACCAACACTTGTCTTGCAAAAGGACAAACTGTTTTAAAAATGTTCATATACGATTAAAATGTGAGGGGTTTTGATTCATCTGGCTATTCATTATCAGACCACAATGGAACTGTACACCATTCATAAAGGGAGGTTCCTACTAATGCCTTCAACTATATAGCTTATTATGTAGTCTTTATAAAGAGAAATGACCATACAGAGTATTACTGTACACTGAGAAAATACAATGTCAGTTCAGAGGGTGAGAAGAGGAATGAATTTTAGTTCAACCATATTTTCAGAATTTAGCTTTCGCTCTAGTACAGAATTCTGACAATTTAGCCCTACCATCAGGGCTGGATTAAGGCCAACTGATGCCCTAAGCACAGCACAACCCTACCAAAACTAAAAGACTATTTTATTATTAGATTTTGAACAACCAAAATATTGCCTCAGTGTCTATTAGTTTTGGGTATATAAAATGCAGAACTTCAAAACGAATAGGTTACAGGCTATTGAACTCAAGGAGGAACAATAACAGAATGGCCCTAGGCCATTCATTCATTCATTCATTCATTCATTCATTCATTCATTCATTCATTCATTCATTCAGAAAATTTATATGGCCGCTCAACTCACACACAGTGACTCTGGGCAACTTACAAAATTTTAAATTTTACTAACTTTAGAGGCTGCCTGACTCCAGACAACTCTGGACGGCTTACAAAATAAAAGAAAGTAAAAACAGAAAGAAAAATCATGAAAAAACCTTCAGTGTCCAGATGGAACAAACACAGTGCCCCAGAAATGACAGGCTCAGCAGCTGCCTTCCTCCCAGGCGTGAAGCAAAGCCAAGATTTCAATGATGTTTAGAACACATCAGGGTGGGAGCTCTGGGAGAATGCTATTCCAGAAGGCAATTGCCATATTATATTAATATTAAACAGTATTATATTTTAAAAATCAAGATATTATAAAAGCATTGTGAAAAATACTTTGAAACAAAAAAATCATCAAAGCTTAGCAGGCACAGTTCTGAAAACATTCAATTATATTTGAATTCTATTTCTCTTCTTTTCAAAAGAAAAATACTTTGTAATATTTGGGTTCACATTTTGCTAAGCTTCGCTTAAAAGGCTGTTAAACCCACTCACTGTGCTTTGTAAAACATGGTTTTTAATTAGCATGTTGTGTGAAACGAGTCAACTGTGGTTTGTTCAAGAAAGCAAACTGAAACAAAACATAGTTTAGCACAGTATTTAAATTCAGTAACTTAACTGTTCCTAAACTGTTAATGCTTAGGACTTAAGATACTAGTTTCCTTGCAATCTGGGTTTGGGGTTTTTGGTTTTTGCATTATAATCTTTTGCATTTACTTTAAACAACAAATCAGATTCAAATACAGTTGAATTAGAACTGAGAATTCACATGTTTCATAATATAAAGAAACTGGATTTTCTTTTTACATTTGCCAGACAGACTAACATAAGATAGATTATTACAAAGGTACAAATGCATTGTGCATGTAATAACCAGGCACAAAGAAAATGGAACATACCTGGCAATTTTCCATGGATAGCTAATTCATCAAATTCATTAGGAAATTTCATGCCTTCTAATATTCTCCCACCAGCTGTTAAAATGTCATACAGGAGCAAGCCAAATGAATAAACATCAGCTTGCTGATTGTAAATAACATTTCCCCTTGCAACTTCTGGTGCTCTAAATCCTAAAAAAAAAAAAAAAAAAAAAAAAAAAATCCACGAATCATTAATTGTTATGTTCTTTACTAGGCAGATGCTGTTCTTGTTTTAATTTAAGAACCTTAAATAATATTAAATGCCTTAGGAACACATAAACAAGAATATCAAAATATTATTTATGGTTTAAAAGATACATAATTCTCCAGAAGGTAATTATGAAAAGAAAACTGTGGACAAGTTAATAACGGTAAGTACGTGCTTTCTCCCTAATATACCCAAGTGATTCAGAAATCTTGTATGTTGGCAATCATCTGTTTCCTTCAAATCCTAATGCATGAAATAGCTATAAGCAATGGCCAAAATTATAGATTGGAAATTGTAGGTCATAAGACGTATTTATTTTGAAACAACAGTAACATATTATCCTTCACCTACAAATGTGGAGTCCAGATCAGTATACTCAAATGAAACAATAAACGTAAGAGAATGTAACATTCTGTGAGCTATGTCTTTACAATTAAAATGTTTTAACCAATTTATGAAGACAGACTGCTGCTCGCATAAGTTTAAATCACAATGTAGTTTGTTTGCTTTTAACTTAGCATTATGCACAAAGGATTTGTCATGGCTTTGCATTTTATGTGCAAATTTAGTGTAATAGCTTCATGTTACACGTGAACCAAATCACTATGACTTGTTGAACAGGTCTAAAAATTTCTCCTTAGTGTGATCTGCATTCCAGAACTACCTCTACACAATTCTGCTTAACAGGGATGCTTATGAAACCAATCAATTACCACCAACTTTGGCAAGGTTCCACAAAGCAGAAACTGTCCGGTAGGGCTACACATCAAGCTGGATTCAAAGGAGAAAAAGTGATTTGAAGTACAGTATATACGGTTGATCACCTCATACCCATTGATTAAAAAACAAGCATCTTTTCCTGGGCTCCCATGGCTGAGCCCAAGAAAATGTGTGTTTTTTTGGGGGGGGCAGTAGGGGGAAGGGGTGGCCAAAAGGTAAAGAGGGTGACCGTAGCCACATGATTGAATTGGTTATGGCTTCAAACACATGGTTGTGGCTACCATCTTGACTTTTATGACCCCCTTCCTTCAGCCAACCATGTGTTTGTTATAAAGAGGTGCCAGTAGGTGTCACAGGAACACTCCCACACACTCCAATAACCTTTTTCTTTTTGAATCTGGATTGCTACACAGCCCTAACATGTAGGTCTATCAGAATATGAAGAAAATAATTTACTAAAATTTACTAAATCATTTATTAAAGGACTGTACCAGGATGGAAAATGGCTCAGGAACTTGCATTTCTCTTCATTGGTCACATCGAGGAATCCATTCATGTTTATTCAACTAACTAAGCAACTTGCAATTTTAACTTCAGTATCTTGGAGAGTCCCTGTTACCTAGATATAAGAGCTACTGAGTTGTTTATACCTGGTGTGCCCTCTGAAGTTTTTATTCCCATTCTGCAACAATATTGGGAAATGCCATAATCAGCAATCTTTGCAATGACCGCTGAATTGGGATACAGAGTAAAGAGCAACACATTGTGGGGCTTTAAATCACGATAGATGATCATTGCAGAATGTAGATACCTATTATGAAAAAAAATAGATGCACTGAGAATAGTAGAGATAACATAACATACATATTATGGGAGCTTACATCCCAAAGATTTAGAGTGTATTGAAGCAACTTCAAAGTGGGCCAGATATGGAGCTACTGAATGTAGGTGGTTTTGCGTTTCTGGAAGTGTGATCTGCTAATCTTTTTCTTTGCGCAGAAAGAAGTCACTGTGCAATATGGACTACAAGTGGAATATGAACTAGTACTAGTGGTACCAAAAAGCCTTCTATTGGCACCCCCCCCCCAAGAATATAAATTGTGGAAATAAAATAAAGAAGCAGAGAATGTAGAGCTACCTTCCCTCATCTGATGTTCTCAGTCAAAGTTTGCCTGCTACTCTATACAATAAGGGGTATATTGTTCAAGTTAAAGATGATGAGATAAGATCAATTGTACAAGTAAACTATAAGATAATATCTCAATCAGTAACACTATGAACAAGACAAACCTTGGCAGCTATAGGCTTTGCAGAATAATGCTTTACAAGGTATATTTCTCCAAATATCATGTTCTCAATGTAATACACCAACCCTTGTCTTCCCAGTGATATCTGCACTTAGTAGACATGAATCAACAATTGTGATATATTTTACAGGCAAATCTGATACCAGCAGACAGGAAGTATTGTTTTGCTTATGAGAACTATCTGTTGTATTAAACGTGTCCTGTACATCTGGGGATCGTTTTGACCGCTGGTTAAAGTTTGTCTCTTACATACAATACTGTATTTATTTTTATGTGTCCGAGCCAAGTACAGCGACCATTATTTTACAGATCAGCAAGTCAAGCAGTGAGCTGCCTTTTGGCCTGATGAAATGGGCAAATGGCCAGTTGGAAGCCCCAACATAGCAAATGACCCCAGCACAGAACTGGAAGGCTTGATCTGGAAGACAGGTCAAGCACTGACTGAGTAAGTAACCCTGAAGGGAACAACAGATCTTTTGAGGAATTAATAGGTGTGCCGTACAACGGGCAGGGCCTTTAAAGGTGAAGGTAGAAATGGACTATGCCACAAAAGCTATGAGTGGCCTCACACACCCCAGAAACAGAGATAATACCAAAGGGGGAGCAGCGTTGCACTGCACAATCAGGTAACTGAAGCCCTGCCCCTTCTAACATGCATTGAATGCATGTAAAAAGAGGCAGGACTTCAATGCTGGGTTGCACCTCCCATTGTGACATCATTGACACACAAACACTTGCAAATATCCCTGATTTAAGCTGTTGGATGCTGGGAAATTTGCTTTTTAGACACTGATTGGCAATCATACGTTGGCAAGGGCTTGGAAATGTTATGGCCTGCAAGTGCATAACACTTTCCATTGTATTAGACCATGTGAGAGAGATAAAGAATTGATAATGCAATAGGTTGTTATAATGACTATTGATCAGAGAGTTACTTACTGTAGGACCTATTGCTATACAATTCTCCAGTGGCTCACCATGGTATAGCAGGAACCCTACTTTGTTTTTAAGAATTATACTAAAAAAGGAAGGGATTTTATATCATTTTACCTCAAGCCATCTGCAACATGTAGAGCTATCCTATGCTGTAAGGTTCTAGTCAGACATGCATTGTCTTGCTGCAATAATCGATCTAAAGAACCCTTTGGTGCCAATTCCATGACAAGCATCCGGGGACGCACTGCAGCAGCCAGCAAGAGTACCAAACTAGGGTGATGGAGATGACAAAGCACCACAAGTTCCTAGATACAGCAAAATCAAAGTGAAATGACAGCAGTTCTAATTTTTTTTTTTTGCTTATGCTAAGGAGATTGGGCAGATTTTCAAGACAAATCTCTGCCTTACATGTCCAAAGTGTTAGAAAGAGTTTCAGAGAAGCTGATAAGACTTTTGGATTAAGAGTCAACAATTAAAAAGTAGACATAAACGTGAAAGTTAAAAATAAATAAGTGACTCAAGCAATCCCCAAAATCAGAAAGGGAAAACCCCAATAAGCAAACCATAATTTTATTCTGAAATAATGCTACTACTGTACAGGCCACTTCAAAAATTGTTTGTACGAGACGAAGTATATGGATGTTTGCAATAAATAATCAGTAATCTGTATTCTGCTATAAGATCCATAGCCGCTGATTAAGCTGTGCAATCCTTAAAGGCCTTATGAAAAAAAAAACATGCAGGAGACAGGGCTTGTCTTGGGAGAGGACATTCCATAGTGAAGAGCTGGAGTTACATGTTCCATTTGGTTAGCCCCAGTTACGCGGACTGGTTGGGTTCACATGGGTTAACCTAGCCACTGTGATTTCTAAATAGTAGTTTATGGCTTTGTGAAACGAGGCATTGTGGTTGATTAGCATACTGTGAATTGACTTACTTGTCTTAGAAGCCTAAGAGATGTATGTTTATTAAAAAGCTTTACAGCTACTTCTTCCCCACCATAAGAAGCACGGTACACAGATCCAAATCCACCATCACCTTTTCAACAGAAAATATAAGACAATATTAAAAATAGATAACACTTCCTGAATTTGTGCAAGTATAATTCCATGTGTCTGCATATTCTGAGTTAAGAAATTACTGTGATGGAATGGAATTATGAAGGCCAGGCTCAGGGAGATAAACATTTTCTTAGCTCCCCAGAAGAGCATGGGAGGAACAAGAGGATGAGACTGGCACCTCCCTGAGGAATTCACACTGTTGTGGCTGGCTGACTTGGGAACTGGGGTTTCAGTCTGGGAAGACTCTTGCTAGAGGTTGTAGCTGGACTGAATTTGCATTGTCTCTTGGAGTTCCTTGGGCTAGGCCTGACAATTACATCTGAAATAATTAATTTTTAATTCAATAGAATTCACCTCAAACCAAAAAGAATGGATTTGTAAAACATACTGTATTATGCTAGTATGATATGTGAATAAAGTCAGGGAAAAAAGTATAGTTTATAAACTTTAGTTTGTTTCAGGTCAACCAATCACAACTGGGAACAATGTTTAATTATTGGTTTACTGAATGCAACAGTGGCTGGCGCATGGGATGTGTGAATAGAAGTCATATTTTACTTATTTATTTTATTTGTTTGTGGCCTTTATCTTCAAAAGATGCCTTTACTGTACTTAAGGTAGCTTACACTTTGGGTGCCCACCCAAGCTCCTGATCAGTCTGCAATGGTGGAAAAGCAGTTAAAAGGGGAAGACAACCGATCAGTAATTGGCAAACAGCTTATCTTTATTTAGCAAGATTGGCTTTAGCTAATTCAACAAACCACGATTAAAATTAACCATGGCTTAGTTTGATGAGTAAATGCTGTCTAGATGTGAAAGTACTTTCCTTATATTTACATAAAGATATCTGATATTGACAGCCTTACACATATGAAAAGAATTGAACATCTTAAGCAATGTATAATTATTTGGAAAAAAAACATTCAAAACTGGGCCTGGGGGGTTGACCATTAAAGCCACCACTTTTCACAACACTGCTCCCTAGCATCAAGTATGTAGCCAATAATATTCTCTGAATCCTCAATTCAAAGCACAGGTTGCAATTGTCACTTAGCACTGACCCTAATCAATCGGTGAATATGGAACAAATGTTGGATATCTTATTCAACCATACACAAAGTAGACTGAGAAGAAACAATATGATGGAAACGCCCAAGACTTTAGTGTGCATATTGAGTGTATTCCAAAACAATTATACATTACCTATTGAATGAAATTCCTAATTTCATAACATACTTGTAACAGTACCATTTATATTAAAATATTGCAATAGCTATTTTTAAGGTTAAGCAATTATAATTAAGGAATATCACTACCAGGCACAGATGAAGTATTTAAGAATTCCTCCCCCCCAACAGTATTAATAAACAACTAATACATTAGGATTCCTAATTTAATCTAAATAAAGCCTTTGACCCCAAGAGCTTTTGTTGTAAATCATTTATTAATCTTTCCTACACTAAAAGTGTTAGTCTGTCTTAGCTATAGGAAGCAACAAAAAGATTGTCTTTACCTAGAAGAAACTCTGGAGCTTGGTCAAATTCCAGTTCATCATTGTTTAACATGATGTTTCTAGGTAAATCAGCCAAAATCAGATCGGGAGCAATCTGGGCTATTGGAACAGTAGACTTTGGTTGATCTGGATTTATCAAGAGGTCACCTTCATGGATAAAGAGGAATACATATGGAAGTGTAATCGATTAAATGCAAAGATAAAGTAGTACAGTAAAACCTATTTTCGAATCTCTATACAACAGACCAAATCCCACTCTAATTTATGTCATTTACATAATGATACCATTCCATATATGATGCAAATGATGTAATCTGCACAACCAGAAAGATGCATAGCTACAATGGTCCATTTGGGAATGTCTGATATCTTCTCCAACCAATTAGTCTGTTAAAAAAGATTTCATTGTATATTCATTACAATGAGAAAGACAAACTTTTAGCTCTAATGGCTCCAGGTTATACTGGAAATGATTTTGATTTAAAAATACTATGAAATTGACTATAAGAGATATATATTTATTACTGTATACCAAAAAAGTATTTAAGAACTGCTTTGCTGAAATATTAGACCTACCTTCCTCTGCCTTTTTAAGTAGGTCATCAAGTAATATTTTCTGATGTTCTTCCCCATCCTCAAAACTGTATAATGCCCATTTTTTTAACAGTGTTTCTCCTTCACCACAAACATCTACTTCTAATAAACCCGGAAACCATTCTTCCATAAGAGAATCAATGTGATCAACGACTTGTCCCAAAATGATGCAACCTTCAGAAAGCCAAGAAAAGATTACAAAAATAGTGGTTTGCTGTATCTATAATTAGAAACACACTAAAATGTTTTCCTATGAGCAAAACCAACTAAGTCTCAATTCCTCCCCCACAAAAAGGTTCTGATGCATATTTAACCTTTTCTGCAAGAAGGCACAGTAATTTTTAGAAAGCTGTTTAGATTGTTTTCAAGAACTGCAGATTCCACCAAGGAGTAAGCTTCCGGGGACCAATTCAGATATATGCCTTGCCTCCAATACATCCTGTTAGGACGAAGAGCTCGTTCTAGGGAGAAAGGGAGGGAAGTTAACTCTGTAATGTTGTTTTCCCATGTAAATTCACATATGATCCCTTTATTTGACATCATTTTATGCACAGGATAAATTTATCACTTTTTAAAAAATCACTTTTATTATTGTTTTGACCACCAGTTGTAACAAATAAGATTAAACCTGCACAGAAGTGGCCAAACATTAATAAAATACATTAAAATGTACAGAAATCAGTAAAAACATTAAAACAGTGTTATTACAGCAAATAAAATATTAGAAAACATTAGGAACTTTTGATAAAATATTCTCTCTGTTTAGCAGCAGCCTGTGCAAAGCTTGCTAATTTCCATAGCAGTGTCTCCTTGTCTAAATTCATTAGATATTCGATTTTATATCAATCAAGCCAAAATGATTTTCTTACCAAGAGGAGCTCCAGAAATTTTCCACATGCTGAAGCGGAAATAGGGCAGTATAATAAATAATGGGTAAAATCTTCCATAATTTCCTTGGAGCAAGGGCAGCAGCACATATTATATGGGATGTTCAGAAAGTGTCCCTCTCTAGTTGCTGATGTCATTTGCTGGAGCCGCAGAAGTTCTTGTAAGTGCCTCTCGGAGGGATGGCATCGTAACACACCTCAGTTAACATCTGCGTTCGATTTTGTTTTATTAAGTATGTACCAAGGGGCAATTTTATTTTGTGATAATTTAAACAAATTTCTTTGGGCAAAGACATTCAGCACCCTGTTTTTAAATAATAGATTATTATTTGCATTAATTTGATTTTAAAAAGAATTCCGGAGAGAAACCAAAGGTATGCATTTGATTGGATAAAGATGTAAACCAGCTGGTGCAAAAAGGAGTGGAGAAATTCATTTGCTCCAGGAGACACCCCTTCACAAGTCAGGGATCAGGTAGTGAGAGGAGTCTAGCAAATCTGCAAGGAGAATACTTCTACTGTCATAAATTAACAGCATTTGGAATCTTAATATTGTGAAGGTACTAAAACACACGATAACTCATAAAACATGTGTTCTAGTTCCCTAAATGAAGTCCCTTATCCTTGCTATCCTGTCTTAAACTTCTTTGCATTTATGGATATTCATAATCATGTCTATCTACCTCCTCCCCAACACCTCTATGTCAGTGACTTTCTACGTGCAGATTCTTTGTGACAAACCAGGATAGCAATCCAAAAATGTCATGTAACAGCCTGATCTTTATCTCTTTTGTACCTGAAAGTAGGTCCCATTGAATTAAAAATACATACAAATCCAAGCAATGTTTTTAGCATCAAATATAGTTTAGCCTATAGCCTCGCAGAGCTCATGCTGAAAGCGTAGCATGAATTAAGCAAGTGCCTAGATGACTTTAAAACCAAAGTCCAATAGTTGAACTAAGAGACAAAAGCAGTAGCAAATCAGCTAACTAAAGTTTTCCCCAAAGGCCCTTTGTACAGATTTAGCCAATTTCCTTCCAATCATGTACCTCTTCCAGAAAGCATATATGAAGACACTTCAAGCAGTCTATTAATTAGCCTGGACCAAAATCCCATAGGAAAATATGGCATCTCATACAGTCTTATAATAATTTCAGAGTTTTCACAGTGGGGTAATTCTATCACAGGCCGATGATCCGACAAGCTTAAAGAGAAAAAAGAAAAGGAAAAAAAAAAAAAAGCTGTTTTTCCCTCTTCTGACTTTACTTTTCCCAAAGTTGGTGATGGGGTTACAGCCAAAATGTGTAGAATATCTTCTTTGAGTTATAATTAATGGATGACACTATAACAATGAACAAGCATCTATAAGAAGCCCCACTGATGTCATGGGTGCCATGGTATCATTGCACAAATGACAGGAAATATATAATTTGCTTCAGTGACCACAGATACAAATTAAATAATCCACATCATTTGTAATGAAGTCATAATGTATGAGATGTTATTTGATTCCCACACCCTCCCTCTCCCTGGAGACGCTCATGTAACAATGAATTCTAACGTTTGTTTACCTGCTTGGAATAAGCAGTTGATCTTCTCCTAGTGGCAAGGCAATCTGAAATTTTTCTAGAAGCCTGAAGTACTGGGACATGTATATCTTAGGAAATTTACTTTTCTTTAGCAGGAATTTTTCTACATCAGAACGCTTTATGACTCCTTTGGGGTATTTAGTAAAGCCATCAACTTTCACTGTCAAGATCTATGGAAAAGAAATCAGTCTCACAAACATGAGTATTATTTGCTTAGTTTTAGAATAACATCACACACAAAGCTTTTTTCCTTAGTTTTAAAATAACATTACACCCAAAGCATTATTATCCCTCCCCTGTCAAGATTCCAAATGAAAAGCTATTGTGAAATTTCTCAAGCCTGGAAGGTAAGAGAGAAATAATCATTCAGACAATAAGTGAAGATAACCCGAGGATAAGAAGATGAAAACATGGGGTGAACCAGAAAACCGTTTGGAACAACATTTGAAACTGACCTGGGCCATGATTTTACATAGCCATTTGGGATCAACAAAATACAAATCTCTTAGCTGAAGTGCTGGATCTTGAAAGTGGAGGAGGACACCTAAATAAAAAATAGTCTACTTAGTACGTATCAATGCATACTGAACATTTAAAAACAGTGTGGTTTATTACTTTATAATTCACTACTCTTTGCTCAGTGGAGGACCCCAAGGTTTCCATCTGAAGGTTTGCTTATCTCTAACACCAAATCCTGTGCATCATCACAGAGGAATATTGTAATAGAAAATAGACTTACTAAATCTATTCAAATGGAAGATAAAGGCATTTGAAGGGATACAGGCTGGTAGAAATTTTACTTTTTGCTGATCACCACATTGTTCCCTGCAAATTTCCCTTTCGTAGTATTCTTTCACCTAATAAGGGTATGAAACCTCAAGAATTCAGGTGTGAGGAAAAATGATACAGATTTTTTTTTTAGGGAAAAGGGCTGCATGTATGTGGTTAACTGGCATATATGAGTTTAAGCCATATTTTTTATACTATAATGTATACATTTGTCATTACTCTATGATGAATAAAACTATTTGAGGCATTTTTATGGTCTGTCTCTATAAATACTTAACAAAATTGAGTTCTGCATACATACCACTCTCATATATCATCAAAGTATACAATAGTGGTATCAGCATCTTCCTCTCTAGATTTTAGTGAATGTCTAGCTCCTTTGAAATTATGTTTTCAAAAAGCAAGTCCAACATGATGACAACCCACCAGGTTCAGAGAAAGGCAACATTTCCCAAACATGGTGAACTCCAGAGGTGCTGAGTTCTGTCAAGTCCAAGGATTCACCTCTAGGGAGCACCATGTTGGGATAAATCGTTTTAGGGCAACAGAATCCAGGCAATTCCCCTGTGCACTGGATGACAAAATGTTGAAAGCAATTACAAACTTGGCGTAATCTTTTTGTTAAATGAAAAAAAATAATCGTGGACCCACTAACAGTCTAATAGCCACATTTTACCTGATTCATTCAGAAAATGCACAGCATGAGGGAGTTCATTTTCATCCAACTGCAACTGCTTTTGTTGCACCAATTCATACAGCCGTTTCTGATCGATCACAGGAAATTCAACTGGCACATTTTTGCGTTCTTCTAGAATACTCTTCTCAAGTTCTAAATAGCTGTCTGGAATTAACTGGCCAACCACTGGCTGGTCTCTGATCTGCAGAAAAAACACATTTTGTTCAGGTATTTTGATGAATACCTTAGCAATGTATCACACTTTCCTAGTCAATAATTTCCCCTGAAACATGGATTAGAGTTTGGTCCAGTCTATACCCCAATGGGATCAGTCAGGCCATAATTTCAAGCCAAATTGAACCCCATCATGTTTCCTATAGCACTAGAAACAGTTTGGTATCCAATTCCTTGTCCATTCTTATCATGAGACATCCATCTTTTTTTTTTGGCAAAGATTTACTCTTTCCAGAACTATAGGGAAGACACATATAGTGAAACTTCCAAATGAAAGTTCTGTTAGCTGACTGAAGCGTTTTTGTATAATAGTGCAAGAAAAAGTAAATTTTAAATGCAGCTGTGAAGGAGCTTATGGAATCATAATGTGTTCTACCAGCACATAACAAGCAGTTTCTAATAGTAATAAGTGACAGACAACAGCTGAAAGGAAGGGAGAATAAAAAATTGAGTGTTTTTTAACACTCAATCTCTATTTCCCACTACTGCAACATAATTTACTATGTCTACTGCTTATTGCTATCCTGTGAGTCTTTACCAATCTACCTGCCTGTCCACTATTAATTCAGCCAACCATTGCTGCAGCATTAAGGGCAAAAGCTGCATATTATATATAGTTCCCCCAAAGATACTGGGAAAGTAATGATGTCCCACACCACAGTAGCTGCCACTGTCAAAGCACTTAGAAAGGTAAGTGGGCTACAATAATGAGAAAGAGAATTTTGAGACTGGCAAGTACATAGGTGGGGCAAAGGACTAACCTGAGAAATTTGATGGTTGCTATATTTGCTATAAAGTATTGTAATATTAGTATTTAGTAGTACAGATAGACAAAATTAAGGATCACTGGTTAACACTTCATAGACAGTACTCTCTGTAATAAGCCATGACATCAAAATGCAAACAACATGATTATGTAATTATGTCATGATGTCTCATGTAAGTACATAAGCTGCGTCATTTGCATGATGACATCATGATGCATGTGCTGCCTCTTTCTTGCCCATGCTCATAGGACAATCAAAGAGTTACAGGCTATGGGACTGCACTACTCCCTCTTTTCTGTTTGTACTCTTGCTTGCAAATCCCAAACCATCCTCCATGGCTGTTAATCAGAGATAAAGTGGTACTGATATTATTATCAATGGGGAGAAGAAAGAAGAATGGATATGTACCAACAGAAGAGAATATATGTAGCTCAGGGTTGAACTGTAGAGTTCCTGGGGTTCTCTGAGTTTGGTTGTTTTCTTGCAAACATTTCATTACCCAACCAGGAACATCTTCAGTGCTGAATCAGTGCACTGAAGATGTTACCTAATCAGGTAATGAAATATCTGCAAGAAAACAACCAAGCTCAGAGAGCCCCAGGGACTCTATAGAATGGATACGTATAATGGACTAGGAAGAATAAAACTCCAATTCTCTTAATTATAGTTCAAGATAACCCATGCACTGATTTCAACTTTCTTGATTCAAAAGTATATCAGATTGTATCATGTAGGAAAAGGAAGAAATTTGAAGGGATCTTACTTTAGGGAAGCCAACACATCAGCACTCATCATTCATTCATTTAGAATATGTATGTTTTGTCACTCTTCTAATGGCTCTGGACAGCTTATAAAATTACAGAGGAACAATCTATAATCTAAACTCTGGATTGTAAAAATTTTTCAGACCATGTGTAGCATTTTTACAAGTGTCAGTGTCCAACCGAGTTAATACACTTGCTATAAAGCTGGATTGTTATAGCATTCTTTTATTATCTGATATTTATTTTTGACACGGTTTATTAAATTTTGAAATGCTAATCAGCAGTATTTCTCCTGCTCCCCTATCTCCCAAATATCTTAGATTAACTGTTTTGCACTTCATTGGAATAGATACAGCTTGTTTGCTCGCTCATTCAATCATTCAATCATTCAATCATTCATTCATTCATTCCATTTATACCCCACATTTCTATTTGATCAAGTACTCAGAAATAAGGCACATCTAAAAAGGAGAGGGCATTACCACTTTTTTTTTTTTTTTTTTACTAATCTCTCAAGACAACCCAAGTGATATCATACATTATTTAGAAACCTGGCTTCATTTTTTTTCTCTGACTGCTGAACTTAGATGATATAATGCTAAGGGGAATAACTTGGATATTCCCTGCAGGTGGCCTTTGTCAGAACAAAGAACTAAAGAAGTCCTTGAAGGAAGACAAATATAGATTACGAAAGGAGGAACTGAGAGAACAGAACCATCCTGAATAAAGGCAGGTGATGACATGAAAAAGAGGGAGAGCAGACAAAAATCCAGACCTTGTATATTCTCTGCCTTCCTGAACAGTGAAGAGATTAAGCCATTAAGAAGGATCAGGCATTCAAACTAAGCCATAAGGTGGCTTATTTGGTTTTGGTTTAGTGTGCTGTGTAAACCCAGCTATTGTGTCTTCTAAACTATGATTCATGACTTTAGAATGTGGGGTGAATCTGGTCAGCTGTAGCTTAGTCAACAAACTATTGTTAAATAAGCCATATTTTCTGCAGTGGTTAACCCAGACACTGTGTAGATGTCTTCTTTGAACCATCTGGGAGAAACCGAATCCATATTTATGACATTAAAGAATTGCACTCAAATTATGCAGTAACTTCTCCAATTGCTAATAGAGCAAGATTTGATACAAATATGCAAACCTGAGAACGTGCAGCTTTAACAGAATGTATCAACAGTTTACGTATTTATACTTCTATATAAAAGTGAAATGGCTTACTTTGAAATTCAGACTTTCTTTTATGATGATTTGTCGAAGTTTAATCATAGTCTCAGATTCTTCTGTAGCATTCACAAAATGATAGTCGTGGATTTTCGGAAATCCCCTCTGATTCATCAGTTCCTTGGTAATTTTACTGATGCAAACTCTACGCTGTTTCTCATTAGAGATGTCTAAATGAGTACCGATGAGAATCACAGGTGACAATGATGCCCGGGCCTATAAAGCAGGATTTGCAAAGTCCTCAGTTAAGACTCTTATCCATAACCATCCTCTTATTTGTAGTTGTTTTTATTCCACCTTAGCATCCCTCCTAGCCACCTTGGAACCAGGATTCCACTTTAGATTTGTCATGCAGTTTAGAGTTCTCACTAATCACTGTGCCATCTTTAGGCAACATGGGAAGTAGAGTCTCAGTTACTTAAGCAAAAGGTCCTCAAATTCCTTATTCTCACGAGCCAGTCACTGACCAATCACTGACCAGAACAGTATATACTTCTGTAACAGAACTCAAACAGAAATACATTTTTTCTTACTAAATTAGGAAAAATGTTCTGTTCCTATTCTCAAGGCATGTTTTTAACACTTCACAAAAAATCCTTAACTATGGTATCTTTTATACATTGCAAAGAATTCAAAGGGTTTTTATGAGCACTAGAATGCTGATGTCCCAGCCAAACTTAATAGGGATATATTTCCGTTTAGATGTTCACAGCAAGAAAAGATGAGAAATTGCAGACATATTTTAGACAGTTTGCCCTACATTACTTCTAAGTAAGTTGGAAGTGGTCTTGGAAATTATTTAGTCTAATGCAATAACGGCAATGAAGAACGCGATTATAGCCCCTCCAACAATTGTCTAATCTAATTTGTTGACTTTCTTCCTATGAAGGAAAGCACCTATCTAGACCGAATAGAGTCAGTCTATTCCACTCTTAAACGCAACTTACTGTTAAGTTCATTATTTATTTAAAGCATCTATATCCCACTATTCAGACATAAAGGTTCCCAAAGAACAGTTAAAAGTTTAACAACAATTTGTTGTCACTGCATTCAGGTTTATGAACTTAAAGAAAAAAAAGGCACAATAGGAAAAAGAGATGGGGGAGGAAGAAATACATATACATACATATGTGTGTGTGTGTGTGTGTGTGTGTGTGTGTGAATAAATAAATTTTCAACCAAATTTTTCTTTCTTGGAGTAACAGAGAACAAGTCTGTTTCATATTAGGTGTGATAACCCTTTAGACATTGGAAAAATAGTCTCTTGGAATCCCTTAATTATCTTTCCTCCAAATTAAACACTCCTAACTTTTTACTTAACAATCCCCCCAACACACTTCTGATTTTCACAAATTCCTATAGACATGGGTTGAAAGCCAAATCTCAAAAGAAAAAAAGAAATGCTGGCGGGGGTTATTTCCCAGATCTAAAACATTGTATAAGGTTAATGAGTGGTATTGGAGCCCACATCCCTGATAACCCCACTAGCTGACTGGGGCTATCAGGAGTTTGTCTTTACGCAAGCATAGGAGAGCCACAAAGTCATTTCTCCTGCCATAGTCAGACTCACAAATTCTCTATTGTATCAGGTTTTTTTAAAGATCAGTTAAGTATGTTACCTTGATATTAAACAGCCATGGTTTCATAGCATCCACTTCTGACTCTCCTTTGCTAAGGTCATAAACAGCAAGGTATAGAGCTCGCTGAGTCATAAAGTGGGGATGAGCACTATAGAATTCTTCCTGACCTAAAGAACAGTGAATACAGCGGTAATTGGCAGAGGCCGTGTATGCCACGTATGCCCTACACAACCTCCAGTTCTCACAAAAGTGAGAAGAGAATTTAAACATAGTTTAAAACATGTTAGGCGACCATCAAAAGCAACAACAAAATGTTACAGATTATGAAGGAATAGTGTGTTTTCAAATATGCTCTCTCACACTACGTGTGTCTACACACACATAGACATCATAGGAAAGGTTTAAAACCAAATGTCTCAGAAGGTTTTGGAGGTTTAGAAAAATAACTTGAACTGTGTTCCCCTATTCTCATGAAGATATATGGTAGATCTAAAGACGGGCTCCAGGTTTCCTTCCTCTGTAGCAATTCACACTGCAGTATTAATTTCTACAACTGCAAAGTAGTCTGTGTATTTCACAGCAGGATCAACTCAAAGTTAAAGGAGAAATTACCATATTTTTCCGACTATAAGACGATACTTTTTTCTAAAATCCTTACCCTAAAAATTGAAGGGCGTCTTATTCAAGGAAGTCAGCCGAGGAGAGAACCGCGCGGTTGCAAAACTGCCCATACTTTGTTTCTGCAAAGAGGCTTCCTCCTATTGCTAGCCTCCAATCACGAGTGAAATAGCTTGTCTCCCAAACAGACTTCCTCCAATCACGAGCCTTATGTAACTGACGTCAGCTGATGCTGAACAAACCAATTGGAGGAAGTCTGTTTGCAGAGACAAGCTATCAGCAGTTTCACTCGTGCTTGAATGTAATCAGTTATGCAAAAGAGCATGGAAATAGAGCTGCAGAGAGACGGTTTGGACCTCCTCCCACCGAGTGTATCAGGTCAATGTTAACTAATTACTAAATAAAAATGTGTTCTGCACTATCTTTAAAATGTTGATTTCTTAATTTTGGGTTGGAAAAGTGGGGGTCATCTTGTACATGGGGGCGTCTTATTGACGGAAAAATACGGTAACTGGTTGCATAGTTCTCTTGTGAGCTCATATCCATTCTTGGGACCCTGGAAATTATCTTTAAAACTAAATTAATAGTCCATTACTCATGAATACTAATCCAGACACATTAAGGCTGCCAACCCTTTCCTTATATTTTTCAATGACTTCTTGAATTTTTCATATCATAAACTAATTCATTACATTCATAGATGTTAGTTCAGATTACCAAACGTATGCATTTTACAATTGTTTCAATGAACGACTGAAATGTGGTTCATTCCATGGTGAGAGTTCAAGCCATCTTCAAATCACTCTCAAAACATGCTAACTTCCATGGATGCATCCACAGAGTTTTCTTGGCAATAGAATAGAAGTAGTTTGCCACAGCCTTCTTCCAAGATATTATCCCACCTCCCAATCCATCTTATAGCCCAGTGTTTCTCAACCGTGACAACTTTAAGATGTGTGGTCTTCAACTCCCAGAATTCCCTAGCCAGCATGCAAGCTAGGGAATTCTGGGAGTTGAAGTCCACACATCTTAAAATTTCCAAGGTTGAGAAATCCTGCTATAGCCCTTGGAAATTCTGAGAATTTCTCCAAGTACTAACCAAGCCTGACCTGCTTAGCTAACAAGTCCAAGAAAGGTCAGCCTGAGTTACCATTTACATCTCAAGTAACTACTAAGTATGTCTCTCAATCTTCCTCGGTGGTCCAACAGAGGGCCCAAGCATGCACTTACTAACTTCCATCAAATTCAGGAAATAGTTATGCACTATGGACTGGATATATTCACACAAAGTCTTAAAATGTAATACAAATTAGAATAAAAAGAAAAATAAGCATAGTTGATCAATCATAAGCTCATTTCTTCACCATATGTAACAGTAACACACAGATAGAGATGGGAGTTATATTAAGTCCTTGGCCCTCAAAGTCACATGACCTTTTGTCCTGGACAAAATGAATGAATTCAAAAGGCAGCAACTACATAAATAGCTGCATGTGCAGGGACATTTTCTGAGCAGGAACACTAAAAGCACAGAGTCCTGAGTGTCTTCAAATATAAAAGCACGATGATGCATAATGCTACTCTCACTTCATTCATTCTGCATATATATGGACAGCTAAATGCTATCCAAAATGTCAGGGGATACATACATGCTGCTTCTCCTAAATTCTGGACATAGCTTTTGCATTTGCTCAGTCTCACCCCATGTGAGAGAGAATACCTGCAAAATCCCAGACATTTAAAATTATTTCTTTCTTTACTTTGCCCTTCAGTGGAATCTTCCAGTCATTCACATCAATTCCAATTGTAGCATTCTGCATCCCCAAGTCTGGCCGCTTGCATTTCATTAGTTGTTGTAACAAGGTCGTTTTACCACTGCCAGTATTTCCAACAATCATGAGCTTCATTCTATTATATGGGACAGCTTTCTTTAAACGCTGTTGAAGGAACCTGGCATAAGGAGATGGAAAGCCTTTTTAATTACAGAATCATTTAAAAAAATAATCCTCCACAGGAAAAAAAAAGTGGAAAAAGCGAACCCATCCAAATATTACAACTACTGATAAAAATAAAAAATATCACATTTGTGTAATATTTTTAGCCAAGACAAAAACTTGAAAAAGACAAAGCTGCATTTAGATGTTTTGATGTAGTCATTTCATTATTACAAAAATAAACTCAAGTGAGCCTTAGGAGGATGAGTTTCCCTTGTCTTTTCTGGAATAGCTACAAAAGGAGTCCAAAATCTTCATGTTAGGCCAGCCAATTTAGAAATATATCTGAACTAGGATCAAGTATAGTTAGGATTAACTATGGTTAGCTGAAGTAAATCACAACTTAAAGCAGATTTGTTTCAATTAAATAGGAATGTGCAAAATGATCCATGCACAGAATGAGCTATTTTGGAAAGCCCATGTCCAAACCAAAATGTACATATTAGGCCCAGACACTGACCCATTTATTATTGGTATTTTTCCAGTGAAAATAGCCACCAAAAGCTATAGAAAGAATTGTCAGAAAACTCACCTGATAATATCCCTTGCTTTACATCCCACATGTCTAAAATCTAAATTAAGATGTAATCCTTCCAAAGGAAGGTCCCATATTTTCAACAACTTTCCCATTTCATCTGGAAAACATCGCAACTCTGAATTGTAGCTAACATCAAAAGATGTCAAGTTATCAAGAAACCCAATTTCAGGAGGAATCTAGAGACAAAGAAGAATATTTTTTCAGAACAGAACTGTTAATCTATCAGTTATAAATATCAGTTAAATATCAGTTAAATGCCAAGCTAATAAAATGTAGCCAGTTATTCTATGCCAATCATTTCTTCTTTTTAAGTGTTCAAGTTATATAAGAATAGCACACTTTTCTACACTGTTTATAGTTCATCATTCTTACAGGGAATATAACAATTTACAACATATAAAAAGTAAAGCCTGTCCATTTTGCTGGCCATGTTAGTAGAGCTATATTGGTTTATCTTTTGGGAGTTTTGCTTTACAGATTCCTTCTATTCTATTAAGAAATATCTTCTTGGGATTTTTGCTTACTTTTTTTAACACACAGTTTCTCTGTATAATTTTCCTTAACATAATTACTGGAAATTCCCCAAGAAACCTTTTTAAATGCAATTTATCTGATGCTGTTCTGTGTTACATAAAATTCTATCACATATTTTTCTCCAGGGTAGCCTCTTCTTTAATGGAATGATTCTTTCAGTAGTCAGAAACAGAACCTTCATTTTCAAATCTCTCTCTCAGAAAAAAAATTGTACTTAACTTTGCAAGTGTCTGAAATCTGAAGGAATTAAATTTAATCAAAGAAATAGTAAATGAATCCAAATGTTCTTCTTGTAATTATTTTGAATTCTATACTGGGTTCCATCCATTATTTGGGGATGAATTCTTCTAAGAAGCCTGCATCTAATTCCCTTCCTTCGGCATACCCTTCTACCAACTGCGTCTGCCTACCACCCCCATCTCCAACCCAATATTACTGGCTTTTAATTCTTGTTGATTGATGAAGAATTGTTTCAGCATTCTGTGGCACTTAAGTGTATGTTCTCTCTGCTTATCTGGAAGGGAAGTTTATTCTGGAGGCCCATGCTCCACTAATATTGTAAGGTCCATTCTATATTCCCAATGCCTCTGCACACTTAATGGGTTCTTCTGAAGACCTACCTGCATGCTTGAGGTTTAGCAATACAGTTTGAGAGACCTTCCTCTCTGGCCTCTTGACCTTCTATTTACAGCATAAGCTTTGCATTAAGACAGATGTGAAAATCAAACATTTTTCTCATCTGCTTCTATGGTAAATACTCTAGCAGTTATTTAGAGGGAGGCCATCTAGCTTCTCTGTCTTAAAATAAATCAGGGCTGATTATTATTAAATTTATTTACAGTCCCAGTCCAATACAATCAAGGCTAAAGGAATGTAATTTTCAGGAGAAAGCAATTGCTTCAGGCACCCCTGGAAGTATTTTGATCCAATGAAGAAATTTATGTATCACTGCATGATGATAATGTCCAGACATTCACTATCTTGTCATGTATTACCTCTTTTAATTTGTTGTTAGACAGATGTAGCTTTTCGAGCCGAGACCATGAAAAAGCTTTTTTGTTCAAGTCTAGAATCCTTATTTGATTATGGTTAAATAGCAGCTCTCTTAAATTGGAGGATTTCCAATGCACAGGCCCAGGTAACGTTACAATTTTATTGCTGCTTAAATCCACTGATCGCAAACTGGTAAAAAGAGACATGAACACAATTGCTACTAAATTAAACTTTTTTTTTTTTAACATTACACAACATTAAATGTCTGAGGAAACTGAAATAATTCTAGCATGATTGGCTCTGATTCATGTCTAAAGGCAAGAAACAGAGAAAAGAGAAGCAGTAGTAGATATTCATACTACTAACACACTGAAAATGTTTAAAAAGGATGAACTACAAACTCAAAACTTTTTATAATAGGACTTTTTAAAAAATAAATGATTAAATAATTTATTTAATAATAAATAAAACATTCATTCTGGAATAGATACTTCTTAGTTATTCTTTACTATCTGAGATTGCAAGTCCCTATTCATCTTTGTTTCTATATTCCTAAGAATGCCAGATACCAGTTAGAATCTTTATAAAGATCATACTGTGATTCTGTCCAGATTAGAAAGGACAAGCGTATCTTAAGAATTCTGCGTAAAATGTCATTGCCAGAAAAATCATTACGACAGTTAAAGATTCAGCCTCTGCGGAAAAATAGCAGTTGCTCAGATAGAAAGCAAGAGAGGCAAGCTATTTGATATGCAGTCCTCAACTCAAAGTGGCACCGTCTCAAGGAATTCAGATTGTTAAAGGAAGGAAGAGCACGGCCAGCAAAACTTTCTTTGCAGAAACTATAGTGGCATTTAATTTTCTGTGCTATGCCCAAGCTTATATTGGAGATGGACAGGAAAAGATGTTCCCCAAAATGAAATATGTGGCTTTAGAAATGTTTGCCACCATGGATAATAAACTGTTCAGAACCAACTATATGCATTTGGGGAGGGTTTATTTTAAAAAAAAACCTCCAACCAAAAGGATTCTGGTTAAGAGATCTTTCATTAGTAATAAGATACATGACAGGCACGTTTTTTTCCCCCAAGCAATGAACACAGTGGATTTGTGGAGGTCACAAGAACAGCAGGTGCAAATTTTAACTTATATGGCCTAGTAACTTACTGTGGTAGAAGAAGAATTGCTTTTGGAACGCTAGAAAAAACATTCTGAGATAGTTTCAATGTAGTTATGTTAAATGGCAAGTCGGGTATGGTATCTAAAACATATATAAATGAACACATAATTGGTTTGTAAAATTACTGAGTCATAAGACAGCTTAAGAATGCAATTATCAAACATATATCTTATAGTACAGATTTTTTCCCCTAAAAAACAGACAAGCCCGTACAATGATCACATTTTATCGACCACCCAAATTTCTTATATAAAGAAACGGGTGAAAGCTGGTCAGTTGAGAATAGAATAGTCATGCCCCATTATTGTGGTGCATGAGAAGAAGATTCACCATTGAAATATGTTTCCTTTATTAAATTTACATTGCAGAAAATCCATTTTCCCTTAGTCTAAACAATCCAATTTTTCTAGCAACCATAAATGAAACTGACTGAAAGAACAGGGAGATATCCTCAGAACAGAAGGGGCTTCTAGAAAGGGAAGCCATAGAAACTGTGATACATGGTATAATATGTCAGATTGGCAGCATAAAATTAATTTCACTGAAGACTTTCATATGTTGAACTTAATGCCATTTCTAACACATTTTGTACGCATAAGTAGATCTGTGTTATTTAAAACAATTCCAAATATTTTTGCAAAAATTATAGCTCTTATTTTCAAAATACAGAGAAATGGGGTCTTGGTCCTTTCCAGGTCACAATTCCAATTATTAAAAGCTTTCTTGTTTTTCAGGCTGCTTTTAGACTTAATTTACTTGATTTTAAATATACATAGACTAGAAATACAATAATCTCCAATTAAAAGGTACTATTGCTAAAGCTGTTACCCATATAAATATACTTCAGCTGGTCTATTGTACCAACATACCATGAATATTTGATATTTTCCCGTGTCGTTTTTCTGTACCAGGAGGGGAAAATTGGTGACCTTCCATATGCCTTTGATCAACTCACATTTGGACTATAGGTAGTCCTCGTTTAGCGACCGCAATTGGGACTGGCAACTTAGTCGTTAAGTGAAGCAGTTGTTAAGTGAAACATCACAATTTTACAATCTTACTTCAGCTTACAAGGATTGGTTGTAAAGTTACTTTTTCTTCATCGTTGTAACTGCAAACAATTGCTAAACAAGGCAGTCACAAAACGAGGACTACCTATGTTTCAATACATTCTACATGAGGTTGCCCTTGCAAACTACTCAGAAGCTGCAGCTGGTTAGAAAGCAGTGGCATTGGCAATTATGGCCTATCTTGTTAGGCCTGTGTTCTGTTCTGGGAACAGCACTGGTTACCCGTTGGCTTCTAGATGCAATTCAAGGTGTGGATTATGACCAATAAAGCCCTTAATGGCATAGGGCCTTGTTACTTGAGAGACCACATGTATTCCATAGTTGCTGCTACCCTATATGATCTGGCAGAGTTGGCATGTTCTAGGTCCCATCCATTAAGCAGTGTCACTTGATGGGGCCCAGGAAATGGGCCTTGCCATAGCGCCTGCCCTCTGGAATGACATCCCCCGAGAGATCTGTACAGTCCCCACCATGACTTTAATTAGATGAGCCTTTATGACCCGGCTCTTTCCCCAGGCCTTGGGCTAGAGTGGACAGTGGGCCCCTGTAGGCTGTCTGATCTGTACGATGGTGGCTGTTTTCTCTGAACATTCTTTTTGTATTATTGCAGTATTGTGTGGACTGATTTAAATTTTGTATACTGTATGCCACTCAAAGTTACACTGGATTTTAATAAAATAAAACAAAAACAGATATCATGAACTTTTATAATTGATTATGCTAGCTAAGGTTTCAGCAACATGTTTAATTTTACCTCATACTGCTACCACTCTTAACACCATTCCACCTAGTACTACATACTCACCAAGTAAATTTGCCCCTGCATTCAGCATTTCCAGTTTCAAACACTCCTTCAGAAATTCCTCAACCAAAAACGATATGCAATTCTTGCTAATGTTTAAAACTATCAGTTCTTTCAAACATATTGGTGAGAATATACCCGAAAGTTTGTTACTAGGAGAAAAGAAAAGAAGAGAATTAAAGGGAAAAGAAAACAACTGTATTCTTACAGGTCAGGTGTTGAATGCTAAGTACCATCCTGCAGAACTTTTCTCCCATACCTGCCACCCAGCTGTACAATTTATCAGGGACAATGACTAAAAGGAATGAAAAGCAGACTTAGACACACTAAAGCTAAATGGGAATATTTCCTGCAACCAAGAATGCAATTAATCCTAACTCTAATCCTCAACAAGTAGAAGCTTTTGATGCAGTTCAAAGATCTGAAGAGGCATTTGTTTAAATAACATTTTTCTTTATTGCAACATCCCCACAGTTCAGTCATAGGTTCTGATAATATAGACAGCAGAACCATATTGTATAAAATGCTACTACTAGAATTCTGCTTATGAAAAAGAATGGGAGCACTCTGAAAGCTATGCCACTGAGTAAGACAGGACAGGAGGAAATGCCTGTAAGATTATCTCCAAGTCCATATGAAAAGACAGGCAGAAGAAAGATGGTTGAATGTAGACTGGATGCATTTATGCCATAGGACACGTTTTCCTCATCTTGCTGTTCACTATTGATAGCAACTCTGGGGAAACATATATAAAAACCTCTGTGTATCGTTCTCACCCTTCCAATATAAGATGCTCCAACTTTATTAAAACATTGGCAAGATATTCAGGAATGATTGACAATTGGTTGTATGATAAATTCAGTAACTTTAGAGTTGGACAGGTGATGTTCGGATTGAAAGATAAGGATGATCCGATATCATTTCGTGAAACATCGAGATGAGCAATCTGAGGCATTTCTAAGAGGTATTGTGGAAAAGACTTCAAACGGTTACTGTGTAGGTCAAGATATGTCAAACACTTCAAGGTCTAAAAGAAAAAGTTAGGATAAATAAGTAAATAAATTATAAGACAATAAATATATGGATAAGGTGATACAAAAAGTAGATTATTTAAGGTATCACTTAAAAGTGATATACATATCTGGGAAGATAAATCCAGTAAAATATGTGTGACACGATTCTCTCAGGGAACTCCTCTAAAAAACATAAATGGATTCCCCAGTTTTACCATAACTCAGTTTTACTATAACTTAGTGAGACATGATAGTCTGGGGGTCCCCAAACTCTTCATTTCACTGACCCCTTCATGAAATTTCAGATTGTTCACTGACCCCAAACACTTTATCTCTTCTCAGTCCAGGTTCTACAAATTATCTATTAGATTGGGTAAAAACCAATCATTTGGAATTAAATATATCTTATTTTTATTCAATTCAATTTAATTTCATTTTGATTATATACTGTTAAGTGGAGAGTAGCCCTTATAATTTATATAATAAAATGCAACTAATAAATCAGAAAGGAGCAAAAAAAGATCTGCCACCATTTGAACATAGAACAGGCCCTTAAAACTATGCAAAATTAAATTACTCGAATGAATGAATGAATGAATGTGTTTTCTTTGCTTGATGCTGCAAAACATTAACATAAGGGTGAAGTGTGCTATCCTGGTGAGACTAAGAAGGGCCCCACCACCGAAAGTGTGCCTCGGCAGGGACTGCACAGCCCAAAAGACCCCTCTCCCTCCTGTAGTCGCCCAGCTCACTTCACTTGGTAGTATAAAGGATGGATGGAAATATGCCTAAATGTAATGTCTAGATAGCAGCCATTTTGCATGTATATACTGTAGCCATGAATAACCGGCTATTGAATGTTTAACTGACTACCCTATTAGTGAACTCCTGAGCTTTAAGTAAAATGATACACAGGCATTTAAACAAAGTCTAGGAATGTAACTGAGACTCAGAGGAAGAAAGAAGGGGTGTAGTGGGCAGTGTACATGGCTACAAAGTGATGGCATAGAAAGAAGCAAGACTGTTACCTTCTATGGATTATGACGTGAGCTGTAAAGAATGACATATCCTATTATTGAACAACTTGGATAATGCATAAATACATAGCTTTTGTAACCATTTGGAGTGCCTTCCCTTAAGAGAGAAGGTACCATTGTCTTGCCCTAAGAGAATAAAGTTTTTGCTAGACCAATTCTTGTCTGGTTATTGACTCTCCAGGCTAAGAACTCAAGGACCCAGGATTCTGAGAGAGCAAGCTAGCCACCCTCACACGCTGGCTGGAGGAAATTCTCTGACCCAGGAAATGTGAATTACAAAGGGTCTGCTCACTGGGTGATCTGGATTTGACCATAACAGTAGCAAAATCCAGAGGAGGATAACCCAGGGATATTCCTCCATTACATGGACCATTGATATTTATGTATTTTTCACACAAAGCCGACATCTTATATATAAACGTCTACTAGCCAGTAATACATTATTTTTAAAAAAGCACTTTTCTTTTACAAATGGTTCCATGTTTACTTTCTTACTTACTTATTTATTCGGAGTATATAAGCCACTCATTCCCTTACAGTTTCAGGTTAACTTAAAGCAGTGTTTCTCATCCTTGGCTACTTTAAGCTGTGTGGACTTTAACTCCCAGAATTCCCCAGCCAGCATGCTGGCTGGGAATTCTGGGAGTTGAAGTCCATGCAGTTTGAAGTAGCCAAGGTTGAGAAACACTGACTTAAAGAATGCAATTAATACCTTATAGCTGAAAAGTTACAAACACTAGAGGGAAATATTTTCTATATTATACAAAGAAGCATGGCCCTTTAAGGGGACACAGACTTTCTTTGTTAAACAAATATGGTTACTAATACAGTGGTACCTCGGGTCACAAACCTAATTTGTTCCGCGACTCTGGTCGCGACCCGAATCAAATTTTCCCATAAGGTTCAATGTAAATACGGTTAATCCATTCTGAACCATATGACACAAAGTACAGTACAGTACACTATGAAGAGAGAGAACGCTAACCTTGCTTGAGGCGTGGAGGACAGGAAGGTGGGTGGTTATTGTTTGGAGGGAGAGTCCCCCTCCCTACAGGAAGCCACAACCACGTGTGTCAGCAGGGAAAATGGCCACGGATCCTGTTCGTCACCTGATGCGGAGTTCGCGAACGGAAGCAAAATTTTGCGAATGGTGCTGTTCGTGACCCGAACTGGTTGTGAACAGAAGCGTTCGTGACCCAAAGTACCACTGTATATAAATACCATACATCTAGAATTGTTTCTATTTTATAAAGGTCCTTTATAACTTTAACTGTACCAAATAAAACATGAACTTTTAGTAATAGTTTATTCCTTTATAGAAGAAACAAGCACAAATTTTCTATAAGGTTGTTTTTTCATTGTCTTCCTTCTCTAATTTTTACAAGGTGAGTTTAATGACACACATCATTTCCCATATTCTTTCAAACAATTTGTCCAAGATTGGGGGTTAATATTCTTCCCATTAGAACATAATCCAACTGCTGTTAATACATGATAACTGTGGCTTTCTTATAAACCATGTCCTTAATGTAACAAATCATGCTACTAACGGGACTAATGAAAAGTTGTTCCAGGTTGTGTCTAATTTGTTTTAGGACTGAAATCAAGTATTTTCAGACTCTCTCATCCTATTCTTCTGACGTTATGGAGACTCACCTCACAGAGTTGTTTTGGAATGCAAGAAAGCTCATTTTGATGCAGCTCTAATTTCTCAAGATGTTCCAAATGAGTAATTAAAGAAGAACTTTGACTGATGGGATCTATATTGTCCAGCTCATTTGACGATAGGTCAAGTGACTTAATATATTCTCTTTCAGAGACCAGTGAAGAGCAACTGTCCGAGCACTTGATTGATTGGAATTTAGAGGTGCCTTCTATTTTAAAATAAATAAATGAAGAAATGTTCAATGTTATTAGCAACATCTGTTGTTATGATTTCATCCATTATTTGTTGGCAGGACTAAACACTTAAAAACCTTTTGATTAAACGCCTGAAAAAGTTCACTAATGAAGAAATCTAACAGTTGCCTTAAAATACTGAAAGTAAATAACACTTTCACACATTTAAATATTTGCAAGAGGGACTAAGAAATAAAGGATTAAGAAGTAAATAAGCTAACTAATAAATTATGATGTGCAAACCACAGTACAGGGGATTGCTCACCACATTAAGCCAAAACCAAACCACATTACGCTTGTATGAACCCAATAATAGTAAAACTATTAGCAGTCTTACTCACATTATAGTATGCTTGACCATAAAAGCTTCATTTTGTTTTTAACTATTTTTTATCAGGTACGCTTTTATAAGATACATTAGAGTACACTTTAAACTTTAAAATCTATTGTAATTTTCCACTTACTATATGATTCTTCAGAAGACCCAATTTTTCTTCTTTGGCTCCTCAATTGTTCATAAGATGATCCAGCTCCCTGAACAATGCCAAAAATCAAAATCTGGACTTCTAAACACATTTGAAGGATATTCTACATTCAAGACATGATTCCTCAATTGCAAAAACCTCTTAAATCTCTAAACCTGTGCTCCAACTAATTCAACTGAGTGGAGAATTTTTTGTTCTCCCCAACTGAAGAGGACACCACTGACAAAAGGAAGATATACATGAATACTGTGCACTTTGAAACTAGAGGGCAGATATTCTGACTAATATGCATACAAATGGTTCTCATATGAAACACTGTGCCTGCAGTCCTATACAGGTAGTCCTTGCTTAACAACCACAATAGGGATCAGAAAACTGGTTGTTAAGTGGGGCAGTTGTTAAGTGAACTGGACCCGATTTTATGACCTTTTGTGGCAGTTGTTAAGCGAGTCACCATAATCGTTAAGCAAATCACGCAGTTGTTAAGTGAATCACATGGTTCCCCATTGATTTTGCTTGCCAGAAGCCAACTGGGCAATCATGCAAATTGCAACTGTTTTAAGTGTGAGCTGGTTGCCAAGTGCTTGGATTGCGATCACATGACTGCGGGGGTGCTGGGACAGTTGTAACTTTGGGCACCAGTTGTAAGTCACTTTTTGAGCACTGTTGTAACTTTGAACAGTCACTAAATGAATGGTTGTTAAGCGACTACCTGTAGTTCAAATAAGAAGCCATTTCTAACGTTACACGTCCACACAATTCAACTGTAAAGCCCGATTATTGCATAGCTGTTCTACTGATATATACTGCATGCTGCACTAGTTCCATGTGCTATGGAGACAGGAGAAAAATACTGGTTTCCTTCATCACATACAAATACACATTTTAATACATGTAGTCCTCGATTACCAATGGTAACTGGGACTGGGAACTACATCACTAAACGATTTAGTTGTAAAGCATGATGTCACATGACCACACCGATTTATGAAGGCAGTTCCAGCAATCCCAGTTGCCGTCATTAGGTGAATCCTGCACGGTCACAGGGTCCCATAGTCACGTAAACACCATTTGCGACCTCCCGCCAGCTTTCCTATTGACTTTGCTTGTCAGAAACCGGCAGTGAAGGTCACAAATGGCAATCACGTCACCACAAGATGCTGCAATGTTGTATTTGCGAGCCAGTTGCCAAGTCCCCGAATTGCAATCACGTGACCATGGGGATGCTGCAACGGCCACCACTATGAGGACTCATCATAAGTCCCCCTTATTCAATGCTGTTGTAACTTCAAACAGTTGCTGACTTAGTGGTGGTTAAATGTGGACTACCTGTACAATTATGCCCACTTAAATTATTTGTCTCACCACAGATTTGGAATGTTCTCGAAGGGGAGGAGAATAGTTTTGAAAGGGTTTCTGGAGATCTGCCACTGCCAGAGAGTAAGATTTTTGCTTCACAAGAAATGAGCTTTCACTCCCTGGGGCAAAAAGTAAAAGAAATAAAATAAAATAAAATAAAATAAATTACACATATATGTACATAACGAGTAATGAAAGAAACTAAAAAAATTTAAAAACCCACACCAAACTCCAACTAATAACAACAATCCACATGTCAGAAATGTAGCATGATACAGCCCAAAAATATACTGTAGCTCCAAATCAATTTATTTATAAAAAAAAAATTAGCTCTCATGGGAACATGAACAATAATTAAAACTCACAATTATATGTGATGATCTGAAGGTTTTTAACCTTTTTTTAGAAATCTATTTAACATTAAACAATCAGGAAATGTAGTTAAAAGTGAAAAGCTTACATGTGCATATAGCAGGAGCTGCATCTCCTGACCTCTCTTTCCATAAAGTACCTTGCTAAAAGTTTACTATGACTTCTTTGCTCCTACTAAAGACCATCAGACAACAGAGGGTAAGTGCAAAAAATATAAATGTATTACCCGCCGTCTAAGTCACCCCTTGTTATGCAATACAGAATTACTTGCCAGATTTGACTTACAAATTCTGAGTTGCAGTGATGTTAGTTAAAACAATAATCTGTTGTCCCTTTTCCATAATGCATAGAACAGAACAAAAAAGAATGAATATGACATTGCATATTCCAACTAGGGGAACAGTGACAGAGGTAACATTATCATATTTAATGTTTTAAAAAATATGCTGTAGAAAACTTCAGATTCCCACACATCCTCCTGATTTATTTCTCTATAGATGCATCATTCCCATGCTTATACACCCAATGGGCTGTGCTCTTGTCTATATTTTTATGTGCATGCTAATACATTAACAGAGGGATAAATCTGTTCATTTCATTAAGCAAATGTACCTTCGCTCTCTACATCATCACTCAAAGAGAAAACACTGTCAACTAAAGGGTCAGGCAGGAATGTCCATTCGTCACATTTCTCCATTTCATCATCATGGCTATTTATGTTAGATCTTGACCGATCTTCATAACTACTTGTCCTCTGATATCGAAGGACCATTATGGCCAATGCAGAACCTGGATCTAATGTACAAGAAAGAAATGTAATACTATTTCACAAATACTGGACAGAGTACATACTGTATACAGTGGCTGTGTTCGGAGCCATACATATTTTGAACATACATGCAATGTTTGTATAAGTAGATTTTTTAAATTAGCCTACTCAGTCATGGTTTTCTATTTCAGACCAACTGGAAAGCTTTGATTACCTGCTTCAAAACAACTCACAATAGTAAAACTATGGATTGAAGTTCTTGTCTTAATGGAAATTCTGTTCACATTGAGAGAACAGAAAAACAGTCTCTTACATTTTTTTAAAAAAAGCAATTCTGCATTTTGCAAGCTGATATACAAAAGAGGAAGTCAGTAATAATTCACATTAGCAACTAAGGTTAAATTACCTTAAATTATGACCTCCTCTTTTCTTTACTCTTGAGTAGCCTTTTCTAGCCAAACATATTGAACTACAACTCTCAAAATGTTATGCCAACATTGCTAAGAATTTCCAACATTTGCAAAGTGGCACCAAAGTGCTGGGAAAGACCACCGCAGAGTAAATGAATGGGACTTACTCCTGAATTCCACAAATAAGGAAGAGGCTGGAAGCTTCTTGCTTCCTGACAGTCTCTCCCTGCTACATCAGGGTTAACAAAACAACTACTGGCACCAGTATAAATCAAGCATGGCATAACATACAACCATTATACATCTTCATATGGCCAAGAGTTATAAGGTTACCTTTCTATATGAAAGGTTCTGGGAACAATCCAAACTACCTTATCTAATAATCAAATACAGGTAGTCCCCAGTTTAAGAACAAGTTCCATTCCCAAGGTCTGTCCTTAAGTTGAATGTTTATGTAAGCCGAAACAGTATTATTGTATAATACTGTATAAATCGTATTGTGTAATTAACTCAAACCATTGTGTATTTAACTCAAATCATTGTGTATTTAACTCGAATTTTGCTACAGTAGACTCTGTTCTTAACTATGGGTTGTCTGTAAACTGGGCATTCTTAACCCAGGGACTACCTGTACTCAGAATTCCCAGAATATAGTCCTATCAACTCCATGGCCCATAAAAGATTCCATGGCTTATCCTATTCAGCAGTTAGCTCTGAAATAGCATAGAGGTAATGTGTCTATTGCACATGTTTTAATATTAACATCCATTCTACGAACACATACTGGTTTGCTTCCTGAAGGATGCATGTTTATTTGGGAACAAGGGGATCAGCCACGAAGGTTCAATTCTACCAATTGCAAAGCTTCCCAGACATATGCTGCTATTGGTGACATCCAGGCTAAGTTTTTTTAAAAGCAGGCTAATGACTTCACTGTCTCCTTTCTTGATGCTGACTGTTAAAGCATTCCGAACATCCTGTTCACGGGCACCACTGTTCAGCAGTAGCTCTACCAGTTTTGGATTGCTTCCTTTCTCACATACCTATGATGGGAGAAAGAAGAAGAATTTTAATAAGTGGTGGGAATTCCTCCCAATAGTGTCTGTGAACCAAATCAGTGTGGTTTATTCTACAAGCATGCTTAACGCAATCTATGGCTTAGCACAATGTGGGAAAAAAACAGAATGCTGGGGGGACAGAAATGGAATGTCTGAAATTCTGTTTTTATATCTGATGGCACTCATACCTAGCTAGGATGCTTGTATTTGAGGAGTGGGGGAAAAGAACCACACTGCTTCCTCCAGGTCTTGGGTGGTTATCAAGCCCCTTTAGGTTCGTTGTATGAAGCACTGTATGTAGAAGAGGGTTTTGTTGTTCCCTGTGGGTGACTATTGTTCTTTTCTGATACTGGGTTATTTCCTGCCTTTTTAATTTATAAAGCTGCCCAGAGTTGTGGATAATTTTTTTTAAAAAAAGCTTTTTTGGAAGGGCAACTTTGAAGCTAAAAACGGAGACTTTTCTGCTCAATATAGTCAAAGCCTGGATTTTCCACACTGGGATAAACTAATATTGTTTGTTTGGATCTGGTAGAGCAGGATATGAAAATAGAGCCATTGTATTCTGTAAACCACAGTTCATAGCTCAGCATTGTGTGTGGACCAGGTCAATGGCTCATTCAGCAAATCATGGCTTAAACATGCCATACAATCTTGCCAAATATGTTGGATTAATCATAAAGTTGTTCTTGTCTCTTTAAGTGTAGATATAAATCTTTCAAATCAATGTATTAAAATGTGTAACATTTTATGTTTTAGCATATTTACTTGAGCTTTTAACTTACGTACTTGATAAATTAAAGACTTTGCCTTTGTCCTTTTATTCACATCTGCTCCCAGCAGCAGCAAACATTCTGCCATAATGCCGTTGTATTCAGCACAGGCCTTCTCCAACATCAGGTTTTTTAAATCATCATGTTCAGCTATTTTCGCAAAGCATTTACAACAAAGATTTTGAAACTAAAATGGAAATGACAGATGATTGAAACTTGGGTGAACACCTTCCCAAGACTGTTAAAATAAATGAGTTCAGGGGCTGGGACTTGATCAGAAGACACAAATGAGAAAATACTGAAAGTTACCTGCTGATCTCTTTGTTCATTAAAACACATGGACAATTGGTAGAAAATAGACATGTCAAATGATTCCTGTATGAGCAGCTTTGCAAACCAAGGTGATGAGTCAAGTACCATTATAATAATATGAAATCCCTACAATTAAATGAAAATGTGACATCAGCTCAAATGTACCATTAAGTTAATAAATCAGGAATGGAGAGCTTGAAGCTGAAGCATTCATAGTTCCTAGCAGTCCTCACTATTGAGTGAAATTATTTTGGTCATCTTACAACACAGTCTATTCAGAAGAAACCTGCTGAGTTCAAATGACCCTACTCCAAACAACAAACTGGAATTATGCAGATTCACCCCAAAAGCTTCTTTGAAACAATAATCTATGCTGCATTTGAGCAGAAATGTAGTGGCAAAACATACAAATCAGAGATGATTCTAGTAAAAAAAATTTGAGCCAATATCTTACATCAGTGTTGTCCAAACTTGGCCACTTTAAGATGAGTGGACTTCAATTCCCAGAATTCATCTTAAAGTGGCCAAGTTTGGACAACACTGTCTTACATACATACGTACGTACATATATATATTTGGTGCCTTCAAGTCAGTGTTGACCCTTGGCGACTGCCTGGACAAGTCACCGCAGTATTCTTGGTAAGATTTCAGAAGTAGCTTGCCCTTGCCTCCTTCTTCCTAGGGCCGAGAGAGAGGGACTGGCCCAAGGTCACCCAGCTGGCTTTGTGCCTAAGACGGGACTAGAACTCACCATCCCCCAGGTTCTAGCCTGGTGCCTTAACCACTACACCAAACTGGATCTCTAACATATGTTTATAATGCATATAAAATTGGAACTGCTCATTTAACAGGAAGACAAGGGCAGAATACAGAAAGAAAACTGAACTTGAACCTGAGACAAGGGTAAGAGAAAGGGAGTATGACAGGAGTTTATTTGTAAGATTTAAAGTAAACAAGAGCCATAAAAATTTATGATTTAGTGCTGTGGTTACGCCAGCAGTAAGGCACATACATTCTTTTGGTTCAACGTGAAGGAGAAGAAACAAATATCTGAATTTAACTATCCCCAAAGAAGCTTCATATCCAGACAGGTATTGCATTTCTATATACCTGAGCCTGTATTTCAACAACATCCTTAAAGCGTCGTAAAGTCGAAACCAAGAGTGATGCCAGGACATGGACAGTTGCAATACACAACTTCTTTCTTGATATCGAGGATCCCAGAAGATTTAAACCTAAGCATTGTATTTCTAGAAAGAAAAAAATGGTCAGGAATGTTACAGTAGAAATATTTTTCAAGGACAAAATATTTGCTGTTTCTTCTTAACTCCACATCTGTGCCAACTATTATCTGTATGTTCATGTGTATGTTTTGTTAATACAAAGCATTATTCAAGCAAAGTATATTTCCTGTATTATATATACAAAAAGAAACATAAGACAATATTCTAAGTTTTTCCACTTATAGCTTAATTTCTGGAGGAAGAAGTCAACATGCCAATATGCTGAAGCTGAATTTATGATTTTTCTTCAGGAAAAAAAATGATCAGGAAAATTATATTTAATCCAAAGTTCTGGGTTTGATAATATATAGTGCTCAGTTGTGTATGTATAGAGTCTCCTAGTTTAGAAGCAATCCAATCAAAATTCTTGAGAATCTTACTCTGAGTTCCTTATTCAACTACCAATGTCATAACAGGACTAGAATTAGGCCGCAGTTCCCTTGTGGCCCAATTAAGATTTGTCATCTTAGATTCTGGCTGAAGCAAGTCTACTGGGGAACTTCTTTAGTTCATCTCACCTTGCTGGATAGGTTCTCTTCCAACCTAAGAAGATAAATTAATGACAATTTGGCATACTGTGATCTTATCTTGTCAGTACTACCTGCTTTGTGATTTGATAAAACCCTGGCTGAACAAAAGCAGAGGATTTGGGTTCAAAATGACAGAGCTAAAGTCTCCCATCCCTTTTACAGCACAATCGCTCCTCCTCCCTGGTCTGTCCCTAGAAATATCTGTAACATCTTACGTGCTGCACATAGTTGACTATTTACTTTGGACCAAATTTGGGTGCTACCTATTAGGGTAACAATTGGTAGATATATAAGCCTCTCATATGATAGCTGAACTTGTTTCTGTTCAGACTCAGAGGCAGAATCTGTTTCACACGTGCTATTAAAATGTCCACTGTACACCCAGTGGCGATCAAGTTTAATACTTCCAACTGTTAATAACTCTAATTGCCACTGTGACCAGGAGGCTACCACCATTCTCCTGGGTGACCACTCTTCAGAAACCTCTAAGAAGGCTGCAAAATTCTCATCTATGGCTATAGCTGTTAGAAACCACCTGGTTCCTCCTTCATGCTATTAATTGTTAGCTGCTAATTGCTTTAGGATCTTCTTGCAATTTTAAACTGTCTTTTTATAATTATTGTATTGTATGCTGGTGTTTTATTGTGTTTGGTCTTGGACTGTAAATAAATTTTGATTGATTATATTTAATATCATTTTCACAAACATTTCTATTTTCACAGATAACCCTAAACCATAGGTTAGCATTACATGTACTGAGTTAGAGAGAGCCAGAAAAAAGACTTCTGCCTGCACATATTCCCCTTCCTCTCCTTTGCCAGCACTGGAGTCATCTTCAAAGAATCTTGGTTTGTCATGTTGTCAGGACCAACTCTGATCTGTTTTTAAACATCAAAATAATGTTCCAAAGTTAGCTCACTTAATGAACCAGAATTTGTTTTAAACCTTGACAGCTTTTGGTACAGCAGCAAAAAATAGGATTTACTTGAATTAAACGCTACCAAAATTCTTTTCTCAGATGTGTGGAAGAATGAGAAATGTGAGGAACTCAGTTTTTGCTGAAAATAACCAACAACAGGTCATACACGTAAATCTAAAATATGGCTAAGCATTGCACGCAAACATTCTAGATCAGCCTTCTGGAATATGGATATCCATCATATGCGTCATGGCAATTACAGAAAATTCTGGGAGTTGGCTCACACGTCTGCAGATTGTCCAGGTTGACAAAAGGTTTGTTTGATGACAGGACATTTTCAGATTCAAAATAAATGACTTTCTGCTTACCTTGATCATCAGGATACATCTGTAGTGTATGGAGCACAGTATCTGTCATCCCTTGTTGTGATAACATTTCTAATGCACCAGAACATTCCATTACAGAGGAAAGTATTTGAAATCCACATCTCTGAATGCTAGGATTTCCAATAAACTAGAAGCAAAGAAAACAAATGGTTATATAGCAAATCCTCAATTTACTGAACCTTGATGCAATGGAGTTTTCATGGAACAGACAAGTTTTATGCACCAATTAACAGCATGTATATCATTATGCAAATCACAAGTATTCCCCGTGTTTGTTAATAACAAATATTCCTCCTTCTCCCAATTACTTCATTAAAATGAGGTTTCACTATACTGTATATACTGAATAGTAGAAACAAGAAAGCGATTTTATATTTATTTTTACAGATGTGAGTAAGAACAGAATGCAATGGAGAACACTGACTAAAAAAAAAAAAGGAAAGGGTCTATTCTTCAAGATGAATTCTTCAACAATTGGGTTGCAATTTATAATTCTGCCTTGCTCCTCAGCATCACTGCAGACAGTTAACTACTGGCAAAATCAAGGCATACAGTGCTTTAAAATTAAAAGAGCCTTGCACACAGGCCAAGTCTTTTAACTTCCTTCAGAACTGGAGTTCTAGTTGCACTGGTGTGAAAAGTGCACAGAAGCCATTTGAAGCAAAGCCGAGAATTCCAACTAACAGATTACAGTGGTACCTCGGGTTACGAACGCCTCTGTTAACGAACTTTTCGGGTTACGACCAGCTCTGGCCGCAAAAATTTACCTCGGGTTGTGACCAATTCGGGTTGCAACCAGAGTCACGGAATGGATTAAGTTCGTAACCCGAGGTACCACTGTACTCTATCTATCTATCTATCTATCTATCTATCTATCTATCTATCTATCTATCTATCTATCTATCTATCAAATTGATATGGCCACCCATCTCACAAGAAGAGATTCTGGGCGACGTACAGCAAAAAAGTACAAAAACAATAAATTGTCAAACACAGTCGTATTAAAAAAGTAAAACAAAAAACAAAATACCACACAAGAGATTCGATCAGCAATGGAGCCACCTCAAGATCTCATCGGTCCCCTGAAGCCCTCAGGCCTGATGACAAAGCCAGGTCTTGAGGGACTTCCAGAAAGTAAGGAGGGACTGGAGCTGACCTCACTTTGGTGGAGAGAATGTTCCATAAGGTGGGCACCATGGCAGAGAAGGCCCACCTTCTTGGGCCCGCCAAGTGTAGTTTGTTTGTTTGTTTGCTTGTTTGTTTAATTTGTATGCTGCCCATCTCCCCCCGTGGGTAACTCTGGGCGGCTCACGATGAAAGTAAAACCCACAAACGGTTAAAAAATAAATACCCCATTAATTAATTAATTAAAAAGTCAAACTACAAAAACAAGCCCTATACATAGTTCCTTGAGTGACGGGACCCACAGCATGCCTCTCTTGCCAGATCTGATGGACGAGCAGATGTAATTGGGGAAAAGCAGTCCCTCAAATAACCCAGTCCCATATCATGAAGGGTTTTAAAGGTCAAAACCAGCACCTTGAATTGGATCCAAAAGCAGACTAGCAACCAGTGCAGCTCACGGAGCAGAGGCGTAACATGTGCTGTTCTAGAAGCACACATAACTGCCCGTGTCGCTGCATTTTGCACTAGCTGAAACTTCCAGATACTCTTCAAGGGCAGTCCCATGTAGACTGCATTACAGTAATCCAATCGGGAGGTGACTAGGGCATGAGTAACTATGAGCAGAGCCCCCCGATCCAGGAATGGGCATAACTGGAGCATGACACGAAGCTGTGCAAAGGCTCTCCTAGCTACAACTGCCACCTGCTCTTCGAGGAGGAATCGTGAATCCCGGAGGACCCCCAGACTGCGCACTGGGTCTGCTGGGGACACACAACCCCACCCAGCACCAAAGATGGCATAGTCCTAGAACTGGCAGGCCCCAAACCCCAAAGCTGCTCAGTCTTGCCAGGGTTCAGCTGAAGCCTGTTGTTCCCCATCCAGACCCTCACAGCCTCCAGACACCAGGATAAGACGTCCACAGCATCATCATCATCATCATCATCATCAACTCCCAATAGCAAGTGACTTCTCTAAACAAGAATATGATTAAATGAGACGTTGCATATAGTTTAATAAGTCCCGTATCAATGCACAAGGTGACATGAGATCTTAAAACATGGACCAAATATTCCAATTTGAGCAAAATGAAGAGAAAATTAGGATTAGGCATTTCATTCATTTAAGACTGACTATTTCAGGGAGGAATATGGAACTCAGTCCTTATTTAGCTCTTATCACCAGCTTGTAGTATTTAAACAGTTACCTTATAATGCATGTTGCGTAGGATAAAACAGACATAAAAGAAATTAGCCCTACCATGTTGAGAGCATCAAGGACAAGTGAATGAGTCCCTTCCAGCAAACATTGATTTTTAATAACTTTTAACTTTAATGCCAGGTCAGCGTCTCCCGAACAAACATGTTGCTGATTTTTTAGTATTCCTGCAACATACAGAAACACTTAATTTGTAAAAGCAATTATTATAATTAAAAGATGTCAAAGGTGTGTGCATGTACGTGTATGGTGTATACGCACACACACACACACAGAGTTTCAGTTTCATAGTTCTAAATCTTATGAAATATTAATATAAAGGAGCTCTCTGTAATGAATTCTTAATTATTTAGTACTATTAAACATATTTCTAACTTTGTGGTGGTAGGCTATCTCAAAGAAGGTTGCTGGGCAACCATTTGGTGTTTATGAATGGATTTATGAAATAAGTACTGTACAGGAAAAAAGCAAACTGCACCACCAGCTATAACAAACCAAAAATACATGGTACATTTCTATCCTATAGTTTTAAAAAAGTATCCTGTGATTCAGTAATGAGAAGAGTCATGGTAAGTACTCACTAAAATAGAAAGGAGAAATAGATAAATTTATTAAACTGCTACCATGCTAAAAATGCAGGGTAGATAGAAACTGTTATTACAAATAAATTACTACCAGTGATTTCTGTTTAAGTTGTTCCATGCTGGGCAAACTGCATATTTGTATAACAGTTGATGGCAAACTATGTTTTGGTGATAAAACAGATGAGAAGTTTGATCTTCACCACGCTTAATTATAAATGTCCCACTGTGTTCAACAGAATATGCATTCAAATGAGTGTTCCTATGGCTTCTGTTCTATAAACACTATTCCAAGTCATTCCAAATAAACAGTGGGTCTTATTTTCAGCAAATCAACACAGGAACAGGTTTCATGTTGTGGTTGAAACAGATTTTCAACCTGATTTTTTTATATACATGTGCACATACATACATACATACTTATTTATTTATTTAATTTATTAAATTTATATGCCACCCATCTCCCCCACATACAGCTGAGAGAAAGTTGAAGCAAGCTGCACATCACCCACTTCCCTTGACAAATACACAAATATACACAAAGGGTTACAAACAGAAAACACATTGGTTACATATATACTCATATAGACTTGAAAACTGCACATATTCACGCCCTTCCCAGAGTCAGTCAGCAGAATCCAAAACATATGTCAACCTGACCATCGCTGCACCCACTCACAGAGTCAGCCAGCAAAAATTCAAACTCACCCAAAGAGTTTTCTTTACACCCGCACCCACCCTGGGCTTGCATCTGCAGAATCTCTCATGGTGCTTTCAACTGGAACCCGCACCTCGCAGGATGCCTCCCATACAAACCATTTCCTGACTAAATTAGAATTCCCCCAGGTGTCTCTTCAAATGGGTTCAGGAATGGAAAGGAAAAGGGAAGCAGCAGAAGCCATAAGCCTGCAAAGTGGCAGGAGTGCACTAGAACTGATTGACCGCCTCCCTGCTCCTCCTCCTGATCCAAGTCACGGCACCAAACTGTTGTGGCCAAAACCGGGCTCACTAAAGCAACCAAACCGCTTTGAAGATACAACATAATTTGTTAGGCATGCAAGCAACAAAACAGTGTACACCAGACTCCCAGTAAAGCATTGGCGGGTTGCCAGGCAGACGTTAGGAAAAGCAGAACCACAGCTTTACCTTTGGCCCACCACATTGCAAGACAAAGAAAAAGGCAGACACGGTGTAAATTACAGCATGATGCTGCGATGTTTTTGATAAACCCATCTGGGTGATCTTATTATTCATCCCTTCCTACTAGGCCAGAATTTCAGCTATAAGATCTTTGAGTGAATATAAACAATTTGGTTTACTGGGCCAATGGTCCCTGTCTGATTTTTCCACATCTCCACTCAGGATCAATTCAGCCTGCTATGTTTTCTTACAAGGGCACTTTAAGCAAGTCACATGTACTCATAGATTTGGTAGTAAAGGCAGCTCACAAGTGTATGGAGGGATACCTTTTACTATCACATTGTCATGAAATGGTTACGTGGTTGTTCATGCCTATCTCCTAGATAGACAATTGTATGACGTGAAATAGGATAAGTGTCAGCCCTTCAAGGTAGTCCAGACAGGAGACCAAAACCACGAGTACTAGCCCTACCTTTATTTTAAGGTTACAGTAACAGAATCTTGCAGGTCTGAAAGAACTTCCCCCCTCCGCTGCCTTTACATTCCACAAAACTAAGGAGGGTCCCTTCTGAGACGGTTTCTCCGCCCCATCCCTCCTTTGGACTCAGATTTCTCTTATCAGACTATTGTCTAGGCTGTGGCTCTTCCTCCTCCAAGATTATTCTCACAGTCCATTATAATAATGAAAATGTGACCTTCCAATTCTCATTAGCCTCAGCAGCCTGATCAAGCTTCAAGGATGATGAAAATATCAGTTTAGCACTGGAAGGTGACAAATTCCCCACTGTTGCTGTAGAAGGAACTGTTTAATTTACTATTATATTATACTGTATGACATTATATGATATTATATTATATAGCATGTTAATTTGTATTTGTAAATAATTCTGGTCTGCTTTTCTTGATTGGATTCACTGATAGCTATGTAATTAACAGATCTAATCAGTCCAAATTCAATGACCTATTAAGTACTGTTAATTTCAGTAGAAGAGTTAGACATCTAAACTTTTCCCAATGGCAAGGGTGCCCTTACACCAACTTTCAGTCAATGGAATGGTGAAGAATATGAATTTTTGCCATTATCTAACAAAACAGAAATGTCCAAAAGACAGTTTTTCTTATCACTAAATAAAAACAACTTCTCTTTTCACTTTTCATGCTATTCCATTTCCCTCTTCAATGATTGGGGCCTCTGTTGAAGCACAGAACTTTTTGTCACTGAATGGTTGCAATCCAATGGGACTTTATGTATACCCCCAAAGAGCGTTTTCCCCAAATTAATTAACTTATCCTCCATTAGTAGAGGATAATTAATTTTTAATTTCCTTCACTTTAATTAGTGGAAAGCCATACAGTGACTGGACTTGGTTTCAATCTCATTAACTAGCGATCCTTCCTTTTTAATGTTGTTATTGGAAATTTCAAAAAGAAAAAAAATTATTCATTTTAACAATCAAGACTGAAGTGATATACCAACAGTAAAATATCTTATACAGATTTTCTTTTGAGTGCAAAACTAGAGGTAAATATGATATTTTTCCACTGAAATCCCATTGTTGCATTTCAATGACTATATTCATATTCTGCATCCGTTTAGTCATACAGTCTTTCACTTGTTCAGATTCTAAGTCACACTTCACTAGTAATTTATAAATCATACTTAACAAATGATCAATATGTTATAAGATTTTCAGATTCAGTCAAGCTTCTCAATATTCTCCCTTGTTTCCATAATTTTTTTTATCGATGCACAGCTTTCCCGAAGATACTGAAACCAATTAAATGGAGAGTGGCGCTGTATGGCAAGATACAAAGATTTTATCTTTGTCCTATTGTCAATAAAATCTTGTAATCTAAACAAATTATCTTTCTACTGAACAAATTTCTAAGTGCCTTCATCTATGTAAAAACAGACATTTAACAATGAAGCAAGATGGGAAAAATCTTGACTTATTCATTTCCTGTGTTATCCCAAATATTTAATAGCTTACTTAGCACTGCATGAACTCTTATTGGTTATTTATTTTTATGTGTTAGCCTAGATGTATCTGTGCAATCCCTCTGGAAGGCCTGCACCTTCCAGGGAAGTAATAGAACCATAGGAAAATATAAACATTCTACAATCCATGTTAAATAGCTATCATGACAATACAGCTTGAATTCAAAGCTGCCAGACTACCTAGTTCTCTTGAATTGTGCAAATACTTTAATTTAATCCTTGGCCTTTTATTGGGTTGTATATAACACACTGAAAGCCAGTTTGGTGTAGTGGCTAAGGCATCGGGCTAGAAACAGGGAGACTGTGAATTCTAGTCCTGCCTTAGGCACGAACCCAGCTGGGTGACCTTGGGCCAGTCTCTCTCTCTCAGCCCTTGGAAGCAGGCAATGGCAAACCAGTTCTGAAAATCTCGCCAAGAAAACTACAGGGATGTGTTCAGGGAGTCGCCAGGAGTCAAAAATTTACTTGAAGGCACAAAAAATAAATAAATATAATATTACTTTTATTTTCAATATGTACTGCAATCATTTGAAAAAAATGTTTAATCTGGATTGGATATTCATTTTAACAGCTGCATTTTTTTTCCTGAAAAACGTTGGAAATGTAATGAACAGGTTGGATCATTCATTTATACGTGGTGGCAATGCTGTAAATATTGTTCTCCAACAATATTGGAAAATGATTTACTATAGAGCAGAACAAATTTTTAAAGTTGCAATCCCGTTGCAACCTCAGATATTTTTAGTGAATTTTACTAAAGCATATACCCCTACAAAATACCCTGAACTAGCATTGTATATGTTACCAGCTGCAAGAATTTTATATGCTTACTGGAAATACCTTTATTCCCTCTTCAGAAGAATGGCTAACTAAATTGTTCGAGTATGGCCTGATGTCTAGAATAACTTAAATTTACTTAAAAAGTAAATCTGATCTCAAGTTGAATGTTAACTGGAAACCATTCTTGGACTATAATCTTACATATGGAATCATGCTACATCCAAAATATTGGTTTTAGAGTTCACATTTTAACTTGATGTATAATTCATAGTACAGGTAGTCCTCGTTTAGTGACCACAAATGGGACTGGCAACTCAGTTGTTAAGTGAAGTGGTCACTAAGTAAAATCACGACTGTGCTTATGTTCTTACATCAGTTTTCCTTTGCTTTACACACCTGTGAAGGTTGTAAATGTGAGGATTGGTTGTAAAGTTACTTTTTCATCATGTCGTAACTGTGAATGGTCACTAAATGAGGCAGCTACTAAACAAGAACTACCTACACTGTTGTAATGTATTATTTACTACCTATAGTTTAATGAATTGAATAGTGTTAACCAAGCATTTTTAGCTTAAACAGGAATTTATGGATTTTGATTAGAAAATGCATATAAAACATCTTATAACACTATAAGCTTCTAATGATGCATTAGTATAGTATATTAGTTTCATGATATTTAGATTTGTTGCTTATCCGCCTGTATTTCTTTGCCTGGACCTGATTTTCCTATCTTACTGCTAATTTCTTATATTCTTTCAAAATATATAATTAGAAAAAAATAAAAAAGAAGGACATAGGCAAGATTCTTCATTCATAGTACCTAATTTGGATTAGTGTATGCTGCTATCTTCTGTGAGTTTTCTTACCTGGAGCTGTAAAACGTAGAATCACTCTAAATGCTTCTAACTGCACCGATGGCAAGGTTTTATGTTTCCTCATAGCTTTTACAACTCCAGATGCAGCAACAGTCATGATATCCAGAGGGAGGAAACTAGAAAATAAATCATGGAAATACTCAAAGCCCAAATACTTGGTTACCTATTTGTTAATAATGCCTTTGCATTATTCTTGCTTTTTGAAAGTACTGCAGATATCAGCAATTTATTTCCCCCACTTGCACATACCTGTCCATTAGTCCCCTTGTACTCAATCCCACTGCATTTGCCAGGTTGTGTTCCCCCCTGCCCCCAGCTTAATTGTCCTTTAAACTCAAACAGCTCATTGATCAGCTGATCATCAGGACCAATTTGGCTACATTGGCTACCTAAAGGTCAAGCTTCCCTCAAGTTGAGACTGACTCTTGGTGACTTCATGGGCACACACATGCAGTTCTTCTTGGCAACAGTACAAAAGCGATTTCCCATTGCTTCTTTTTGGCATGTCTTTTCAACTTTCCGGTGCCTAAGCCACAGCCCTGGTGTTCCCTGGAGGTACCCCAACTGAGTATTTAGCCAGTGAGGACCTAATTTTAGGAAAGTGGGAATGATCTCTGAAAAACATGAAGGTAGGTAACAACCAACACAGAGGACTGTTGATTTGGGATCTAGTTGCTCATAGTCCAAGTTTAGTTACCTTCCTTCAAAAGCACAGTTCAGCAATCTGCAAGCACTTTCTGCAACTTCAGGAGAATTCGAATGTTTCCGCATTATCTCCAGCACATTCATGTGCATACCTTTGGCCAAGAGAATTTCTCTAGCACTTGCTATAGTAAGAAAAAAAAAATAAAGAAATTACATACCCTAAATGCAGGCACCTAACCTTTAATGTGCTTTTCTTACAATCAAGTATTGCTGTATGTCAAATCAGACACTTTGAGGGTAGATCCAGAGTAATTCTGCTGTGGTACCCCATTGTGGAATCTTATTCCCCCAGAGTAGAGGTCAGCTACATCACTTCTGAACTTTTGAAGGTCCCTCAAGACTTGGCTAGGCCAGCTGGCCTGGGGACCCCAGGGGACGGGTGAATTAGTGAGGTGGCTCTGGTATTATTAACATCCCTCCATCTATTTTCTTTTTCTATTCTAGTTCTGCTTTTATAGCTTTTAATGGTTTTTAATAATTATTATATAATGTTTTTAGGCAATGTTTGCTTTATATATTTATTGTTTTACAGGCTTGTTGTACGCCGCCCAGAGTCACTTTTTGTGAGATGGGCAGCCATTTACATTTGATTAATAAATAAAATAAATTGGGCAACCCTATAAATGCCCCACATAGAGCTATGAATGACTACCAGCTGCAGGGCTAGGCGATCAGTGGCTTCCAGATGCTGATCTACAGTTCCTAGTCCACGATAGTCCATGGTATAGGATGCTGGGAACTGCACTTCAGAAAATCTGGAAATCTGAGGTTCGCATTCCTGATATATTACTAACAGAATTGGAGTTGGTATGCCAGTTGCTAGAAGCAACAGGAGACAAAGAACATTGATGCCTTACCTACATGTCTTGTTTATGAGTTTCCCAGGTTCCTAAAGTCAGCCACAAAATGCTGGGTTCTGACCTGATTTCTGTACGCTCTTCTTATGTATGCATAGAGATTGCATTCTAAATTAATTGCACCTAGTTTCTACTGAAATTAATATGACTTACTAAAAATAATGTCTTAGTTTCAATGGCACCTCGAAAATGCTATTTGCAATTATTGGGCTTATGGGCTGCCTAATTAAGAGCTGCAACTTATATAAGTCGAGAAAACAATTAGCTATAATACAATTTAATTGAGCCTAGTCTCATTCATAAAGGGCATTCACTCATTCTCCAATTGATGTATTGATAAGCCTCATTTGGGTCTAGAACAAACTCAAGTATCAAGATTTTGGAATCCCATCCTTCCTCACTTAGGCATTATTCAGTTTCTTTACCATTTTGCTCCACTAGAGTAGATAAGGCATTTGCAGCAGCCTGAAATATTTCTTTGGAAGAAGAATACATTAACATGGCTAGCATCATTTCTCTGTGTGCTGGATACCTAACACAAAGAGAAAAATAGAGTTACAAGCTGTAACTTCAATGGAAACTTCATATCAACATGTTTTATTATTAAGTTATTTGATTAGGAATTAAAGGTAATATAAAAGTAATTTATGGGCTAGGTTTTATTTCAACATACGTACAGCCTTACCAGCTGCTTCTCTCTTTTATATTTGATAATGAAAATGCACTGTGTTTAAAAAAAAACAATTTGCTAAAACCGCATAATCTAGAATGTTGAAGAGCTGCCTTTCAATGTTACCATTTCTGGTATGGTAATTAAAATTGATAGTGGAGAAAGCAAATAAAACATAATAGGTCTGATCCTAACCAAGCTAATTTAAGGAAGTTCTTGGAAGTACTGTTTCCTCTCTTACATCCTGCAACCATTTGGGCCTCCTACAATACCTCTCTAAATAGTCAGGACGACTCCTCCACATTGTGTGATTGGGCACAGAGTGGCAAAGGCAGGGCAGAATCACTCAAAATTGGGTATATCTTCACTAACATGTGAGCAAATAGTGCCCATCCCAAATTGTTCAAGAGATACAGACAGTCCCCTACTTCTGAACAGGTTACATTCCAAGAGGCTGTTTGTAAGTCCGTTTTGTTCATAAGTCCAATCAAGTAAAAAATAAAAAGTAAAAAAAAGAGGAGGAGGCAGGGCAGTGGTGTGGGCAGAGGAGCCCTGCCTTCTGCTGCCAGTGTGAGGAGCGATAGCCTGCAGACTGTGGAGAGCGCAGTGGGAGGAGCTGGTGGGGCATGGTGTGCTTCATTACTGGGTGAAGCGGGAGAGGTGGCAGTGGCTCCCTGGGCAAAGGGACGAGCAACAGAGCGCACCGTGGCTCATCCCTTCGCCCAGGGAGCCACCACCGCCTCTCCTGCCTCACCCGGCAGCAGAACGCACTGCGCAAGCTAACCCCTTCCAGGAACTCCAACTCCAACTCCAACTTCCAACCTCCTGGAAGATGCGAGAAGGTGGGTAAGGACTAGTTTGCGGCATGCCAGAAACTAACCCTTTCCCGCCTTCTCCCAACTTCAAAAGTTTGCAATTTGAACGTTTGTAAGTAGGGGACTGTTTGTACCTTCAAAGAGAGTTGTGGCAGGCAGGTGCAAATGGCCACAGAAGAGGAGGAGGAACACACTCAGGCCTCTTCTAACATTGTAGCATGAAAACAGACACTTGGTAGTTCATTTCTGTGATATTCTCTACCACTCTATGCTCCAAAATTGTATGTCATGCCACACCACCTTCCCATGGCAATCCCACTGATCTTCTATTCAGGTTCACCGCTGGATCAGAACTGAACACCACTGAGCTAGAGCACCTTTGCCATCTTAAGAACAAGCACCAGAGAACCCATATTGCTAAAGATAACAGCAGAAAGAGCCACCTATATCATTACAGGTAGTCCTCGTTTAGCAACTGCCTCATTTAGTGACCATTAGCAGTTACGATGGTGATGAAAAAGTAACTTTACAACCAATCCTTGCATTTACGACTTTTGCAGGTCTGTAAAGCAAAGGAAAGCTGAAGTAAGATCATAAGCACAGTTGTGGTTTTTCACTTAGCAACTGCTCTGCTTAACAACCGAGTTGTCAGTCCCAACTGTGGTTGCTTAGTGAGAACTACCTGTTTTGTTCCAAGGATCCACTGAACAAGCCACCTAATGGATTAAAAATTTTCTCTGCTTTTCCCAATATGAGTATTAAAGATTCCACCACAAAAATACAATCCATGAAGTGACAGTGAGTACACAATTTATTCTCTCTCCTAGCAAATCTGATCATCTTAATTAAGTGAAACATGTGAAAAAGAAATTTCAACAAAAACAAAAAAATGTACAGTTGACAAAGACATCGCAAAAAATTGCATTCAAAATACTAACCTTCCTTCTTCATCACCAATCTTCTCATTAAGAGTAGGCTGATACATAAGCAGATTATTCAAAGCCCAGCAAGCAGCCTCCTAAATGAAAACAGAAAAAGAAATTATCTGGCCAGCACATCTAATTTCAAAGCATACTAACAACAAGCACTAGTATGACTGATGCTAAGTAGGAAAGCTTCAAGATCTATACAAAGTTTTTTCTAAGGTTTTTAAGGTTAATTACGTATATGTAGAGATGCAAACATGCTGGACTCTCAGAAACACGGAATTAATATAATCTTTTGGCTTTAAAAGTTGCAGCAAACAAAATTCTTTGCTGCAGCGAGAATCCAGATTGCTTCTGCACAGAAATCAACTAATATCTATTTCCAGTTAAAGTGGATATATTCAGTGAAGTCTGTATTTAAGAATGACATAAAATAAAATAAACGTTGACAGCTTTTTCCTCTAAATAAAATTTAAGTAATATTTAATGCCCTGGTTCCATGCTTTCAATTTCGTACCTGTACATCTCTATTTTTTCTGTGGTATTTTAATGCTTTGTAACAGGCCTCTAGCCAACATAATTTGTCTTCTTCCTCTTCTTCCTTTTTTTCTTCCAAATCTCTATTTAAAAAGATTGTTTCCGCTTTGGAGAAAAGTTATCATTTATTGAACTTTGAAAACATAATGATCCATTTATTTTCACAGTACAGATGAACAAACGCGACAAAACGCATTAAACTTCACACACAAATGATTCAATTTGTTTTCTCAGCAGTTACTTGTCATCAGCAAAAGAAAAGACCAACAAGCATTTTAACTTGTTATTTTTAAAATTCTAAATTAATTTTCTTAAAGTGAAATTCCCTCACAGGTAACAGAACATTGCATAATTAAACTACAGTACCTAAGTTACATTTGGTATCTTGGTTACAATGCTATTAATTTAAGCTCTTGCATTCCCACAGTCAACCTTTTGTTTTACTTTCAATCAGAATGAAAAACAAACTCAGAAACCATCCAGGCTATATACTAGGAGAGTTTCCAGCTCAGATACTTTTTTGCTGCTCAATTATTGTGATCTTAAACAAGTTACATCATGATGGTCTTTCAGTCAAGGATATTACTAGTGTTCAATCTGTCTAGATAGAAATATGTTTTATAAACTTATGGACACGCTTGTATACCACATAATCTGGATCCTCAGCACAGCGCTCAGGAGCACCAATATGCTTGGTGATACTTTTCTGACACCTGCCAAAATACATGCCTCACTGGAGTTTTTGAAAAGGGTTCCGTTAATTTAAAAAAGCAAAGGAAGATACTGAAAGCAAAGCACCGGACTCAAGCATCACTTTCATTTCCGAGAATGCCTGAGCGCAGTGCTCTGGTAACATGCCCATCTATCCAGGGGGAAAAAAGAAGAAAATGTAAGATGAAATATCAGGAAGCAACTTGGAAGGCTAGAACAGATAATTTGCTTTCTGATGGGCAGCCATGTTGTGAGCAGACCTATAATGTGTTCTCAAAATTTCAAATCTGCCCACTGGCCCCAAAGAAGGGGGAATCGTTGCCACGGCAGAAGAGAATTTGGGATTTGGTATCATCAGTGGCTGTGGGTGTCTGAATCAGATCTGGGGGATATTCCATCTTTCACCTTGGATGCAGTAGCAATTCTCCCTTCAAGGTTGGTATGCAATCTCGGGATCTTCCTGGACTTGCAGCTCCTGTTTGAAGAGCAGGTGCCAGCTGTGGCTAGGAAGACCTTTGCACAACTCCATCTGGTGCACCAGTTGTGCCCTTTCCTAGATCAAGGGGCCCTTCAGACAGTCACTCGTGCCCTGTTGTGGCTTATCTAATGCAATGCTCTTTACATGGGGCTGCCTTTGAAGACAACCCAGAAGATTCAACTGGTCCATAATGTGGTGGTGCGAGCCTCGGTAACACCTTTGGTTTGCAAGCTGTACTGATTGCCACTTTGCTTCCAGGTGTGATTCAAGGTGCTGGTTGTTATCTATATAGATCGTCCTTGTTTAGCGACCATAATTGGGACTGGTAACTCAGTCATTAAGCAAAGCGGTCGCTAAGTGAAACTGCAATTGTGCTTATGTTCTTACTTCAGCTTTCCTTTGCTTTACAGATCTGCAAAGATCATAAATGCGAGGATTGGTCGCAAAGTTACTTTTTCATCACTGTCATAACTGTGGTTGCTGTGCAAGGCAATCACTAAATGAAGACTATCTGTAAAGCCCTACATAGGGCCTGGTTACTCAAGGGACCACCCATCTCCCATAACATCTGCCTGGCCGATTCAATCCAGCAGGGTTGTTGCATTCTGGGTTCCTTTGATTAAACAATGCCACCTATCAGGATCCTGGAAGCGTACCTTCTCTGTAGCAGCACCTGCCCTCTGGAATGAGGTTCTCCCCTAGATAAGGATGGCCCCCACTCCTATCAAGTCCTATTTTTAATAATAATAATAATAATAATAATAATAATAATAATAATAATAATAATAATAGAAGTTTTAAAGCAAAGTGTGCCTGTACTTGTTTTGTGGGTTCATATAAAAAAAGGTATCAGGGCAAATTAATCTGAGAAACTTAATCTTTTAATCTTTTTTAATTTAGTTACTTACTGAGGAGAGCCAAGCAACTGATGCCCGCTGCCTGTAGCTTCTCATTTTCAGGGTACTTTTCCACCGCCTTCACAATAACCTCATGTACATAATTCAACACTAGGATATTGAAAAAGTTTTCTGTAGGAGATTTAAAAAAATAGATTGAGTCTATGTATAAAAACAGAATGTATTATTTTACACAGACAAAGTTGACAAGGAATTTTTTTTTTCAGCTCAAAACTATTCTCAGAATGTGTTCGTGCAAATGGGTAAGAAACGAGATACATGCTTTGCAGTGATAAAGAATAGTATGAACAGAAAAGAAAAATCAACTAGCAAAGACACTAAGCAAGGTGACTTTCTTGCAGCCAGGAACACACTGTAATTTTTTGGTTATGTTATATCATCAGAGAAGGAAGCCAATTTTTACAAGTCTAAAGCACCTTTAACCAGCCATCCCCAGAGCCCCCCAAATCCGCCTTTCTCCCTTAAGGAGTACTGCAGATGCCCAAAGTGTTAAACCTGGGACGCTAGGTGACTGCATATGGTCTGCCAGTCACAGATTGCCCACCCCATCCTAAAACTTAGCATGATTTCTGCAAACACAAGTTTTGTTTTCTTTTTTAAAAAAAGAGTTTTGCAGTAGATGCAATTTCATACCACAATCCCCTCCATGTTTTTTCACAGAAATAAGGACACTGGAGTCAATTAGACTTTACCCAGGAATAGCCTACAGGCTGGCAGCTTTAAAAAAAAAATCAAATCTGGAATCCTGAAAATAATGTTTTTATCATGTTTATCATATTTCCTTTTATGGATAAAATATTGGAAGAAGTACTAGAATCATAGGAATGTGTCAAAGAGAGCACTTTTGTGCATGCTCTGAAATTTCATGAAGATTGGTTTTCTAACTTCAACTTATTTTGCTTTGAATTCAGGGGACATCAATCCAATTCAGGATGCCAAAGTATTGGAATCTGATCTACCAGTGTATGTATGTATGTATGTATGTGTGTGTGTGTGTGTATATATAAATAAATTAAAAAAGGAGTTTAAAAAAGAAGCTTCATTAAGTGCACAGAGTTTCTTATAGCCTCTTTTGCATTATTCATTTCCCCAGTATAATAACGTTCCTGTCCAACCAAAGGCAGAATAATCTTGTTTAGGACTCACCCAGTGTAAGTTTGTGCAGCAGGCAGCAGCTGACTTCCTGAATTGGCTCACATGTGGGGAATGCTTTCATAATCTCTACTATGATATTGTAACACCTCACATTTCCAGACATAAGAACTTCCACATTGCTAGCTAAAAACAGCATAAAAAAATATCTTGAGTAAGAAAAACATCTGTCCCATTTGAAATGTGCATGCTGAAGTTTTAAAATTATCATGATAATTATTGAAATAGTTGCAAATTATGCTACGTTTCACCGCAGGGTAATAAAATGAATACCCTGAGACAATATGCATTAACAAAATAAAATAAAATAAAATAAACTGTTAGAAACCATTAACAGAATGGTATATTGGATAAAGGCACCTGGCTAGAAGTCAGAGACTGAGTTCTAATCCTGCCTTAGACAGAAAGCCAGCTGGGTAAATTTGGGCCAGTCACTCCCTCTCAGCCCTAGGGAGGAGGAGGAGATGGCAAGCGGTTCTGAAAATGTTGCCAAGAAAACTGCAACAGGCAGTCACCAAGAGTGAAGACTGACTTGAAGGCACAACATTCATTTATTTATAATACTTTGACAGCCCATCACAATATAACAAAAAGGCTACTTTGATTACCCAAAGGAAGCATTTCCTTAGCCCAGTTGCTGTTTCAGAAAAGACCCTGTGGCTGTCAACCCAATTGCTTTAGATAATTAGGCATATCGAGGTGTCTCAACGATATCTGCATGCCTTGTTTTGCATTTGTGGTTTTGAAATACTTGAAATTCTATGTAGGCTGCATTGTAATTGTCAAAAGGAGAGACAAATAAGTCATATATCATAATGAACTGATTCTCCTTCACTAGAACGACATTCCTAGTGCATTAGTAAAAGCTGAGCTAATGCAGTCTGGTCAGTGCCAAAGCTGGCTTCCAAGAAGAAGCCTTAAGCTGATAGATACCTGATTCTAAATGCTAATCTATGTTGAATAGGTTATATCCCTATCTTTGAACTGGACAGGACCTCCTTCTGGTTCCACTGAGGCCTTAGTTTATCACTCACTTTTAATTTTACATTGCACCCAGCTAATGAAGCCTGGGAGCTTCATTAGTGTTTAAGTCCTATGAACCTACAGAGTATCGAATTGGGGAAGACTGGCATAATAGAGGTAATAAATGCTACTTAAGAATCCATGAAATTTATCAGTGATATGCTGTCTTTGTTGAGATTCCAGAATAATTAATCCACCAAGATGATAAAAGATGCTTTTATTCCCTATACAGGCATGAACTCAGACTGGGAAACATCCCAATAATCAGATTCTTCCAAGGAAATCTGCAGTTGTGAAGCCATCACCCTGTCCAGGCCTGACATCAGTAATCAGATCGGGGGTGGGAGATTTTCTGCATCTGGAAGCTGAGTTTAAAACAACCACAACCACAACCATCAGACTATAAATGAGGTTCTATTTGTATCAGCATAGGCAACTGCAACTCACATTTCTGCCTGGATTTTTATTCTTTAATTTGTTTTAGTGCCCCACTCACTAAATTTTAAGAATTTTAACTTTTGGAGTTGTTTAAGTAGGTGCATTGAGCATATCAGAAACAAAAATATTTTGCTCCTTACGTATGTAAAACAGGAACAAAAAAAATCAGCTGTCAAACTTTGGTGTTTGGCTTCCAAATCTGAGGTCTCCAGGAATCAGAGTTTGAGGGGGACAGCCTAAGAATTTTCTACTCCACTACAGATGACAGTGGCTAATGAATGCTTCTTTAATAAAGATGGGAACTGGAATATATCCTTCTGCAGGAAACTATTTATAATCCATCACTCAATCAGTGAACTTCCATATGCCAATACGGCCAAGACCTCACCTATCTTTAAAATGAAACTGAAAGTCATCTATTAAAATTAGGCAAGTGGCTTACTCAATTATCTTCTCAGATTCTGATTTGCAGAGGATACAGAATAATCAGAAAGACGATTAAGAACATCAGATGTCCTGTCAAACAATGTCTCTGTCCTTGTGGTGTGAACCTAACCTATACAGAGCATATGTGCACACACAAATGAAATGGGCCTACACACACACACACTTGTAGGTTTGTGTTAGTGGCACCCTTCCCCAAGCACAGAAATCATTTTAGAATTGCAAACACATACCATAGTTCATAGTACATTAAAGACATCTCTTTAATGAATTCCCTAGTGGTCAATTTGTAATGCCAACATAGGAGTGATTACTGACCAATGTATTCATTCCCTCCCAAACATCTTCTATTAAGAAAACCATACTTACGTGGCCCAGCTAACACATACAAAGACCGAAGTGCAAAACAGACTACATTTTCTTTCTCTGGGAACTTTTTAAACACATTTAGTATAATCATGTAATCCTTCTCTTCGACAAATTCAATCAGTTGCTCCTCTGGAACTGAATTACAAGACAAAGGCGTAAATGAAGGAAAGACCTCACTCTGATAATGTAATTAACAAATTCAATACTCAGAAGGTAAAAGGAGTCTACGTCAAAGTTGCTTCACTGTCACCTGTTTGCTATCCATATTCTCTTTTGAACATAAGCCAGATGAGGTTTTGCCAGCCCTGAAATAACCTGAGTGTTTTGAGACTTAAGGAGGAAAGGAGAGATACAATTCTAGCTTGGTTGTGTAGGAAAGAATATTTTGGAGTAAAGGTGTGGAGAAAGATGACCCTAGGCCTTCACCCAGTAACAAGGAAGTGAAAAGGAGGCTCTGAAAAAAAATCCAAAGAAAAATCCATAGTTTTTACCTACACCCTATCCGTCCCCTATTTTCTTTACCTATTTCCCCCTTTCACTGAAAAAATAATTGACTTTTGTTTGTTCTCAAGAGGGCCTCTGAGTTCCCCACTTTTTTGATCCTCAACATAATATAAAGGTTTCTCCTCTTTTATAGCCAGGAAAAACAGTAACATTATTTTCCTGTTCATATTTTAGAGTACAGCCTTCTAATATTGTGGTGTGCTTTAAATATCTGGGAGCTGAGACCTGGGCACAGATTAATATCTTCAACTTCTGTCCAAAAATGATTTTCTTTCCATAAGGCCTAACTCAATACTTGTTGACAATTTTACATCCTCTTTGAAATTGTGAGATTGAATAAAAGTTGCTTCACTATGCAGTTTCTCAACCACTGTTAAGAGAACTGGGTTAATGCAGAGGCTGCACTAAAGCTAAGTTTGGAAGATGTTAATAACAGAAAGAGTCTGATAACTGCTCCACAAATATTGTAGTATGCAATAATGATTCAAATTCTAAACCAGCAAGGTACCTTGAGTAGTTCACTCCCCTTAAATACTGCAGAGTGTTTACACTCACTGAGTTTAATATTTTTCCTTCCTCACTGGAAGACAGTTTCAGGAACATTCCTAGTGTCACAGCAACTGCTCTTATACCAAACATCCTGATTTATTGTATCCTTTAAATCAAAAGAAGCTAAAAAAAAAAGAAAGAGGTGGAGCACCAAGAGAGGTATTGCCTCGGCCCAAGGCACGGTACTATTTGCCTGATTAATAGTGTGGGCTGAGTCATTTCTCTCAACAACAGGAACTTTTGCATGGCTGTTTTGGGAATCTCTTGAAACTGCCTTCCCTTGAGGGTGCATTTATCATCATGCAAATATACTTAGGGAACAACTATTCATTTAATTCTTAAGTTATTTCTCGTCCAGGGTGAAATATCTGTCAAGACCTTTAGGTATGCATGTTAAGGTTGCAACACTGTAAAATTGTGGCTGGGCTGCTTTTGGGCCTTGCCCTAGGCTCTACATGAACAGGTGGGAAATAGAAGAATCTCTAACACATCACAGTTCTTAAACAGCATTACCTATTTCCTTTTGTGAGGTGACTTTGTGGGGATTTGAATTTATACAATTGATAGGACAGAAGAAAATGAATGGTGTCTTCAACTTTCCAAGAATTTATAGTTAAGCAAAGCACTAACAACTCTGAAATATACATGTGTTGCAGCTGAACAGAGTTTACTGCCCCGTGTGTGAAATTTTGTGCAAATTATTGTTTTCATTAAGGCACACTGGAGTTTCATCACAGTAGGCTAAATAAACCTAAACCAATTGTATAGAGGTTGCTGACCAAATAAGATCACAACAGTTAATTTCTAGCAAGTAACTTTTACTCTGTTAATAGCCTGTGTTTCCATGCTGCCATTGAGGAAATGAAGTCCCTTTTCAATGACACATGGAAATGCAGGCTAACAGCATTTTTAAGAAAGACATTTATCCAAGCAGAGCAATGGAGAAGGATCAGAGCAGAGGCTTAATAAGCTATAATAAGTCCCAGCATAGCCAAAACATGTATAGACAGCACAATTAACACAGCAAGCTTTACAAGTGCTCATAGCAATAGCAAAACTTTTCAGTTACAGGGTTAGGGGTGCACACAGTGCTCATTTTGAAAGGTTTTCAGCACCAAAATATCCCTCTCCTGCTTCAAGTGCAAAATGGGTTGCCCAACTCATTTCCAGCTCAGAACAGAGCTGTTTCTAGATCAGAACACTTCCAAATGCTTGAAGCAGACCATTTGGTACTCAGGCAGGCAGTCCTGCACTTGGGGAAAGACGTTTTGTGGAATTCTACACTCAGAACATTTCAAAACAAATAATTTTGCACAATTCTACATTGCACTAAGTCAAAACCGAATAAACCACTGATTCAACCATTAGAGTTTATTATTATTTATATGGATGGATGGATGGATGGATGGATGGATGGATGGATGGATGGATGGATGGATGGATGGTTTGTGTGTGTGTGTCTGTGTGTATACATATGTATAAAAGAATATATGCTTCGTGTTGCTTGGGCTTTTCAGTACTCACAGCACAAAAATGTGCTGGAAATGAAAACAAGGGAAGCCTGTTTTTACATTAAGCAGGGTGATCGTTGCTGTGGAATCTAAATTAATAGCAGGTAATCTTGAATTTGCTACCTTAATTAATGGTCAGTCTTTAATATTTGCATGATCTATTAACACAGTGAGAACTGTATATTTAAGTGTGCTCTAACATGATTTCAAGGATTTTTCAGTCCATGCTCTCAGGCAATTTCTTTCATCAATGTCACTTTGGCTATGAATCTACCCTTCCTTGAAACAAGCTGACAGGCTTTTCTTGGGTAGCTTGGACTTGAAACAATCCAAGAACTTTTGATACATATATTTGATTTTTAAAAAATTAAGAGAGCCAGTGTGTGTTACAGCGGTTAAGGTGCTAGACATGCAATGGAGAGACCCAGGTTCTAGTTCATCCTCAGCTATGGAAGCTCCTGTAGGTGATTTACGACTAGTCACTGTTGCTCAGCTCAAGCTATCTCATAGGTTGGTTGTTGTGGCTAAAAATGAGAGAGGGGTGCACAATGATGCTGCCTTGAGTTCCTGAACAAAAGGCAAGATGTAAATCAAACAAATCAATAAGAAGCCATTATAAAATAATTCCAGTGACTGCTATGTATTAAATGACAGTCCTACTTATAGTAAATTCAATGTTTAAAATTCTTGCTTCTCTTTCTCCTCCCTGGCCTATGCAAAAGATTGAATATACTTCTCTTTTGGACAGGAGACCCAGTTTCTATCTGCTTCTTGTTTTTGAAATGGCCAGATTTGATAGCAGGTTGTTTTTCTCTGACCAGGTGAGAACTAACTCTGACACTAACTTAAATTGCAAATGCTCAGGTTCAGAAACCATTTATGTTGATTTCTCAATTGATGAGACAAATCGTGCTTGGAAAATTTGAAATTTAAAGGGTCCCACTGAAAATTTAGTTACAATTTTTTCCTCTTGACACTAGGTCACACAAGCTTCTTACCTGCTTTACTAGGCAACACCAAAACTATGAAAATCAATACATACAACTACATTTCTTACCTTTTTCTAAAAGCATGTACAAAGCTTTACATCCATATTTCTGGATCTTTTCATTATCAGAAAATGTATCCATGGCATCAAATATCAATAAAAATATATCAGTCCCTTCTTCTAAGAGGAGAAGCGTGATTTCATCTAAAAATACAAGAAAAATTCTGCAGATCATTTGCTTACCAAATATTCTTTTCATTCTATTTTCATCAATATAAATCTATATGTATCTACTCAGTAAGTCAGTCTTTCTGAAATAAAAGGTGTTACTTCCAGAGAAGGGTATGTAAGATGGCTAAATGACACTATTCTTGTACGTTCTATTTAGAAATACTGTTGAATTCAGCATAACTTAGTAGCCAATAAGGATATTTCCATGTAGGACATTTCCTACTGCTACCAATCAAAATGCATTATGCAATCTCTAATTTCCTGTGAAGAGACAAGGGCAAAAGACAAGTGGGAAAATGCAGGAGCATTGCAAGGTGAAGATAATATCATCAGGAACTGCATGAATTAATCAAGATTATTGCACAGTGGAAATCTTATAGGTAAACTCATGTCATTTCTGAAAAACAGACATCTCTGTGTTTTAAACAAATTCTTCTTTAGCTTCCACTATTAAACCACTACCGTTAATATCAAAAGTACTGGAAACATAAAGGCTGTGACTAATTTTTTGTATGTCTAAATAATCTGTCAAGGCACAGTTCAGATCTAAGCGGGGCGGGGGGGGGAGAATCAAAAAGCTCATGTAAAGTACAGTATGTTCTGAGACAGCTCTCTGCAGAAAGGAAAGTGGAAGCACCATCTCAATTTGTGATCATGCTAGAGAAATTTTTGGGATTGGGGTCTAAATCTAATCCGTACTTGCTGAACCTATATGTAAACCACAGTCAAGCCAGTGCTTTTCCAAACCTTGTAATGCAGCTAACAACTCAAAAAATTATATTATATGAAGTGCACATAAAAATATATCCTATAACAGAGGAAAATGCTCCCAACTGCCTCCATCACTTTGCTTCACTGGGAAAAAAACACATTCCTGCAGTGACAACCAGGGACAAGCCTGGAAAAGGATGCAGCTGCTTTAATGAGTCATACATATATTATGTGTTAGACTCCTCTGAAACCTAGCATAAAAGAGTCAGGAGACAAAGAGATTATGTACTGCCCAATGTACAAATATGCAGTATATGTGGAATATATGTTGAGGGAAGCTCGATTGGAAGAAGATGAGTATGCACAGTTGGTGGACCTGAAGGACCAGGTTGGGGACAGATCCTCCTGGAGAAAAATTTATCTATGTGGTCCCTAAGAGTCGATACTGACCTAATGGGATTTAATCAACCAGTCAAATGTACAAACTAAAAAGAACAATCTTTTGCCCATTATTTCAAATGCTAGGGTTCTACGAACAATGAACATGCTAAGAATAATGAAGTTCCTGGACCACTAACAATATCATGTACTTATATATTTTAAGAAAAGTTAGTACCTGACAAAAGAAGTAGATTTAATGCTTTCAGGCCAACTCTTGAAAGATGTATGTTTGCATTGTGGGTTTTAAGCATCTTAAGTATTTGCCTAAAGTGAAAAGAAGTAGAACAAATATGAATTGCAATCCAAAATGTTAGACAGAACAATAAATGAATAGGCATACTTATGGATACAGGCAAACATAATCTTCCTCCAAACAAGCAAGCTCAGTTCAAATCCTGATTTCTATGCCACAATCACTGACCATTCTTTCTTTTTTTAAAAGTCCATTGCTGGATTTACACATCATGCTAAACTATAATGTAGTTTGTTGTTTTTGGCTTAGCTTTTTGTGTGAACATTATCCTAGCCACATTTAGCCAAAATTTATGTTTCCCAACTAATGCAAATAGGGGGCCACAAAGCACGATATTCATTAAATCACAATTCTCAGTTACCAAGATACACTGGTGAAACACAATGCATCTGAAAGTACAAGACACATACATATTGTATCGTCGAAGGCTTTCACGGCCGGCATACGATGGCTGGTGTGGGTCTTCCGGGCTGTGTGGCCGTGTTCTGGAAGTTTTGTTTCCTAACGTTTCGCCAGCACCTGTGACCGGCATCTTCAGAGTGCAGGAGCACAGACAGGAGCAGTTTGAAACGTCAGGAAACAAAACTTCCAGAACACGGCCACACATCCCGGAAGACCCACACCAGCCATCACATACATATTGTTTCATAATGATTTAATCACTTTAAATTCACCTTCCAATTTCAGTAGAAGCATGTTATCAGTGGCTCCGTGTGTTGTTGAGAAAAAGTAATCTAGTCATCGTTGATACTGAAATTTCTTTTAAAGGAACAGTTTTAAAAAGGGACCTAGGTCAATCAGCTTAACAGAGTTTTTCTCAACCTTAGCAACTTTAAGATGTATGGACTTCAACTCCCAGAATTCTCTAGCCAGAAGAGCTGTCTGGGGATTTCAGGGAGTTGAAGTCCACACATCTTAAAGTAGCCAAGGTTGAGAAACATTGCCTTGGCATCTATTCCAGGCCAACTAGCAGAAATTGTAATTAGAGAAAAACCAACTATGCAAATAGAAGAACAAGTTTTGCTGAAGGAAAATCAGCATGGATTCTGGAAATCCTTCCTCACAAACCTAGAATTTTTTGAGAGCGTTGACAGGCAAATGCATAGAGGTTATCTCAACATTGGCTTGGATTTTTAAAAAGCCTTTGATAAAGTTTCTCCACCAGGGCTCAAGTAAACTTAGTGATCAATGGATGAGGACTTGTCCTTTTACAGAGTATTAACATGTTAAAAAACAGAAAGCAAAAAGTGGGAACAGATGGCTAATCTTAATTTTCCACATAGAGAAATCAGAAGTGGAGCCTCTCAAGGAACTGTGTTTGGACTGGTTCTTTAGCTTGTTCACAAATTATTTGGATTTAGGAATAACTGGTGAGGTGACCAAGTTTGTAGATGATGCCAAATGATTCACTGGAAAACTGAAACTGATTGTGAAGAGTTCCAGAATCTCTTTATACTGGATGGTTTAAAAAACAAAGCAAATCCAAGTTCTATTTGAGTGTGTAAAGTGATGCACGAGAGCAAAAAATCTCACATATAGAGAATGGGTCTGACCTGTCTATAACTATGAAAAAGATCTTCATGGAAAAGTTTTTTTTTTCCTGTGTCAGAACATTAAGGCATTCACTTTAACTACTGTAAGAAGATTCAGAGGAGACAAAATGAAACATTTCTTCACACAAGGCGTAATTAATCTGTGGAATATATTAAAACAAAATGTGGAGATGCCAGTATCTTAGATGGCTTTAAGAGGGGATGGGATAAATTTGTGGAGGACAAGTCTATCAGGCTACTAATATTGAAGACTCAATGTTACCTGCAGGTTGGAGAAAGCAGGCCTCCAAATACCAGTTACAAAGGAACAACACTGGGAGAGAGAGGTCTCCATCTGCAGCTTGGAAGCATCCACTGGCATCAGGTTGGCCATCATAAAAAATAAAATGCTGGGCTAAGTTGGGCATTTGCCTGATCCAACAGGCCTATCCTTATACTCTAAAGAGGTTTGCAACAGAAAAGAAAACCCCAGCAACTCTTGTTAGTTAAGCTTGTACTTCTTAAGTTGCTGTGGTGAATTGTCAATATTTATTATGTTGCACAACATACTCCATGGGCAAAACGGTCGCTTATCCAGCCAGCTTGTTTCTTTACATTGTCTATACTGGGATAATCCAAGCAAACTTTAAAAGAGCATAAAATCATGTTATGTTTTAGAATGAAATTTACCCAAAGGATTTAATTCTTAGCTTCGAATTTCAATCCATGTAAATGAGCTGCAACATGTTAAATGAAGAGTAAACATAATAAATGAACGTGGTAAAAAAAGTGTATGAATAGGTAAGGCACAGTTATGGGTAACTTTCATGTGGTGCGTATGACACCTCTGCTCTGTGAGCTGTATTGGTTACCAGTATGCTTCTAGGCTCAATTCAAGGTACTGGTAGTGACCCATAAAGCCCTTCATGGCACGGGACCGGGTTACTTGTGGGACTGTATCTCCCTGGCTGTATCTATCCTTCCTGTTGGATCTGGCAGGAGAGGAACGCTCCAGGCCCCATCCGTCAGGGAGCGTCTTCTAGCAGGACGCAGGAAGAGAGCCGTTTGTGTCGTGGCACCTGCCCTCCGGAACACCATTCCCCTGGATATCAGACTTACCCCGGCCCTACTGGCTTTCTGTAAGGCCCTGAACACCGGGTTCTGTTACCAAGCCCAGGGCCTGGGTTGAGCCTGTATCGTATTTATAGTGATTTGCTGCTTAGTTTTATCTCAGCTGCTACAGGTAGTCCTCAGTTAACAAGCACTCATTCAGCGACCATTTGAAATTACAACACTGCTGAACAAGTGGCACTTACGACTGGTCCTTGAAGTTCTGGCCACCCCAGCACTCTCGCGGTCACGTGATCGTGACCCAGGCACTTGGCAACAGGCTCACACTTGGGACACTTGCAGCGTCCTGCAGTCATGTGATCACCATTTGCGATCTTCCCTGCTGGCTTCCCACAAGCAAAGTCACTCCCACCACTTTTTCTCCCGAGGCGCTCTGCTATGGAGTACGAGATCCCGGGGGTCTCATACTCTATAGTGTACACTTGGGCTGCAGCACCCGCTCCCCTGCCCAGCCACACTTGTGCCTTGCAGCAGCACCATCTCCCCAGCCCGCACGCACTTGCATGGCATCACACCACCTGCTCCTGAGGGCACACACACTTCCACCTTGCAGCAGCACCCTCTCCCCAGTGCATATGCACTCGTGTGGCACTGCAGAACCTCCTGCTCAGCCCAGATGCATTCATGCAGTGCTGCAGCACCCTCTCCCCAACACACATGCACTTGTACCACAGCACCCTCTCCCCAGCCTGCACACTCGCATGGCATCACAGTATTCTCTTCCCAGCATGCACGCACTTGGGCAGCCCCGTAGCATCCTCTCCCCAGCCTGCATGCACTTGCCGCAGCACCCCTCCACCCTGCCTCACTCCACAGTACTCAATGGCCCGCCTGCCTGCTTGCAAGCCACTGGGGACTTGTGACTTCCTGCCAGCTTCCCCACTGTCTTTGTTAATGGGAAGCTGGCAGGAAGTCGCAACTTGTAGTCATATGAGGTCCTTGCTTAATGAGCCGCGATCCTCGCTTAACAGCGGCAACAAGGACCACTAGGATTGCCGTCACTAAGCGATGCAGTCCCAATTACTATCATTAAAGCAAGTCATTTGTTGTTTTCGTTAGTGTTTTTGTCTGTTTTTATTCCTCGTTAGCTACCCAGTCATATATCTGAGTGTGGGTGTCAGCCCAGTCATGTATTTGGGTGGGTGTCAGCCTTGCAAGGTAGTCCAGACAAGAAGCACACCCAGGAGTACTAGCTCTATCTTTATTGTATGGTTACATTAACAGAATCTTGTGAATCTGAAAGTACATCTCTACCGCCTCGCCTTTACAGCCCAAAAAACCAGGGAGGGTCTCTTCTGAGATGTTTGCCTTGCCCCAATTCCTTCTGTGGCTTCCGCTGCCGCTTGTCTGACCATTGTCTAGTCTGTGGCTCTTCCTCCTGTCTCCCAAGGTCCTTCCCACATACCATTACAGCAGCCATATACATTGTATAAATAAATAAACATAAAACTGATTGCAGCTGATAGGTAGCAGCAGCAAAGAACTAGAGATTAGCACTGATTAAAAAAAAGAGCATTATATAGCTTGATGCATTAGATGTTTTGAAGAATGTTTAGACCATGCTTTCAGATACATTAATTAATGTTTAATTAATAAAAAAAAGAAGTGTGAAACTCATAAGTTACCTGATAATTCTAAGGTAAAGGGAAAAGCTAACTGTATGTTAGTGGTAACTACAACTTATTGCCAGTGATGCCATGTACACTCAGGGGGGAGGAGGTATTTTCTTTATTAGAATAGGTGCCTAACATCTGAATAGAGCTCACTATGGAGTTTCTCCAAAGACACAGACTTATCCTCAGTCTTACTTGCTAACTGGTTTAGTCACCCTTCTCCCTCACCCCACCCTGTTTCAGTCAGGCAAGAGGCACATTTAGATTTCAACAAGCTACTGTAGTTCCTCAAGACCAACAGACTTTCAGAGAACGGAAGCTGTCCCAGCTTTTACTCCACCTTCTGAAAATTAGACATTTTCACTTCTCCTATTTTCTTAAAGCTCTGTGACAAAGTAAGTGTTGAAAACACTTCTCTTGAGCCTTCTGGAATATTATTACTATGGTTAAAGTTGGTTACCTCTTCTGTGCAAATTAAAGCTAATTCTACACAACAGGTTTTCAACAGCAAAATGACAGATTTTCAGCTAGGGTTCATTATTTGGGGTGTGTATGTGTTCTTTTTCCAAAATAAGTGTGGGACAGGAGGCCCCTGGGAGGCAATCCACTTCCATTTCCACCCTTAATGCTTTCCTCCAAACAGCTGAAACTGTGCTGTCGTTCAGCCATTTTACTACTGACTTTTAGTGACAAGCCATCTTTGAGAGTTTGGCTTTTTAAAAAGGCGTAAATAGGAATAGTTTGCTTCCCAGAGGCCTCCTGTTCCTTTCTCACCGTTAAACGTCTCCCACAAAATTGAATAGAACATGTTTGGTCTTGGACTGTAAATAAATCTTGATGGTTTGAATCAATTAATCACACCCCTAGTTGGTTGCCTGCAGCCCAGCTAAAGCTGGGAAGATGAGTCCGATTGTCCAAAGACTGACTACTTTTATAAGCAGCAAAAAGTAAACACGAAAGCACGAAAAAGTGAGCGTGTCCTAAAACCATCTGCAGAAATAACTAAGTGGCATGTCATACAGGACATTTCTTATCATAGTGCATTTCTGAAAACCTAAAAATTAAGCTCAAAATGCTCTAGGGCCAAAAAAGAACTCTAAACCTACCTGACTACTTAATTCATATATGTTAAATAATGTGAGTTGTTAGTTTATTTGTTTTGTGTATTACATACTACCTAAAAAATCCTTAGCTTAAATATTCATTTTTGTCCAGCAATTGAAACAGTTTAACAAAGGCACACAAAATAATATTTCATATATCTGCAATAACAGAGTATGCTGGAGTCTGTATAATATGCATTGTGCACAATATACTTACTGATGAACACCAAGTACTTCCCAATCTTTTCCAACACCTTGAGGAGCTGCTAAATGATGCAGAGTTTCTGGGCATACTTTAATAAGTTTGCAAAGAAGTGACCAGCCCACCTTAAAAGCAGAAAATACATATAGTTTTTAAAGAATACATCAATCTCCCTTATGTCCAACTTTAAGATTTCCCAAATAGTAAATTTTTAAGATGGGCTGATTAGTCCAGGTTTCCAACATTATATTGTCTATACTGATGCTAGTTTGAAATTTTGAACTAGGAACCAATTTGAGTATTCCTGAATTAATTTTTCTAAGTATTATTGCATATTATACACACATTATTACATATTACACACACAATCACGCAAAGTAATTCAACTTTTTTTTTAGATCAAAGCTCCCTCAAAATATAATCTCAAATTAATTATCCTATGGAATAATTTGGATGTTTATATCTGCCTTTGAATTCTTATTCAGATTGACAGCCAAAGAATATAATCACTGTCATGCTGTTATATGACAATGAAAGTGAATTATTTTGTTTAGGGACTCTCCAACTTTTATTTAATATTGTAGGTTTCAGAGTTATAATTTATTAATGATGTAAGCCCCACATGGAGAACGACTGCAGAATCTCATTTTAAAGCAATGTCAATCTAAACAAAGTGGCTATGACTCCCAAATCACTTGTTCAAAGAATATCCATTTAATGACAACATTCATATAAGTGGCACAGTTGGGTTTCCTGATATATAAATACGGTAATGGTCCTATGGAAATAATTTGCAACTGATCCACAATGTGTATACATATTTTTTTCACCCTAGATATTCAGGAAACATCTGAGTTAGACACCTTCCCTCCCGTTTACCTAAAGACAGCCTGTATCAATCAGGAAACCTCTGATTTATTTGACTACAGCCACCATAATCCACAACCAGCCTGGGTAGGATGAGGAAAGCTACTCTCAAAGAATTCAAACAACTATGGCATTCCAGATATGGCCTTTTTTGGGTTGTTTCTTATCAATTTCAAATAATAAAATAGACTATCGCTACTTTTTGTAAAATGTTGGTTTTCTCTTCCTGCTCACTCTTAAACTTACACTACAACATACATATTAAGTTAAAGTTTAAAAAGTTAAAAAAATAGAGTGAATTTGGGCTTTGAGCTACAAAGTGTACAAAGTGTCTTGCACTTACTATATAGTAGTGTGAGTATAAGGGTTTTGAAAGTGGAATGATTGGCAGTCTGGCATTAAAATGGCCAGACTGCCTTATATTCCAACAATTTATAAAGTACAATGGCACAAAGAGAATGTGAGGGCTATCCCAAATGCCTATTCAGCGTTGTCTTCTAAGTGACAATGAGAGCTAGTTTATAAACTTTTTATATAAAATTATAAAAGGAAGCTTTTCCTGGATCAGGGTGTCTACAAGATATGGTAAAAAGTCAAGATGGTGGCCATGATGGTGCAATCAAAGCTCTGTTTTTTATGTGCGTTGCATCTCCCTCAGAGACTGCTGGCAAGTGAAATTTTCCTGCAGCTGAACGAGTGATATGTAATAAACTGCACCAAACATTCAGGAATTTTAAAGCAAGAATAGCTGAATTCCCTTATACAAGATGCTCTTTTGGACTTCCTGCATAAGTCTCTGCTTGTAATGCAGGAATAGAGCCAAAAAGGTGCAAAAGTGTAAAGTATATAGCAGTATCAATTCACTCAAACCCTCCAGTTTCATCATTGCTGCAATAATAAATAGGTGGGAAAGTTTTATTTTTAACTGAAAAAATGTGGGTTTGTTGTTGACAGTGGAATGATTTTCACAGGGACAAGAAGAACACCCACAGACTTCTGGGCAGAACAAAATGGATACTGGATGTCGACCTCTTACTTTCTGTCTTGAAATCTGTTCATTTGTTGCTCTCATTACATTTTTAATTTCTATGCTTCAGCTGCTTCCTCAGTTAAAAACAATGCTTGAGGCAGCCTACTCCCTGTTCATTATGCAGTATAGCATGCAAATATATTCTTAAAATAGAAATTATTTAAATAAGTTGATGGAATCTCTGTATAGAAAAGGGTAAATATCAAACTATTTCATACGTATGCTTTCTAGCAATTTTATCTGGGCAAAACTTATGGTTTACTGTTTCAGTAGCAAATAAATTATATATATATATAAACACACACACACACACACACATACCCAAGCGAATGGCTTTCCTTTCTGTAATATTCTGTCCAACTCTAGCCTGTTTTTATTCAGATGGAATTTATAGTGGAGTTTTTCACCCACAACCTATTCTTACTTGGATAGTATTTTTTTTAAAAAGATAATTAAATTTGAGTGTTTTGTTTAAAACCGAAACCATTTCCTTACACTATTTCACCATAGATAAGTAACTATTACGGCAATATGCTTCTAATCAAACTTTTTTGAAACTGAAATAAACTGCAGCCCAAAAGCCATCTGTTAGATCTTTATTTTATGTATCTCCTCAAAAGGGGGGGAAAGAGACAAACTTATTTGAAAATAAGAATTAAAAAAACAGAAATTCTGTTACACAGTCAAAGCTATTTCAAAGCAGTAACAATTTTTGCTCAGAACAGAATATCCATTAAATCCTGAGAGATACTTTGGGAGACTTTTTTGATGCAGCAGATCTCTCTCCTCTCTTAAGCTTTCCAATGCATTTTTATCTATCAGAAAATCTGCTGGCTAGGGGATTCTGGGAGTTGAAGTCCACCTGCCTTAAAATCGCCAAGTTTGAGAAACCCTGTTTCCAGTCCATCCTCCCCCATGGACGCTGAGTGGGTACCCGACTTTGGGCCGTTCCCTCTCGGCCTGACCTACCCCGCGAGGTTGTTGTTGTGGGGGAAAGGAGTGAGCCGTCTTAGCAGTCGGCGAGAAAGTCCGGGTGTGAGTCTAGCAAATGCACACGCACGAGGAGGAGGAGGAGAGCTGGTTTACCTGTTGCACGCGCCCCACTCTCATGTAAGACACCAGCACCAGCAGCAGAGGCACGTGGATGCTTTTGCCCCTGAATAACTTGGCACCTGAGGAGAGCAAAGAGAAGCCAAACGCGCCGTGAGGCGAGCGCTCGGCCCGGCCCGGCCCGGCCCGGCCCAAGCAAGGCCCTCTGAGGCGCGTCGGGGAGGGGGGGACGGGGCGCCGGGCTTTACCGCTTGGCAGGGCGGCGAAGGCGAGCAGGTCCTGCAGCGTCTGGACCAGGCTCTCGAGCTGCTTCCCCTCCTGCACGTTCCGCAGGCGGACGAGCAGCTTCTGCAGCGCGGCTTCCCTCCTCTCCTCGTCCCCGTCCCCCGCGCCGCCGCAGGGGAGGCCGGCGGTGGTCGCGCGTCCGCCGCTGGCCATGTCCGCTCGTCGGGCTGCAAGGCTGCGCAGGCGACCGCCGAGGGCGCGGGCGGCTCATCCCCGCCGGGCAGGCGGGAATTTCCTCTCTTGCGCGGCCCCGAAGAGCCTCCCGCCTGCCCTTCGGGCCGCCTGCCCCACCCGGGCCCGGCGAGCCGAAGCCACGCCGCCCGGGGACCGCGTCGGGAGCCCGCCCCGCTCCCCTCGGGACGCCAGAGCCGGTCGGGGAAGGAAAGGCGGGCGGGCGCGCGGCGCAAGCCCGAAGCCCCTAGATGGCGCCGGCATTTCCTCCCCGCGGCGTCGGGGGGAGGCGGAGGAAGGAAGCGGGAGAAGCCGGAGAGAAATCAGTTCAGCGGCCCCGCGGTTTCGCTTCCCAGCGCCCTGGAGAGGGGCGCCCGCCCGCCGCCTGCCCCGGAGCGGAGGCCGGAGCGCCGCGGGGGAGAGCAGAAGCGCGGAGCCGAGGGAGGCCGCGGTCCGGCTTTCCTCGGGAACGCTTCTGTCCAGCGCCACGAACGATTCCGCTCCTATAAATAGCCGCGGACCGTTAGGAGATGCCGGCTCCGTCGGACATCTCGGGCCTCCTAAGTAATAATATCATTTCCTAAATAGCAGGAGAACCATTTCGGGGAGCGAAAGGAGCTCAGCCTCCCGGGCCGAGGGTGGCGTTCGCACGGCGCCCGCGACCCCGTCCGAGGCGGTGGGCTGATCGGGCGCGTTTGTAGCCCGCCTTTTCTGTGGGAGGCTCAAGGCGGAGCGCCAAAGAGGCTCCCCTCAGGTTGTCCCCAGATATGAGGGAGAGAAAGAGCGGTGAGGGGGTGAGTAGAAGCGACCTTGGCCTCCCAGATTCCATACTCGTATTTTGCTTGCTTCGTACAGCGACAGGCTGCATTCACACGACATCCTCACCCCACCTCATTTTGCTAACTGCGAAGGCCGCGTTTGCCCAACATGCTAGTTTAAACTATGGTCAGTTAGCTGGTAGTGCGGTCTGTGAGGGAAGCACGCTTCCTGTTCCTGATATTAAAGTAGCCCCCCTAGAACAGAAAAAAAATCTGCGGTGTTTCATCCAAGGCTCCAATTTTATTCATTGTGGTCTAAATAGCGCAGGCATTAATTGTCAGGAAGGGCGGTGCAATCTTGCAAACGGTGCCCTTTTTAAACTGGTGTTTTGCACGCGTGTGAAAAAGGGTGATGTTCTTTGCCCTGTGTGTTGTGCATCTTGGTTGTGTTCACATGGCACGCTAATCTACAAACCTGCCAGCCATATTTTAAATGAATATATTGTGCAAGTCCAATTCTTGAAGCTTCTAATTGTGACTGAGCAACTGCAGTTTGGTCAGTTGGAAAGAACTGATGGGCCTTTTGCTTGGCATAGCCCCATTTTTTTAACAGCTCAACCTACTTACATGTGATATTTTTTATGGCATTGCACCCCTCCTTTTGGCAACCAGTCAAAAGGATAAAGTTTTGCCCGTTGTTCACTATTTGATAAATACCCCCATTGACTTTTCCAGATAAGGCAGAGATTAGAAAAAACAATGTAAGGCTAAAAAAGAAAAATGCCTATACAACCATATTTTATTTTAGTGCTATGGGAATGCTTGTGATTAATTTATAGTTCAGGGTGTTGTTGGAACCAAGAAACCCAAGAATCACTGGAAGATGGGCAGCATATAAATTTAATAAATTATCAAATTAATTGAATAAACCATGGTTGGCTTAGCTATGGCACGCCATACTTACAGACACCGAACCATGAAACTAAGCGCATGGGATAGGTTCATGCAAGGCACTAGGCCAGAGGTTGATGATCTTCCTGTAAAGGGTCAGGTTCTGACCCACCTCCATGGGCGCAGCTAGCAGGTCTGCCAGCCAAGGAGTGTAGTAGCTATTGGACAGTGCAGGCCTGCCAGCAAGGAGGCTGCTAGTACAGGTAGTACTCACTTAACGACCACAATTGGGATCAGCAACTCTGTTACTAAGTGATGCAGTTGTTAAGTGAAACATCACGGGACCACACCCAACTTACAACATCAGTTCCACTGCAGTCATTAAGCGAATCACCCAGGGTCATTAAGTGTGACGTCTCATGACCACAACTTGCGACTTCCTGCCAGCTTCTCCATTGAATTTGCTTGTTGGAAGCTGGCTGTAAGGGTTGGAAATCGCGTGACTGCGGGATGCTGCGACCGTGATAAATGCATGCTAGTTGTCAAGCATCCAAATTGTGATCATGTGACCATGGGGACACTGCAACTATCATAAGTCCAAGAACCGGTTGTAAACCTACTTTTTCAGCACTGTCGTAAGTTTGAACGGACACTAAACAGAGCAATTGTTAACTGAGGACTACCTGTAGGCTGCCACTGCTGCCCAGGACACCCGCCCCTTGCCTGAGATGCTTGGCTGAGGCTCAAGTCCAGTGATCTACCGCCCACCCACCTGTCCATTCTTAGCCTGCGGTCCATACAAAACAGGCAGCGGGCCACATGTGGCCTGCAAGCTGTGTTTTGCCGACCCCTGCACTAGGCAATGAGTTCTAAAATTACAACTATAAGAGGATTGATGTGGTGTGATAATTAAGGTGCTGGACTAGGAGCAGGGAAGCCTGCCAGGTGGCTGTGGGTCAGTCATGTCCTCTCAACCCTCACCAGTACCGGACTTTGCAGCAAGCCAGCTGAAAAAGGAAATGCTTTGCGCAGTTGATAGATGCACCATAAGACCTAAGTGTGGATAACGCAAAAACAAGTGGATCATGCAACTACACAGGACAAAAGTAGCAACTGTAGAAAACTCTGATTCACTCAAATAGGATGTTGCAAACTCTTATTAGCAGTAAAAGTTGCTCACGAACCTCCAAGCAGTCAGTTTGAGACCCCTTGCACCAGATAATATATGGCTAAATTGTGGTGTCTCAGCCTGCCCCCCCCATCAACTGAATTAATGCAGTAATCTAGCATGTTGTACAGATGCGTTTATATTTAATTTGGTAATTATAGTTGGGATAATAGACATATGTCCCTTTCAGATAGATTATAGTGCCATTCCCAACATCCCTCATCATTGGCTTTGTTGGCTGAGGGGCCTAAGATGTAGATTAGCAATATTTATACATACACCCAATATAACTAAATCATTCCCTTTTATTTATTGATATCCAAATTTGTAAAATGTAGACTTGTTAGAAAAGACTTTAGTTTATTCTAATGGGGTGCTTTTAGATTTAAAAAATGCTTATTTCTAGTAATGCAGACAGTTTCTTCCAGAATGTACATACTTGTTTTTTGTTTGGATTAGTTCCTTTATGTGCCATAATATACAGTTTCATTTAAGTATATAAATTAGCAATGGAGCTAATTAGGTTCCTACACTGCACTAATGATTTATTGAATCACAGATTAGTAAAAAAGCCAAAAATGCTTGGGTTCACACAACACACTAGGCATTAATCATGGTTTACAAACCACCATTGCTGGGTTTGCTAAGCCAAAGTCAGATAAACCACATTATGGTTTATGCCTAACTCCAGCCATAGAACTGTAAGTTAATGCCCAGAACTCTAGAGTAAATGCTATACAAAGACCATGTATTTTCCTGCATACCACTGCAGATATCCATTCTGCCACTCCCATAATTTTACTTTGTTTAATTATATCAATCTTCCGAATTCAGGTTTCTTCAACAAAGAAAGGATTCAGAAAAGTAGACAACACATACATTATGTGGCTAGTCTACCAGCATTACTGAACTTCTAATCTGAAATTATGACATAATATTTAAATGCAGCCTATGTTTCTCTTGGACCTTTTAATAGTTCAGATGTAATTCTGTGGATAATTACATCTTTCCTTTCTGAATTGACTAGACATTGGCCTTGGAGGCCTTCCTCAAGTTCAGAATTTAGGCATTGTTTGGTGCTGCCAATTATACACACGCACACCCAGTTTCTGATACAAACCCACCATATGTGTTGCAGTTACAAATCTTTAACTGTATTAACAGTTATATTGCTTTTGTAGGTTGCTGTTCACCACCAAGAGTATGTTAGATGGGTGGCCATATAAATAAAATAAATACATAAATATACATACACCCACTCATTCACTCACTCCAAACTGTCTGCTGGGACAATGAAAATACAAAAGCATACTTTAAGATACTCCTGAGAGACAAAATGCCAGGTCAGAAACAATCCAAAAGTGGTTGTGGGGTGGAACACTGATTGCCACAAAAAGACAGACAAGCTGCAAGACCTCATCTGGCTCAGGTTCTGAGTCAGCTGAATTATTTCTGCTCTGAATTAGTTGTTCTTGCTGCTTTTTCACTTTTATTCTGTGCAATGGGCATTGCAAGGCTGTCGATTTTTATATTTTAATTGATTAATTTATTTAATTGATGTGCTCTCTTAAGGACCACATAGACAGACCTTTTCCAGAATGTTTTTATCTTACCAGATAATTTTTTTTTATGTTTTCTGTTTGTTCGTTGTTGTTGTTGTTGCAAGTGTTTCAAAACTTCTGTTCCACCCTTTTATTGTCCATGATAGTCTTCTTCAGTCTTGGACTGTAAAATAATAAAATAGATAATAATTGGATTCAGTAATAAATACAATTAAATACTGTAGAAGCAGAGTCCACAGATTTGGTGAATGCAACCTTCAAATAAAATGTAAAGTACTACACAGGAAAAAGCATGCAAATTGAAAATATCTTCACCTTCTCAGAGCAAGGTGGCTCAATGTTGTGGACAGTTTTTTCCGACCAACCTTTCCTATACAAGAGATCCTATAAATCATTAGGCTTTAGTTTCCATCATTCCATATCAATGTAGCCAATGTCTTGCTAGATCATTGTGTGGAATTTGTACAGGTGATCATTGCTTAACAACAACTCATTCAGCGACCATTCAAACTTATGACAGTGCTGAATGAATAGTACAACTGATCCTCGTACTTATGTTGGTCTCAGCGTCCCAGCAGTCATGTGATTGCTTAATGACAACCAGAAGTGCTGGAATTTCCATCACTAAGCAGTGCAGTCAAATGACATCGTGCTTTACGACCATGCCACCTAGTGACAGAAATTCCAGTCCCCGTTGCCATTATTAAGTGAGGATTACCTGTATTTGGATTTATCATGGGTTTCAAATTATGCCTAACTAGAGACTGTAGTTGCTTCAGGTCCAGATAACAGCCTTATGTAAGCAAATTATTTTTGTTGGAGCTGTAGAGGGATGTGAGATGCGTAAGGACACTGTGAAGACCTGTGTTAAATGGGTTGCTGGGGTTAGCATGTTTTCCAAACATGAGCCAAACTGCCACATTTCTTAAGAGATGGCTCTAATCAAAATATATTCTTCCTGTTACGAAGAACTAATAGGCCCTTACCTTACATATTTGGACAGTCTACATTCTGTATATATCTTAAAACATGGCAAACTTGTATTGAGTTTTTCTGTATTTTAACGAACTGCAACTAAAAAAATAGTAATTTATCAAGAACTTACTATAAAATGTGAAGCTTCTACTATTAGAATAAAGGCATACTTTTTCAAACAACAGCAGGAAATGAGAGCTCATTAAAATCTAATCTTTTTTTGACACATAATAGCACTTGTAATGATTACTTAGGTACCTGAAATCAGTTGCTATTTTCCCCCAAAATAATTTACCTTTAAAATGAGAACACCATTTTTGATTAGTTGAGAATATATTATTGTCAAATGTATTTTTTGGTATGTTAGGAATCCTTGTAAAATGGACAAAGCTATTTTTAGTGAAGCAGTTTTTTTTAAAGAAAGAAAAGAACACGTTTTGTGTTTGTTCTTAGGAGTAGAATATGTTGGCTAATACTTTTGCTGTTTTCTTAGCCTATTGAATTGCTTAAATTTTAGGAAGTTACTATACAGTATAAGCCAGGTTTCTTTTAAGTCAGGCTCTGCTCCTTATGACCTAATGGAGTTTTCTTGGCAAAAAAACAGTACTGAGATTTGCCAATTATTTTTCCCAGGATGTTTGACTTAGCGTACAGCCCTGAGAGCCTTGCATTTAAATACTTAGGGCAGTGTTTCTCAACTCAGCAACTTTAAGACCTGTGGACTTCAACTCCCAGAATTCCCCAGCCAGCATGCTGGCTGGGGAATTCTGGGAGTTGAAGTCCAGATGTCTTAAAGTTGCTGAGGTTAAGAAACACCAGCTTATGGTTTTTCCCCAATTGGAAACATGATTAATGGCTGATCTTTGCAAGTACTGTTGCATAAAAACCTCAAATTTCTGAAAAATGGGGCAGGATTTTTTTTTTGGTTAAGACATATTTAGATGGCATCGGGCACAAAGAAACCTTCATCTGCAGTACTCACAATTAGAGATCATGCTTTCAACAGGGATTTAACTGATTTATCCAGCTACTGGAAAACAATGATAACCCAACAGCATTTGGATTAAAAATAATAATATAAGAAGAGAGTTGAGTTAATGAAACTGGTGCTTTGTGTAGAATGTTTGACCAGAAATAACATAAGATTTTATTTTTCTCGGGCAACCCCAGAATGCATTCCAATTAGATTTGAGAATATGCTCCAATTAGCTCACAACAAAATACGTTATCCTTCTGTGCCTTAATCAAAACTGCAACTTTAACATCAGAGTTTTGTAGAATGGGGAAATCTAGTTAATGATGGATGCTGTTAATTATTGACTATTAAAAAACAGTACACAGTTTTTTGAAAACATATATCAACTTTAGCAATCATCTAGGAGAATCTGAAAAATCAGATCACCTCACAGATGGAGTCAAAATACCAAAACCGTCAAAACTTCTCTAACAGGAATGTGGAAATATGTTGATCCCACCCCAAACTGGACTCCCTGCATATCACTGGGTGAAAAAAAAAAAAGAATTCATCAATTTAATCTTAGATCATGATTCAGCATTGGTTTGTTGACTAACAATCAAATACTGTATCAGATTATCTAGTTCTGCCATTGTGTGTCACCTGTTTGGGAGGTGGGCTGTGTGACAGTCTCAGCTTTGATTGTCTTCTATAGAGTTAGTGATTAGTGCAAGAATTTCCTCTCTAAATGTTGTGAGGGTGTAATAATATATGGGAATGACCTTGGGAGATTGGGCCAAGAGACACTGCCAGGGTCAGATAAGAGACAGCATAGCTTGCAGCTGGATAGTGGATGGGGCAAGAGGTTTGCGAGATTGATGTCCACCTCGCGGGGTAAACCAGATAGGGATCAGTTGTATATGAAAAAAAAGGTGGGATAAAAATATTTTTTAAAAAACAGATTTGCTAATTCTACTTTATTGTAAAGCTACATTGACAGAATCTTACAAGTCTGAAACTACAATTCTCCCCCCCCAACTCCTTTACAGCCTGAGAAACTAGGGAGGGTCTCTTCTGAGCCTCTTGCCCCACCCGCTATCCAGCTGCGGCTATGCTGTCTCTTATCTGACCATTCCCTTGGCAGCATCTCTTCACCCAGTCCCCCAAGGTCTTTCCCACATACCATTACAGGATACACATTCCACCATTTTACAACCTCCATGCACAGCTGTTTAACTGAAATGCCGGTTGATGGTGATATTCAAGCCTGAAATTGCCACCATCTTGGATCATCTTAACCTAACTTTAAAGAAGCAAAGATACAATATCTAGGTTTAAAAAATGTCAGTTAAGGAGCTGGGCATGGAGAGAGTAAAATAGTTCCTCATGCATACTGACTGTCCAAGATTTCCAGTAAATTGAGTTGTGTGAAAATAGCCAATATTTAGTACAAATGGCAGTCCACTGAGAGAGTTGTCCTTACGGCAGAAGGAGAGGACAGAGCAGAGGGCTCCTTGCATTTACCTTGACATACAAATTGTGAAATTTGAACATGCCATGGGGAAGAAGTTCCAGAAAACTAAGGTTGGGTGAGTGTTGGTCTCCTACTGGGCTTAAGGTCCAAGGAAATAGTTGATCAAAGAGCCAATTATACAGCTCAGTCTCAAAATTGTCCCACTTCTTAGAGGTGATTTGGAAGGACAATTGAATAAAAGGAAGCTGTAGGTAGGGAATTTGTAGAAACCTAAGGAGAAAAATTGGGGAAAAGATACACCGCTGAGGTAGAAAGAACAATTTCTGAAGAAAAAGAGTGGAGGTGAGGAAGCCACCGGAAAGTAGCGTGGTTTAGCGAGAGATGAAATCCCTCTATGGCTAAACCTGAGGAAACAGTAAGAGATGTCTCTAAGATAGTAGAATTTATGCAAATCTAGACTTTCTTGAGGTTAAATCTGGCTGTGGGCCCTGAGAGCACTGTATTTAAATGCTTAAGGCAGTGTTTCTCAACTCAGCAACTTTAAGATGCATGGACTTCAACTCCCAGAATTCTGCTGGGGGGGGAATTCTGGGAGTTAAAGTCCTCGCATCTTAATGTTGCCAAGTTTGAGAAACACTGCTCCCCTGCATATTTGTGTCCATTCAATATATAGGTTGTATTTCAGAAGGATTGTGTTACACTTGAGCTACACTTCAATTTTCTGCATACTGTACTTGTGTCATTTAATTTGTTTGCAGTTCATGGTTAGAGTAGTCTCTCAGGACTGGGAAACGCAGAGCTTTTATAAAGATGTGGGAAATAATGTCCTTCTTCCCCAAAATAAACAAAATACGCTACCTCTTATGAAACCTATTTTCTGAATTGGTTCCATAATCCCATGACTGAGTGTATCTAAAATATTACTGAATAAACAATACAGATAAAACCTGAATGAGGCATTTTATTGCACAACCATAATTTCTACAACTCACTGAAATTATAATAGCTGAAACTAATCGGAAAGCTATGACCCCTAGTGGTTCAAGGCAGTAGGTTAAATTTTAAAAAAACTTTTTATTAGATTGAATAAATCTGATTATGACATTCTTGCTGAATCCAGCCTTGTGGTTTCATAGAACTGTCAGATTTAAAACACCAACTCATGAATAAATGAATAAATAGAATCATAAATGAAATACATGCCTTCCTTTAACAGATATAATAACAGATTATTATTGATTGTAACTGAGGTGGGTGGAGGAATAGGTGGAAAAGGAGCATGCCACTGTGAAGGCCAAATCAGGGCTTACTGTGATGGGGAAGGTGCCTGCCATCACCCAACAAACAGGATCCATCTTCAAATAAGACAAATCCATCTGGGAGTGCAAAAAAAAAAAAAAAGATAAAAGGACTAAGATTACTAGTTACTAATGAATGAAAAACCAATACGAAAATGACCCTAGAATAAGTGAGGATTAGGACTTCTTGTCTTCATTTCCTTATGAGAGAACCAATGTGGTGTAATGATTAAGGTGTTGGACTGGTCTTCCCTAAGCCCTGGAAATGCATTGGATGACTTTGGGCCAATCAGTGTCAGGGCCAACTTAACCCTAAACTGTTGTGGGCACAAAATGATGGGAGATCCCCACATAAGGTCTCTTAAGCTTTTGTGGGAAAGGGGGATATAAATTAACAAATGTAATTGTAATAGAAAAAAAATTCATGTGTACAGTAGAAATACCCCCTTTTCTTATATATTGTTTTGTGTAATACAATGACCCTTCACCATATGTGAATTTACCTTGCATGAATGTATCAGTGGAAAACTTCCTAAATACCAGTTTATGATTCCCAAAATTTGAATGCGTACAAGGTCACATTGTGGTATGATTGTTTTTTCCACAAGAGTGAGAAAACTAAGTGGTCTGATCTCATTGTCATTACAATGGTTCATAAGGGCATTGTTAGAAATGTGGAAGTGCATGAAGAGTTGCACATTGCTTAGAGACGGGAGTATAATAATGACCCCCAAACATATTATTAGAAGTGACGAGGTATGTGAAGAACTGTGTGTTGCTGTGCACTCTAAGAAAAACGTAAAGATTGATCAGGATTGAGGAGATGGTCTTGCACATAGACATCTTCAGGCTGATCCATTATCAGTGAAAAGTCCTGTCTCTTCACTAGTACATAGAAAGCCTTTAGTGGGAAATTATGAGAGTCTATGCTCCAGTGTCTTAAGATATATATCAGTTCTAAATGGGGAAGAGTTCAAGTTGCTGGAATTCCTCTAATCCTACTCCTTTCACTTCAATAAACTGTTAAGAAGATTCTGTGTGATTTGTACCTGGGAAAATAATTACTTTTAGTTGTAGTCTAGGTTGGTGTAGCTTGCCTGAAGGAGTAAGTAATATTGCTGGTCGTCGTGTGTGGCAAACGGATGTACTATTCCTACAATTTAAAAAAAAAAGAGGAAGCTGCAATATAACAGTAAGACAACATCAGCAGATCATGATGCAGCTCAAATATGCTAAGATTCTGTTAAACGCATTGGCTCACCGCAGGACAAAAAAAAATCTTGTTTTAAAAGTTCCTTTTCATCTACCTAACAACAACATTGCACAATTTCAGAATGTGACTGCTCGTGACTTCAATTTAAAAAAAAAAACCCTGCAACTAACATGATTTCATTTATTGTGGGTTATACTGTCCTGTATATACTATTTATGGATTAAAAAAAAAAAAACAGTTTGAAGGATTTTAACAGGTGGAATCATGATTTAGTTCATGATGTAGTTCTCCAATCCTATTTTTCTTACAAGGTCTTTAATATATAAACCGTGAATTTGCCACCTGAAAAGGTTTCAAGAATGAACCCTTGAGATTGTGAGAGATTACTGTATTCTACAAGTTTTATTCTCCTGCTTTTAAGGAAGCTGATTAGTTGCACAAACTGAAATGTCACAAATGATTGAATACACCATTTTAGATAGTTGTAAGCAGCCATGTCTATTTATTTATTTCCTTAGAGAACAAGACTGATCATAAAAACAAAGTTCAAAAATGTTATTTTTTTCTTTAATTTACTGCAATTAAAATTCATTTATTTATTTATAATTTTGATTTATAAATGAGTAATTAAAATTACATTAAATTACATTAAAAACCTGAAACAATAATGTGAAGGAGGCATTAGGCAGTTCTAAAAGCCATGGCTAACAATGAGAATTGTGACACTTTCTTAGAGGCTTCTGAGAATTGATCACATAGCAGTAGACTTATAATCACAGGAACAATTCAAATTATTGATAATTGGGGCTGTGAATTTGGGTGCCACCCATTAGGACCACAGCCGGCAGGTGCACTGACCTTCCTCATGAAAGGATTTCTTTCCTGTGCTCAAATACAGAGACTGAATCTGCATCACACGTGATATTAAAATGCCCAGTGTATACTGAATGATGATTGATGCCTATGTCAATAAATACTTTGAATAGCCGGTTACATAATAGGCAAAATAAGCATACGTGTTTCAGTATTTCATGCTTCATGGAATCTAATAATGCACTATCTTCCTAGGCTGGAGAACAAAGATTTTGTTTGTTTGTTCGCCCAACTCAAAGCATTGATTCTGAGCGGCATGCAAGATTAAAACAATGACAATTTCACAATAAAACTGCAGTGTCTGAAATCAAAGCAATAGCTCCAATTTATAAAAAAACCAACTTCAAGCTCACCTAACCCTCTGACCCAAATGCCAAGGGAACAGCCAGGTCTTTAATGCCTTATGAAAAACCAACAGGGTTGGGCCATTTGGATCTCCGGAGGGACGCCATTCCACAGGGCAGATACTGTCACAGAGAAGGCACGATTCCTGGGTCCAACAAGATGACATTGTTTGATGGAAGGGTCCTGGAAGATGCCTTCCCTGCTAGATCTGGTGGGACAGGCGGAAACGATGGGAGAGAGACTTTGCTGTAAATGGCCTGGTCCTGTGCCACGTCGGGCTTTATAGGTGAAAACCAGCACTTTGAATCATACCCGGAAGCCCACTGGAAGCCAGCGTACCTTGCAGAGGAGTATTACACAGGCATAATGGGAACCGCCAAAAACTGCCTGCATCTTAGACCAGCTGCAGCTTCTAAATGCTCTTCAAGGGCAGTCCCATGTAGACCGTATTACAGTAATCCAAACAGGAGGTGACAAAGGCATAGGTCGTCAGGAACATGTCTTAGTTATGAACAGGCAGAATTGGGGTACAAGACGAACCTGTGCAAAAGTCCCCTGGTCATGGCTGCCACCTGCTCTTCCATCAGGAGCCATGAGTCCAGGAGGACCCCCAGGTTGCACACCCACTCTAAGGAAGTGCCCACCTAGGAAAGGTTGAAGATGAAAGAAACATCTCCAGATCCAAGGGGACCTTGGAAACTTTTTTTTAAATCCTCTTTTTTTTTTTATCACGTCTTATATTATCTGTTAAACAGTGGTTTTAGAAATATATTTTTCCACCAAATGTTGTCATATAAAATACTGGTCTACAGCTGACCATTCTTCACTGAACCCTGCCTGCTCATCTGCTGAAATATTTTCATGTCCAACCCAGTTAAATAGCATTATCTTAATTTAATTACAATACCATAGTTCAGTGTTTTTCAACCTTGGCAACTTTAAGATGAGTGGATTTCAACTCCCAGAATTCCCCAATCATGCTGGGGAATTCTGGGAGTTGAAGTGCACTCATCTTAAAGTTGCCAAGGTTAAGAAACACCGTCTTAGTTAATTAAGTAAAATAATAATGACTAATTCACAATCTTTAATCTGCTTTTCCTAGCAGAAAACCTCATTCTTCAGCAAAGTCTTATTTTTATTCTTTCTGGGTTCTTCCTTGCCATGTAAGAGTTGCCACTATTGCCGCCTCCTTCTGTTCACTGATTAGAATCACATTTCAGAATAATCCATAGGCTTGTCCTTTTTCAAAATCAGAGGATTAACCCATAGACCAATGACACATGATAGATTGCAGCATTTTATTGCTTAAGAATTCTCCCGGGCTTGATTTATATGCTTTCCAAAACATAGCAAAAGGGTGTTTTTTTGTTCTATTACAGTTAACTGTCCATAGCTGTAAAGCTATAATGGGGGAAGGTAAGAGAAGAGGTTGTTGACAGATGGACAGAGTAGAAACAAAAGGAAAGAGAGAGAGAGGAAGGTATTATTTGTATATCAAAATAAAAGAAAAAAAACTAATCCTTTGTGATAAACCAAACATTAATTCTGTAATTAAGGTTAAGAGAATACTTTTGTTGACGTATTTCTTAACACAACAACTCTTACACTAGGTGTTCATACAATATTATTATTAAATAATGTTTTAATTGTCCATGATCAGCTTGTCCTCTCAGTAAACAGGAGACAGAATGTAATAAACCCATGCTTGTCTAAGCATGTGATCTTAAAAAATAAGAGGCAATAACATGAATGTTGCCCAATTTATGAACTCTTAAGTTTATCAGTTTGGCGATGGGGATAGAGAGATCTGAATGGATATTTATCCTCAAAATAAACATGGAACAAACTATGCCACGTCTGTCCAAATAAATCCCAGATTCAGCACCCAGTTATGTCAAGTCAACACCACCATAATAGAGTTCTAGCAATCATTTAGCATCGAGATAGGTTTGTCCAGGAACTGTGTTTGCAAGCAAAAAATAAATTAAACAATACCTTTGAAAATAAATAGACAAGCTTTCGGAATTCTGCTGAGATCACCATTTGCATTCTATACTAAACCTGTAGCAAAATTTATTGTCATATTAATTAATGAAGAGACACGCACGCTTTCAAAAATCAATGGATTTTCATGCAAATACAGCTTCATTTGGTTTTCATTTGGGCTGACTAAAAGTCTCCTCAAATACCTTCTATTTCAGATAGATCTATTACTGTTCTCTGAGATCAACAAGATTAATTTATATAGAGTGAGATAGAATAAAAAGTCTAGAATACAGTGGCTAGAAGCCAAATTAAAAAAGCACTAAGCGGAGCTTACTAACTGGGCTGCTCTGCCAACACCGTTTTGGGGAAGGAATGAAGGATGAAGACACTAATTTATATAGATTTTTAAACCAAATCAGCTTCCAACAACATAAGCTATAACATTTTCAATGAAAACCAGCAATGATTCCACGAGTCCCTCAGGACCCAGCTATGCCATCAGGCCCGGGGGTCCCAGAGGACCAAGGAGATCTTGAGATGGCTCCTTTATTCTGATTAACATTTATCCTCGCTTGTTTCTTGTGCTTTTTATATTTTTTTATAATGAATGTTTTATATATTTGTTTTTTAATTAAGTATTGTACACTGCCCAACAAGTGAGATGGACGACCATATAGATTAGATAGATAGATAGATAGATAGATAGATAGATAGATAGATAGATAGATAGATAGATAGATAGAAAAAGAAAGAGAGAAAGAAAGAAAGGAGAGAAAGAGAGAGAGAGAGAGAAAGAAAAAGAAAGAAAGAGAAAGAAAGAAAGAAAGAAAGAAAGAAAGAAAGAAAGAAAGAAAGAAAGAAAGAAAGAAAGAAAGAAAGAAAGAAAGAAAGAAAGAAAAAGAAATCAACACTAGTAAAAGATTCAGATTGCTTCTTCAGGACTGGAAATTTTGCATCCTCTTGGAGAAGAAGTGAGCAGGTTCATGGCTAAGCTCCATTCTAGACCTTCAGAATAATTACATCAGAAGTCATTTAATTTAATTTTAATTTAATTTAATTTAATTTAATTTAATTTAATTTAATTGCTGGATCCATGCAACATGCTAAACTGTAAAGGGGATCGTTGGTTTTGGTTGTAATCCCAGCCATTATGGTTTGGATGCCATGATTTACATGTCTTGGCATATTGTGTAAGCCCATCTGTTTGTTTGTTTTTTCAGAAACCCACTGTTAAGAGCAATGTGTAAGTCAGATATGTTGGAGAGAAAGTTAATTTGTACATTCAACTGGATTTTTGTTTAAAATGGCCAAATTGAAGAAAGTTGGTACAGAAGATCCCATTTAAACAAAATACTGTTTCTCTCTGCACATTACTAGCTATTAACTAGAAAGATTCAACTTTTTGTGACTGGGTTTATACACTGAGATAAGCCTTAGTGTGCTTTGCTTGACTAACATAATGCTAACCTATCAAGGGCTGTTTCCATATCACCAACATTTCCATATCCCGGTCCTTACAAACCAGTTTAAAACCATCCTGGTTGTAGATACATGTCTGTATGTGTGCATGTCTCCTTCTTACAGAAAATAGCATGAGCTATTCACCTCTTCTCCCTTAGTTGACCAAGAGAAAAAGGAAGGGAATACCATCCAATTGGTGCACCCATTCTCAGCTACCACCCATCATGGAGAAACAAAAATTCCCCACTTCTGCAGAACCCTACAAAGAAATAAAATGAATTGCTAGCAGCAACCCTCCCCCCTAAATTCATGTTTTTCAGGAACCACGTTATAGAATACATGTAATTGTATACCTTGATATGGTGGTTTGCCAAATCTGAGGGGTAGTTTTGAGTGAAGTTTTGGAAGGGAAGATTGATTAGAAAAACCGTAAGCAGCAGCAACAAAATTATTTCACTGTGCTGTCAATCCTGTTACATTAAAAATATTTCATGACTTGCATGAGTAACAACATGTTGACAATTTTGCAACTGGGTTTTTTCCTCAATAGTTCTGACTAGGGGAAGAAAAGAAGTGGTAAACAATGCATACGCAAATAGATATTGATATGCTGAACCTCTACTTGTGGACAGGAGACTAATGGCTAGTGTTAGCCCAGAAGCTGGGAGGCAGGATGAGGTAAGAATTTCTGCCCATAGAAAAAACTGACTACCTGTAAGGACCATAGAATCACACTATGAATTTCCTCACAAAAACTGGTATCTTAGGAAAGCAAAATTAGTATAGTTATCATCTTAGCTGTGAGTGCCAATTAACTGGAACAGAGTCAGAAATAAATTGACTCAGCTCCCCAAAACAGATGATATTGTGAGGACAATTGGATCTACAGCCAATCCAGAAGGATGCTACATATTGATCTGGAAATGCCAAAGATTTCCTTCGTGAATGAGATCCGTTGATATCACTGAAGAAGACTGTAAGGTCAAGCTAGGGAGCCCCAACTTAATGTAGTTATCTATTGGTCGTGAGTACTTAGAAGTGGCCGCAGAGCAAATCAAAACTAGAAGAGAAATCAGAGGACATACATGAGACTCAAAGAATTTGTGGACAAGAAGCAATCTTTTACTAAACCAGAGTGAGTTAATACCAATGAGCTCAAATGTTTCTGTGGCTGAAACTGGGGAAGGTGATAAAACTGTTTCCCCCCATCATTTATAATTCTATAAATTTAATTTGATAACTACTTTGCATTATATCACTACAATAAAAGTCCATTGGAGTTGGGGCAACTAATAAATTTAAATAAATAATAATAAAAATCCAGCACATTGATTTAAGTGGACCAAGTACACATATTCTGTTATAACATGCAGGTGTACTTATTTTGCTGCGTGAGAGGACACAATATACTGTACAATATATGTTTTTGGACAATACTTCTCCAAACTTTTTCCTGTTGGTTGGGAACTCTGGTACTGGAGTACCATAAACACAAAATTGAGGAAGGCTGGTGTAATATATGATGCCTTTACAAACTGATGGTCCTCTGTTGTGGAATAAAGTGCTGTTGAAGTTAAGGGTTGCCCCCTCCTTATTCCAAATTAGGAGGGGGGCTCTAAGTGTTTCTTTTCACCCAGGATTTTATTGCTCTTTTATGCTGACTGTGTAAAAGCAATAAATAAAACCATGATTTACAAATTGCAGTGACTATGTTCATCCATTGTGCTAAGCCACAATGTGGTTTGTTGGGTTTGGCTTAACTTTGATATCATGATCCAGCCAATCATGGCTTATTCAATAATCTCAGTTCAATAAATCAGTTAAATAAATGATGGACAACTGCAGTGTGCAAAGCTGCCCATTGTCTCCTTTCGGTCTTTTAAATCTCACAAATACAGGATGTACCCTTTTTTCCCCCTCTTTTAACTCAAAAGCTGAAATTCTGTTCATTTAGGATGTACTCCTTTCCCTCCTTAAAATTATGCTGTGATTTGAGAAAAGGGCAGTGCTTTCCCTGAGTCATCACTACGAAGGAGGAGAAGGCAAGGTGATTAATACTTCCCACTAGTTAATTTCAGTACCTTCTTCCAGGCACTTTTAGGACTATTTATCTGCATTTATCCCACAGCCTGTGTGAATAAATGCTGTATTTTTAATTTCTTTATGGCAATGCTTGAGATCTCAGAGGGGGTTTTATAATGCATCTTAGTAGGTCAGAGACCTCGTTATGTTGTGATATGAGGTAGTGGGCATGTGAAGCAGGGAGGTTTGAAGCTGATGCTTGAAAAATCATTAGGCTTTGAAATAGTTAAGGGATTAGAAGAAAAATACTGGTCATTAAAAGGTCTGTGGGTGAAAGTTCTAGACAGGATGTTAAAACAAAAAAGATCAATGTGACAATTAAACAGTGAGACTTGGAAACAGGACAGTGGCCAAAGGGCAGTTGAATGTGGGTGAAGACAATAGCAGCATCACAATCACATACTGTACATGAAAAATGGGCAGAACTTTGATTGCATCGTCATGGCCACCATCTTGATTTTTTTTTACTATACCCTGAAGACACCCCTGAATAGGAATAGCTGCTCCAGGAAACCTGGTTGGAATAAAACAACTGATCTGAGGTAGCAGGAGCCTATGTCTGCAAGGGTGGTAAATCTACAAACAGACGGCAGAACAGGGCATAAGGTGTACCGCACCTGTATTGAATGTCTGGAATTCTGCTAGGACAGAGGTTACAGCAATCTGGTTTTGGAGAAAAAATATTATAACCCAAGATGCATGAGACCCGCATGTCTTGAAGTTGTTGCACAAATGATGTGAATTTTGTAATTTGCATGATTCGAGTTCTGTGTCACGATGCAGCTGATACAATTACATAATACGTGTCATTTGCATGATGCTGTTAATGCGTTCCCCTTCTCCCTAGATGCCCATGAAACATTATGGTTCTGTTTGTGTGCAGTTGAAGGTAATCTTTCTTCACAACTGTTCAATCAAAATGTAAAATTATCCAACTTGAAAGAATGTTTATCATGCATTTCTCAAGCCCCTGTATTTTCTTTCTATTTGAGTGATGCTTATTACAGACATTTTCTTAAGAAAGGTTCTTTACATAATACAAAAGACAAAAAAACAAATGGTAATAATTGCCTTTCCTGAATCACTCCGCTGCATAAGAGAGCATGAATTAAATCACTAAATCAATGATTCTTTTCTTCCCTCTTTTCCAGGGCTCCGGTTACATCCGTCCTCCATTTCCAATAACCCGTTCCACTGTTACATAATCATATAATTGCGCTGTCTGCATAAAGGCAGAAGGAATCAGCAGAGCTTAACGTTAGCAGAAATGATGTTTAAAATCTTTAGGAGGAAGCATGCTTAATTGTCACCGAATGTTCGTTTAGCAGGACACACTGAACCACAAACTGATTTACCTTAGCATGTCCTGCTACCTCGGTTTGTGGGGTTAATTTATGGTTTGGTCTATTGAGTGACCTTATAAAATGAGATTGAGTAAAAGCATGGTTTGGCTAAGCATGGGTAACTTAGCTTTGCAAACTGCTGAGAGATACTAGGTGGACATGATAGTAGAATGAAGTACCCTAACAAGAGTACTTTATACTTGCATACTTTTGTTACAGATTATCTTTGCCTTGCCTTGTTTGAGTAAAAAAAAATCACCAAGAAAACTTGACAATTCGACTTTCCAGTGTATTATGCCCAGTGGATTCAAACTCTACAAATGAGTTTCTATGCCAGAAACATCTTCTTTCAAATATCAGACTTTAATGATATGTTCTCTCTTGCAAATTCCCAGAAATCTCACATTTGGTAATGCAGATCTGGTCTATATGTGCAGGATCCTAGCAAAGAATGCGGTCCATTGTTGAAATTAAGGAAATTTACTGTCATATTTCTCTCCTACATTTCAGCTATTTAAAAGAGTATCTTCTGTCTTTTAAATAGTGATTTGACCCACCAAGTCCTTGATACCTTCAAGTTGTCTTCATGTTCTCAAGGTTGAGAAACACTGGGCTAGAGGAATCACAATCCTATCCTTCACAGGTTTTTGGACCAAACCTTATCTTGGCTGAGAGACAGGTATTAAAGACTTGGTGGGTCAAATCACTATTTAAAAGACAGAAGATATTTTATTATCTGCCAGCAATGCTTTATCGTTATCTGTAGTAGATAGGAGAAATGCATCAATCTCCATGCAGAAAACAGTAATATTTAGAATCTTGGTTCTCCTCACCCTCCCAAAAACTCAGCCATTCAACTAACAGTTGCCATCGTTGAATAAAGGAATATCAGAAGGGGACTGCAGAAGCAAAGCTTAAAATGGAAAGCACATCTATTCATCTGAGTATGGTCAAAGTTGACTGACTCCTGGCTCCCTAGAATTCATTAGTTCAGCTATACTAAAATGCCTGTTACCAAACCCTGCTGCTTGCAGTATGAATGTGATTCTTATCGCTGAGTAAGAAGTAGAGCAGCCAAAAAGTTATTGCTAAGAAAAAAACCCAGAGAATAGAAGCAGAACTCAGCGGGAAAGGATGCTTTTATCTGGAAAAGCAGACGGACTGTATGTTTATATATATTCTAATACATTAAAGGTATGATTCCATACTTCTTAAGTAATTGTTGTTTAACTGAAAAATCTCAGGCTATTTGGTGAAGAGGAAAGATGGTGTTAGAAGGCTGAACCATCTTTAGCTACGGAAATTCCTGAATATATATTACCATATTTGGGCTGCAAAACCACAGATGGTCACTAGGCTGCATCAAATCTTTGTTACTCTGCTGCTATCTGGTGGTCAATTGGATGTTCGCTGCCTAGATATGATAGCCTTAATATTCAGTAATTAGAACTGCCATTTGAAATCTGAAGTCCTGCAGTTTGCAGGTCTGACCCGATTTTCTCTGTTTGGGCTTTGGACTTTAGTAGGCTTGCTACTAATCTAACAGAATTCTAAGATTCTCACACTACAGAATTGCCACCAAACTGCAGTAGAAGTAGTAGAAGATACCCAAGTATGTGCCCTCAAGTATGTGCCATGGAGCCAGTGGCAAAGCAAATTCTGATATTGTTAATCTTTGTTGCTGCTGAATAAGAATTATTATTTCCTTACCTTAGGAAAATTCGTTGTGCTCAAGAGAAACTGATCCCTGAGAAGGCTTACTTTAACTGAAGGACATAGAAGCCTGGGAAACTGATAAGGTCTATAGAATGTGATATTGTAAGAATGTAGGTGACTACCCTTGGAGACAAGAGAAATAAAACTGTTAGGGACAGATTGGTTGTGGGCATTTTGGATAAGAATTTCTTTCAAAAACTACAGATGGAAACTGCATTAATATTAAAAGAGGCTGTGCAGATTATAAGAGAAATTGATCAAGAGCCTGGTTTAAGACCAAGGAACTTTAATGGAGAAGTTGTTGGAAGGTCCTAATTATCCAGAGAAGCCTACAGAGAGGAAAGGAGCAGAAAGCCACATCAAACAAGGCAACTTTCACCAAGCCAAATGTCCCAGGAAGACTGCAAAATATCACAAGTATAAAAAAATGGATCATCTTGATGCTGTTTGTCCTACCTGAGAGGTAAGGAAAATTGCAAAACAAACATGGCAATAACAATTAGCATTTATCTTTGGAACCATTCTGCCTCACCTCTAACAAATCACTGCTGCCTTTGCAGCAGGAATTTACATAGTCCAGGTTCTTTTAACCTGATACAGAGGTAGAGAATTTGAGTTTAAATTATGTGTGTTCTGTGGTCAGAGAAGGAAGCCTTCGAGTAGTGTACTGTATGGAAGAACTCTCCAATGCAGCCTTAAAAGAAACAGAAATCTTAAAGATCCTTTCAATAAAGAAAAAGGTTAAGGAAGAAGAATTCCATATGTAGTTCATACCACCAAAAAATATCAATTCCACTGCTTCCAGAATTAAAGTAGAATCAGAATTATACAGTGTGGACTAACTGAAATGATCACTGAACTAACAGTTGGAATGTACACCAATGGTACCAGGATCCAAGTAAAAATTGTGCAGTTGTGTACGCACATACTTGAAGCAGCTGAACAGAACTATGAAAAGAGAATTACAGCTTCTGATTATGACATTTTTCCACAACTTTCAGGTACTCAAATATTTTCACTGATTGGTGCTGCTTATGGATTCTGGCAGATCTCTGAAACTGAAATTATGCCAAATTAAATATTTTTATTACATTAGTAAATTTTAAGATAGATAGACAGGCAGACAGACACTGTAGATTGATTTATGGCAGTCCTGATTTATTCCAAAGGGAAAGATCTGCACCAACAGCATCTGAAGAGCATTTTTGGTGTCCATGAATTTACTCTTACTAAAGATATATGTGACCAGAGCATGATCCTAGAAATTATAAAATCCGCAATCCATATTGTATACATCAACATGGAATAAACTAATTCCTCTGTTTCCTTACCTAGATTATATAGATTTTTGGTCATGGTACAATACCTTAGAAGATCTTTATCACAATTAGAAGAGTTTCTGCACCCTGTAAGTGAACTGATCCAAATGGATATTGTTTGGGAATAAACACATTTAACTCCTGCTTCACTGAGTATATTGCATTTCATAATATTTCTCCACCTTTGAGTAATAAACTATAAGTAATCCACAATTATACAGTAAATATCCCTGAAATAAAACCAATGAAGGGGCAAGTTTGTTTCCAAGTCTGGCACTGGGATTTGTAGTTATCAGCCCATGACTTAGTTGTACTGTGATAATTAAAAGCCTCAGGCCATTTTATAAATAACAGCTGGGAACACTCATTTTACTAATCTGGAACACATTAAACTGGTAATATCACTGCCTCTGCTTTTTGCATTTCATTTTTTTCTCCCTCTATACTAGGAGTGTGCAGTTTCCATTGGCTCGAGGGCCGTGTCAGGCTTTATGGGGTGTGTGCATATGTGTGTGCTTGCATCCTTGCCAACTAAGAAAAATTAAGGATAAAATGCTTCTGATGAAGGGGTCCCTAATCCACAAACTCTTAAGCCATAATAAATTTACTACCCCTTAAAGTATTTCATTAAACCTGTGTAAGAGCTACCTGGAAGAAGGCAGTGGCATACCATTTCTACACTGTTCCTGAGAAAACTATATGGACGTCCATAAATTTACCAGGAACTGAGATTGGATCAAAGGATATAATAGGGAACTACCTATGGGTCTTAATCAAGCTAACCAACCACTAAATCTGGTTCTTGGGGCTTTGAGTGACACCTTTTTCTTTCTACCATGGCCCATTCACACCACTGCTCTGTTCCTTCCACATATTTTCCTTGGGGTGCAATGGTGGGATATGGTGAAACTAGCAAGAGCTGGTCCTGGAATCCCTCCTACAGGGTCCCTAGGAGGATCTGCTCTACTATGCCTATCCTCACTTTTATCCCCTCAAAGGGAGCATATGCAAAGCTAACAGAATCATCAAAGTCCAACCAATAAATTCCATGATAGAAAGAATGATTAATCCATCGCTTGTCTTCTCCAATAGGTTTAAGATGCAGGAGGATATGGGAAATAAGGGTTACCCATGTCATCTCTATGGATGCAGCAGAAGCATAACCACATCTGTTTTATGGGAAAGAACATTTATTGTTTCTGGAAGTAGGCTAGGATCTTGCAGAACCTGTTACCTTGAGCATTTTCCCCATTGCTATATAAGTCCCACTCAAGATAAGTCTCTAAATTTTGCTGAGCATTGTATGGAACAGTACTCTGGCTAGGTTAGGACAATCTCTTTATTGTTTGAGATTAAAACTGATTAAAAATGGCTACAGAATAATGTACTTAATGTTTATATATAAAAGCCCAGCTTTTGTCTGCTCCCTGTCTCTAATGTACCATTTTAAATGTCCTTATTTTTTGGCTTTGGCTATTTTCCTTTTTGTTATTGCATATTACTTTTTAAAACCTATTTTTATTTCATTTTTCCCCTTCCTTTTTGAAGTATGGGCATTTAGCCTGTTTTACTGAGGAGAACAGTTGCCCTTGGTCTCTATACCAGATTGAAGGAGTGGGTGTTTGGCATGGTTAACTCTTACAATGAGCAGCTGTATATGTGGAAATCAACGGATTTATCTCTCTTTTGTAATAATTTTATTAAATTTTTAAACAAGAAAGAAATCAACAGATTTTTCTCAATCAGAAAAAAAATCAGATGTTGTAAGAGGATGGCTGTGAAAGAAAAAAATGCTGTGCTGTTTCCTCTCATTTCCTTTCACCTGAAAGCTTAAGAGTAGCCCCACCCTGGAGAAAAGGAAGTCATTCCCTTTGGAAGGAATGCAGCTGTTTAAAAAGGGAATGAGCTTACTTGCTGAATTTGAAAGTGTCAAAAGAGCAAAAGCTAATGAGCCCAAGAAGAAGAGTTAGAAAGAAAAATGCTGGAGGAGCAAGGAAGGAAGGAGCCCAAAGATGCTGTTGGAGAAAGGAACTTGCAACCAGCATTGTGTAATTGTGTTTGTGTGTGTGCTATGCAGGGCTGCTGAAGAATTCCCCTGCAGCAGAGGAAGGGAGGAAAGAAAGGCCTTGGCAGTCAGAGAGCAGACTCTGGAAGAAAATGACTACAGCAGACCCAGCCAATGCTTGAATAAGGAGAGCTGAAGATGATGATGGATGGTGCTAATGTTAGCCAGGTGGGAACTGCAGAAAAGTTCTTTCTCCACCAGGAGCATCAGAAAGCCCAGAGCTGCTGGACTGTGTCCCTAGAGAGGTGACCAAGCCAGAAGAAAGAGAAAGGGAGAGTGCCAAGTACTCAGTGTAAGGAAGACTCAGAGGCTAAGCAGAAGTCTCAAGGCTGGGCTGATAGTAGTGCAACCATAGTCAACCAAAGCCTACAGACCACCATACAGAGCCAACAGCTAGCTATACTAGCAGAAGCCAAGACATACTAGGAGCTCCCCACCTAAAGAGAGAAGGAGCAGTACAGCTGAACAGAGTGCAAAGGGGAAAAAAAGACCAGGAGAGAGAAATAGCAAGGCCAGAAAGGTATGGTAAACAAGGTCCTGTAAAACCTGTAGAATGAAGGCCACAGCTTAAGGGAGCCAGGAAGTGTGGCTATAGTAGCAGTTGTGGAACATCCAACAGGTACAAAGAGCATAACAAGCCAGAGCAAGCCAAAGAAATGGTCAAGCCAGAGTGGGCCAGATGAATCAAGTGGCCCAGAGAGGCAAGTCAGAAGAGCCAATGTCAAAGAGTGTAACTCTAGAACTAAAGTCAGAAGAGCCAGAGGAAGCCAGAGCCAGCATTACAAGAAGTGATACTGGTGGTGGTGATGTCAAGCAACATAGGAGCTGTTACCCAACCACCAGGATGATCAAGTACAGCTGAGTCAGCAGACAACAGGCCAGTCCAGCAACAAAATTAGCTGGAGAGAAGTAGTTGGTGGTATGTAAGGCAGAGACCAGGATAGAGGAAGTTAATATAATGCTGAAGCTTGTAATAAAGAAATAAGGTAAAGGAAAGAGAATAGAGCTTAGGAAATCAAAATAGTCTTTAGAAATAGACATAGGACAGAGACATTGGTCATAAATTATAAAATGGAGTAGGCTTTATTTTTTTTAGTAATTTTTTTTTTCATAATAGAACATTTTCTAAGATTTGATGTGTGTGCATCCTGCTTGAGATCTGTACTGTCTTGAACCTGTCACAGATGTTTAACCAAATGTCTCATTTTAAGATATGAATGATGCCTCTCCCTTTACTCATTATAGGAATACTTCTTGAGTACAGGTATTTATTCTTTATTTACTGAACTTTTCTGGCCAATTTATAATTCTAATTATCTCTATGGATTCCCTGTTGCTTCATTATCAGATACAAAAAGGAAATATATAATTCTTGTTATTTGTTAACTATATAGAAGCTGTTATTATGTATAATTATATCTCACATTTCCTATGAATAACCACCACATGTGAGTCTCCCAAAGTGTCACATTTTAACTTCACAACAAACTTGCATGGTAGCTTGAAAGAATCCGGCTGGATTTTGTAGAGAAATCAGATGAATTCAAACTTTACTGAGATGCATGTTAATCCTATTTAATATATTCCCAAATTGTTAGGTATCTTTAATGGTTCTTTTAAATTGTAGGATTCTTTGTATCTGTGCCAATATTCTGTCATTGATTCCCCAATACATATATTTTAGGGAGATGCACCAGCTCAAGGATGTTTATTAGTTGTTCACTTCTGCTGCTAAAAGCAGGTCAACTTGTTAAAATAATAGAGATTGGTATTTTGCATGCCAATGCTATGTTGCATTTTAAAGAACGCTGCTGTACTTTCTTCACACTTTGAATGATACCCATGTCTTCCTTCTTGTTATCTGGCATTTTTATCCGTTGTAAAGAAATTATCCCTCTATAGTTTGGGGTCTTTAAAGATATGTGCGTGTTTGAACTGCCTTTGATTTGTGTTCTATGTAAGATCCATGTAACCTTAAAGCTCTTGCTGTTGGCTTTTAGGTGCAAGAGACCAATGACTGATTGTAACCTGTTCCATTTAGAAATAATAAAGTGATAGTTGGATCCCCTCCAGTTGTTACTATTTCTTGTGTGAGTTTCCTGCCACATCATGATAACGTATAGTTTGTCAACCATAGTTCATTGAATAAACAACATTTGGCTGGTTTTATACATATGATTAAGGTAGGAACTGTAGTTCACTAATCATAGCAGCTAGTGCAATCACATTACACTGTGTGTTTATCTTGTGTACAGGTAGTCCTCGAGTTACAACCATTTGTTCAGTGACCGAAGTTACATTGGTGCTGAACAAAGGGACTTATGACCAGTCCTCAAAGTTCCAGCTGTTGCAGCACCCCAACGGTCATGTGAACAAAATTTGGGTGCCTAGCAACCAGCTTGCACTTCCAACCAGTTGCAGCATCCCACAGTCACGTGATTGCCATTTGCTTCTCCCAAGCAAAGTCAATGGGAAGCCAGCAAGGAAAGTTGCAAGTTGCTGGGGTAAGTCTTCCCTGCCCCAGGTCTTTCTTCACTTGCGTGCACCATGCCCTCCTTTCCCCCTTCGCTCACACACACCCCGTGCCCTCTTTCTGTGGTCTTTCTGCACTTGCACACACATACGCACAGACACTATACCCTCTTTCCTTGGCCTCCTTGCAATCACACACATGCACACACATACCCTGCAGCCTCTTTCCACGACCTCCCTGCGATCGCATGCACCCTTTGCCCTCATTCCCAGGCCTTTCTGAGCTCCTGCCACACTGAGCACCCCCTCCCCCACTCATGCATGGCCTACATTGGTCCTCCCAGGGCCTCCCCCACCTCCCTGAGGCACCCCCATGCTCCTTACCTGGGACTCCCTCCACTTCCCATTTAATGACCCACGTGCCTTGGATTATGACAATAACTGGGACCACCTGGACTGACATCACTAAGTGATGCGGTCATATAATGTCACACTTTACGACTACATCGTTTAGCAACAGCAGTCCTGGTCCCAATTGCTGTCATAACTCGAGGACTACCTGTAAAGATAAAGATAAAATTTGATTTTTATAACCTCTGGTAAGATTGGTCTACCTCCCAAAGGGAGGAAGAAGAAAAAAAGGCCAAAACCCCTAGTCATATACCTCTAAGCTACATAGCCAGAAGACTGCAAAATAAAATTTATGTAATGTTTCTTTTTTAAAACTTTTAATTGTCAGAACGATAGCATAAGTTGTGGGAGCCCTATCTCTTTCACATGCCATGTTAATTGGGAACTATCAAGCCACCACTCCAAAACAAAAACTGGGGCCAGAGTAGAAAGACACAGAGGACTTATAGGAGAGAAGGTTTTGTACTTTTTGGGCTCAACTGTTTATTTAATTGCAATGATAGCCAATAGCAACCCATCTCACATCTTTGGGTGATGCACATAGGGTTAAAACCAAAGAAATATACAGGTAGTCCTCGTTTAGCAACCACAATTAGGACTGGCAACTCAGTTGCTAAGTGATGTGATCACTAAGTGGAAAATCAACTATGCTTACGATTTTACTTCGGCTTTCCTTTTTCTCCACTCCCCCACCTTTGGAACGCTCACCCAGGTGCTGCAATAATTAGCAAGAATGGAATTAATGTTTGTACTGTGTTTACATTCATTGGAGAGGAAGGGATTATGAGAGAGTAAGCACACAATAGGGAATACGTATTCAAAGGAATGTGCTCACGTCAGCTGTTTGCTTAGCATGCTCGGGGCTGAGAGTCATGACCGTGCTAGACAAACAGGTGGCTCTAGTGCATTCCCTTCCATGTGTATTCCCCGTTGTGTGCCTGCTTATTCTCTTGTAATCCCTTCCTCTCCGATCTTCACTCTGCGAGGGGGGAAAGAAAGAAATATGGGTCAGGCACGGGAGAGATTACCTAAAAAGATGACTTGTTTAGGCAATTTCTCCTGTGCCTGACCCTTTTTTTTCTCCCCCTCACAGAGCAGAGAGATTGATTCCTGACTCTTTTGCCTTCATTTCCAAAGCAGCACAAATTAATCTTCCTTTTTTCTTTTATGATGAGCCTTTGTAAATATTTTTGTAAACTATGGCTAAAACTTGTAGATTTGTTTATTTAAAAGGATTAGTGGGCATGTAGTGATTCCCCACAAATTTGGGTTCAGATTGCAAAAACAAAGGCAACAAATTTTATTTGGCCAATCTGGATGTGTTTGGCAGCCCTTGTGTAAACTGACACACATCTGTTCCCACTGGTTTTTGGAAGAACATGTCAAAGTGAGAGACATTTCTCCTACCTATAGCTCCTCCGTTTGCCAACAATAGTCCTTGAAAAATGAGCTCTAGCGTAATTGACCAACAGAGGACTTTCCATCATTAATTTTATTTTCTTCTGCTTAACTATTGGCATGCAACTCATGAATGCATCAATCACTTTTCAGGCCTTTTTCAATCAAGATAAGTTGTTTTTGAAATCAGAAAGAAGTAATTATTTTTGCATCTGACAGAGTGTAGGTTTTCCTCCAGTAAATTCATAATGCAGTGGTCATAAAGGTGGTCAGAAATGTGCAGATACAGAGTAATAGAATAAAATTATACAGTGCCTAAAGGCAAAACATAGTCCTGACTCATCTATAATGTTAAGGTTTTGATTTTTTTTTTAATTCATAGGTTTGTGAAGTGATAGTTGGGTTGATAACTTTGGCTCAGCATGTCTTAATGTAAACCATGTTATAATCAATGAAACTAGGTTCCAGGTTTTCAGTCAAGGAGGATGAGCAGTTTTTGGTCTGTTATAAATGGTTCTGCTGCTCTTTAATTTATTGCTAAACAATTTATAGTTGGAGTGGATTGTAATGAGACCAATTTTTCTGGATGATAAAATTATAAAAAAGTATTGCAAATGTCTTCCCCCAGTTGCTCCATCACCATAATTAAACATAGAAAATGGCTCTACCAGTGCAAAGATGTTGGGGAAAGGATGTTTTTAATTTTTATTTGCTTTGTGGTTTTTGTAATGTGCTCATTTCTTTTCCATGTTACTGTTTTCTAACTTCTTTAGAAAACTTAATGACATTAGCCAGCCATTTTGGGTGGAGGGAAATAGGTTATTAATCTTGAAATGTAATAGTCTGTAGCTAAAGACAATGGAAAGAATTCTTTCAGTTAATTGAAACAGCTTTGAAAAATGATAAAAGAAATATCACGTGTTTGAGGGTAATAGTTCCTCACATTCTTACTTTTTTCCTTGAAGTTGGAAGAGAAAGCACTACTCAATTCTGTTGAAGGCTGTCATAAGATCTGACTCAGGACATGAAAAAGGTCATTGATTAGCTGCATTTCCATAACATCCAAATATAGTAGGTTAAAGAATTCCTCTGGGTTTATTTCATCTTAAAAAGAGGAGCTGGGAATGGGGGTGGTTTGTCTCACTCTTCACCTGGCTACAAAAACCTTTGTTCCGGTCCGTAATTCAAAGAAATTACGTTAGTTTCCCGATCAATAACTGAGTTAGCAGCTGTCTGACAGAGTAGAGTTTGATATGCATAGCTTGCTCGGTTTTCTCCTACAAAAACCCATCTGAATTATGCTTTTAATGAATAATAAAAGAAATGCTGAATTATCAGAAAGAAAACAAATGTTTGCAATATGTATCTTTAGGGAAATTCAGTGGAACGTGCCCCTGTTAACATTGTGAAAGGCCTGGAATGTTGTTTTGAAGCTCCCTTCTCTGCATATAGACACTCAAAACCCATCTTGACAGCAGAATTAAGAGAACACTATATTAAAATTACTATCTGTAAAACTAAGATTTATGATTGTTTAACTTGCAAAATATTAGACTCCTCTCTTGCAAACTCTTGTCTTTTTATAACTCATATACTAATAATTATCAAATGACACTTCTCTCCAAGGATCCCATTCTAAAGAAGGAAGACCTAACCATGACAGTCTTGTCTGCAGCACTGGAAGCTGTAATTTGTTTTTAATTAGGGAGTAACATCCTCACTGCATAAAATCTGTGCAATAAATTACAGCAGAAAGACAATCTCAGGAGCCCAGCAGGTCAAAACATAACAAACCAGATCTAGCATTGATATTAGGGATAGACATGGAACAGGAAAAAAAAAAGTTTCAAAAGAATTGAAAGCCAGAACATATTAATGGTTCTGGGTTTTAATGAAAAGAAAATCCAGAGCAGATCTTACACAGTGAGTAGGGCAAAACTAGTGCACCGTGCCTTTATTGGTTTAATAAAGATTACGGAGACCATTATGTAAATAGCCAGTGGAAAGCTTCTGTGTCATCGGTGATAATTCCTGAAGCTCCTAATCTAAAGCCTATACAGCATCATCTAGAGTGCAATGGTCCATGAGTTCACTTCTCAGTAGAGGGTTTGAACCCCACAGAAACAGACCTGACTATGTGAGTCTGATAAGTCCCAGTAAAGATGAAACTGGCCATGTACTGCCTCCTGGTGGTCTATGTAACTTAACAGTGAAGAGTTTCCCCTCCTTACCAACTTAGAAAGAAACCTTTGAATAGATCAATGTTTCTCAACCTTGGCAACTTTAAAATGTGTGGACTTCAACTCCCTCTGCTGGCTGGGGAACGCTGGGAGTTGAAGTCCACACATCTTAAAGTTGCCCAAGTTGAGAAACACTGGGATAGATATTGTTCTACAGGGGGTTGCCTTTCAAAACCACTTGGAAGCTATAGCTGATTCAGAGTGAATATAGTGACACTGATGAAAATGAAACCATCTACATTTCCATGTAGTACTTACCTTTGAAAATAAGTCTTTTGGGGATTGTTCCATTAATAATCTAATCATGAACATTTGATTACTTCTTCCATGAGCAATAGTTTTTCACAGATGGGTCCATGAACATGCCTGGTCTTTGAAGTCATGGTTTTTAATAACGTCTAGTTCTAGAATAGGCTTATTGTTCCCATCTTTGTCATGGGATGACTGTATTATAACACAGTCTGTGTTGCCGAATAGTTGTCACTCTCTCCAACATCCACCAAAGACTGTGAAATGCAAAGCTTAAATAAATAACAAAGAGGTAATAGAATTAGTGGGCTTTCTTACTACTCTCTCCTTCTTCACTGGTTACCACAAAGTTAGAGTATATTTAAACTACATTGATATAAGTAAATCGTTCAACAAAAGACTGTATTTTTGCAGATCAAAATACATATTATATAAGGCAATAAGATCCTCTATAACTGTTTACTAAGAAACCAACAGATCCAGATTTGGATTTTCAGTTCTTCTGGACAAAATAAACCATTGATAGAATTCGACAAACACAGAGTTTTAAAAATATTAGTTCAGCAGGTGAGGGAGGCAATAAAAATTCTGAGCTCTAGCAAGGATAAATAAGTCTGTTATGAAATTTTTAGGAACCAGACATACAGCACTTCTCACAGCAAACAGACTTCTGAAAACTCATTTTCTTTAGCACAGAAGGAAGACCTATGACCTGTAAATATATATCCTCAGAATAGGATACATCTTTCCATTGTTGGTCAGTTGCAGATATTAGGGTTGTGCAGGACTCTAAAAGGCTGCTGTGTAATCTTGGGGGAAGATGCAGCTGCTTTAATGAGTTGCAGAGAGGTGCTGCATCCATGCACCTGTGTGTTCTAAAGCAGCTTTTCTCAAGAAATGTAAAGCATGCTGCACACTCCTAGTACTGTAGATACATGCAGAACAGTGCCTCATTAGATAACAAAAAAAAATGAGACTTATGCTACTATTGTTACTGGGAAAATTTTCCTATCAAAAATACCTTTAATACCTTAATTTAAACCAGATATTGCAGCATCAGTGCCTTTTCATATCTGGATATAGGGCTTGTCCACACGCTCTATTTACCCAGCATGAAGATGCCCAAGATGTTGAGGACATGAATGCATAATATACTCATCACTTCTCACTCCACTTTCAAAGTGTTGTTTTTCTGCTTCTGCCAGACAAGTCAGAGGCGAACCATTTCAAGAGAAGTTTAACAGCAGGGACGTGCCCTCTTCTCGTGGACCACCTGAGGCAATTGCTGGTGTACTTCTTGTCCCTGGCCATTGAGTTTCAGAGGCTTTTGCCTTCGGGCAATGGAAGGGTCAGAGTCATGACCAGTTCTGACTCTGAGGAGTCTGAGGAGGAGGAGGAGGCTGTTTCAGATGACCCTGTGGAACAGCCGCCTGCCTCAGAAAGCATCAGGGAGACCCCTGGGGCTGATTTGGCTGCAGAGGATGAGGAGGCTGGTCCAGGACTTCCTCCCAGCCCTAAGGCAGCAGGGATGAGTGAAGGGCAGAACAGTGGAGGTCTGCGCGGCTGCTTGTGTGGCAAGAGTGTTCCCACCAGTGATGGCTTACACCTGGTGGGGTCTCCATTTCACAACCACTGCTAGCAAGCAATCTCTCATTGGGAACAACTGCTGTGCGACCCAGAGCTCTGGTTTCATATCCACCTCATTAAAATCATGTCTGTAGTATGCATTAATTGGAAGAAAATGTTTGTAGCATTAAGCCACTATATTTATTGCAGCTCTTTGAGGACAACATTCTTCTCTACTTATTTGACAACACGTTAGACTGTGCTCAATGTGATTTGCTCCAACGTAAATTCTCATAGCATTAGAGCTTGAATGGGTTAATACATTGCCCAAATTGTGAACTATGATTTACAAACCACAGCATGTGGTTTCATACAACATGCTAAACCATAATCTTATTGGCTATGATCCTAGCCATAGTCTACATAAGCTTGCTCTCCTGTAGTTGCCCAAGGAAAGGAAAACGTGAGTACTGTATATTAACTTTCCATAGATGATCAGCAGAAGTACAGTTTTCATATTACAAGTAGTAATAGCTTCACTATTCTGCCATGTTGGTCAGACTCTATTTTGTGTATTGTGTTCAGTTCTGGCCAAAACACTTTAAGAAGTAGTGATAATCTGGAACAGGTGCAAAGAAAGATGAAGATGATCAGATAACTGAAAAATAAGTCCTACATGGAGAACTGAGAATGGCTAGGTCTGTAGAAAGTTGACTGGGGTGGTTATGATACCACTCTTCAAATTCCTGAAGGGGTGTTCACACAGAAAAAGGACAAGACCTGTTCTCTGTCATCTCAGTCAAGAACATGGAATAATGGACTTTACTTACCAGAAGACAGATTCTGCTGGAGTGTTGGGAAAAAGTTATATTGATAAGAGCAGTTCATTACTGTAATTAATTACAGAGGCAGGTGGGGAGCTATTCTTCAGTAGATTGTCTTCAAGCAATTAATTTGGTCACTTGTTTTGCACAGGAGTTGGCCCTTTCAAGATTGTGAGTCTATGACTGTGGGAAACTAATATGCCTGTTGAATGCATCTGTCCAAAATAAAATATGCCATTGTTTAAAAAGTAGAAAAAAACAATGTATTACCATTGTGGAGTATTAAAGTATAAGAAATCCAAACTTACTCCCACCGCAAATGAAGAGCTCTTTCTGCTTGGTGATGGGAACCCAACCTAGTGGAGGCTTCTAGCTAAGATGTGGTGATTTTTATCTCTCTCCTGCCCTATCATATGCACTGCACTGGAGCATTCCCAAATCTTCTGGAGCAGATTTGTAAAGGCATAGAAGCAGATGCAAATGGTCTCACTCCTCCTTCGATGAAATATGATTGGAATCAGTTCCAATCCAGAGCAGGATTAGTCGTTTTCCTTCTCATGAAATCAATCCAGGTCATGGTCTTTTGCTTCATGTTCATTTTGTGAACCAAGATAAAGTCACTGTGTTATTTTTCCACACTCTTGTGTGGTCTTTCAGTTGCCATGTCGGAGATTCACTTAAAATTAAAACTCTTCTTGGCACAGTAAATCCCCAACCTTACCACCCAAAAAGGCATTCAGATGGAATTTTCTGTACCTGAAAATAATAAAGCAAAGTCATAATGCGGTGACCTGACCATACTAATCATTTAAGGGATGATTTGGCTGTATTTATAACAAAAATTACATCTGACAGTTCCAGTCTAGAGGATATGACAGATGCAATGCGTCTGTCTCTTTCATTTGCAAATCCTGCTCAAGCAATTTAATTTATTAATATGTCACTCATAAAGTATATACAGTAGTTTACACAGTGAATGCAAGACAAGTCTTCACTTGCTGCTAAAATAATTATTTGGCTGATTTTGCTTAAAGAGATTTAGTCCTTCCTAACATAGGAATATCTGAAAGCTATCAAACGTCATATCTATGTGGATTTTTTTGCACAATGTTCTTCTGCGGAGAGCGTTAGCTAATTACGTGAAGCTTCTCCTCACCCAGGCAGCAGTGGGGCAGGAGAGGTTAAATTTTAACCGCAAAGAACCCCAGAGCTGTACTAACGTTTCCCATCAGTTGCTTTGTCCAGAGATGGAGGACAAACTCAACACACCGTCGACCCTCTCTGCCTGCTGCTAGCACCCAGAGCGGGATGCCCAGAGACGCCATCTCTCTGGTTCCTTCACTTTTCATCCCTGTGGCTGCATAAAGGAAAAGGTGAAACAGATGTAGAAAGGGAGTGTAGATGGGTAAGCCTTTCTGTACATGGGCTGTGGTGGCTACAACTCTAACTGGGAGATCATGGATGTTTGTTTGTTTGAAGATAGAAAGGATAGAAAGTGACAGGGTGAGGTCTGGCCAGCTCAGAAGCGGGCAGCCAGAAACCAAACTGGCCCATTACAGTGAGATGGCAGAAGTGGCACTGGATGAGTCCCAGAAGCTTCTCATTACTAGAGAGTAAGGCTTCCAGTCTGTGCTGTGTGGGCAGGAGGAAGAAACACAATGCTTTTTCCTTACTTCTATCACAAACAGGGCTTGCATTTAATACTGACAGTTGCTGGGTTTCTTCTTAATGGCTTTTCTAGTTCTTGAAGTCAACATTCTTACAGAAGAGCTGCCGCTTTCCATCACGGCCTGTGAGGCTTCTAGTTCTAGTATTACCAGGAGAAGCCTGACAAAGAGCCTCCTACCTACCTGCCCTTTGCCAAGTCACTTTGGCAGGTGGATTTTCAAACTGATGGGATAGCTGAACTTGAGCTTACATGCAATGCAAGTGCTTGTGAATAGAGGCCACACAACACTGACCATGACTGAAGCTCTTAGTGGCCAGGACCTGGGCTGATCAAGGGGGCTGGAGCACCTCATGGGGAGAACATGTGCAGGAAGAGTTAACTCTACACCCTATTTGGTGTTTTCCCCATTGGCAAGTTGTTGGCGTTCCATGGCAATGGCATATTCTGGTAGGATCTACCCTGCCACAATCATGCCTCTATCACAGAGTAGTACTAACTCAAGATGCCTAACTATAGAGCATGCCAGATGCTGATTAGGCATTCTAGTACCCTGTGCAATTGAACTTCTTGACACAATTATCAAAATGATCTCTAGAAGGCAATCCAGCATGCACCTTAATTTATATATGGCACAAGGAGGACCGAAAGAGCCGTAGCTGCGATGGTGGAGGAAAGTTAATGGGTTGGCTAGGATATCAGTGGATGGAGCAACCCTTGTGGGTATATGTCTGACTGAGATGAACTGCACTGAGTAAAACAAAGTACTGGCTAGTATGAGCAAATTACACATATCATGCCAGTTGTCCAGTCCATTACTGTGCCAAATACAAAAGTTAACATGTAAAGACGGAGAAGGAGGAGGAACCCATAAAAACATCATATAGAGATACCTATCTGTGGTAGTTTCCATACCATGTTGATGGCTCAGCAGCTGTGGACTCCTGCCACTGTGATTTATATATTTATTTATTTGGTTTATATGGCTACCCATCTCAAATAAATGAGTCTGAGCAGCTAACAATATTAAAAAAGACAAAACATATACAAAAAACATATAGCACACAGCAGCTGGGAAAAATGACAAAGAACATCAGTCAATCCTTCAGCCCAACCAAGAGTTGGGCTCTGTCGCTCACCTTATTCAATCACAATGTTCAGCCGAAATCAAAGAAATCACATTGTGGTTTAGTGTGGGGGGTGAATCCAGCCATGGATTGGCTTTCTCTGGATGCATCTGCTTCAAGGTAGGTGGTTATCAGGGATAGAAACAAATATACCCCAGCCATGGAATATCCTCCCAGTGAGACCCACCAGGCACCCGGCTTCTGATTGGTTTGCTTGTTTTGGGGGGCAGGCAAAGACTTATACATTTTTTCCAAGCTTCCCAGAAACCCTTAGGTCAGTGTTTCCCAACCTTAGCAACTTCCAGGTGTGTGGACTTCAGTTCCCAAATTCTCATCAATGGCTATGCTGGCTCTGGAATTCTGGGATTTGAAGTTTACACACATCTGGAAAGTGCCAAGGTTGGGAAACACCGCCTTAAGTGTTTTAAAGCTTGATTATCTGTTGTTGTTTTATGGGGGCTACTTTTCAGTATTTTAATGAGCGCTTCCAAGGTTTTAGTGGTCTACTGTTATTTTTAATTTTATTATTCTATTGTTCCTTTGATGTTACAGTGTTAGATTGTGACAATATGCCTAATCAAGTATTTAAAATAAACAGTCAACCAACTTGCATTAAATGGCACCTTTTGCCAAAGACCCAAAGCTGCAAACCTTTCTCTTGGAGTCAGTCTCATTAAACGGGTAGACATGAACAGGCTTATGACTATCGAAAGGCTACTTTCTGTGTAGAGTTTTGTACTCAGTGATCTATTATTGCAGTCATGTTTCAAGACCAGCTAGTCTGCTGTACAGTTTATGAGTCTTCAAAGTTCTCAAAGGGTAGCTTCACAAACAACTGCTTTTCATCTCGCGGAGGTCAAGGAAAAATACCTTGTTCTTTCAGCTGAGCTTATTTGCTGTTCTGAAGGGAGTTTGTTTGGAACACAAGAATATAAAAGGTCATTCTGACACACGCTTGTTCTCTGCGGTTTTTTAGCAGAAGCTGTATTCCTTGTCATCTAAGCAACCTCTGTCCATTCTCTGGGGCATTATTGTGCTCAGGAACTGATGTCTCAGAACCAAGATGAGGAGAGCGATACAGCTTGCCTCCTCAAAAATATTACCTTCTCATCTTTCGTCCATGACCATCTTCCTTCTTATGAGTTGGAAAGCGTGGGGAAGCCAATATGTAGTTCAGCTTGAGCCGGTAGGATAATACACAACGAAACTAAATTGATTTGCCACCCCACCGTCCTGTGAAATGGTTCATAATTTTGGTTTTGGAGGAGGGGTCCACAAAGAAAGAAAAACACCATGGCTGAAATTAGAATATGGCTGTACATAATCCCAGATTCACTGTTTAATAAATAAAGCTGTTCTTTTAAAATGTATTTTCTGGTTTCCCTCCTACATTGGAACAGATATTGATTTATTTCAAATATTTTCTCCTATATTTCAGCTTAAAAAAGTATTTAACTATGGGCATCCTTGTGCATGGTTTCTTTAATCCAGCGTTTCCCAATCTTGGCAACTTTAAGATGTGTGGACTTCAACTCCCAGAATTCCCCAGCCAGCCATACTGGCTGGGGAATTCTGGGAGTTGAAGTCCACACATCTTAAAAGTAGCCAAGGTTGAGAAACACAGCTTAAATCAATCCATTATTAATTGGTGGCCTGTTGTCTTTTAAAATATGCATTATTATTTTACATACATGGCATTGTGGCTGACAGCAAATGTCCTAGACACTTACTGTATGTGTTCTGAGAAAATGGATGAGAAGCAGCACTCACTCACCCCAACCACCGATCATAATAGCAAAGTCTGGCTTAGTCAAAGACGCTAAATGTTGGAAGATTCAGGATACGTAAACACAATGGATAATTATTTCCTAACGCTAAGGCTGCTTTGACAGTGGGTCTAAATACTTAGAGAGACGGGGAGCTCCAGGCACAAAGCTAGAGTACAAGAGGTTTCTGGAAACAAGTTGAGCTTCTCATACTATACAGATTGAGACCACGAACATACACAGAGTGCAAAAGGAACAACATAAATATAAGCAGCAGTAAGCTCAGTACCAAACCAAATAAATACAGGCTGAGTCCAAGAACAGGGCAATGATGATAAGCATAAGAGTGCAATAGTGACATCAAGTCAGCAAGCCGTACCACAGCTGCCACTGTCCCAGGCACATTAAAAGAAAGAAAAAAACAAGGATGCAGTGCAGACTTCAGTAAAATTTGATGACTGAGGATGGCTTTCTGTCGTAAGAGATTCTGAAGCTTCTTTTTTATTGATTTTTTTTTTAGCAAGGTCAGATTTCATTAATAATCTGAGTGAGAGCACTTGCCCAGGAGATGCATCTGACAAGTCACTATTTTATTTCTTGAACAGAGGTTCTCCATCTGCATTCAGCTCCTCCTTGGCTACTGACACCAGGTTGATGGCTACAAGGCATAAAAGGTAGAAACAATTTATTCAGACCTGCAAAACTGTGTTTTACATGAGAGATTGCTATGTCTAGCATGGTAAATAATGCATTTACTCTGGTCTGGTGCAAATGTTGGTCTTTGATCCTCATGAAGGTCATCCTGAAGTTTCTTCACCAACACATGCTGGTTTCAAATTCCTGAGATACATACTGAAATGCAATGAAAACGTTGCATTGGTTTCTGGCATCCTGCAAACTATCAGACTGACTTCTAAGACCTTGCAAATTATTAAGTGATATCTGGAGAAGCCAAAAAAGAATATTTGGGTGGGGGGGACAGGAAGGGGAGGGACACCAACCTTGCCCTCTTACCCTGTAAAACCTTTCTGGAATCTGTTTCAGCCAAAATCCAGAACAATCAAAATATCCCAGGTTTCATCTTGGCCAAACCACAATCCATCCAGCATGGTTTATCCAAGCTTCCAGGCTGCACATGTTCATTTCAGATTTGAAATGAAGTACAGATTTCCTGTTTGGTGCATGGCCCTGCTTCCAAAATGTTTATGAGCAGCCCCACTAAAAAGACAAACTGGAACTTCTCCATGAGAGATTTCCGAGCCCAAGCTTTGTTCCTTTATCCTTCTTTCCCAGAAGAATAATCTCGGTTAGCATCTTGTGGATGTGTCTTTGAGGTGAAAGCAAATGAGCATGAGAGCTTCAGAGCATGCTAATTCTCTTCTGGCACACAAGGTATGATTCTGGACTAAGATGTCATACATAGGGAGAGTGAATGCTTTTGCCTGATGTTGTATACAAAGTAATTTCAAAGACATCTCCAAAGACATTTCTCAGTACTGGAACAGATAACCTAGCCCAGTGTTGTCCAAACTTGGCCACTTTAAAATGAGTGGACTTCAACTCCCAGAATTCCCCAGCCAGCCATGCTGGCTGGGGAATTCTGGGAGTTGAAGTCCACTCATCTTAAAGTGGCCAAGTTTGGACAATACTGACCTGGCCTCATTCAGGAATGGAACTGAAGTTGCAGGTAGCACAGTGGATGTATGTAACTCTGGGTTCTTGTTGATGTATTCTGATTTGGACACCAGGATACAAGCCACCAATGGTTGAAACCCCATCATGGCATTGACTTCACAATGATGACATGTCCAGCCTATTACTTTCAATGGTGTTTAAAATACCGCGCGTCAAATCAGCCATTGATTAATCTTCTACTTCCCCAAAACTCCCAGAGGACTCTTGTATCTTTATGCTCGGGCATTCAAGACCTTGTTCTCAGTAGAGACACAGAAAACTACCTGGCTGAGTTATTTTTTCTTATCAGTATCTTAGGTTGTATCCATAATCATAGAGGAAAACGGAGTGCCCTTTCTCTGTTTTATGATTCCATCCCTGACAACTTTAGAGAGAATGTTAATCAGTTTATTCTCTGCATCTAGACTTGGGGACTTTATTATTACATTCTTCATACATAACAGCTTGCCCAGTGCCTTCCTTGCCCTTTTACTAATTCAGATATACACTGTATTTTGGTCAGAAAGAGTCTGTGCACTCATGGTCCTCTGTGACTCAAGTAACCACTTTAGTCTGTAAGAAAATCTTCAGAGGTCAAGATAATATTCTGCGAATGCTGTGCTTCATTTGATTCCTGAACCTTATCATTACAATTTTCTTTCCTTGAAATGCCTACATTCTCCTGTGTCTTTGTAAAAGCAAACTAATCTTGGGGAGCTTTCTTTCATTCCCATCCTGCTGTTTTCTAATCTTGCCCTTCTGCCCTCTGCCCTTGTAAAATTGGACTTCTTGCTATTGCTGCTTGGAGTTGACAATTTAATTTTGGCCTAGCTGGCTTTCCTCACTTCTGACTTTTTTAAAAATGCAAAACCTTAAGGGAGATTCAAGGGCCTGCCATTCTACTGTTTTATGGTTTAACACTTGGCATGATGTACAATCCAGCCAACTGGGGCCTATTCAGAAAGCCACTGCTTGGTGTCATATAGGAACCCAGATATTGTTTGAGCGGGCATTCTTGTCATCCCACTTTCACTTAGATGTAACTAAATGACCATAGAGCAGTGTTGTCCAAACTTGGCCACTTTAAGATGAGTGGACTTCAACTCCCAGAATTCCCCCCAGCATGGCTGGCTGGGGAATTCTGGGAGTTGAAGTCCACTCATCTTAAAGTGGCCAAGTTTGGACAACACTGCCATAGAGCTATAAAGTACTTGTGGATGTGTGTGAACGTATAGCACCCAGGAGAACTGGGCGTGTCCTTTGGCCCAAGGAAAAGCTGCTTCCCACTTGAGGTGAGCCACCCTATCACTGGTATCCACCGTGGGTGTGTGTGTGTCAAAATGGGCACAGTGGCAGCTGGAGCATCACAATACAATCACACCCCTTCTGAATGTGCATGTTCAGAAAGGGAGGGCCTTGCATCCTAACCCTTTGTCTACCATTGTGCCCATTTTGATCCCCTCATGCAGAGGTCACTGCAACCAAAAGAGATTGTACTTGGATGGGACCGAACTTTCTACCCATGCTGTCCCTCCTGGTTAACATGAGCAGCTTCTCACCCTGACATGAGGCCTCTGCTGCTCTCCTATACTGTCCTGGCATACAGCACACCAAGGATCTTGAAGCTTCCCACTCATTCAGTACATCTGTAGTCCAAGGAGGATCAGGCTGCTTCCAGGTGGGGACAGCCTCATAGCAGCCATGAAAAGCCTCAAGGAGGATGCAGAGCCATCACCTGCAGAGTAGTGGGTGGTACTGGTGGGCCCATCTACTGAGCAGCCCCTCAACATGCTAGGCACACTCAATAGTAGTTGTGCGACTGGGAGGTTCCCTTTCAATGGATCTGTTCAAGCCAAGACCGTTCCAACTCTATACTTCTATGGAACTGTAACATGTGCTTCCACCAGAGAGAGTGCCAGCTTGGTGGCTTTAGATGGCATTTTGATTAAAACTCAGAAGACGAGGCGACCAATAGCTCCCGGTCACGACCGCAGTAGTGCTTTCATGCTCTGGCTATGGGGTCCTTATCGACATTTGATTTGCCACTGTGGGAACAGAACAAGTCATCCGAACACAATCTCATTTATGTTTTTGTAACCGTAGAAAAAAGAAGGCTTCTTTTCTTCTGCCAGAGTGGTCAAAAAGTTTGTGTTGAAGGCTTCTTTTCAAAAGCAAATACTAAGTGTGATTCTATTATGCAGATTTATTTGATCTTTCTGCATTATATTACAATAATACAGGACTCCGAAATGCATCCCACTCTCTTTTGCACATATTCACAGGAAAACTTTTGGTCCACAACCAAGAAATCCTTTGCCAATTTACTACATTATTACTTTATAGATGCAAGTATAATACATAATTCTAATACAGTTGTTAATCCTCTGAGGCCTGCTGGTTAGAATGAATATTACTAGCATTATCTTCATAGGATTTGCATGTTTTAATCCTGCTGAATAACTGTGCTTTTAGAAAAAGCATGGAAAATCTTAGAACAGAAACAGAGAGGCTATCAGAGATTAACACAATGGTCTCTTACCACTCGTTAACCAAATAATGCTAGGGAATTTAAAAGGAGCAATGATATACTATGTAATCTTTTGTAATGCTAATTCATAAGGAAAAGATTAAAGGATTTTCAGAAGCAATGAGATTCTAAATTGTTTCATGGGGTCCATAACAGATCATGTTTGGGGGGTGCAATCTAATCTGATGATCCTGCTAAAATAATTAGTGATGGGCCACTGAGTGCTTCTTCATAAACTACTAAGTGTCTCCTCCTTAGTTGGCTGAATGAATAATAAATGCAAAAGTAACTTTCATAAAAGCCGTTGGAATTGTACAGCTCTCCAGCCGATCATGATGATGCTTTCAGATTCGACTTACACACACAGAAAGCGTCAGTCAAAATGCCAGAAACGACCAATCTATTTTGCTAGCAATATTCTGCTCCATGTTGGCTAGAAATTCAATAGGAAAAAAAAAATGGTTACGGGTCCCTTTTGGAACCTATAGTTCAGAAAATACTTACTGGTTAGGTTTGCACACTGCATTAAGATATATGCTTGCTTTTGGTTTAGCAGACTGTATGAATCTTGTCATATTATGCAACTCAATTGTTATCTATTCTGTGTAACAAATCTTAACTTAGTATGATATGTAAATTCAACCTCTTCTTTTTTTCAACAAACCATGTTTAACAACTCTGGCATTACTATGAAGTGTGATCACAACACTGCTTGTTTCAGTAAGAGGACTGTTTTTTTTTTGAGCTCATATCTGTTTTTATCCCACTGCTTAGTGTAGAACAGATAATAGTACAATTTTACTGTGCAAATATTAGTTAATATAATAGGAAATTAAAATAGGCGAAGAGATTCCATACATTTAGTAAAATATAACAGATTCCATATCAATGACATTTCAAAACTTGTGCTTATGTCAAAAACATTTGTAATTAATGTAAGGAACTTTCTTCTCCCTGCCTTTTAATATAATATTTGATAACTGTTAATAGGTCTGCGTACGCATGGGTGTTATATACACCCCCCCAAGCGGTTGGCAACCGTTATTTTCAAAGGTAGAGGGAAAAAAAGTTCTGTATACTAATTGTATATGCAATATACATCTAAGTGTATCATTGCCTCAAAATGAGTTTTCAAACATAGAAATGGCACTGTTTGGCATACCAAGGCATTATGGAATATTCAATTGCCATTTCAGAACATCTGAATATGTCTGAGACATATTAATTTTAAAAGTTTAAATTAAGACCTCCAAATTAGAATGTTAAGATGTCACTGGACTGTCTTTTTTATTCGTTATAAAGAATTTCCGAATTTATCTTTGACATTTAGTTTTCAGCCACCGATACTAGAACTTAAAACACTTGAAAAGACATACCACTTATCTCAATAAGCATTTCAAGATTTTATTGTATCAGTCATATATTCCTTTGTTAGAGTAGAAAGGCAACGGAAGTTGGAGAAGTTCTCCTGGCTTTTGATAGGCAACCTAGTATTGTGGTGGAGCGAGTAGACAACCTGACGCCCTACATTCTGTCAATGAATCATAGTTCATGATGAATGAAGTCACTTACGATGCATTGTGCTGGCACCAATGTCTTCACAATGCTTCAGTACTTGATAGGACACTGGGAGTTGCAGCTCCCTAATATGGTTACTTACTTAATGTGGTTTAAAATGGAGGCATAGATTACATTGGTATGTGTACATTTCCTCAAATTCATTAAATTAGGGAAATTGTTTATAAAAACTGCACATTATACATCACTGCAAAGAAAAGTATGTTAGGAGAAATGTGCCCAAAAATAAATAACTGTGAAAAGTTAAAAAAAGAACATCAGTATATGGATATGGGACAAAAGAAATGCACGAAGGGACAATGTAAAACAAAACCACACCACCAGAAGTGACATACACTGAACTTTCAACTGAACGGAGCTTCATTTAGTCGGCTTCAGATGCAACAGATCAAATTTCTGTACAGTATTTCCTCTCCCTATAATGGACAGGTCCATGGCATCGTAAGAAGTCTGGAAGACAAATACATTTACATAATTCATGGCAATTTACGCCATTTGATGACATAATTTTATATTTGAGGGACATTCATAAATAATTGACACCCTTTCTTCTAACTGGTTTGTTAAATCTAGGTTTCACTCTATTCGCAAAACTGAAAAACAGAGGAATTGTAATGCAGATTCACCCATCCCCATTTACATGAATCCACAATCAGTAGACCAGTAGGCTCAGTGGGACTACATACAGTATGTGAATTCTCATAGCTATCATTCAATGCTAAAAAAAAAAAAAAATGGTAAGATGGACACATGGGGGATAGTTACTTTTAACATAAAGAAAAACTAAACAACTCATTCAACTCTGGAGGTACAGATTTTGTTTCATACGCAACCTTCTTCATACAACAGTGAAGTTGTAATATGGTTTGTTTAGTTTTGGCTTAGCGTGTTTTGTGAACCAAGCCATTGTCATTTATAAACCACAGTTTTGGCTGAGTATGTTACACAAACCCATCCAAATGTGATTTGGTCGATAAACAATGGTTAAGTAAAACATGGCATGCCACATGTGTGAAAACCTTGTTTCTCTCTCTCTCTCTCTTTCTCTCTCTCACACCCACACACACATACACAGACACACAAACATTTTTTAATTTAACTTTTGGCTTAGTATGATGGGGTTTCACGGTTTAATCACAAGCCGTAGACATCTGAGAATACATTGAATTTTCCTTCATAGAACTCTTCCTTTTGAGCTGTTTTTTACTTTTCTTTACACAATTGTTTGAAGCTGATGTCTTCTTTCTTAACTAACCATCTTGATGTAGACTGCTTTCCCATCAGATGGTTCACTTCATTACTGTAAATTCATTTTCTTAGCTTGCATAACACACTGAACCATAAATAACCAAGCGGGCTGGCTTTGCACAATATGCTAAGCCACAAATAACTAGCCAAGGTTAAAACTAGGACCGCTAAGTCTAGACTGCAAAGCATTGGAGGATCACTAGATGGCATCCAAAGCATTCTGAGTTGCTTTGCTGCCATCTAGAGGCCATCAGAGGTTTTGCAGCCCAGATTTAATTTGTTGTTCAGTCGTTAAGTCGTGTCTGAATCTTCATGACCCCATGAACCTTATCGTGCCAGGCCTTCCTGTCCTTCACTGCCTCCCTGAGTTTGCTCAGTTTTCATGCTCATTGCTTCAGTGATGCTATCTAACCATCTCATCCTCTGCCATCCCCTTCTCCTTTTGCCTTCAATCTTTCCCAGTATCAGGGTCTTTTCCAAAGACTCCTCTCTTCGCATTAGGTGGCCAAAGAATCTGAGCTTGAGCTTCATTATCAGTCCTTCCAATGAGCAATCAGGGTTGATTTCCTTTAAGACTGACTGGTTTGACCTCCTAGCAGTCCAGGGGACTCTCAAGAGTCTTCTCCAGCACCACAGTTCAAAGGCATCAATTCTTCGGCGCTCCGCCTTCTTTATGGTCCAGCTCTCACAGCCATACATTACTACTGGAAAAACCATAGCTTTGACTATGCGGATCTTTGTCGGCAAGGTGACATCTCTGCTTTTTAATATGCTCCAGATTTAATAGACCTAGTTTAAAACTATCCAAATGCTTTGCATTTTATTGGAAATGTATGAAGGGTTAGGAACAGCAGTTCAGCCTCCCAACCTGGATGTTAGTCCCAACAGGACTAGGAGCAATTAGGCAAACTCATAAGGATCCAGGAACTAATAAAAAATGACCCTTACTGAAAAAAAAAGTCAAAAAGTATAACCAAGGGATTCTAGGGACTGCTGTGTTTCAAGAGTAAGCAACAATATTCAAACCTTTTGGCTCTTCCCTTTTCTGCCCTACATCATAGACTATCCAGACCCATCTCTGGGCAAAAAAAGATTAGGTCCTGAGATCCCTTGTTTTTGCAGGGGTCAGAGTTTGCTGTCATGTCATACTTTACAGGAGTGTCTGCAGGGTGGGGATCAAAGAGTCAAGATGGTGGTACTCCTACCATCTGGACTTTATTTGCCCCCTCCCCTGCAGACACCTCTGGTCCTTTATTAACTGCGTGAGAATTAACTGTTGTCATGGAGGGTCATGCAGTACTGATGTAAAGATGTCCCTAAAAGGATCAGGCCTGGATATTTTTTTTTGGGGGGGGGGACTCATTTTCAGAGTTTTATACATAGAATGGGAATGAAACTGCTGCCGTTCTCCCTCAACCCTCGCCAGTCCTGAAAAGCTGCAATTTTTCCAGTCAATGTCCAGCTGTTTTTTTTATTCCATCTGTCGTGAGCATTTCATGTGACCCCAGTTTTAACAGTGGTTCAATTTTCCTGATACGCGCCAGCAAAAATCGTCTGTTTCCATGCACGGAAGTGAGTCCAAAGGCATTTATTTCCAAGCAAGCCTGCACGAGAATGAAGTCTCACCACAAACTCGGAACACGTCAGTTCTGAAATAAATGTCAGGGTTTAATGGGAATTGCTTCCTAAGAAGCCTGAAACTCCACGGTCTGGGAGAGGTTCCCGTAACCTGGGATTAGAGGCCAACGTGGGGCGGATTTCGATTCGCACGACCGGAGATGCGTTCTGCAGCCTTCGAGACTCATCCAGTGTACGCAGATGGAGCACAGCCTTAATTGGGGAGGGTGTCCTGATGACTATCCACCAGCAAGAGCAGCAGCCTTCGTTTACAGCGGCGTCTGCAATCCGCCCGCCCGCCCGCCTCTTTCATTTCCACCCTCCGGAACGCCTTCGCGATTCACATCGAACCACCTTGCAACGAGAAAGGGCAGAGCCGGAACGCGGGCAGACCCGCGAGCTTCACCGGCGCTCGCTGCGCATGCTCAGCGGCACCCCCTCCTGCGCTTGCTCCGTAGAGAGGCGGAAAAGGGAGGCTTTTCAAACGCAGCCACCGAAATCGCACGGCAAAGGAGTCGGGCGCAAGCCCCGCCCCTCTCCCTTTTCCTCCTCGGGCTCCGCCCCTCGCCCGGCCAGTGAGCGGCCGCGGCGGCTTTTTCTTCCTCCTCCGCGGCGGCCCGGCCCGGCCCGGTGGGCGTGAGGGGGAGGCGACTGCCGTCGTCACGGGCGGGCGGCGGCGGCGGCGGCGGCAGCGGCAGCGGCAGCGGCGGCGCTCCCCGCCTCAGTCCGAGCGCGGCCGGAGCATGAGAGGCGGCGGCTCCGCGGCCCTGCAGCCAACCAGCGGGGGAGGCCGGCGCCGCGCCAGTCGCCCCGTCGCCCGGGCCAGCCGCGCGCCCCCCCGCCAGGCCCCCGCGGCTCCGCGCCCAGCGCGGCCGGGGCGCAGTCGCTGAGGGAACGCGGCGGCGAGGCGGCGGCCCCATGTCCCGCAAGGCCAACGTGGAGTACACGCTGCGGAGCCTGAGCAACCTGATGGGGGAGAAGCGGCGCCGGCCGCCGCCGCCGCCGCCGCCCGCCCGGCGCGAGGGCTCGGCCAGCCTGGGCGAGCGCAGCCTCATCGCCGCCGCCGAGTCCTGCTCCAGCCTGCACAGCCAGTCGTCCGGCGGCGGCGGCGGCGGCGGCTGCGCGGAGCTGGAGCGCGCGGCGCGGCGGCAGTTCCAGCGGGACGAGGCGCCCGGCTTCGTCTACGTGGCGTCGGTCTTCTCCGCCCTGGGCGGCTTCCTCTTCGGCTACGACACCGGCGTGGTGTCCGGCGCGCTGCTGCTGCTGAAGCGGGAGCTGCACCTGGACGCCTTCTGGCAGGAGCTGCTCGTCTCCGGCACGGTGGGCGCCGCCGCGCTCTCGGCGCTGCTCGGCGGGGCGCTCAACGGGTGGTGCGGCCGCCGCGCCTGCATCCTCCTGGCCAGCTTCATCTTCGCGGCCGGCGCCGTCCTGCTGGCCGCCGCGCCGGACAAGGAGACGCTGCTCGGAGGGCGCCTCGTGGTGGGGCTCGGCATCGGTAGGTGCGCGGCGCCGTCGGGGCCGCTGCCGCTGCCGCCCTCCGCGCCCGGGCGGGCACGGCGGGCGCCCCCGGCTCGGCTTCCCGGAGGGTTGCGGCCCCCCCCCCACATGCCGGGTGCAGCCTCCGGGAGCTTCCCCTTCCCTTCCCCTTCCCGTCCTCCTGCCCGTAGGAGCACAGCTGGGGCGGCTTTGTCCAAAGCAGAGACCCCCGAACTCTTCAGCCGGTCCGCCCGGATTTCTCATCGATCCCCAAACATTTATTATTTGAAAATACCAATAGAGGCGAATATGTGTAGCTCAGGGTTGAACGGTGGAGTCCTTGGGGTTCTCTGAGCTTGGTTCTCGAAAATAATTTAATAAACACTACTTTCATAATACTACAAATCATAAAAATAAAGACAGCTCAAGACGGTTCTTTCTGGCGGCCGACCATCCGACCGTAGTCTTGCCGCTAGCCGCCTCGCCTGCAGAACTAGGGATTGGCATGGAGCTCTACGGAGCCCCCAAAACATTAATTGACCCCAATCGACCTCCCATCATTTATTGTCCCCCAGATATTTACTGACCCCCTTTTGACACACACACACTTATCGACCCCTTGGATAGTCCCATTGAACCCTTGGAGGGGTCAGTATTAATCACTTTGAGGAACCCTGGTCTAAAGCAAGACCGCCCCGCGCCCCCCCCCCGGCTCAGTGGTGGGGCTTTTTCAACAGTAAGTGCGCATAAAATTGCAGCCTATTTCCTACTCCCTTTGCCACTGATGTGTCTTGGTGTACTGCGGTTCTTGTGGCGACAGGAACCCAAGTAAACTTTTCCTGAGGTTGGTGGTGGAAGGGAGAGAGCCAGCTCCTCTGTCTCTTGGAACCTTTATGACCAGGTAGAATTAAAACAGGAGTTAGGTGTTGTTTCTAAAGAACTCTTCAGACTTTACCACCCTTTTAATTTCACGTTCTTCCCCTAAAACTAGCCTATTTTTCTTTTGCCACTCTCCTGAATTTTCACCTGGCCTGGCACAAGGGTCATTTTAAGGGACAGGAAAGACTGCTGAAATATCTGAACTGTTCCAGCAAATGAAACCAGGAAGCAATTTCTGTTTTCTGTGTAAGCATGTGCACATAAGTATGTCAGCTTTTTTTTTTTAAAATCACTTGTATTTGATCTTGGTATCAGCATTTTCAACTCATTTGGAAGATCATCTTACTCATTTTAGTTGTCCATGGTATTTTATTTAGTATTTAAACCTCTAGTGCTCTGTAGTTGTAACCCATATAGTGCTTTGAGTGTGACAGCAGTCTGCTATAGCTGTTTGAAAGGTTTGCCCAAGAACTAATCCTGATCACCACTTAAAATCCAGATGGTAAAATTGGTACCTTGGGGAAAATTTCAACCTCCCTGAACCAACCTTCATCTAAACAATTGGTCAACTTGTGACATGACATTCACAATCAATGTTGTAGGTAAAGAATATGTTTGCCATTGTTTAAACTTATTTAAGCTTCAATAATGGCAAATGAATACCTTTTGTATTTATTACAGCATGCCACAATATACCGCAGCATACCCAGACTCATAAATATTGATCGAGCATTGATTTCATATGAAGTCAAAATTTAAACAGTATCTGAAAATGGAACTTTCATTTATTACGTAAAATGTTCTTTAAATGCTCTTTCTATTCAGTTGTTAATATTTATTCCCAAAATATCTTTTAGAAGTTGATCTCATAAGGTTAATTTATCAGCAGATTATAGTTATGTGGCAATTTTTTGGACTTTCATTTGACCTTTGGGTGTTTTTATCAAGTGCTGCATTTCAAATAGCCAGAACAAAAATAGGCAGGCTCAGAACAATATTTAATTTGCTTAACTCTGTGATTCTAATTTAATTCAACCTGATTAATATGATTACTGCTTATATGCTTCTACTTTATGTCATGTTTTAAAAATGGTGTAAGCTGCAGGGGCTGCATCTAAACTTTTCAGAACCGCATGTAGTCATGTATGTAGGTTTTACACTTCTGCTATATATTGTATATATGCTTACACGGGAGTAAGCACCATTACATTAAGCAAGACCTAATCAGTTTATGCTATTAGAGGCTGTAACTTTTGTTCTGCCTTTCAAAGAATTTAAAGAAGCTTATATTGTCTTTTGTTTCCTTTATCCTCATAACAATTCAGTAAAATAGATTGGACTGAGAAGACAGTGACTGGCTGAATCTATAACAATTTTTTGCAAAAAAAATTGGGATAACAAAGCCGACTGATGAATAGTACCCAAATATTCATGCAGAGGCGAATCGTCTGCTACGAAGTCCATATGCATTTTCATCTCGTTTTAAATCTTTCGGAAATTTGTTTTAGTAAAACTGGCACTTCGGTTAAAACACATGCTTTTTCAGCTTTGTAGTTCATAATACCTTCTCATTGGTCCTTCTGTTGCTGATGCTTCTTGCCTATGTGTTTATGCCGTGGTGTCATCTGCCTCTCTGTTTTTATACATTTCTCTTGGCTGCTCCCTATGAGAGAATTTCATTACCAATTCAGTTGGCTCCTTCAGTAGACTGTTCAGGACTATGCTCTTCTCTCCATTAGACTGATTTAATTTCACTCCTTGATTTGCCTCCATCAATCCGTTCATTTGTATTAGAATGGGAAGCTGGGGGTAGGGCTGTCTTCATCCTGTCCTGCTTTGTTCTCTGGAGAAACGGAAACTTTGAGGGAACTTTTAACTGCGATTGTGTGTTATGCTTTTATTTTGAATGATCATTATTAATGAACACTCCAATTTATTCTACTCAGAGCCTGTCAATTAGAAATTTAAAATTTAAAACCGTTAAAACGGTTTTTGCATGCACAATAGGTACGGTTGCAAGTTTTGCTCAAAATCTTTCTGTAAATTGAAGGAATCAGTATTGTCTCATAGCCACATTAATGTTAAGGACTGTATTAAAGAACAAGTTGATAAGTGAATATAATATCAAATTGCAAATTATTTGAAGGCAAAAATTTCTTCAACTAAATTAAACAGTTTCTGGAGTTTGCAGCATAGTGAATATTCTTTCTGAATATTCTTTATTTCTGAGAAGTGAATATAATTCACTTCTAGAATGAATCATGAACAAGCCAAAAAAATTGGCAATCTATAATTTAGTGCATCATTGGCAGCTAATTAATTGAAAATCAGAGTTTGTTTGTTCTAGGAATTAGGGTTACCCAGCACTTAAGATTTGATCTCCAAAAGGTGTGTTGGAATGTGTATGTAGCATCTGTTTACAGTAAGTTGAAAGCACCCATCCTTTTAAAAAATAAGGTTAGGAGAGAGCTGTAGGAACCTACAGTAGAAAGCCCACATATACGCGTACAAACAGAAACAGTGTCACTCTATAGTACAACTCTTATATAAATGTCTGACTTAGAGACAATAAGGTACTACATAACTCAGATAAGTACATGAATGTTGGTATATCACTGAGTTTGGGGAAGAGGGATAAAGGATTAATTTTGTATGCCCTGCATAGATATTGCCAAGAGTGATCAAGCTACCTACACTTTTACGAGTACCTGAAATCAGTGGGATAAATTAGTCATGATAGAGATTAAGCACAATTAATTTATTTTTATTGAACTGGATCAGCAATTACAAGCTTAATCTACAGTTACAATATTAAAATAAAATTGAGTCAATAAGAACATTGGATTTTGTAGCCACAACCATCCATTGATATACTTACAGAATTCACATGAATAATATTTAAAGGAAGATACAAAAACAAAGCTATTTCATATGTGTGCTGCTCACACAGATAATTTATGATCTCTGCTTTAAGTGGGGACTGGTTACCTGAAGCAGGAAAAGAGCTTGTACAACTACTCAAGAATGAAGTTGTCACGAAATTTATTTTTAACACAGAGAAAAATGGCTTGATTGGTATGTTAATATCATACACATACAGCGCTGCTTAAAAGTTTGTGAACCCTTTTGAATTTTCAATATTTCTGCAAAAATATGACCTAAAATGTTATCTGTTCTCCACACAAGTCCTAAAAGTAGATAAAGAGAACCCCATTAAACAAATGAGTCTAAACCATTAGACTTCATTTGTTTATTGAGGAAAATGATCCAAAGCTACATATTTGTGTGTGGCAAAAGTATGTGAACATTTGCTTTCAGTAACTGGTATGCCCTCCTTGAGCAGCAATAACTGCAACTAAATGTTTCTGATAACTTTTAATCTGTCCTGCACATCAGTTTGGAGGAATTTGAGCCCATTCCTCCTTACAGAACAGCTTCAACACAGGAATGCTGGTGGGCTTTCTCGCATGAACTGCCTGCTTCAAGTGCTTCCACAACATTTCTATAGGATTAAGTTCAGGACTTGGCCATTCCAAAAGATCTTGCTGCATGACCCACTCTCTCTTAAGCTTCAATTCACAGCAGTTACCCTGACATTTTCCAGTAGAATTTGCTGGTACAATTCAGAATTCATAGTTGTATCAGTGATGGCAAGCCATCCTGGTCCAGAGGCAGCAAAGCAGGCCCAAACCATGATACTGCACCACCATGTTTTACAGATGGGACAAGGTTATGTTGAAATGCAGTGTTTGCCTTTTGCCAAACACAACACTTTTCATTCAAGCCCAAAAGTTCTATTTTGGTCTCATCTGTCCACAGAACATTCTTCCAATAGTCTTCTGGCTTACCCACGTAGTCTTTCGCAAACTGTAGACAGGCAGCAATGTTCTTTTTGGAGAGTAATGGTTTTCTCCTTGCAACTCTGTTATACGAGCCATTGTTGTTCAGTGTTCTCCTGATGGTGATCTCAGGAACACTGACATTTGTCAATGTAAGAGAGGGCTTTAGTTCCTTAAACATTACCCTGAGGTTCTTTGAGACCTCCAGGAGTATTACATGCCTTGCTCTTGGTGTGATCTTGGTTGGTTGACTGCTCCTGGGGAAGGTAACATTAGTGTTGAATTGCCTCCATTTGTACACTGTCTGCCTGAGAGCCGAATGGTGGAGTTCAAACTCTTTGGAAATAGTATTGTAACCTTTTCTAGACTGGCTAGCATCAACAACTGTTTTTTGGAGTTCCTCAGAAATCTCCTTTGTTCAAGCCATGGCACAGTTCCACATACCTGTGTTGTGAAGATCAGACTTTGATAGTTAATACCCAAGATTCTTTTCTTGAAATAAAGGCAGGACCTCTCACACTCACCCCTGATTATCATCCCATTGATTGAAATATCTAACTCTAATTTCCCCTTCAAATGAACCGATAATCCTAGAGCTTCACGTACTTTTGCCACACATAAATAGGATCATTTTCCTCAATAAACAAATAATCAACTATAATGTTTTTTGACTCATTTGTTTAATTGGGTACTCTTTATCTAGTTTTAGGACTTGTGTGGAGAACAGATCATGTTTTAGGTTATATATATGCAGAAATATTGAAAATTCAAAAGATTTCTCGAACTTCTAAGCACCACTGTAGATTGGTACAGATAGTCCTCGGCTTACAACCACAGTTGGGACCAGAACTTCCATCGCTAAGTGATGTGGTCATTTAGTGAGTCGCACCCAATTTTATGATCTTTTTGCCATGATTATTAAGTGAATCATGTGGTCATTAAGCCAATCTGGCTTCCCCCATTGACTTTGCTTATTGGAAGTCCCCGGGAAGGTCTCAAGTGGCGATCACGTGACCCCCAGGACGCTGCAACTGTCGTAAATACATGCTGGTTGCCAAACACCCAAATTTTGATCACCTGACCACAGGGATGCTGCAACTGTCATAAATGCAAAACCAATCGTAAATCACTTTTTCAGTGCTGTCATAACTTCGAACGGTCATTAAACAAATGGTCATTAAATCGAGGACTACCTGTACGCTATTTATAATCATTCTAACAGAAATCAAGTGAGATGGAAATGGGGAAAGTAAAATTTATCGAATAAGATTTAACATGGAAATGATACGATGGGAGTTGGTAAGCCAAATATTGAAAAAGTTCAAATGCTGATAAAAATGGATTACAGGGACAGAATTAACAGCTTTAGAGGGGGAAAAAGAAATAGAATGTAAGTGTTTATAATTACTTTGTTTCAGAGAGAAATAAACCAGAACCTCACTTTCTGGTTAGTTTTTGATACTTGGGGAAAGCAGTGTGATCACAGTCTTAATATTGCTCTTCCAGCTGTTAATTACAATGTCAAAATACTTTAAAATGGAGAATTGTATGGGGGTTTTGCATAGAAAATAACCACTGCAGAGAGAGGCAATGATACCCAAGGCAAGAAAGCAAGAGGGCAGCCAACTATTAAAAAAAAAAAACAACCTTAAGTATATAATGCTGAATTAAAATGACATGGTTGTCTTTAAAATCAGCCAATTTCCTATAAGCTACCAAAATCAGAAGGTGAGTAATATTATGTAACACAAGGAACAAGGATTTGGATTCAGCTGCACTTTACCAGGTGATACAGCTTTCTCAATGTAGACGACAATGTACAAATGAATGCTTAAAGGAAAAAAAAATATGGGGAATTCTGGTATTAGAAATAGAAGCTTTACATTAGAATGAAGCTGGGTAATGAGAAGTTAATTTGGAAGAAATCTCACATTAATCTTAGGATACAGCTAAAACCATAAAACAAAACTAGTGTCAATGACAGTTATATAGAGCAAAGAATATAAAAGGCTCACTGGCTCTCCAACTATTTTCAGGATGGGACAGACAGAACAAAGCAGTTGCTGGGTTTGATTCGTAGGATATCCTAGCTGATTTATTGAATTAAAACTAATTGACTGAATGGTGTAAGAGTTACATTGTGTGGAAGACAGCTACTGCTTGCAAAAATAGTATCCTGTGGGATGGCTCAATGATACTTTAACCACCATGTCTACCATGAAGTAGAAATGTTGCAGGATTAGCTCGCAGTTTACTAAAGTTCTGCATTTTCAGGTTAACAGCTGGTAGTGTGGTGACACGGCAGTCAGATGGCATTTGTACATATCTTCATTTTCTTCTAAGCAACTTTGATCCACAAGGAAATGGATACAATTTTGAGCTTTACATCTGTGCAGATATCTGGGGCTGACTGTTATCTTTTCACTGCCTCTTTCTGAGACACCTTTTTAAATCTCCAAATCTGGTTGCCCATCCAAGCATTAACCAGTTATAACCTTGGTTACCTTTTTTCTAAATTAGCCAAGGTTGGCTAGGTGTTGCAACCTTCTGATTCTTAATCATCATGCTAAGCCTTAGTTTCATTTACTTATTTGTGGCTTAGTGTGAATCCAACTAGGGTATTTTACAAACCATACTTTTTTGTTTTAAAATACATAACTTCTCATAACTATAGACTTGCCTATCTATTGTGATAGATGTACCCATCTTTATGTACAAATAATATTGCACTGATTCAGTTTCAGATCAGGCTCAACTTCATCTTGTTTCTGTATTTGGTTTTTAGAATGGCAAGTGATGAAGATCTTGTCTCTTACGTGTCAGGATAAGACAAAATCAGAAGTGAAAAAAGTCACTGAAATGAGATCTGTATTATGAGAAAGCATAGCTTCTAGCTCAAATAAGTTGTCTTGAACAGATATTCAGACAAAAAAATGAGTAAGCTGTCCTAGCACATGAGGTTTAGATCTGGATTTTATTACTTTGTTTGATGAACCAGCCCTGTTAATAACAGCTTTCATCTCTTCATTAAAAATAAATAAAATAAAATAAATTGCAGGTCAAAATATAAGTGTTCTTGACTGTGTTTTTCACAGATTACAGTTTGGGAACCTTTGCTTTGACTTTGTTTATATGATAATATAGAAGCTCAAGAAGGCTGTATTAAATAGGTTGCAATTATCAGTTGGTAGGGTCTATTCTGTCGGTGGGGATTCCCCTGGGTTGTAGGATCCAAAGGTAATTAATGTTATCATTCAGTGGAATTCAAAATATAAGGACAGAAATATGGCTTAATATATTATTTGTCTTTTGGATTCTGAAAGACCTTTTCCTTATGGAACAGTTTTTTCCCTGAAAAAAATAGCCATACTAATTAATCTTTATAAAAAAAGTTCAGTATTAAATAGTCATATTTATTGTCATCCATCAGAGGGAGCTAAGGAGCTTAGCTAACAACTTAAGGATCATAAATAAATATAGAGATCAACTGTATTGTTTAAGTTCAGATTAAAATAACACTAAAAAGCAGTAAGAGAAAATCACACAGTATTGTATGTATTTGAGATATGGCAGATTAGTAAACTAATAGTACTTGAAAGCATTCTTTATTTTTGTACTTAATATTTTGGTTAAGGTTTATTTTGAATTTTGTTTTATTATATTAAAAGAGACTTAAATGCTCTAGAAAAAAAATTAGGGTCATCACATAGTGAAATTTATGAAACTCTCATTGTAATCAGTATGGAAAAAGATGGTTGGTGATGCTGAATTTATTAAGGCGTTCCTCTATAATAATGATACTTAATTTTATTTATGTGCAGTCTTTTTTTCAAGTCAAGAAAAAGTTGTTAAAAGAGAAAGTTACATACATATTGCCTCCAGTTTAAAGATACTCAGAGAAAATTCCAGAGCTTTGTGCAAGAATCTATTATTCATTCATGAAATATAATGGAACTTGTATTTCAAATGTATAATATCCTATCTATTGCCTACCAGAATAGCCTTGCAATTAAGTTCATTAAGCTTACTCATCTATACAGTTGGCATAAAAAGGCAATACAAAACAAAGGAATATTTCACTTGCAAATAAAATGTTATCAGGCCTTGCCAGACCAAAGACAAAGGCATTAACACTGAGGATTGCAGACTTGCAGAAGTGGCTATCAATTTTAGACTCCAGATTCTAAATGGATCAACATCTGGTGATACATAGAGAGAACCTTTGGAGAGGGAGGGATGCCAGCATGATTGGTTATGTGGCAATAGTCTGTGATCTGTCTACTGTATGGACTTTAAAGTGATCATCTCCTGCAATAGGACTTTAGCTTTTAGTCCTGGTCCCTGCAGCCAGCCCCAGAAAGAACTTCAAGTCCCTGTGCAAATGAGCTGTTCTCACCCCAGATGGCCGAACTAATCTGTGAGTACACTTTTACATTTCTGAAGACACCTATAGCATTAGAACTCAGTCTATGAGAGATCCAAAGGATGTCAGGTTGCCTTAACTATCTTCCAACAAATTATTAGCTCTGTGCAGGAATGATTAAAGTCTAATCTTACAATTAATTAATTATTAAATTTGTATCCTGCCCATCTCCCCCAATGGGCGATTCTAAATCCTGCTTTGATAAGTGCATTCTAGCAAAACTAGCTTGTGGTTGCTATGTATAGAATCATAAGAAACACTAGTGACTGTCATTGTCAAGAGACCGTTTGCACCTTAAAAAGGAAGTATGAGGCACTCCTGAGAAGGAAGAAGCTGATGTGGCAAAGCTGAATGGAAAAGGTTGATTCAAGAAGTTAAGGGAAACATGACTCCATGTTATTGGCACCTTGTCTTCCACGCAGTTCCAAGGAATGCATCTGGAGCCGATAACTTGACCTTATTGGAATTTGGGTCATTCTCTTCTGTGAGTTATTCCATATAACTCACACCGAATCAGTCATATGTGTAGCACTTCTTGATTCTTCTACCTGTTTGGCCTCTGGTCTCAGTCATCACTCAGTAAAAAGATAGCAAAGATGCTGCAAGGGACTTGATTCCTCTAGAGCTCTTTAAAATAAACATTGAATGGTAAGCTAGCATTTTGGCACCTCTGTTTGCTCACTTTGAAAACTTATTATCAATTCCCCAAAAGTGGAGTGGTTCCATAGAAATATCGATTTATAAAAGTCTACTCTGTCAAGCTGTTGTCCAGTCAGCTTGCTTAGTATCACCAGCAAGCATTATGCAAAACACCCATATCAAAAGCTCGTTGCCTGAACCAAAAATGAAGACATCTTAGCAAAGGCACAAGATGGTTTTAGGCTGTGCAATTGCTGATCAGTTTGCCCTGCACCATCTGGCCAAGAAATACTCCAGGTCCCTATGGGTTTCTCTCCTACTCTCAAGTATTATAGAGGGAAAATGTAGTAACATCTCTTACTGGGAATGCATCTATGTGTGGTCAGAGGTAGAGGCTGAGACAATTATACATGTTTTAGTTGCCCTTATACCTTACAGGTAGGCATGCAGAGCTAATTTTTGTCATTATCAGCAGATGATAGGGCTGACATGAATCAGAAAATATACATTTTTTAAATTAAAGGATCAGTCAGTCTCTCTAAAGAATGGTATTTTGTTGACTACAATCTCAATAGCTAAACACCTGAAAGATAAAACTGTGAAGTTGGAGTTCTGGTGCCAAAATGTTTGGTATATTGCCATACCTTGAGAAATTAACTTATACTCTTCGTCGTGTTCTGGTCAAGCTAAAGTTAAAGCCTTCTCAGATATATTGTTGACCTCTTATGCTAACCAGGAGAACCATAGTTGTTTTATGCCAGATGAATATTTTAATGTGTGGGAGGAATATTAAGGAATTATTGATATGTAGTTTTATGAGTTCTTGTCTCCCTTTTTAACCCTTATATGTACGCGTTGAATTTTACTGCACTGTTTATAGTTATAAATCTTTTAGAAATAAAAAATTATTTATAAAAATAAATAAAGAAGAAAGCTCCATGTCTGAGCTATGTATAGATGAGAATAGATTTTGATGACCATGCTTGTGAGGTTTGATTGTTTTTTATTATTTTTGACCTTGTTAAATTGCTTTCAGATGAACGGTTCTGATTTTTATATTAACTTACGGTCTGTGAGCGTGTAGCAGATAAGCAAGTAAAATGTTTGTTGTCCTATATAGAATTTATTATTTGTCACCTTTAAGTTATCTTGTCTGATTTGGGTGACTTTTTCTAATGACAGATTCAGCAATAGACTTTCATTAACACTAATGCTTGTGGTGTACTCTTAATTGGGAATTTTGCCTTGTAATGGAAGCTTTATATCATGAAGGTACATGTTGCAAATCAGTTTTTCTAACATAGGAGCAGTGCATGTTATCACAGAGATTTGTTTCTAACCACAGTGTTGCCAAAATGATGGAAAGTGCATCCTGATGTCACAACACAAGTTCCATTCTTTTGTACTTGTGTTGTAATATTTCTTTGCTTCCCCTCCTTGCCTGTCTTGTGAATGCCTATGCATATAATGTCTGCTCTACATAATCTAAAGTGAGAAAAAAATGACAGAACTTTTCTCTTGAGGGATTTGCATGTTTTCTTCCAACTGTCATTGCGGGTAGCCTTTTATCAGCTAAAAACGGAATCCAATGTTGGCTATAGAACAAAAGGTTAAGGCGATTCATAATCAACTTGTGGAAGTAAATGAAACTTGTAAGAAGATGAACTTTGTTAAGCAGAAATGTTCTGAGAACGGTAATAAATCAGATAAATTTTAGGCCCATCGGCTGAGAAAAGAACTCCTGTTTGGGACAGAAAGAAGTATGTCACAACCTCAGAAGAGATGATGAATCAGTTTATCGTATACTATTCTCACCTATATGAAAAACCGACAGCAAGCTTGGAGAAAATTACAGAATACTTGGGTACAATACAGATATGAAGTCTACACAGCAACAAAAAAGAGCACTCAACAAGACAATCATAGAAGATTAAACAAAGGAGCAGTATGTTAAAATTGAATAAATCCCTAGGACCAGAGGTTTTTTCTACAGTATTCCATAAAACATTCAAAGAAATTTTGATGAAACCATTAGTTCAGGTAATGAATGAGAAACAGTGATGTTAAGCACTTCCCCTGTTGTGGTAGGAGGCTTCTATATCTTGAATTTACAAATAGGGGCATTCCATGTGAAGTCTGCTAAAATAATTTTGATTGGTCTTCACTATCTTGTTAGAAAATATTTGGTTTTAAGGCGAAAAGTTTGATCAGAATCATCTGAGATTTACAAAAATTGAGGTGTGTATACTTCTGTGGGGTTTTGAACTTGGTTATCAGTAAAGCTTTAAAGCATAAATCTAAAATCTTATCTTTATTTTATTTTATTTTATTTTATTTTTATTTTTATTTTATTTTTTTGGATTTATGCCCTGCCATAATCAATCAACTCTTAGTGGTTTACAATGAATACAGTGAAATAACAATTTAAATATTTACGTAGAATGCCAACTTATATGACAGTAAATAAAAGAGAATGAAATGATAAAAATAGCACACTAAGTTAATGTAAAATTATTAATTTTAAGTTAATTAAATAATTAAAATGCACAAAATCATGAAAATGTTCTCTGAACTAATTTTTTAAAATAGTTTCCTAAAGGCCAAAAGGAAGGAGCAAGTCTGATCTCCAGTGGAGGCCCTTCCGAAGCACCAGAGCCACTGTAGAGAAGCACTGCAGATTAGCCTCGGCTCTCCTCTCCTTTCAGAAGTGTGGAGCCTCTTGACAACTCTTCCCTACAAGATCTAATCAGTTGGGTTGATGTATTTAGAAGACAGTCGTGTAGATACCTAAATGCCAAATCATGAAGGGCTTAGTAGGTCAATATCAGCCCCTTAAATACTCTGCAACTTTTCAGTAACTAGTTCAGAATTGGCGTTATATGTTCCAATGGTGCGAGTTGGTAACTATGTGGGCTACCACATTCTAGACCAGTTGTAAGTTTCAGAATATTCTTCAAAGGCAGCACCAGCCAAAGCCAAGCCAAGGTCCCCCCCAATCACAGCTTCCATTTGCTGCTCTAGCAGAGGCTTTGAATCCAGAAGGTGTCGGGCCTAGCCCAAGGAACTCCAAGAGACCATGCAGAATCAATCCAGCAAGGTTTATTAGCTACAACCCCTTAACAAGAATCTTCCCAGAATGAAACCAGTTCCCAGGCTCAGCCAGTTCACACCGATGGAATTTCTTAGGGAGGTGCCAGTCTCCTCCACTTATCTCTTCCTCGCTCCTCTGGAGATGAGAGCACATTCTTTACTCCCCTCCCACCATTCCAGTCCATCACAGAAGGACTGTGCAAACCTGCTCTTTCAAGAATAGTGCTGGCCCATCCAGAGAGAACACTAGGAAATTGTCAGCTATCCAAGATAAACCAAAACTTGGAAACCAAAGATACATAAGCTAATAGAGGTAGTCCTCAGCTTACAACAGCAATTGGGACTGGGATTGTGATAGCTAAGTGATGCGGTCATAAAGCATGATGTCACTTAGCAATGGCAATCCAGGTAATCCCAGTTGCTGTTGTAACCACAAGACACACAGGTTGTTAAATGGGAAGCTGTGGGAGTCCCAGGTAAGGAGTGCAGGGGTACTGCAGAGGGATGGGGGAGGCCTCAAAGGCCTGGTGCAGGCCACACGCAAGTTGGAGAGGGTGCTATGGGTTGGTGCTAGTGCAGGAAGGCCAAGGGAAGGATGGCACGGGTCAGTGTGAGTGCAGGGAGGCAGAGGGAAGGAGGGTGCAGGTCGGTGTGAGTGCAAGGAGGCTGAGAGAAGGAGGGCATGGGTATGTGCAAGTGCAGGGAGGCAGAGGGAAGAAGGGTGTGGCACAGTGCACAGGGAGACCTGGGGGGGACTTACCAGAGTGACTTGTGACCTTCCCTGCTGGCTTCCCCATTGACTTTGCTTGTGGGAAGCTGGCAGGGAGGGTTGCAAATGGCGACCACGTGACTGTGGGGCACTGTGACTGCCGGAACTTTGAGGACCGGTTGTAAGTACCACTTGTCCAGTGCTGTCGCAACTTCAAATGGTTGCTGAACAAGTGGTCGGTAAGGGAGAACTACCTGTATGACTTTTATAAGTTTATACAAGTAGTCCTTGACCTATGACAATTTGTTTAGTGACTGCTTGAAATTATGATGTGCCAGTTTGTACTTATGACCAGTTGCAGTGCCCTGCGATCACATGATTGACATTTGCAGCTTTCCCTGGTGGCTTCCCCAGAAAGTCAGCGGGGGAGCCGGCAGGGAAAGTTGCAAGTCGCTGGGGTAATCTCCCCCACCTCCGCACTCTCCCCCAGCCCCTCTGTGCTCATGCTGTGCCAGCTACTCACACAACCTCCCCGACCCATGCTACACTCCTTGCACCCTTCCCAACCCGTGCCATGCCTCTCTCACACTCCTTCGCACCCTTCCTGACCCATGCTACATTCCCACACACCCTCCCCAAACCGCACTGTGCCTCTTGCACACCCTCCCCTACCTGCACTGCTCCTCTCTCACCTATTCATGCCCTTGCATACCCTCTCCAACCTCCACCCCCGTTCGCCCATCCTGTGCCTCCCACAACCCCTCCTGCACCCTCCCTGACCCATGCCTCTTGTACAACCCTGTGCACCTCCCTCCAGCACCCTCCCCCACACTCCCTTGCTCCCTCCCCCACCTGGCAGCAGCCACTTACCTGCCTGCCAGCCTGGGGCTTGCAACTTACTGCTAGCTTCCCCACTAACTTTGGTTGTGGGAAATTGGCATGAAGTTGCTTTGCCTAATGACTGAGGGATTCAGTGGCAACCAGGACTTACAGTTGCTAAGCGATATTGTTGTGCTTTATGACTGCATCGCTTAGCGATGGAAATTCTGGTCCCAATTGCCGTCTTAAGTCGAGGACTACCTATAGTAACAGAATCTTGCAAGTCTGAATGTGCTCCCCCCATCCCTCTCCCTCTATCTAGGGAGGGTCATGTCTGAGACACTTTCTCAAATTACATTTCTGCCTCAGATTTTGTTTATCTAACTGTTGTTTTGGTTGAGGCTCTTCCTCATGTTCTTCAAGGCTGTTCCTTCTGCTTGTTACACATCTATAGAGAACCTTAATGTATAAATAGTAACTCCATTGTACTAGGGTTCAGCTTTAGTCTGTTCTCCATGCAGACCCTCAACTGGGACAGAGCATTAACAGCAGCCTCCCATGGCCTGGGGAGGCGATGTAAAGTTTGGTGTCATCAATATATTGATGATACCACACCCTGAACTGTTGGATTTTGGAACAATGTTTATTTTAAAAAATTGGGTTTGTGTGGAAATGTTGAAGGAAATTGATAGTGATAGAGGTCTTCAGTAAGTTCAGATCCCACTCAAGTAGAATGAATAGAACAATCCTTAAGTGAAACAGGGCTCACTTTACACATTTTGAAATTTGTGAAGTAAAATAAAACTTACTACCATGTGAAAGTGGTGTGCATAAGTTCATTAAATTCAGATATGAATTTTTACCTATTTAGTTGTAAAGATTAGGTCTCTTAGATAAATGTGGCTGTGGGTGGGATCTATGAGGATGATAGTAACTTCTGTAACTCCTCAGAGATTGCTATAATCCTCTAATTTAGCCAGGTAAATCAGTAGTCGCATTTTTGGTTTACTTAAAAAAAAAAAAAAAGCTGAATTAAGAGATTTAATTTGAGAACTATGTTTATATTGCCAAGTTGTTATAATCCTCTAATCAATATGAGGATTTAAGATATATACATTCACGCTTTAAGATATATACATTCATCTTGTTTCTTAGTTGAATATACTCATGAAAATTTAATATTTTAGAGATTTAAGAGAATTGTACAAATTTTGATGCTAGAATACTTCCAGAATCTTAATGGCTGGTAATTTTAGCTGCTAGTCAAACCAAGTTTGAAAATGCAATTAGTTATAGATGAAAATAATTTTAACGATACAGGCTTTTGCTTTGACTGAAAAACAGCGAGCAGATGTTTGTTATGATTCATTGCATTTCAAATATTGCTTCTTCTCAGCATACTAAATCTCCGAAAGTATATTATGTGTAAAAATTCAGAGAGCGGGAGAAAGATAGAAAACTTTATATACTATTTTTAAAAGGGCAACCTTCTACAAGATGTGCTTAGCTGTGGTTCTTTGGTATCTCTGTTCCATGATGTTGTGGAATATTTAATAAATATATTCTGTCAAAGCAAATCTTCTTGGCAACTGACTACAAAGTGACATGTGTCATTGACGGGCTGTATTATAAAGTTGCATTACTTATCCTTGAAACGGTTACCATGACAACAAACAGTATGTCTCCTTTCCTCCTGAGTGCATTTATATTTGTACGTGTGTACATTTGTGTGTGTGTGTTTGTCCAAAGGTTGACGCTGGTGCAGATAATAAGCTATTTTTTTTTCACCATAGTTACAAACATTGCAAATAGGCTATGAACCCTGTTCTTTCGGTTGCTCATCTTAGATCATCTTCAGTGATAGGAGCAAGCACTGATTTTCTGTGTGTTAAAGTTTATTTTGCAGGTGTATGACTTACCTCTTCAAACTAGTGTGTTAAACAATACATGCAGATCTGCACCAATAAAACATTCTACTGTTGGCACCATAACAGTAAAAATATAAAAAGATAGGAAAATCTACTTTTTAAAAAACAGGTCTGATATTAGTTTCAGTTTAATCTGGAAACCACCTATAAATCCTGCCACGTCCTAGGTTTGGTACTCAATCAGGGTTTTAAGCTCTTTAACTATTACTGTTTATTTTTATGTTATAGATGTCTTAGCTAAGCTAAAATTTGATTTTGATAGCATTAAATGTAACAGTTTTGAAAGTGCTGAAGTGTTAAACTGTCATGAGGTATCATTATGTTTGTTCTAATCCAAGTTCATTGATTTATTTACTCAATTTATATAGCTGCCTATCTCACTTTTATGTGACTCTAGGTGGTTTACAATAAAACAAAAAGACAAAATACAAAAATAAAAACCCATAGCAGCTGGGCACGATCTAATCTATCATCAATACAACCAGGCGATGGGCTCTAACCCACTCCCAGGGCCTCAGGCTTGGGCCCAAAGCCAAGTTTTCACCATCTTACGAAAGGCCAACAGAGACAGGGCCAAAGGGGGAATTACTGGGAACAGGGCCAGAGGGGTGTCAAAATACATCCCCAAAATTGGGTTCAGTTTATCCACAGATGGGCTGATCTGCAAGTATATATAGTAGGTTTTTCCCTCAGCTTTTTATTTGAGCAACAGTAGTAGATGGTTCAGTTAGTCCCTCACTGGCTTCCCAAAGGGTAGTAAGAGGCACCACATGGCTGATTTCATCCTATTGGGACTCATCAGATGTGGGTAGCCTGATGTTATTCTATGGGGTTCAATCCCTTTACTGGGAATTGAACTCTCAGTTCTTCCTAAAAAGGGAATGTATTCACTAGCTTTTAGAAGGTTGTTTGTAAAGAATTAAGATGGGTCTCTTTCAAAAGTTATATGCCCTTTGAAAACAACCTCTCATTGCTTCCAACAAAATGGATCTATGTGTCATTAAGATATATTAGGGAAAAATGATCTCAGTAGGGTTGGAATCATATTAAAAAAGATGACCATTCAAATATCCTCTTCCTATTATTAAATAGCTTCCCAGCCTTCTATTCCATCTGCTTCTTTTTGATATCAATCTATATGCTGAATATATATTTAAGAAAGCTGGATTGGAAAAAGATGAGCCTGGTTTTAAAATTGGAAGAAGAAACATCCATAACTGATAGCCTGATAGCCAAAAACACAAAGGATCTGCAAGCCTAGTACTAAAAGTCAAAGAGCACAATGAAAAAATGGGACTAAAATTAAATATAGAAAAGACCAAACTAATGACAACAGGTAGAACAACCAGCCTTAGAATTCTAATTAGAATTAGAATATCAAAGTGGTGGAGAGCTTCTGTCTTTCAGGATCAACCATCAACAGTAAAAGAACAAGCAGTCAAAAAATACGCCTCAGACTAGCACTTGTTAGAGCAGCCGTGAAGGCCTTGGAAAAGATATTCAAATGCTGTGATGTGTCTATACCTACAAAGATCAGAATCATGCAAGCCATGGTATTCCCTGTGACACTCTACAGAAGCAAAAGTTAGACTTTAAAGAAGCAGAATAAAAATAATATTGACACCCTTGAACCTTGGTTTTGGAGAAGACTCCTGAGAGTACCATGGACAGCCAAGAAAACAAACTGATGGATCATTGAACAAATCATTCTAGAGTTCTCACTCAAGGCACAAATGACCAGACTCAAATTATCCTACTTCTGACACATTATGTGAAGATCCAGCTCTCTGGAAAAGGCTCTAATGCTGAGAGTGGTGGAAGGAAAGAGACAAAGAGGATGACTAGCAGCAAGATGGATGGTCTTAGTTACAGTGGCACCATTAGGAGACTTGAAAGAACAGGTTAGGGATAGAGCATCACGGAGAAGATCTATCTGTGTGGTCACTAAGAGTCAAAAATGACTTGATGGCACATAGGCAATCCAGTCTTTTTGATAGCAGTCTTGGCAGAAGAGTAGTCTGTCCGTACACATGCACCCAGAGATGACCTGGGGAAGACTTTCAAGCTGCCATGCTAAACCTTTAAGAAGATTTATATTGGCATTTGGCTTCTTTTAATTGACTTCATCTTTATTTAGCACACTTTGATTAGTCAAGAGATGCTGAGAAAATTGTGTCAGCATATATCAGTCTGTCTTCTATCATGAACTGCAAATATAGATAAGGTTCCTCTACTTTAAACACATGGGCTAGAAATAGTGAAGCTCTTCCTATGTTGCATAGCAAACTCATAGAAATAGAAGTGAATGTTTCTTGTTGGGAAGATTGCTTGAATAAAAGCAAACCATCAGACTAGTGTGATGTGTCTGTGTGAGGATATGTTAGCAGCTTTTAATATTTTTTTAGAATTATTTTCTTTATTGGACAGTAAGATAAATTAGACTCTAGACTGCAGTTCTTTACCCATATAATGGGTAGTTTGGCCATAGAGCACAGTGGATCTTACTTTTGTATAAGTAAGTAAAAATTGTATTAGAGGCTAATTGTGCTTAAACGCTTCTTAGTTCAATAGAAATTGGATATCTTACCTCCTTAACTTGCCACCTAAACCAATCTAAATATTCATATAGGAGGACCTTATCTGTTTTGAATGATAATAGATATATTTCATTTTGTGATTACTTACCTAAATGATTTAAATTCTTATTTTCTTAAAAGTAGTCCAAGATGACTGTGATAACTATCAGAACAACGAAACGTTTAAAATTAAATGAGAAAAAACCCAAGACTCATAAACTAGACAGATAAAACACTTGCAGTTGCATTCCCAAAATCCTACAAATAAAATTAGCAATTAATTTTAAATGGCACAAAACAGGAATGCACAAAATGTTCTAGACAGAAGGTTGTACTTTATTTACAGTTTAGTTTTATAAATGCCGCTCAATACAGCACGGATTCTGGGTAGGGTACAGTTGAAAATATCTAAAAAAGCAAGATAACATAACATAAACATAACAGGAGGAAAAACAAACTATAACCAAGGCAGATTCCACAGCAAATGGACACAACCTCAATCTAACCCAGAGTTTAGGGAAAAGGCAAATTTTTAAAGATAGTTAAAAATTTGGAGGGTGAGGGCTATGTAAACATGAGGGGGAGGGGGAGGTTCTGTGATAGAGAAAGTACACTTTGTAGGTCCCATCAGATGGTACTACTTAAAGAGAGAAGAGGATACAAAGCATGGATCTTATGAGGCAGGCAGGTAGAAAGGGGGTCCCTCGGATAGCCAGGCCCTATAAAGAGCCTTGTAAGTGATAAACAGCACATTGAATTGCACCTGGAAGCTTACTGATAACCAGGGCAGTTTCCATAGCAGAGATATTACATGGGCATACCAAGGAACGCACATTACTGCTCCTGCCACTGCATTCTGTACCAGCTGTAGCTTCTGAATTGTCTTAAAGGGCAGCTGTATGTAGAACACATTGCCGTAGTCCACATGTGAGGTGACCAAGGCATGACTGACTGTGAGAAAGGACTCCTGACTCAGGAAAGTATGCAACTGGTGCATTAGATGAATTTCATCAAAAGTCGTCCTGGCCCCAGCTATCACCTGAGCAGGAGCTGTGAGGCAATGAGGGCTCCCAAATTGCACACCAGCTCTGAATTGGGGAAGTTTCACCTATTCAGAACCAATTATGGAAAATCACAACACAGAAAAGTCATGTACTGCAGCCACTTAGTCTTGTCAGGGTTGAGCCTGTTCCTCCGCATTCAGACCCAAACACCTCCAGGTCCTGGGGCATGACCACTTACTCAGCTCTATATTTTAACCCCTGATTGATTATCATCCGCATACTGGTGGTACCTGACTCCATATCAATGTATAGCCTCATTCAACAGTTTCATGTAGATGTAGAATAGAGCTAAGAGCATCAAATCCTGAGGCATCTTGCACACCAAGGGTTTTGGGTCAAACTGCTCCCCACCTTTCAGCACTGATTGGAACCCCAAACTCCCTCTGGAATCTATCCAAGTCTGTTAGTAGTTTGGGTGGACCAATCAAAAGGTTCCCCCCTGTAGTGGGAAAGAGGCTGTGCTGTTAAGCTGAAAAGCATCCAGGGAGTGATCTGACTATGTCAAAGGACTGATGGTAAAGCCTTCCACCTTCAATTCACATTGCAACTGTTGTGAAACAAAAAAACAGACCAAGTATATACATTTGGGCCCTGAATAATTTGGGTCAGGTCCATGGTTGCCATGAACTCCTTAGCTACAGCAGACTTTATATTGAACAAGGGCAGGTTAAAGTCTCCCAGAAATATCAGTCACACATTCCACTGTCTAATAAGTGATGAAATTAAGCAGCCCAGGCAGGAAAGTTGCTACACAGCAGGGAGGCCAATATAGCAGCTAAAAACCCACTTGCTCTCTAGAGCCCAACCTGAAACACAGGGTCTCCCATCTGGTTATCTGTGGCACAGAACTTCTGAAAGCCATTATGACCTGCTGAATACTAACTGCCACTCCACTCCCTCATCCTCACCCTGGGGTGGCAGCTGGTGCCAAACATGAAACCTAAGTGGGGAAATCTCAGGAAGGAGAACACCCCTTTCTCCCCACCCACATCTTGGTTATACATGCCAGGTTGGCTGCCTTATCTATTATAAGATCACAGATAAGGCCTTATTACACACCAAAATGGCATTTAATAGTGGTGGTGGCCAGGACTGCTGAAAATCCAGTGACCTGGCAAGATAGGTGAGTACTGGAACCCTGAAGGTGAAATTGTAAATATCAAATAGCAGTATGTCAAGTAACATCCCTGTTTTCTCTGTGTGTGATCCATTTTCATCTTCCTACCCTATTTCCTCCTGCCCATCACCATTCAGATGGCTGCCTGCCTGCCTTATCTCTTCTCTCAGTCTCCCCATTCTTAACCCACCCCCACCCCCCACCCCTGGCAAGGCCTAGGAACCATTCAGCATAAACATCCTCAGCAACCCACAAGCCACTCTCAACCCACTTTCAAACCACAGCCAGCTCCTACGCTTCTACCATCAGGCACAGGGAAGCCAGTTTCTCATGAAGGTTGCCCAAACACATTCCCATTCTACATATCCATTACATCCTTGCTATCCCTAATTCTAATAGAGTGAGTAGTTGACACAATCCTAACACTACATACTCAAATTGCCAATACTAGGTCAGGCCAAGATCTTAACCTTCCAGCTATCAATCATATAAAGAGTCCCAGAAGGATTCCAGCAGGTAGGTTTCAAGCAGTTGAATGAAAAGTGATACTGGTGTGTAGAACTATAGTTCGTATGTAGGAGGCCTGTTCCTGGAAGCTTCAAGGCTCAAGTAAGTCCAAGACATGCATCCCTTCCTACCCCACCTTCTGTTGCCCAGAGTATTGGTCAGCTTCAGCCTTCCTGCCACTGCTTCTGGTCAGCTGCTCAGCCTGGAGTAGCAGGACTTTGAGTAAGCCAATGCTGCAAGATAGTGCCTCCATCTCCCTAACACAAGTAGAAATGCACCAGATGTAGACAATATGTCTATGCAAATAACCTGTCTCTCCACCACTGGAAGACCATCATCCTTCCCTCTATTCTGCAGTGCACTGTCCTATTCTCGCTCTGCTTCGTTTTGCTTGGAATGTCCACTCTGAATTGGAGCGCAATCCAGCAGTCCAAGAAGCAAGACCACCTCAAATCCATCTAAATCCTCCCAAAACAAAAGAGACACCTACAGAAACCAACTGCCCAACATTAACATTTCATTTTGAATCCCACTCCCCCAGTCACCATCTTGGGAACTTCCAGTGGCATTCTGGGGGCCATATCCCTCTCCCCCAATTAGTGGGTTAAGTCAGAGTAAAAGAATTAATTTCAGTTTGTTTACATTTAATTACACTTAAATATGCATTATTTGGATTATGCTTATTCATGAATTAGATACATTTTCCTTCCATTCTAAAATTTTAATACATAGCAATGTTTAGAGCTGTGCAGAGATCCATATTTGAAGGAAAAAATGTGATTTGGAGCATGCAAGTATCGTACTTCAAGAGCATCTTAAGCTGAATATTACCTTTTCCAATCTTTTTCCACGATTGCGTGGCAGAAGATGCAGTTGCTTCAAGGTGTTTTCAACATGTGCTATGCGTGCATAGATGTGCACTCTGAATCACATTTTACCCTTCAAATCCAGATCTCTGCATACACCTGTGAATTATTTTTGGCTTGAAGAGGTATTACCGCATGTGCTTCCTAAGAACTCTTAACTTGAAAAAAGAAATTACAGTATTTAGATTTGACTTGTATTGTGTTCGTGCCAGTTACTTATTTGACATATATTGTACTTAGTAATTTTATGGAACAATGCTTTATTAGAAGTAGAAAAATACCTGTGGAAAATGTTCAGGGATGTATCTTTGGCTCTGATCCTTGTAACTTTCCTCTAAATAATAGACATCATGCTTTCTAAAGCATCAATTGCATTTATTCTATCAAAAGCTTACTAGAAATGTTAAGGTGTAATTTAAAGCATCTTGTGAAATAGTTCGGTAATTATGCATCTTTTATTTGGAAAGTTCTTTTATTACCATAGTATCATTCACATAAATTAATCGACTAATTAATATGACATTTATAGATTTGGATACTATTTATGAGACATAAACTACTTTGAAATGATCTGTCTCTTATCTTTAGAACTATACTGTAATATTTGAAACCTAAGATTCTGAATGTATTCTTTTTTCTTTCTCTTAGGCTTGTGCAGAATGTTATAAATACATTACTTAATTCCTGTATTTCTCTTTTAAGAAATGGATGATCTTAAGACATGATGTACAGGTAGTCCCCAGGTTAAGAACGCCCAGTTTAAGGATGACCCATAGTTAAGAGTGGAGCCCATTGTAGCAAAATTCAAGTTAAATATACAGTGTTCGAGTTAAATACACAATGGTTCAAGTTCATTACACAATACTGCTTATACAGTATTATACAATAATACTGTTCCAGCTTACATACAAATTCAACTTAAAGACAGATCTTGGGACCGGAATTCGTTCTTAAACTGAGGACTACCTGTACTACCTTTCTATAACTTGCAACTATTTAAGGCTGCACTTTGAGTTTGTATTTGAAATACTGCAGTAAATCATACCTGTCTTATAATTATGTGTTAAGTTCTAAGTCTCAGGTTGGCTTTGGAGTTTGGATCAATATAACTATTAACTTTTGTCAACAAAACATTTGTACCCAAAACATTCATCATTTATTTGCATTTTTTTCATTGTGATAATGAGCATGTTCCCGTTATTTTATTTCCAGAACAGAAAAGGTAGCAGACAAAATCATGTCAGAAATTGCTCCATCTAACTGGTGCTCTCTGGGAAGAATCCCAGGAAAAAGATTGAGATAGGCGAAGTCTATCTGAAGCATGTATTTCACTACCACCTTTTTCCTGTAGTGTTTCCTATGATCAGCTGTTCTCTGGGAAGCATTTTTATTGTTTTTTATTAATGATTTTTATTAATATATCTTTGGGTTATTTATATTCCAACAAAAAATGTTTATATTATAAATACTACATATCAGTAAATTAAATACTTCATCTTCTAGGCAAACTAATGAAAGACTGATTTTCTACATATTCTGGCCACTTTGCATGATAGGCTAAAGATGCACCGGCATCTTTATTCTAGGCAGTGTTTTTTCTATGTAGACAATAATAACTGAATCTGAAAGACTGAGATAAAAAGTATGCTTACAGCAAGTGACATGTGTAGTCCTATAATTCTGAAACAGTACAATAAGTTTAACAAAGTCTTAAAACATACTGGAGATTCCTCTTTGGTAAGAGGCAGTTAACAGGCAAGTTGTAAAACTAGATGTTTGAAATGAGTCTTCTGTTGCAATGTTAATCACTAATTAATTTCAAATAAAGGGTGCACCAAAATGTTTTAAAGTGAGTTCAGTATTAGGTTTCTATTAAGAATTGGGGGGGGGGGATTGGATTTATTTTTCATTTTATTAAAAACTTCTCAATAAAGTCTAACAATTATTATTTGATGCCTTTGAGTCAGTGTTGACTCCTGGCAGTTGCCTGGACTAGTCCCTGCAGTTTTTTTGGCAAGATTTTCAGAAGTGGTTTCCATTGCCTTTTTCCTAGGGCTGAGAGAAAGGGACTGGCACAAAGGTACCCTGCTGGCTTTGTACCTAAGGCAGGATTAGAGCTCATGGTCTCCCGCCTGGTACCTTAACCACTACACCAAACTGGCTCTCATATTATTCATCAGCAGGACTGATGAACTGTTGCTGGAGAGGCATGTGGGGAGGGACCAGCTGGGATAATTGGACACATTCATAAGCATATTAGTTGCATTACCCAAATTTGAACTCTGTTTCTAAATACTTGTTGTCTAGTACTCTGAAACTTAATAAAATGGTGCCTTATCTCTGTGCTGTACTTCATTCCAAGTGAAAAGGTTTTGTTGTATATCTAAAACATGTCATTGCTAATGTTACCTAATGTGCAGATGTTGGTACGACATAATGATCAATTGTAGTCTTAGAATTGTGTTTAAGGCTTCCATTGTCTCTAAGAGAGTATACTTGCTGAAATAACAGAAGGGGCTTGTTCTGTCCTTGAGGGACTTTTTCTTCTTTTGAAATATGCAGTAAGAATATGGTGATAAAGAGTGCTGGAAGGATAAATAGATGCATTTCTCCAAAGGCCTGGATTCCCAACATAGTGACTGCAGATGACGGTGTCCCTGCCGATGTATCTTTTAGTGATACATTGGCAGGGGCGCTGCCATCTGCAGTCCCCATGTTGGGAATCAGTCACTTGCCATGACTGCCATATTCTTTTTATTTTAAAAAGGAAGCTTGCATGTTGCAAAGAATGCAGTAGCCTGAAGCATTTTTTTAAAAAAATTCAAGAATGCTTCTATGCTTAGGGTTAGGGCTGTACATTCTTAGAAAATAAAATGGTTGGGAACTGCTGTAGCCCGGTGTGTTGCTTGGAAGGATACCCACCTGATGAACAAGTGTTTTGTTACTGACCATGTCTACCAGGATAGCCTTGTTATCAGAGTGCACGTAGCACACTCTTAAAATTCCAAATGTGCCCACATTTGGATTAGTAATCAAAAAAATCTTTTTTCTGTTTGTGGATGTGATATATTTTGGGTCTCTCACTGAGTTTGTACCCTTTCTACATTCTTGTGCTTTTGGAGGGACCCAAGGAAGGCAAGTCTAAAGTAGGTGTTGGGCATTTAAATACCCCATCTTTATCACCAATTATAGCCTCAAAATAAAGCAGTCCAAGGGGTTTTACTTTCCATTCCCAATACAGATCACTTCTGCTATATTCACCAATAGTTTGGTAGCGGGACCAAAGGTGGGAAAGCAGAGTGAGACAATATTATGGTAGACTCTCCTGGATCAAGAATACAGATATTTCAGTTAGTTGGAATAAAAAAAAATTGTAATTAATAAAATTACCCTTAGCCACTCTAAATAGATAGTATAAATACTCTAGATAGTATTTAGAAGAGATTAATCTGAAATCAGTGTTCTTTTTCTGTCTTTGTGATAGATGCATCCTACTAGCCTAACTAGCAAATTATAATTGATGACACTTTGCACAGGTCTTAGTCACACCTTTTTAGTTTTGTCCATATAATTTAGATCTCCTTCAGGGTTGGCAATGAGGAACTAAGAGTTCCCTATTTTAGATTTGTTTTTCTTCAGCAATTTAGCATACTCAAAATTGATTTTTCATGATAGGAAGAAGATTAAAATTGTATAAATTTAAAACATGAAATGTTTACCTTCTCAGGGAGGCAGAAATGAATATTTAGAGCTTTGCTCACCAGGTTGAAATAAAATAAATAGAAATTTAATGCATTTCTAAAATATTATAATTTCAACATACCTTCCCAACTTTCTGTGATAATATCAAGGTTTTAGGTAACTTTATCAAGGACATACTGTGATTTAATTTTTATAAATGGGTTCATGTTAATTATTACTATTTATTTCTTGTAGGTATTGCTTCTATGACAGTTCCAGTATACATTGCAGAAGTTGCTCCACCTCATCTAAGAGGCAGATTAGTTACTATAAATACACTTTTCATCACAGGAGGACAGTTCTTTGCAAGTGTTATAGATGGAGCTTTCAGTTACCTTCCTAAGGATGGATGGAGGTTGGTATGAATTTTTTAATATTAAAATGAAATCACAACAGCTCATTTATTTTATACAGAACCAAGTCACAGTCCTGAAATAAATCTCAGAAATATTGTTACAAGACCTCAAATAAAAGGTTTACGCTAGAAAACCCTCGAATGAATGTGTGTCTATCTCTCTATTTATTTTTGGTTGAAGCAGTCTGCTGTGAAGGAATTCCTATACAGCAATGTAAAAGATGGATCACCAATTACAGGAAGGATTTGGTTGCAATTATTGTAGCTAAAGATGGTGCAACCAGTTACTATATCTAAGGAGCTAATTTTTCACACAGGAACTTTACATACTGGATTACAGGTAATCCTTGAGTTACAACCACCCGTTCAGTGACCATTCAAAATTATGACAGTGCTGAACAAGAGGGACTTATGACTGGTCCGCGAAGTTGCGGCCATTGCAGCATCCCGGAAGTGATGTGATCACGATCCGGGTGCTCAGGTGCCCAGCTCGCTATTATGATGTTGCAGCAAACTGTGGTCACGTGATCACCATTTGCAATCTTCCCTGCCAGCTTTCCACAAGCAGTCAATGGGAAGCCAGCAGGGAAGGTCACAAGTCGCTCCTGTAAGTTGCTCCTCCCGGTTTTTCTGCCATGTAACCCCACTAAGGAGGATGAGATCCCAGAGATCTCTACTCCATAGCACCCCCTTTCCTGCCCATGCTCCCTAGCACCTGGCTGTGGCCCTTGCTGGCCCACCTGCGCTCCCTAGCGCCAACTTGCACTTGCTAGTGCCTGCCCGTGGCCTTCACCAGCACACCTATGCTTCCTAGCACCTGCCTGTGCCCTTACCAGCCTGCCTGCACTCCCTAGCACCTGCCCACAGCACTCCCCCACCCTCCGTGGCACGCACACACCCCCTCACTCTCTGATGCACCTGCCCATGGCACCTACGCTCTCCCATGCTCCTTGCCTGGGACTCTTGCCTCTTCCCACTTAACGTCCCCCACAGTCCTGGGGTTATGATGGCAATGGGGACTGCCAGCATTGCCATCACTAAGTGATGCAGTCATGCGATGTCACGCTTTACGACAGCATTGCTTAGTAGTGGAAATTCTGGTCCCAATTGCCATTATAACCCAAGGACTACCTGTATTTTGTTTATGAAATAAATGAAACAAGCACCAAATATTGGTGTAATTTGTTTTCTCAGATTCTCTTTATATGTCAGTAAGATTCATCTGAAGCTTTGATGAAATTCAGTAGCAAAGATATGCAAACATTTCAGAAAATCTGAAAGGGAGTATATGCAAGAATTCAGAAGATCCAAATATTTGCAGCTTCTGCTTGAAGAGCAGGTGATAGCTGTGGTCAGGAAGGCCTTTGCACAACTACATCTGGTGCACCAGTTGTTCACTTTCCTAGATCAAGGGGCCCTTCAGACAGTGACTCATGCCCTGGTCACCTCGCGGCTTGAATACTGCAATACATATAAGGGGTTGCCCTTGAAGAACATCCAGAAGCTTCAACTTGGGAATCCTTGGGGTTCTCTGAGCTTGGTTGTTTTCTTGTAAACGTTTTGTTACCCGGCTAGATAACATCTTCAGTGCTAGAACACCTCTGCTTTGCAAGCTGCACTGGTTGCCAGTTTGCTTCCAGGTGCAATTTAAGGTACTGGTCGTTACTTATAAAGCACTGCATGGCATAGGGCCTGATTACTTGACGGATTGCCTGTCTCCCTAGCCAGTTTGATCCTGCAAGGTTGAAGATCCCTTTGATTAAATAATGCTGTCTCTCAGGGTCCTGAAAGCACGTCTCCTCTTTAGCAGTACCTGCCCTCTGGAACGAGGTTCCCCCTGAGAGCCAGATGGTCTCCACTCTGCTATTATTTAGAAGAGCCATGAAGACATGGTTCTTCACCCAGGCCTTTGGTGAGGGAGAATGAGACGCCTTGCTTCATTCTATCCAGTCTATCATTCTTGCCATCTTTTATCTTTTTCCTTCCTTTTATTGATTTTATTATAATGTCTTTATTTTGAGTGTTGTGAATCACCCAGATTCATTGGGAGTCAGGTGGCATACAAATTTAATATATTATTATGGTTGGCTGCACAGCCAGCCGGATGCTTAGACTGGATTTGGCATTTTTATGGACCTGGGATAGGCAGATGTTGTTCGATGGCATTAAAGGTATCATTGCAGGATGTAAGCTGTTCCAAGTAAAGCTGCCTTTTGCAATTGACTGATGGTGATTTTGTCAATGCTGATGGTGGTGCTCCAGTTGTTTTGGGATTGCACCTAAGGCACCTATAACTATTGGCACCATCTTTGTTTTCTTTTGCCACAGTCGTTCTAATTCTATTTGCAAGTCTTTATATTTTGTGATTTTCTCCAGTTCTTTCTCTTCTCTTCTGCTGTCTGCAGGTATTGCAATGTCCACTATCCAGACTTTTTTGCCTTTCTTATCAACAGTTGTTAGGTCTGGGGTGTTGTGTGGCAGGTGCTTGTCTGTTTGAATTCTAAAGTCCCAGAGCACTTTAGCTTCTTCATATTCTATTACTTTGCCTGTTTTGTGGTCCCACCAGTTGTTGCTTGCAGGCAAATGATATTTCTTACAGATATTCCAATGCCCCATTGTTGCTACTTTGTCATTCCATTGTTTGTGGTCAGTCTGTGTGATCTTCTTTCAGCAGGTAACTAGGTGGTCCACTGTTCCTTCAGCTTCTTTGCAGAGGCAGCATTTGCTGTCTGTTGCTGTCTTCTCAATTCTGGCTTAATATGCATTTGTTCTTAAAGCTTGGTCTTGTGCAGCCAGAATTAGCCCCTCTGTCTTTTTCTTCAACTTTCCTGCTCTTAGCCATTGCCAGGTCCTGCTGTGCCTGCTAGTTTTTTGTGTGTGTGTGTACTGGCCATGTAATACTTTGCCTTGCCATGCCTCTTTTCATTTGGTCTTTCTTGTAGGCCAGTTTGGTCTCTTTGGTATTCAGTAAGCCTTCATGGTGTACTAGTTTCAGTGCATCTTCTTCACTGTCCTTCAAATATTTTTCCAATGCCCTTTTTTCTCCTTCAACTGTCTGGTGTACTTTTAACATTCCATGCCCACCTATGCTCCTTGGTAAGTAGAGTCTGTCAACGTCACTGCATGGATGAAGGGCATGATTCATTGTCATTATTTTTCTGGTCTTCCTATCCAGGGCTTTTAATTCAGCTTGAGTCCAGTCCATTGTTCCAGCTGTATATCTAATGACTGAAATTGCCCAGATGTTAATCATCTTGATGGTATTTCCACCACTGAGTTTGGACTTTAACATCTTCTTCACTCTTCTGATGTATTCACTACTAACCTTCTTCTTGACTTCAGTCTGATGTTGATGATGATGATGATTATATAGGGTTTTTTTTACAAAACTGTATTACTATTTCTTTTATTTGACTGGTCATTGTTTCTTTTTATTGTTTTGAAGTTTCTTGTTTCTTTAGTTCTTATTACTACCTGGATTAGGAATGTATACTATAATTAAAATTGATTGTATGTTAATTAATTATTGAACTGAATTTTACAAGTCACAAATAAATGCACTTCATTCTTGGCATAAAGATACCACCTTATCAGCCTAACTTTGAGTACTTAAGTAGACTATCAGAAGTTTTGGTTTTAAAAATAAAAACAAAATTAAAAAAAAACAACAACCATATACCATAACAGTATACCAGTACTGTTTAGAACTAATCCCAGTCACGTAGTTAACCTTATCATATGCTAACATTCAGGGCTCCTGCAGTAAAACCTCATTCTGCCCACATCTTTCCATGTTCAGTTTCAGTTAATGGAGGATTCATTTCCCACAGGTATGTGACAAAAGTCATGCAATGGCACAAAACTAAATGTTTTTTAACCAACAGTAAAATAAAATTGTTAACTTTTCCACTTGTGAACATTTAAAATGTATTACTTTTGTTCAGGCCTAAACAGTGGCAGATCAGGTGGCAGATCCTAAACATTTTTGGCAGATCTCAGCATCTGAGCAGGCTCTGGTTAATATTTGGATGGGGGACACAATTGCAAGGATCTTGGCCATTGATCAGAATGAGAAGTAGAAAAACCATCTCAGAAGAAGGCCGTGGCAAGTCATGTACTATACTGCTGCAAAGGAGACTGCAGAGATGGAGACTCTAGAAGTCAAGTTGGCTCGAGTGTGTCTTTAATCTTTTTTTGACAACCATTTTTAGTAAGGCTTAATATTCCAGAGGCTGTTTGCACAGAATAAGACATGTTTTCCTCATTTTAGTTATTTATTTTGATCAGGGATTTTTCTATGTGCTCGTTGTTTTCTCACCTTCCAACTTCAAAGAAAAGTTCTTAACTGATTTCCATGAGGCCCACAATGAACATTTCTTGAATTCCAGCCAGCAGTATGGTGTTTCTCATCTCCCAGCTGTAGAGACAGAAGTTCATCATGGCTCATCAAAGCAAAGTTCAGGCATAGTTTGGTTCAGGCCCCAGTAGTCCTATTTCTTACATCTTGTCCTTGTTTACAACATTACAGTGACTCAGAACTTGTGTCATGTATATCCAAATTGTCCAAACTAACAAAATCCAATTAAAATACAGGGATGGGTTGAATTAAAAAGGGATGAATTTATTTTTGGAAGTTCTGTATCAAAGCATGGCAAAATTTGGACCAAACTAAAGAGGGATGCTAGCTCAGATGTGTGTACATGTGTATACATAGCCATAATTTGACTATGACTACATGTACGTACATATATTTTAAAAATAATGTGAACAAGAAATCTAAAAGCATATTAAAATCAGTATTGGAAAGATTTTATGATGTTTCTATAAAATAAAATAGCTTTATACTTGCTTTGATAGTTTTGTAATCAATATGCAGTATTTTCAGAGTAAACAGAAACTGTATTCTGAAATCACCCTGGATAAGGTCTGTTTTTAATATAATTTTTATTAAGAATTTTTAATTACAATAGTAAAAATCAATACGATCTAAACTTAGAGAAAGAGAACGGGAAAAAAGAATAAAAGTGCAAGAAAAAAGAAAAAGAAGAAAAAGAGAAGAAATATATAGAAGTGACTTCCAGCCTTCATAACAAGTATAAACAAATTTAATAACTCTTCACCCCCTATAAGGTTAAACAGATATCTCTTCATCCCATATCCCATCCCGTATGTATAAGCAAATCCATTAAACATTAACTTTTCAATCCTGGTGTTAGCAAAAAGTCCATAAAGGGTTACTAGAACTTTGCAAAAAAAAGGACTTATTTTAACTGTGATCAGATAAACCAATTTTATATTCCTTCTTTTTACTTCTAACAGTGTTAATCTTTAACTCAATCAAATATTGTTGCAGGATTTGATTTCTCTTCAATTCTTCTTTATCCCATCACACAGATTTCTTCAAGGCTTTAACAAGCCTGTTTTGTAGATCCAGTAAGAAAACATTTTCCAGGTCATTCTCTTGATTTATCATTTGTATTTCCCTTTTAATTTTTAAAACTTCAGCCAGTTTCTTTTGTAGATCCAGTAAAGTGTCCTTTTAAAAATCATTCTCTTGGCCTGTCATTTGTAGTTCCCCTTTCAGTACTTTCTCTGTCTTGTCAGATAAAATTTGTTCCACATCTGTCATTCCTTCATTAACATCTTTTAGACATAGTCTATCCATAGAAGCAGACTTTGTTACTGACAGTGGTTATATTGTAGTTACCAATTTCTGGCTCCATTCTTCAAAGATTTCCTTTAATATTTCAGATGTTATAACGTTTTATGTCATTTTGTAAGTCCCAGTATTAACTGACATCAAGAACAGCCTTGCTTTTTTTTTTCTCTTCTGCTTAGAACAGGGCACACATGTCAGAGGTGACACACCATGACGTTTTGGGTGACATGCCAGCATTCACCAGTACCCAATAACAACTATTCTCCCTGTTTGAGTTACCAAAGAAACTGAGTTTGTTTTACTTGTATTTCATTTGTGTAATTATTTGATGTTTCTTTATATAATACATAGCATCATGCATGATTGGACTATATTTTTTTTAAATAAATGAATATGTAAAGAATTGTTTCTCTTTTGTTTGTGGGGGGGGATGACACAGCAGAGTCAGGTTAAGCATTTTCTGAATTTTTGACACACCAAGCCCAAAAGGTTCACCATCACTGCCTTAAAATCTTTAGTCACCTCTAACATCCAGTTTCTAAAATCATCAATCTTTGTTATGACTTACAATAACCAGGATAGGCAAAATAAGTCTGTTTCCCATGAGAAGCTGTTTATTTTTTATAGTTAATTCCAAAATCTTATAGTAAAGGTCAATAGTCCAAATTTATCTGGACCCTTAATCCATTTATAACTTTCTTAGGTCAAAATCTTATTTAGCAGTTTATGCTTTATTTCAAATTCTTTAAGTTCTTAAGGTTATAATTAATTTTTCTTTTGTTCAGAATTGAAAATAAACTCACCCAGTGAAGACTTTTTAAACTTCGCATTCCGAAGCTCTCTAATAGCTTAGAAGTAGTTAATGAACATTTTCTGAAAATGATTAGAAAATGAGGTTTGCGAGCTTAGTGTCCTTTAAAAGGCTCTGCCACAGTTGCGAGCAAGATGGCTGATTCTGTTGTCTCCCAGCACTCAAACCTGCAGTTTTCTCATGAGGAGTAGCTGTCCAGAGCACACATGGGCAATCTCCTGTCCTCTCCTTATCCGGAGAGGTTCCAAGGAACTAGTCTACTCGCTGGTTCCTTGGTCTTTGCCATGGTCATCTTCAGTTTGCCATACCTCCCCCAAAGTCTTGTAAGGTCTGTTTATGCGGTTATTAAAAGTCAGTACTGACTTGATGGCACATAATCAATCTTCTAAAAAAGATGCAGCTTTGTTATTTGTACCGCTGGTCAGAGTATGTGCCAAATGTTAAGAATTACGTGCATTTCCAAAGAGCAATCCTTGATTGTTTTGAAAGTGAGAAATTATATTTACAGCCTATTAACCTTTTTTGTATACAGTTCTCATTCCCTGTTGTTGACGTCAATATTTGGTACATGGGAAATGTTTTTATAGAACAAAAAAATTGATTGTTTTCATCTAACATGGGTTTATTCTAGTATAATGAAAACTTTAAAGATTTTTAACAATGCAGCAGGGATTCTGTGGTTGTCATCCTAGGTACCTTCTGTGGGGAATATTTGGACAGTCTATGTGAGTTATATCTTTTAAAAAATAAAATGGGAGCAAACAAGTAGTCTAATGAGTGTGAATTTTAGGAGAGCTGAGGAGCCTAGTTCTATAGCTTTTATATGGCTGTTGGATTAAAATATAGGGAATGATAAACAGTACTTTTCATTAAACTCTTCCCCTTTCATCTTTTCCGTCATGATTCAAGTCTTGTGTGTTGCTGTTCAGGAAACATCTGCACGATGTACCTGAAATTTAAAATTTATTGGAATAGGCTGATGCTGAAGTTTGGAATATAAACTGTTCTTTTACCATCTGCTTGTTTAGAATAATATGGAGTACATTAAGAAAATATCTAAAGCCTTACACTCCTGTTGTTTTCTGTGAAGAGAATTTTGATAAACCTGTATTAGAGACATCTGTATTTTTTTCCTCCCTATAGGTATATGCTGGGCCTTTCAGCAGTTCCAGCTGTAATACAGTTTTTTGGCTTCCTCTTTCTTCCCGAAAGCCCCCGTTGGCTTATTCAGAAAGGACAGACTCAAAAGGCACGTAGAATTCTGTCACGGATGCGGGGAAATCAGGCAATAGATGACGAATATGATAGTATCAAGAATAACATAGAGGAGGAAGAAAAAGAAGTTGGTGCAGGTAGGCTGAATTTTTATTGTTCTTTGCATACTGTTAATCATAGGCTGTGACTGCATAGTAGCATTTTAATAAGTTACTTTAGCGCACATTTAAATGAAATAGTATCTGCTAAACTTGCCTTATAAAACAATTGTTTTCTTAGTTCTCTGCTGGAAGTTGGCTTATTGCCAGAGTGAATCAATCCAGACAGAGAATCAATTATTAAGAAACTGAAGTTTATAGTTCAAAGAGATAGTTCTGTTTAAATTAAAAGATATTTTGCACGTATCTTTCTAACTGCTTGGTGGAGAGCATTTTAATGTGAATCACGTGGTCCAAGCTTTCATGGACAAGAGTCCACTTAACACAGTAGTGATATTCTTATCATGCCTTATTCTCCTTCAGTCTGGGATTTCAACTAGAATAAGAGTTATCAGAACCTTTCAGTACTCAGTAGTTTAATTATTTAATGCATTATGTCATAATATTTTTGGCTAGTTTGAAAGGTGGTTGTTTGTACTTGAATTCTTCTGAATGTCCAACTGCTTTCGATCTGAGTGAGTGATTGCCCAGTTATGACTTGTGTGCTTCCTATATCTTAATTTTTGTGAAATAGCTTCATTTGTACCTTAGTTTAGCTTGAATAGAGATGCAACATTTATCTTAGAGCTAGCCAGGTTTATCTTGAAACCATGGCTTCAAGTTAGTTTCTGGCCTAAGGCAGCAATACTCCAAATGCAAGCATTAAAACTAAAAGATGGGTGCAACAAATGGAGAAAGAGAAGGTACTGCACAAATCTATTCCACATTTCTGATTGCAAAAATACAGTTTGGAGGTCTGGAATATGATGCTGGAACAAAAAAATGTATATAGCATAGTATGAGTAGAAGTACAAACAGGAGCCTGATAAGATTTGGTTGGACTTGATAGTTAGCCAAATGTATCCCTCCTACAAGAATGTTCCTATTCTACGCCCATCTCTGAATTGAAGTGAAATTATTTCCTGCAGTTGGAATATTTCAAGAGCCCAGCAGAAGTGCAGGGGAAAGCTTCCTCTTATTGTTTCAGCTCTTGATTTACATTTGTTTGAGTGGCAAGGGATGTTAATTTCGGTGATTGCTTGTACATACAGGTAGTCCTCAAGTTATGATGGCAATTGGGACCATAATTTCCATCGCTTACCAATGCAGTCCTAAAGTGCAAGGTCATGTGGCTGCGTCGCTTGGCGACAGCCATCCCTGCAGTCCCCGTTACCATTGTTAAGTGAGGATCGTGAGTCGTTACGTGAGCACCTCTCACGACTTCCTGCCAACTTCCAACAACCAAAGTCAGTGGGGAAGCCAGCAGGAAGTTGCAACTCCCAGGCAGCTTTCAAGCGGGCCAGCAGGCAGATAAGTGGCTGCTGCTGGGTGGGAGAGGGTGTGCAAGTGGTGGGGGAGGCGTGGCACGAGTGCATCGAGGCTTCGGGAGGGTGTGTGGGTGGGAGAGACTTACCCAAGCAACTTGCAAGCTTCCTTGCTGGCTTCCCTGTTGACTTTGGTTGTTGGAAGTTGGCAGGGAAGATCACAAATGGTGATCATGTGACCGTGAGACTTTGCAACCATCGTAAGTACAAGCTGGTTGCCAAGTGCCCAGATTGCAATCATGTGCCTGCAGGGGGGCTGGGATGGCCAGAACTTCGAGGACCAGTCGTAACCACTACTCATTCAGCACTATAGTAACTTCAAATGGTTGTTCAAAGAAACATTGCTACAGAATTTTCAGGTCATATGACCTAGGTGAAGATTTTGATTTTGTCAGTGCTGTAAGAACTGTAAAGGAATGTGGTACATATATTTGTTTTCTTTTTCTTTTTTTCCTTCCTAGCATTTTTCCTGCAGGTGCAGGGTCCGCTTTTTTTGGATCAACCAAATGTTGATCCATGGTTGTGACAGGAATTGACCGACCGGCTTGTGGCCCGAGCCTGATGTTATGGACTGAGAGAGAACGGCTGGCCCAAAGTCACCCACCAGCTTTCATGCCTAAGCAGGACTAGAACTCTCAGTCTCCTGGCTTCTATCCTGGAGCTTTAACCACTAGATCAAACTGGCTCTCATGAATGTGGTACACACACACACATGCACACACACACAGACCCCTCAATCACAGGATGTTCACTCAACCAGGCTATAGAGGTGGAAGGACTTGTTCTGGTAGTTTTAAGCTTTATAACCTCTTGCTGTTCTGTTTTTTATCCCAGGGACTGAAGACATGTAAAAACAAATGCAAATGTACACCTTTCCCCCCCGGTTTTTGAACCACATGCATTCTCACACACAAGCACACATTCATATTTACCCAACTCAAATTCTAGCAGGATAGGTTGGGTTTGGATTCCAGAACAATAAAGGCAGAAAACTCACATGCATGAAGCTGTTGAAATGATTACAGTTCTCGTCCAGTTTTATAGCTTCTTAGAAGGCTTGGTCAATCCCAGGTTAGTATTTATTATTATTTTTTTTGCCTCCTTGTATTCTTTTGATTTAGTGGCCTTGTCTTACAGGCTTTTGTTCTGAGAATCACTTCATCTTTTGAGAACACTATGTTGTTCTTGGAGGTTCCATTCTGTTATTTACTTTTTTCACATGCTTATAAACATAAAACTGCCTGAACAAATCCTTCCAGTTCTTTAGCCTGCTTGAGAGAATAATGAACTCCATCTTTCATACATATCAGTTTATACCTTCATGTAAATATATGGCACCAGATACAGATGAGAGCCAGTGTGGTGTAGCGGTTAAAATGCCTGACTAGGAATGGGAAGAACCAGATTCTTGACTTGTGTTAGTCACACTTGACTTGTGTGAGAAGCTAGATGGGTGACTCTGGACTGACATCCGCTTACTACTGTGGATGTCTTTATAGCATAGCCGGTGCTCCTTTCGTGAAGCTTTGTTACTTTTATTCATATGAAAATATCAGACAACTATTTTTACATAATGAAGTTAACATTATAAGCATACTGATGTAGCTCAAGAATTCAGTTAATTTAAACAAGAAAGCCATTCTTTCTTTGCAAAATTGCAGTGATTGAATAAAATGCATTAAAGATATACTCCTGTGAAGTGTGTTGTGGAATAGAATAATTATTCTAAATCCCTAAATCCCTAATGACAACATTGAAAGTGCGTCGTTGGGGATGGGGATACTTTTGCAGATTGAATTAGACCATTAGGTAAGAGCCATATATTTTATGACTAATATTGTCAGAATAGTTCCATTAACAACAAGTAATATTTATGGTTATTTATCTTAATGAAGGAAAACAACCAGCTTTTATATGATAAACTAAACATTAAAAACTTTCAGAAAACTGCAATGAATACTGCACAACAAATATTACACAATATATGCTGTATAATATTTAATGAGTTCCTTTAGTATCCCAGTTTTGCTTTTTGTTTTAAATTAGCTCTTGTTAATACTGTAGTTCTTGCCAGGAATTTTACAGATTATTACACATGACTTTGCTATCTTTCAGTTTCAATAGTAACACTTAATTCTGCATTGACCTTTTAGACTATGTCTGCTTTTCTCTGCAGAATGGTTTAATCTGCAAAGTTACTAAATATTGTGCCAAGGTACAATGTCAGGGCATTATACTATTATTGCATTATTATTAATTTCATTTAAACAGTTAATATGGCCACCCATCTCAGAACTGTGACTTTGGGCAATAAACAGAAAAATAAAACCAAGGACAACAAAACAACACAATTATTAAAAAATAAAAACTAGAAACAATATAATGCATGCCAGCAGTCTAAAAAATAATTCCATTTTACATTTAAGAAGAAAACAGTGATTAAACAAACTAATCAACAGGGCTCACCTAATCTCTAACTAGTGGCCTCTGTTTTTTATTCCTAGCACTTATTTGTAATTTTTAAAATCTTTCATACGTTTGTTAGTGAACCTAGATCACATTAAATAATTCTTGGAAAGTATTAGCGTTTTAGCTGGGGTGGTTGTGTGCTCTACTTTTCAGAGATTATTCCACTTTTTGAAAGAATGACTTCAATATTGCATTAAGTCATAATTCGTTATGCTAAGGTAACATGTACCTTAGCATAATGAATGGTTCCAGTCACTGATTTTTAAACCAGGTTTTATGTCAGCATTATGTGTGAACCCAGCCAAGTCTAGTATATTTAACAAATCGTGATTAACAGAATTGCAGCTTGGCATGATAAGTGAACCCAAGCTATATTTGAAGGTTTCTCCAGTCCAACTTTAGTTTAAAGATGAAGAACTTTAAGTCAGTGGGGAAGCTGGCAGGAAGTTGCAAGTCCAAGGCCAGCAGGCAGGTAAGTGGCTGCTGCCGGGTGGAGGAGGGAGTGATGGGGTACAGCAGAGGTCTGGGATGGTGTTTGAGGGTGCGGGCCAGGAGGATGCACCAGGATGTACAAGGGAGGGAGGGAAGGAAAGAAGGAAGGAAGGAAAGAAAGAAAGAAAGAAGGGAGGGAGAAAAGAAGGGAGGAAAGGAAGGGACAGAGGAAGGAAGGAAGGAAGGAAGGAAGGAAGGAAGGAAGGAAGGAAGGAAGGAAGGAAGGAAGGAAGGAAGGAAGGAAGGAAGGTTTCTGATGCTCCTGCCAGCTTTCTGCAAGGAAAGTCAATGGGGAAGGTGGCAGGAAGTCGGAAGTCACTCCCGCTCCCACTGCTTTTTTGCCCACCCGTCGTCATTCTGTTTCTCTGTTTAAGTAAGGAAATACCTCTGAAACGTGTACCCAATGGGTCACGGATTGTCTAGTGGAATTTTAAAAATGGGTGGGGTTGTTGTAGGACAGCTGCTGCAATACAGTTTGCTATGCAATTCCTGTTTCTACTGCAACAGTTCTTAGTGCTGGTAAAAAATATGACTTTTAGAATCTATAAAATACTCATCTGTATTTCTTTCTTGGTTTCCTGTGAATCAAGAAAGATTTGAGTTGATCCATGACATACATTTGGAATTTAAAAAGTAGTCTGTAATTTGTTACAGGAATCTACTGGCAAAATGTAAAGTATTTTTTTCTGAAGTCTTTAAGATTCTGGACTGCCAAAGTTCTTGCTTGAATCCCAGCCTACAATTATTCTTCAATAGAGGAATGAAGATCCAAAACATCTCAAACTATTTATAGATTAAAATTAAAATAGATACATATTTTCAAGAGAATTTTCTGCTTATTTCTAGTGTTTATACAAACACTACAACTGTATAATGTAATGCAGCATAGAGATACTGTTAATCACGGAGTGCATTTCTTCTTTGGACTAGAGGTTCTTTAAAAATGAGATTAAAATTAAATTATTTCATTTAAGGGCTGTAATATGTTTGCATTCAATGCTGGTTTTGGTTGATTGAACTCATTAATAGTAAAGCCCAGTTTCTTTAAAAAGACTGGCATTGTCCCTTGAGAACTACTTAAGAAAATTACATTTTTTCTTAAGTAAAAATTTAATGATTGGTAATAAATCATAGTAAGGATTTTGCCCTTTTTTCTAGGGTAAAAAAACCAGAAATGAAATTGCTGATGTGTGTGTATTTGTTTTGGGGAAGCAAATTAGTCTAATTTTTTTTATCTGATGAAATACAGATATTGCCGACCTGCTTATTTTTAAAGATATTTTACAGCTACTATAACTTTGATCATAAATATATTTTTTTGCCTCTGAGTATTTAGAAAAAGATAAAATTAGTTTTTGAAAGTAAGTCAAAAAGTTCTTCTCTTTGTTTTCAAATTGCTTTGTAGCCTTTTCATTAAAGTAATATGTTTAAAATGTTACCCAAAATTTTAGGAATTAAATTTTAATTATTTCTAAAATTACGTATTTTTCATAATTTTGGAAAAGGTTACAAAGACCAAAATATTTTGGAGTCAGCCAGCTAGCCATGTCAGTTATTTAAAATTAGTTTCCACTCTATTTCCCAATTTATGCAATTTGTATGAGTGTTCAGTATCTTTGTTCACCTTTTCTCAATAGTTAAAGAAGTTCTACTTCCAAGGTTTTTTCCGTCCATTACTATATGTGTGGAAGGTAGATTGGGAAATCCATAAATCCTAGAACAGCCGCAGTGTTGACAGTACATAGATGAGGAATAATGTCTGAGTAGCAAGAGTATTCTTCAAGAATTCAAAATTCTCCAGCTCTTTGTATTTCTGTTTGTGACTTATATATGCCAGTGAACACTAAATTACCAGGGACATAAATCTGTGTAATAGCATTTGCCACATTTGCAGTCCACCTTGAAATATTTTATAATAAAGATGTTGCTTGTAAATCACAGGTTGTATTTTTTTTATTACTGCAGAATTGGATAATGTTCATATATTCACACTTCTTTACATAAGCAAATAATTTTCTGTAAAAGGCCTTTGGTGTGCTAACTGTTGTTAAAACAAGTTAAGTTGACAGTAATAATACATCTTTTTACAGTTTCCTATATAGAATATTTTTATTCACATTTTATTTCAAAAGTGTTGTGGCTTCCTCATATTTATCTTTTGTTGCTATGATAACAGAATTCTCTTTCTCCACTATCCTTAAAATTTGTAACATTTATAAAACGGAAAGAAGCGAGAGAATATTCATGTATAACCACAGTTTTAGAAAAAGGACAGATAATTAAAATAGTAAAAATGGCAATTTCATTTTTCCAGGCATATATCTGCTCCAAAGTTTTAAAAGACTAATTTAGAATGTACCATAAGCAGACATTTTGAACTTTCATTACAAAAAGAAATATGGTAATAAAATAAAATATTGCAAGATTATGTGGGCGTGTTAAAGTTTTAATTACGTGTCTGGATATAAAACCAGTGCACCTAGCGTGATTGTGACAAATAGGCAGGTTTATCAGTTGGAAACTGCAGCATCAAATGATGACTTGCATTGACTTGCGAATGGGCCATCAGAAATGCAGCATGAATTGGCAGAATCTGCTGATTTTTATGTACAGTACTGTGTAAAACACAGTATCTTTCTGTTGAGTCACACAACGTATTCAGATGTCAGTCATCAAATGTGGTATATGTGACTATGGACTTACAAAGGACCCTCCCCTTCTCCCTGACCCCTGCCGCTTTACTGGTTATTCTGGAAGATATTTTTCTAAAACCAAGCCAATTAAAATTTATAAAATAATGAGGCAGCACAGGGCTCATGACTTGTATGGTGTTTGAAACGATGCTGTTCTAAGTGTCCCTGTTCTGTGTTAAACTTGGAACAAAGCCAGTGTGTTTTGCAGTAAGGTCAAGGCAAAGCTCTTTGAACATGAGTGTTTTGTTTCATGTTCAAATCTTATACAGCTCAAAAACAGATTTGTTTCCCTTGACATCCCTTTGTGCTGTTTTCTCCTTCCTTCCTTCCTTCCTTCCCTCCCTCCCTCCCTCCCTCCCTCCCTCCCCTGTATCTGCTAAAGAAGGGAAGGTTGGCAGAAAGCTTTTGAAACTAGGCTCAGGGCAGAAAGCAGCAGGCTGTCCACCCTGATCTAATCTACTAATGAATATTAACTATCTGCTAAGAATTTAAAATAGTATTTAAATATTAATGGAGAAGAAACATTTAATGAGATGATTATTTCTTTATTTTCATTGTCATCATAGCTAGACTCATGTTTTGAATTCTAACAGCCCAGATAATTAAGACATTCTTTTGTAATCTGTTGAAAATTATAACAAAAACTATGGCTTCATATCTATTACTATGAAAGAGAGAGCAGATGCAATGTACACTTCAGTTATAGCATCATTTTGTCACCATATATGCTGACTAAGATCACTCATTAAACTCAATAAAACCGAAGAAACAATAGAAAAGTACATTGAGCTATGAATCAGATTTCTCAATTGGAATAAATAGATGATTACAAATAGTTTCAGAATCCAAATGATACTAGATACATCAGGGGTCCTTGATTGTAGTTGCAGAGCTCTTGTAATTATTTTTCTGAAGAGCTAGCTTCAACCATGCTAAGATTGGAATTCTGTTAGTAAAGAGAAAGAGTTCTTAGAGTCTGACAATTTTAGCACAAGTGTAGCAGTGGTTCCAACTTGTGGCCAATTTTTAAAATATGGTGACAGGGCTCCCTGTAGTCAAACAGAGCCCCTGGGCTTCCATAACTTCCTATTTGTGTTACAGGTAGTCCTTGGTTAACGACCATTTGTTCAGCGACCATTTGAAGATACTGTACAAGGAGACATACAGACGGTCTCTGTATGTCTCATGATCGCAATTCAGGCACTTGGCAACCGGCTCACAATTATGACAGTCGCAGCATCCCATGGTCATATGATCACCATTTGCAACCTTCACTGCTGGCTTCCAGCAAGCAAAGTCAGTGGGAAAGCTGGCAGGAGGTCGCAAATGGCAATCGTGGCATTACATCTGACGACCACAGGATTTGTCTAACACCTACAACTGGAATTGCCGGAACTGCCGTTGTAAATCAGCACGGTCATGTGATGTTGAGCTTTACGACCACGTTGCTTAGCAACAGAGTTCCCAATCCCAATTACAGTCATTAACCAAGGATTACTGGTATTGTAAAGCAGAATTGTCTGCAGGGCTGTTTGAAAAAGCAGTCCAAAACAGGTCGGTAAGATTATTAATGGGGGCTAGCTGATGCAACCATATTATGACGAGATATAAAAGAGGACAAAACCTAAAAGAGGACAAAAACCTAAAGTACACTTTATAAGACAAAGCTTGATAAAAGTATGGAACTCCATGAGGAAAACAGTAAGTCCAACAATCTGAATGCTTTTCATGTTGGAGATAACTACAGCAAGAAAAGTGTAATTACACATGTAAATATTGTCCACCCAGACCCTGTGAATAGATTTAAAATACAGCAAGAACTACTCAGTGAGGGGCTGAACGTACCATGGTTGACGTATTTACAAATTGCTGGAAGAATAAAATCTGACCTCAAAAAAGAGGGAGGGACATTAAGAAAAACGACAGAATTTGAAATGCTTATGCAGAATCAAGACTATCCACTAGGCTGTATATATAAACTTCTGTTTAGATATGCTACAGAGACAGAAATAAAATCAAATTGGATGCAAAACTTCAAAGAAACAGTTTCAATGGGAAGAACTGCGGAACAAATCTATAAAATTTACCCCAAGCTACGGTTTCAGAGAGAACTGGTATAAAATGTTTTACAGATGGTATATATGTGTCAATAATTGCCAAAACAGACAGATCACATAGTAATAAATGCTGGAAATGACCTGAAACAGAAAGAAAGGAACATTTTACCGTATTGGTAGACATGTAAAAAAAACCCAAAAGTAAACCAAAAAACCCCCCAAAACCAAAAGACAGACATACATAGCACCATTTAGAAAATTTTAGGGATCAAATTCGAAATGAAACCATAATTTTATTTTTTACTAGGTATAATTCCAGAACACATCAAGAAAAAATACAATAATTTATTAATAAATGCATACGGCTAAATTTAAGCAAGAATAGTTTTCATATGTTATATATTATGCAGCAAGGTAAATACGAGCACTTAGAATATGGATTCTAAAGTCTGCGCCAACAGGCACTGCAAATCAGTTGGATTATAAAGAAGGGGGAAGTCAGAAATGAAATATTTACGTATATTATTATAGGGGCATTTTTTAATGTTTATAAATAATAAAATAGTGGAGATTTTGGCATTAAGCTCAAGTATCTTAAAAACAGCACACTCTGCTTGGTATCTTTTACTGATGTTATACTGAGCAGTAATTGTATAAGTAATTATCCGTCTATTTGTAGATAATATTTTAAAAGATTTTGTTTTAAATAATTTTTTTTAAAATATTTTCAGTTTAAGGGTATAATGCAAATAAGATCTTTTAGTTTCCCTTGAACATACGTATATTTGCCTCCATGTATGCCTGTGCTTGAGATTTGATAACGTTTTTCAAGTTTTAGAAGTAGATAGATTTATGTAGAGGTTCGTTAATTAAACAGAAGTTATAAAATAAAACATTTTCAGATGAATTCTAGTGCATGTATAAATAACATTCTTTGAATGTTGTAGTTAAATTGATATTTACCGTACACAAGGCAAAGATTTAGGGGTAGGTTAATCCATTTGGCCCAGGTTATATAATTTAGCACAGAAGGTGATGTTAGTGGACCTGTAGCTTTTGCCATAATTTGTTTCAAGTTAAGATTTATGTTGAGTATCTGGGTGACATATTGTGATGGAATGGAATTATGAAGGCCAGGCTCAGGGAGAAAAACATTTTCTTACATCTCCTGAGGAGCGTGGGAGCTACAAGAGGATGAGACTGGCACCTCCCTGAGGAATTCACACTGTTGTGGCTGGCTGACATGGGAGCTGGGGTTTCAGTCTGGGAAGATTCTTGCTAGAGGTTGTAGCTAATAAACATAGCTGGACTGAAATTACATGGTCTCTTGGAGTTCCTTGGGCTAGGCCTGACACATATATGGAGTACTCACTACCTAAGTACATATGATCTAATAACAGTAATTAATTATTTTATTTAGTCATAGATTAGAAAGTGTTGGAGCTAGCTGTGGCCAGGATTTTTTCCTTTTTCAGGCACATGTTTAACAGCCATAAGAGCATGGCCTGACGTATGTGGTGAGCTGAATTAATAATTCTCTGAAACGTGTCTTCGTATTTTTACAGGGATTGGTTTTAGCCGTGGGGAAATTGGAGGGTATTCTCAGCACCAGTAAAATTGCTCCTGAGCTCATCGTGGTCCACACTTTCACAGAATCCTTTCCAGCGTATCCTAGCAACACGAACAGCGATGTGCGCAAGGGCCATCAGGGAGTTTGTTTTTTATTTTTTAGAAAGCTATGAACTTAAGATCATGCAGTCCATGATAATTGAAAAGTCGAAAGCAAGGTTGTTTAAGGACTTAAACATTTTCAGTTTATTCCTCCGGGGAAAAAAATATAGCATGTATTCTAAACTGTGATAAAAGCAGATCAGCCAGTGGGGCTTAATAGGCTATGATTTTTAATTTGGGGAACGTACCATCATAACAATAACATCTGGTAAATAGTTTGTGCTTGAATTCTCAAATGAATTAATCTACTCTGAAAGTGACAACAATTGCTCCACTGATGAGGCATCTAGATTTTTTTACTGGTTAGTTAATGATCATGTCTCTCTCTCTCGTCATTTAAGCTAAAATAGCACTAGGAGATACAATTCACTAGCTTTAGCTAGATATTTCTGAACTGTTCGTAAGAAGGGCTATACTAGAATAGCGGAATGCCTCCTTTACCATTCTGTTCCCAGAGTGGCTAACCAGGCTGATCTATTATTGATGTAATGGAATGCATTGTTTACTTTTATAATTAAATAATCCCAAAACAACAAGATACCTCTTAGGACATGAGCATAGTATTATTCTCCCACTTCTGTTCCCCACAAAACTGATGTTCACAACTCTTGTTCACAGCCATGTCACTGATACTAGAAGTAATACAGGTAGTCCTTGACTTTTGACCACAATTGGGGCCAGAACTTCTGTTGCTAAGTGATGTGGTCATTAAGTGAGTTGCACCCGATTTTACAACCTTTTTTTGCTGCAGTCGTTAGGCAAATCACCATGGGTATTAAGCAAATCACACGGGCATTAAGTGATTCTGGCTTCCCCCATTGACTTTACTTGTTGGAAGCCCCCTGGGATGGTTCCAAATGGTGATCACATGACCCGGGGAACGGCAACCATCATAAATACAAGCTGGTTGCCAAGCGCCCAAATTTTGATCATGTGACTGCAGGAACACTGTGATGGTCATACGTGCGAGGACTGGTTGTAAGTCACTTTTTTCAGCTGGACTGAAAAAAGCACTGTCGTAACCAAACAGTCATTAAACAAATGGTTGTAAGTCAAGGACTACCTGTACATAGCCACTATAGAATAATTTATTTAGTTATTATATTTTTAACTTGTAACTCCACTCTGAGAGTGCTTGGCAGAATTACAATACATCACAACATCAGCACAGCCAAACATGGGAATAAACTTCTCTATATCATAATGAAACAGAAAAGAAAACAGCAAATAGCATAAATCGCTAAAAGTGTAGAAAAATGATAGTTTTACTTACAGGTAGTCCTTGCTTAACAATGGTAATTGGGACCGGAATTTCCATCACTAGGTGACGCTGTCGTAAAGCATGATGTCATGTGACCATGCTGCTTAGCAACAGCAGTTACAGCCCTTCCGGTTGCCATTGTTAAGTGAATCCTACACCATTATTAAGTGTGTCATCACGTGGTCACCATTTGTGACCTGCTACTGGCTGTGAAAGTCACAAATGGTGATCACGTGACCATGGGGACGCTGCAGTGGCTGCAACTACAAGGACTGGTTGTAAGTACCGCCCATAAGTTCAAACGGTCGCCGAACAAGTGGTCGTTAAGTGAGGACCACTTGTACTATGTAAAAACCAGTAATGAGGAAACCAACTTAACCTTTGTCATGAAAGAATTTTATAAAGTTACTGCTGTTTTATAGAAACTGCTGCAAGGCTTTAGATAGCGACCATGGGCTTTGGGCATATGGAAAGAACAATCTTTCCTGTGCCCTCTCTCCAGGCTTTTAAGTGTATACATGAAAATGCCTTGGAACAATGAAATCTGTAGTACCTGCTTCTCCCATGCAGGTACACCCATAACTATGGGTGACTTAGTACAATGTAAGACATAGTATTTTGTACAGTAAAGCTCCAGTTATGGAAGAATTCACTTACACTCTCTGTCTTCTGAGACATTAACCCAGAATTGCTTGTGCTTAAGCAAGCAGTAAATATTTCAAAGTTTGTTGGTTAATAAGAGATTGATAAATGGTTTTATTTTCAGTTTTTCTGGTTTTCAGTTTCTCGAATTTGTGGTTTAAATCACTTTCCAAATGTCTTGTACATTGCCTTGAAAGTGTGCCTACCAAACACCATTAGAAATATCTAATATATTTGAAATGCAAAAGCTGGAAGGCAGTGAACTGTGTAATGCTATTCTGAACGAAGATATGCTTGTCACCCTCTAGCACGGCTGGCTGGGGAATTCTGGGCGTTGAAGTCCACTCATCTTAAAGTTGCCAAAGTTGAGAAACACTGCTCTAGTATGTCCTGACTAGTATTTGCTGAGCACAAGTGGAGTCCCTTTCGTTCACAGACAAACTCTGCTCCATCTGCCTTGCTGTGTTGTACTTAGAGCAACAAACACCTCTAATCTGCACTGTCAGCTGTTTTAACAGTTTTGAGTGCTAGTCTTACTATTTTTAAAGTGATAATAGTACTTATCATCATACAGTACTGTGAGATGCTGCATCTGTTGAACTTTCTATATCAGGTGGCTCTGAAAAAAAACCATAATTGTGTTTTTATTAGTTGTCAACTCTAATCCTAATACACTTCTCATCGTACATGTTTGTCCTTTACAGTTGTGAATTGGCCAACTTACATCTTCATACTCATGTATGATGAAGAGCAACTGTAATGCACTGGAGACTGTTTTTTGCTTTTTATTCTTTAACTTTGATAACTGGCCAATCATATACATTTTATTTGTCTGAAAAACCAGAAAAAAAGACTTATGTGTCCAGCTTAAATGAATCAGGTTGAATAAAATGTAAGAATTAATTTCCTGTAGAAAAACATTAAATAGAATAAGAATTTTGCCTATTAACAAGTGGTGGGCAAATTGTCTTTGGCTTCACAATTTGAACTAATCTTCATAAGTTAATTTTTGGAAAAAGTTTACTAATGGCTTTTAATTATACACACACACATACTTATTGTGTTTCTATTAGAGAAAAATAGTTTCCAGCACTAGCCAACTCTGATTGGAAATTGAACCATTCTTTAATGCCACCTCAGGTAATTGCAAACTTAGGAAATAGTTCTTCTATTTTTGCTTATATGTTTTTCCCCTCATCTTCATGGGGGAAAAATAGCCATGGGATCATTAACTTTTATAAGTTTTGAAAATGTGGACCAAGGACATTACATCCCATCTTCTCTTGATGGACTTTGCTGTATTTCAGAGGTTTGCTATACATTAAGAAGTTGCACATCAATTTCCAGGCTTTTTCTTATTTAGGGACATCTAAGGCCCTCCAACTGAATGGGCAGCTGTAGATTGGGATAATTCATGTATTAAGTATTCTGTACATTATGATGGGAAGTTCCTAACTGCCTGAAAATGGAGCTGACAGGAATGGCCACTTTTATTTGCTAGAAGGCAAGGGCTTAAACTTCTGCCATCTGGTAGAGGCTAACCTTTTCTGCTCTGTATGAACTCTGCCTTGTGCAGAAAAGGAAGGTCTTCCTCATAGCACCATCTTAGGCCAAGGATTTCATAAAAGAAAAAGGTTAGGGGCTCTTAAGATAGGAAGAAAGATCATAGGGAAGGAAGCTGGCACAAATATTCTCTTGTCCAGAGGCAGATTCAAGATCTTGGTTTTCAGCAGCTAGCCACGTGGAAGCCCAAACCAGCTGTAGGCAGCTGTGACAAATCACAATCAGCCAGGAAGGCTGCACTTCATCTTCCCTCTCCCTTTCCCTCCCAAACAAAACCAATGCAACAAGTAAAGATCCTTGCATTTTCCTTTTAAGCCTTGATTGCAACAGGTATCTGCAGGGATTGGCATTCATGCAGTAACAGTGACAAATGACTCTTGGCCACTAAGCAGCTCCATAGGGAGGAACGTGAGGACGCAAAAAGAGACATGGCCAGGTAGTAGGAACTGGTAAGTTCCAACCATGGTAACTTCAATCAGACATCCCTCACCCTACCTCACAATTGCCTTGGATAGCTTAGGATCTGATCTCCAGGTGACAGTTGCCTTTGGATGGTGGTAGTATAGGTGCTAGACTTCTCAGCATTGGAGATGAACGATTGATCTCCCCCCCTCAGTGTCAAACACAGTGGGAAAGAAGGTCCATCAGAGCCACAAAGAACTAGCAGTCAGCTGAAGGAGTCAAGCAAGATGTCAGAAGGAAGGTACAAATCAAGAAAGGCAGGTATCCAACAAGGATGGAGATCCTTTGCAGACACAGAAGTTCTAAAGGTGTTCAATTTGGATTTCTATTATCTCAAACTATCAAAATATTTATTATTTAGAAAAAATATCACAAATACATATTTAAGTATTAAAACATTATTAGATAAATGGGGACAGAAGGACATTTTGTAAACACATGCAGGTCATCCATTAGAAATACAGTGATAAATTCAACCCTTCCATAGTTCGTAGTTATTTAGAGACTTAGAATAAGAGAAACAGATTCAGCAGGCTGTTCCAGATGATCCATAAGTCCTAGTCCTGTAATACTTCTCTATCTGCACTTTGAGCAGGAAGCCAATACATAAATCTGTGCTAATATACTAACAGCATATAACTTGAACTTAGCTGCACCAAAATATTTTTAAAATAAAAATGTTTGATAAAGTTTCATGGATGACAGAATTGAAAAGCAATTATATAACCCTTGTTTTAATTTGAGTAGAGACCTGATCATTTTTTTTAAAGAAAGCACTATGTCAAAATATCTGTTTGTTTGTTTGTTTGAATTTAAATTGCATAATAAAATAAAATTTTGTATCCTGCTCACCACCCACTTTACATACATAATGCCTGTAGTGATTATCGTACATATATTCTAAATTTAAAACAATTGCTCGATTGGAAGTACAATAAACTGAAAATGTGTAGGAGGTGATTGGAGATATTTTGCCAGGAAGTAACATAAGGAGAACAGAAAATAATTAACATTGAGTAACAGAACTGCTTTCCTTTTTAGCAAAATTGAGATAAAAGCTGTTATGCATTACTAAATATAAATTTATATTATATATAAATATAAATTTTTATTATATATAAATATAAATAAAGTGAGCAATACAGAGTATCAGTATACTTCTCTGATCCCAAAATTTATGTTAGCACAGCTTTTGCATGCAATAAAATATCCTAACACAATATTGCACCGACAGATACATCACCTATAAAAGAGGCTGATAAAACCACCTACTTTATGTATGTATATGTGTGTATATATAAATCCCAAAAGTCATTTTTGTTGAATCATGATGATGGTGGTGAGGGTGATGATGATGATAATATCAGCACAATCTCCAGGCAGTTCTTCTTGATCAGCAGGCAAGTATGTCTAAGGATATTTAATTTCGACCAGAGAATATCCACAACTGCACCAATTTATTTTCATATATATATATATATATATATATATATATATATATAAAATTTTTATTAAGAATATTGATTGTAATAGTAAAATCTAATACAAATTAAGCTTAAAGAAAGAAAAGAATAGAAAAAAGGAGTAAAAAATGCAAAAGGAAAAAAAAAGAAAAGAAATACAGGTAGTCCTCAATTTATGACCACAATAGGGACTGGAATATTTGTAGTTAAGCAGTGCAGTGGTTAAGTGAGGCATCATGTGACCACACCCAATTTTACGACATTTTTTGCAGCTATCATTAAGTGAATCGTGTCATTAAGTGAATCGTGTGGTGGTTAAGCAAATCACATCAAGTGAATCACTTGGTTCCCCATTGATTTTGCTTGTTGGAAGCTGGCTGCAAATGCCAATCACGTGACCCTGGGACACTGCAACAGTTGTAAATACATGTCAGTTGCCAAGCGCCTGAATTTTGGTTATGTGACTGCAGGGATGCTGTGATGGTCATGTGAGGACCAGTCATAAGTCCCTTTTTCAGTGCCTTCATAACTTCGCTCGCTAAACAAATGGTCGTAAGTCGAGGACTACCTGTATATAAAGAAGTGAATTCCAACCTTTGTTAAAACAAGCGTAAAGAAATTTAGTGACTCTTCACCCCCTCTAATGTTACCAACATTTATCTCTTCATCCCATATCCCATCTCTTATCTGTAAACAAATCCATAAAACATCTTTTCAATCCTGGTGTCAGCAGAAAGCCCATAAAAGGTTGCCAGAAGTAACAACTTATCTTGTTTTAACTCTGATCAAATAAACCAACTTTATATTCCTTCCTTTTACTTGGGGTTACAGGCTCAATCTTTAATTCATTCAAATATTGTCATAGGATTTTTCTTCATTTCTTCTTTGTCCTATCACACAGGGCTTTAACAAGCTTCTTTTGTATATCCAATAGGAAAAAATTATCCAGGTCACTCTCTCGGTTTGTCATTTGTATTTCCCTTTTAAATTTTAAAACCTCAACCAGTTTTTTTTTCTTTTGGTAAATCCAGTGAAACATCCTTTTCTAAATCATTCTCTTGGCTTGTCAGTTGTAAATCCATTTTTGATACCATTTCTGTCTTATTAGATAAAATTTATACATTTGACATTTCTTCAGTAAACATCTTTTGGACATAGTCTATCCATGGAAGCAGACATCATTACTAACATTGTCGATATCGTGGGTACTATTTTTGATTCTATTCTTCAAAATTCTCCTTCAGTATTTTTATTGTTAGAAGGTTTTGCATCATTTTTTAGGTTTGTATATCTTTCTTCTACCTAAAATCTTTAGTCCCCTCCAGGGTTCAGTTTTTGAAATCATGAAATTGCTTATCTTTGTTATATCTTGTAAAAACCAAAACAGGATCTATTTCCCATAAGAAGCTGTTTGTTCTTTATCCTTAATTCCAAAATCTTCGTGTAAACTTTCAATATTCCAACTTTCCCTGGACCCTTAGTCCATTTATAACTTTCTAAGATCAAAATCTTATTTAGCTTTTTGCTGTTTACAGTATTTCAGATTCTTCAATTTTTTAAGCTTATGATTAAATTTTTCTTTTATTCAGGGTTGAAAGCAGTCTCACCTGGCATTTTCAAACTTTTCTTTCCAAAGGTCTCTAATAGCTTAGAAGTAGTTAATGAGCAATTTCCAAAACTGATTAGAAAGTGAGGTTTGCAAAATTAGTGTCCTTTAAAAGCCTCTGCCGCAGTTGTGAGCAAGATGGCTAATCCAGTCATCTCCCAGTGCTCAAACGTGGAAAATCGCTGTCCTGCAGCCTCCTCAAGGGGAGCAGCCATCCAGAGCACATGTGGGCAGTCTCCCATCTTGTCCTTATCCAGAGAGGTTCCAAGGAACCGGTCTACTCTCCAGTTCCTTGGTCTTTGCTGCAGTCATTGGCTACGCTTCCGCAGAGCCATCTTCTGCTCACCATACCTCCCCCGGAAGCGTGTCATTTTTTTCTGGCTACTTAACATCCTGGTTACTTTTCTTTTTCTGCTTGTTTTGTTCTTCTCATCTAAGTAGTTTTGTTATGGAAATTTTATATTTCTGTATGTTTTTATTCTGCTACATTTTGTTTCATTTTACTCTTCTGTAGCTTTAAGAAGAAAGGCCTTTTCCCAGCATCCCTTGTTTTACTCATGGCCATCTTGGGTTTACCTGCATGTTTTCTTTCTTTTGTTTCTCTACCTTTGAATTTTCCTCCTCTCTTTTCTGTTGTTATTCCAGTGCTACTTCAACTTGGCTGCATCTCTCCTCCGCCCACTCCCCCAGATTAAATCTCTCAGATGGAGCTTTACTAAGATTGACCTTTACCTGACCACAAACATATATTGTTTGAAATTGTTCCTCTTTACACTTCTTGAGTCTTTCGTGAAGTGCCTATAACTCAATCAGTACTGTGAATCATTGTGTCTAGCACTGTTCCTAATCATTGTTAATAGCTAAACCTTCTGACCGCTGAAGGTCACCAGGATATTCCCTCTTGTCATTCTATGATTTCCTCTGATTCGTTTATATTGTGCTAATACCCATATGCAAGAAATATATGAAACCTTGCATCAAGTTGCTGTAAAATGAGGGTGTAGCAAGGTAAAGAAAGAGATGCCTGTGTTATTTTTTTCCAGTTCCAGAATTTTTTAAGAAGTGTCACTGCCTTTTTCCCAGTCTGCAAGTCCTGCTAATTTTCTCAACAGTTCTGGAGGTTCCACAATGGGAAGAAGGCTTCTGGCCCTAAGCAAAATCCCACTCCTCTATGGCCGCTTAATGAGGGGGAGGGAGGCCTTTTTTTCTCTCCGTTGAATTCTCAGCATTTTGAAAGGATTTCAGACAACTTTCCCCCTCTCTTTTGCAGCATTTTAACAAGAATAAAATGTAGCAAAATATAACAGTAAAAAGATAAACGAATTTAAAAAATTCTATAACAGTTCCTTCTGGATTAGTGAGTTACATATTCGGGTAAAGAAACCTGCAGACACAGGGTTTTTTTCCTTCAGGGTTGTATTGTTAGGCTACCCTATCACCTGGGGGCCTGAGAAAGTCGGTCAGACAGCTGGACATAGAGAGTACACATTTCATAATTTCTTCCCATAATGTTCCATTAAAAAAAAACAGTTCTTTTTTTCCACTTTTTTGCATTTCATTCTCTAGGCAATGATAACTTTGTGCCTGTAAAGCAAAGCAGACCTGCTTGTGAACTGAAATTTCATTCTTAAGGCTTTTTGTGGGTCCTTTATAGATCATCTAAATCCCCCAGATGAATGATGTAGCGGTCACTTTCTTTATATGAAGTGAGACTCTTGTGTTAAAAAAAAACAAAACTGTTTTGCTACTGCAAACGGGGATGGATTAAGGTCCTTAGAAATGGTAGTTTGCCTTAAAATAACATGTATTCACAGCTTACAGCAGGGGCTTCATAAAATTTACAATTCAGCATTTTAGGCATTGTACTTTCAGCATTTCACTTATCAGTTTTGAGACTTCTAATTAAACAACTTTGTTAGGGTTTCAGATTCTAATGTTGGTGGTCTACATATGCTTCTATACATCATGCCAGAGTAGAATTTGTAGTAAGAATACATCAGTATTGCTAAATGGAACATTTCTTGGAATTTTACCACAGAAGGATAAAAATTTCTCTGCCACAGTGCCAAGAGTTGTGATCCATTTAAGCTTACCTGGAGCAAAATGCTTTGGGGTTTCTAGTCTAACCAGAAGAACCAGCAAGGGTATATGTTGCAAAGACTTTCATGCCACTAACTGATAACATCAAAGGCTTTGTTTTCCGCTGTGGAGTACCTCTCATTCTGAAGTCAGTATTGAATGTGCTGTATTTCAACAACACAATTTTAACAGAATAAACATTTCTGAACACAAGGTGCTGTCCTTTTAATTTTAAAAACTAGTGGAACCTAGTTCTTTTAGGAAATGTACATAATGCGAGTTATTCCAAACTTACAAAGTCATAATGGTCCTTTGCAAAGAAAAAGTCACTTTCCAAAGTACATTGATGTGAGCAAAGCATTAAAACACCCCCTTCCTCCAAAAAGCTTGGTAGTGTGACTGCAGTTGTTTTTTTCCATTGTCTGTACAGTTAAATGTGTGCATGCTGGGATGCTCTGCTTTGCTAGACAAATGCAGATTTAGCTTGTAGTAATAGTTTACAAATCTATTCCAAGAACCCAAAGGAGTGTCATACAGAAGAAGGCCAAGAACCGTTCCTAACCTTGTATGGAATAATGTTCTTAAGTTAGAGGAAGGTAACTTCTCTTTGAATGTCAGGAAAAACTTATAATAAAAGACAGGACTAATTACTGGCAGAGGGTGAAGGTGTTCTAGTTATACCTTAAACAGCCATCTCTAGTGGGTGTTTTGATCTGGTTGCCTGAAATGAGCAGAGGGTTGGATCTGATGGTGTACTAGCCCTTCCTAACTCTGCGATTCTTTAAAAGCTGCTAGTAGCATAGTTCTTGTACAAATAAGGTAAGTTGATCAATTGAAATTCTGATATATTTAATAGTAATCCACGTAGAAAAATTTTGGAGTGAAAAAGAGTCCTTAATGTGGTTTTCAGACACTCCATGACACAGTGAAAAAACATTTTAATGCTGCTAATTAAGGAAGGACTTAATGAAAATAAGAGTTATTTCTCAATGGTGATTTCTGTTATATATACTTTAGCATTTAATATTGGTTCCTTGTGAGAGATAGCTTTACTGGAGCTTATTCAGTTATAATTTGACTTCAAGCGTGGCACTACGTCATGGTGCAGCCTTGATAGAATGCAATTGTAGTTTTGAAGTAAATTGCTCCCATTGGTAAAATAGACCAAATACTAAGTTAGGCTTTCAAGTAGAATTGTTTGAAGTCCAATCTGTAAACTGCATTTCTGTTATTTCAAAACATTGGTGGAAGAAACTAGTACTTTTAAGTTCCAAGATAATTGTGAACTGCAGGCTATATGTTTTCTACAACTTTTCATTAACAGCTAATAACCTAGCCCTATGCACGAAGTTGGTGGGATGCAGGAAACAGTATGTGGGCTTGCAAGGTATTCTTTAGATTAGAACTCCTAGTATGTATAGAATGTGAGCATATATCAAGTAAAATTGAGCTTTGGTTTGGTATATTAGCAAAAATATGCCAAGCCATACTGATAATGTCTCTAAAAGATGACACAGGGAAGCTTGCAACTTAGAATGTCAGAGGAACATATGGCAAAGAGTATATACAAATATATTAAATGGATAAATTTGTTATGAATACTGGTATATATACTAAGAATGTATGCTATAAAAAAGAATTATACAAATAAGATTCAAAATAGGTAGATGAGCTACAGAAACACTAAATTAATTAAAATATTTTTATTTGTTTCTTTTGAAGCTGGACCTGTGATCTACAGAATGCTGACCTATCCTCCAACTCGAAGAGAGTTGATTGTGGGCTGTAGTTTACAAATGTTCCAACAGCTGGCAGGTATTAACACAGTCATGTATGTATCATTTAACTTTTTAAAGAGAATACTGCAATTTATTTTCAGTTTAAAAAACAGAAAACGTTTTAAATGGTTTAACAACTGAATACGCAATACAAAAAACATAAAAATAACCTTTAAATATAATGCATATATGGCTATTTGTATTAATCTTTAGTTTTGCTTTGGGAGCATTTCAACTTCAACCTTTTCAACTATTTGTTCTAAGCCTGGTTGAAGGGAGTTCATTGCCAGCAGGAAAGGAATTGGTCTGAATATGGATGAGCACTAATGTTTCTAAATTAATGCTACATAATGTAAAGCCTAAGGCCAGTTGTGGCCTCCTCTTTTTCCCTTAGCAAAAATGGTCCTTTCCAGTTTTTTGCGGAAACATCTGTACTCCTTGCAGGTCCAGTTGGAAAAGATACGGTGGTGAATGAATGTCTGCGCTGTGTTCTGTTTCTCCTTTTTCAGATTTAAGGAAATCTGTTGGAACTGATGTCTGTTCTTGATTTCACCATTTCCTTAGTATAATTGCTGTATTATTTCATATAATTTGGGGAGGAATATGAGATATAGGAGAGGTTGTAGAAATGGAGGCAAAATTTGAAGTGGGTTTCTGAGGAGCACAGTAAGCAAAAAGGCAAGGTCAACACTGGGGATATAAGACTCATCAGGGACTTTCTCATAAATGATTTGGACATGGGGTGAAAAGTGAGGTAGTGTGAAGGCATTTGATCTGACCTTGGGAAAATGGAAGGAATGAGCAAGCCTTTAATGGGCGGGGGGGCTTTGAGAAAAAAACTACTCAGTCCTGACAAAGAGGAAAGTATGAGAAAGATACTCAAAATAATCCTGAACTGCTTTTGTTTAACATAAGATGGTGCAGAGAGAAATTTGAACAAGTTTTCAAAATTTAGTTCTTCTACCCTGCTATAATAAAGAATATTCCTGGAATCCTTGCCATGCCTATTTCTTGACCATGTCTACCTCAAATGGCTGACGGGGAGCCATATTAGTCTTCCGAGGTCTACCTCAATATGTACTTCCCAATTAGCATGTGAAGAGCATCAAAAGAGTTTTCTGAACAGCATGAATGGTCAGCTAAGCCGAATAGATTTTTTAAAACCCGTCCTTCTTCAGACTAGCAAGAGCGCCAATGGACAAAAGGAGATATTCATTGGCTGCTATTGGGTATATCATTTTACTCTGGAGATTGATCTCTATTTAGATGCACTGCAGAAAGACCTCAGGAATGAAGAGACAGATCAAAGTAATATGAGCAAAAGATAAAAGAAACTGAGGAAGAGGGCCTAGCAAGTATAATAGAATACAGAGATCATGCAGGGATAAAAATGGATAACCAGCACAGGGATGCAGCGAACAAGGGGTATATACTTGGGTCCAAATATAAACAATTATATTAAAAATGTTACAAAAATATTTACGTGTGATTAATGCAACAGTACCGTGTTCCTGAGCTTATTAAAAAATATAAAAGTGAGCCTTTAATAAGAGCAGCCATTTTAAATGTGTTGTAATAATCCACCCTAAATTAAAAATAACTGCAAAGAAAGAAAGAAAAACTAGTTATAGTGCAAACCTCAACAGATTAAAAACAAGAGACGGTCTTCCCGTTTTTGTCTCACAACTTAGATGAGCACTGAAATAAAATGAGTTACACACAGGAAAGAGAACATTTTTGATTTTAACATACAGAAAAGTATGCCGGTTAGTTCATAGGAAAAATCCCAGAATTTACAATTGTATTTTGTTGGGCCTAAGCAGATAGACACAGTCATAGGCAACATGTTTAGATTGTCAGGTAAGATGTTTATAAAAAGAAGGGACTAAGGGAAGCAGAGGAAAAAATGGATTGAAGGCTGATATAGTGATGTGTGCAAGGTTAATTGTAGTTGCATCACAGTGTTGATACCCCTGGTGAAATTGTGTGCTGCAGTGAGTCCCAAGATAAAGAGAAGCTGATACAATCTTTGTGGTGCAGTGTTAATCCAGCTAGAAGGATTTAGAATTTTTCAAAGGCCTTCTTCTCTGTGGAATAGTCAATCATGATTTTCAAAAGCTCAGACAGTTTAGAGAAACCCATGGTTGTGGAAATAGAACAAAAATCACCATCTAAAGGTGATTTTCACCTTTTGTTCACCTATGGAATTGTCTTTACTTGGCTAATTGTACAGTAGAAATAACGAATCAGTCACTTCTCTGTGTACAGCTGATGAAGAAACTGGGCTTTAAGTTTCGTTTGTATGCCACCTTTCTCCAGTGCACTTAGCAGCTCATGTTGTGCAATGACTACCATCTGGGTCAGGGTTCCTCAACCTTGGCAACTTTAAGACGGATGGACTTCAACTCTGGACTTCAGTTCTGGGAGTTGAAGTCCACCCATCTTAAAGTTGCCAAGGTTGAGGAACCCTGATCTAGGCAACAAAATATGACGTGAAAGCATAGAAGAAAATGAGGAAATTCATACACTAATTCTTTCTTGCTGCTTCACGATTCAGTTGCATGACGGGAAGCCAGCTTGGTAGACTGTGAAGGCAGAGAAAAGAAGTGCTCAATGATCATTCCTTCCTTACTGGGAACATCTCTGTAATGAATGTAATCATTTGTCTATTCCTTTATTACGTGAACTTTTTGAGGTTTCCAAAATGAAGTTTTGTGCTAAGAAATTCATTGTTATCATTCTAAGTCCGATTCTCACTGTTTTGTAATAAAGCTGGGTGGGGACTATAATTAACCTGCCATTCTCTGTTAGTCAGACTTGTCTCATAGAGCAGGGTTCTTCAACCTTGGCCACTTTAAGACGGATGGACTTCAACTCCCAGAATTGCTGGGAGTTGAAGTCCACCCGTCTTAAAGTGGCCAAGGTTGAGGAACCCTGTTATAGAGTAAAATGTGGCAAGGAGAATGCTGCAAGCAACTTAGAATTGAGTTCTCAGTTTTTAAAGCTGTTGCTGGAATTTTGAGAACTACTGAGAATACAAAATGGAGGAGGGGGAGAGGCTTGTCCATTCACAAAATGGCTGCTGTAGGAACATCACCAGCTACGCAACAGTTATCAGAACGCTAATGGCTTTTTCTGTCTCCCTCTGCTTACCTCTGTCCTTTTTCTGGGCCAGTAATTAGACTTCCAAGCACCACCTATTGTTTTAATTTTAAAAGAAAGCATGAGACTCACTTTATTCTCAAAAAATAAAGGTGATAGTGGAGGTTGGCACCATTCTTCTTCTTATTTTTTTCAAATAAAAATCAGATGAGCAGAAACTCTGAGAGGCAAAAAGGGAGTTGGTTATCAGCAATTTGGCATCCCCAGGAGCAATACTGCGAGCTGCAGCCTTAGAGAGATAGCAGTACAAAAATAGAAAGATCTTCGTATAAACTATTCATTTGAGGTAGAGGATCATTGTGTAAAGCCCATATTTTTTGCTTTAAACTGGCATTGTCCAGATAAAGGTTTATCACCTCAAGGTAAACGAGGCTGTAAATAAGTAACCCCAAAAAGAGAGAGATGCTATTTAAAAGCTTTTTTTTTTTTTTGCAAAATATATTTGAACAAGAGAGCTTCGCTAGACAGTTAATGATAATTCAGGATAACTATAATTCTAATACTATGAGTCTTTTCATTGTTGCATGCTTGTATTCAAGCATTGCATTATTATTACGTGGACGTTCAGTAGCAAAGGAATACTAATTAAAGTTTTAAATTATTGTTGAGATTTTAACTTCCAGACAGGGAGGAAATTGTGATAATGTGCATGAATCTCAACTCTATGAAGTCATCTATATTAGTATACAATTAGAGGATGTTATAAGTTTAGTCTTATTCAGAAACTGGAAACCAAAACATGAAAAGTGCCACTTTTTAACGGTTAAGCATTATATCAATGAGAGCCTGTGCAGGAATACAGTAATAGTGCAAACTGCCTGAGAAAGTTCACCCACAAAAATGATCTTGCCTGTAACTGTATTCCTTTTTCTTTAGCCTACGAAGACATTTATATTTTAAAGTTCTTTTATAATTCAGCTTTTTCTCCTGCTGACAATCAAGAAGTCATAGTACTATTTGATTTCATATGGTTGCCTTGGTAATAACTAATGTTACAAATTCAGTTTTACAATTTCTCTGCCCAATTCAAAATCTATAAATAGGAAAGACTATGTGGGAAAAAGAAAGACTTAATTCTAGTACACAGCTTTGGAAATGATCAAATAGGATAAGACAGAGTCTGTAGTTTCCTTTTTAAAGAGCTTAAGTTGGAAGCTTGCCAGATTGATAAAAAAATCTTGAGTGATGGGCCGAGTGAAATTGTGCTTGGCAGAACAGATGACAAGCCTAGTGTGTAATGAGCTGCCCAGTCTATTGCAGCAAAGGCCACCATGCCTTACACTTAGTGGATGTGTTTAGTCACCTTTATTTTGAGAGAGTGAGAACAGATTTTATGGGTGAAGAACTGACATATCTGGGTAACCAAACTCTAATAGAGTGTATCAAGAATCAATCATACACAAAGATGAAACGAGTGGGTAGCCTTAATGAAAAGGACTATCAGATATTGCTTTTGTGCCATGTTGTGGCTATTTTTCTCCATGAGATTTTCTGAGAATAAGGTCTTTTATCTTTAGGCTAAAGTATACTTTCCAAGGGAAGCTATTTATCTTTTATAAGGCAAAAATAGATGGGCAATAAATAGAGAAATGGCTGGAATCTGTTATATTGATATAATGAAGTCTAAATTGTTTTGATGGGTATTGTAGTGATCCACATAAAACAGGCTTGTAGATAGCAAGTGAGTTGGATTTCATATTATCAGGATAAATTTGCTTTTTAGAATCTCCATTTTTCTATAAACAAAAGGTAAATGAAAAGACTGAACATGCAGGATCTTTGAGGCCTTGTGTCAATAAATCCAAAAGTTTGATTAAAATACAATAAGAAGCAATAATTTTAGTTATTCTTAGGAACTTTTTGTTCTTAATACATTGAACAAAAAGTTGCAGGTATTTTTTCCCATGTAATACATAAGCAGTCTAATAATCTTTAAAGAATATTCAACATTGCTTAGAAATCACTAAAAGTTATTTTTCTGTAGAAGTGGTGAAATTGCCCTTGCCAGTGAAGAGTAAAATATATTTTTCATTTGCCCATAAAATATGGAAGTCTATACAAGTGAGCATCTTGTAATGCCTATAGCTTCCAATGAATATTCACTATTCTTAGTATTATGGCCTCCTATATACATACCCATCTTGCTATTCTCTTTCAGGGTAAAGATCATGGAAAGCACAAAAAAGGTAAGAGGTAAGCAAGAAAAATTAAAGGCACGAGATAAGAAAAAGAAAAGGAAATATAGCTAGTTGCATCAGCGCCATTCACTCTACTTCTCCATATATTTCTATCTTTGTTAACCCTCCTTGCTTCTATCACATTTGCACACTGTTTGATAGATTGCTGTTGTCACACTTTTCTCTTCTTCAGGATCTCATCGATTCCATCTGACTACAGCCTTCTTAATTTTCCTCTTCCTCTCCTTCCACTTGCTCTTCTGTCATATATTTATTCTGCAATTTGATATTATTAATATTTCTAGCAATAATGGACTAGTGAAAGTTTAACATTAGCAGTCACATCAATTATGCATATTTTGTCATTGAGACTTTTCGTTTCTGAAAATCCTTTTGGCTGAAGACTGAAATCTGAGATTGCCTATGTATCCAGGAATTTTATGTGATACAGATGTATAAACATCTAGAGATCTGGAATGTGTACATTTCTTGCCCCACCAACTACTTTGGGGTTAATTATTTTATTATCTGTTTTTGTGTATTTAACCTCAACTATTTCATTTTCGTCTTTCCATGCTTTGAAGGTTTTTAGCAGATTTCTTGCTTAATTTTAAAAAATACATACATGGAAGGAAGAATGCAATTTCAGATATGTGGGTAATTTGCCTAGAAATGGCTTGTAGTGTAGAATTAAAATAGTTTAGAAAATATTGAGTATTTTCTAAATAAATACTAAATAGAAATATACTGATTTGGAATGGTTTTTTTCTTCCCCTAGCTGTGCCTACTTTATCTTAAATATTTTCATTATATGGGAATAGTCATTATGACACACATAATCAGAAAATATTTTAAGTATGGGTTAAATCTTGTTTTGATTTGAAATAGTCATGCCAATCTAAATCTAATTAACAAATTATGTAAGGATTTCAATCTTACATTTTTTATGGTTTGCACATTATCTATCTGTCTAAAAATTGCCTTGATCTTATTTATTCTTCTCTGAGGGATTGATAAACATAAGAACAAGGGACTGATTTACTGTTTCCTTCCAGCAGTACCCAGGAAAGAACACTCTTCTGCTCATATTCCTCAGTAACTTGTAATTGGAGGTACACTGTTAGTTATTGGAAATTTTTAAAAATCCTCCATGATTAGACTTTAATAGCTTTATCTTCCAAATCTGTGTATAAAGCTTTTCAAAATTAAAATGTGAATCTTTAAAGTAGTTTCATAACATTTTGTAGTTGGTGACCATCAGTATACCTTCAGTTAAGTCAATTCCATGATTTAATATTAAGTATCTTTTTAAAAAATACTTAATCTTATCTGTTCTGGACTGACCACCACTCAGTGCCAGTGGATGATCCTGGTTTCCAATATTATTTTAAGAAGGAGATAAGCTTCTTACTTATCATTTTCTCTGCATCATGTTAAACTTTACTCAGCTTTATCGAGTTCACTTTTTAAAATTAAGATAAAAGAATCACAAACACTGTAAATTTTCATAGGACTTGACCTGGTTAGTACTGAGACAGGAAATCACCAGGAAATCTCAGGGCTGTAGACTAAACTATGAAGTTAATAAATACCCCCCACCTGCAAAAAATCCACAGAAGGGAATGGCAAACCACTTTTATATGGTTGACCAGAAAACAACATGGACATGGTCATGTAGTTACCAGGAGTAATGCTGGACTCATGGGAGACTTTCCCTTCAATAGCGACAATGTTATCTATAATTTATTTTAAAATTCCCAAATTGAATTTGCATTTTTCCCAACAATTGCATTTTGGGTTGATCTTTTCATCAGCTTATCCACCACAACTCCAAGACATATGTCCTTAAGTCGCCAATAAATTAGACCAATCAGTGTATATGTATGTTTGTCTTCGCCCTACAGGTTGGGATGCACTACTTAGACAAACTCACAAGAAATCTAAGAGTTCTCAGACAAGTAATGTTTATTGAAGAAGGCGAGGAAGCAGTAATCAGAATTCCAGTAACTGCTGTGATTCAGGACAAACTCTGTCTAGAGAAACCATATTCAAATTCTGTTGAATTTTGTTTTCCTTCCCGCCTTACCTAATAGACTACTTCTCCCCCTCTCCTGAGAGGTTGATTTGTTTTCATCTGTCCTCTGTTTTTGCAATGGTCAGATTTGCTCTCATACTGTTTTTGTATTGACTGTGTGAGAACTAATTCTCACAATGTAAAGTTAAGTTAATATATATCACTTTAAACCTGCTTATAAGAAGTGCAGTACAGTATATCCACATAATTCCTCCTTAATGGTTATTGACCTGACAGTTGGTTGACCCACTGACCACTAAGTGGCAGCAAAGAGTCAGTCTCTCTCTGCTCCTTTCTTGTATGGATTTGTGCAGCTGCTAAGTGAGTGTTGCTGAAGATACGGAGTTTGAGAAATCTTGTTAGTGATTCTTATGTGACATCACATTAGGCATACAACTATGATCTTCCAAAAGGTAAGAGGGGAAAAAATGTAGCTCTCGGTTGAAGCCCTATCTGTACCAGATAACATTCTACATTCTATGAGGACAGGAGCTGAGCAGCAAGTCCTCCCTGAGCTACCAGGAAGGAAATTATCTGCTATGCATGCTGCAGAAACACAAAAGTCAGTCCTTTCCATTACACATTCACTTATATGTGTTAAGCTGGGACTAGGGTGGTCGGTTTCAGGGCTTTGCACTGTGGACCAGTTGACTAAACCATCTAAAAAAAAAAAAAGTTGTAACGGTGGGGGTTTGGGTCTCTCATGCAGCCAAAACACCACTGGAGAACAGGTGCTGAGCTAAGTGACTGGATGAAAGAAGGCAGTCCCACAGTAGACCTGCTGGGCCAATTACAGTTGAGCAGACCACCAACAAAAATAGTTGAGAGAAGAGTTAGGAGAGAATAGCTGTGTAGGAATATCTGAAATGTCACTAAAAGCCACCTCCTCCATGCACCATGGATTGTTTGGATGGGAGGGTGTCTTCTGTTTTCCCAGGGAAAGTCCTATTTTCATGCCATGTTACTTACCTCCTGGTCTTTTTAAATGTATTTTTAAAATGCTTTCCATGTAGTTTGCCACTGAGATACAGTTCAGCCATGACCATGGCAGTGATCTGCCTGTGATACTGAATTTATTACTGGCATGTAGAAAAAGCTGTTCAATCATACAACTGTTTATTACATTTATAGGTTATCCTTTCCTAAAAGCTGAAAATGGCGTGGATTTCTTTCCCTCTTCTCCCATTTATCTTGTAAGAGCCCGACATGGTAGGCTATAAATGCCTAGCATAATTGCTCAAGGTTATCCAGTAATTGCTCAAAGTTATCCAGTTAGCAAATGTAGTTTCAGGAATTTCCTGGGTTGGGTTGGGAGCTTTTAGCGAACATAATTAGGACCTCCCAAAGAATTAGGAAGGAGTGTTTCAGGATAGGAAAAGTTAGATTATGCAAAACATTTAATTAAAAGTTGAAAAAGGAGAGAATAGCTGTATAGAAATAATATTTGAAATGTCACTAAAATTTTAAATACTTTCATTGTATTATTCAAGTATTATTTAAGTATAATTTTGTTTCCAATAATGATTCTATTTAAGGAATAAAGTTCTTTATCTGAAAAGCCAAGTTTTAGTGCCTCTAGGCTAAAATTATGTGGAAAGCTAAATTCACAAGGAGGAATATGTGCGAGAGAGAATGGAGATCATAGTAAATAACATGATATTTGACATAAAAAGCTTAGGAGAACATTTGTCAGAAGCCTTGACAAGAACATTATTGTATCTCTTCTCCATCTTAAACAAGACAGAACAAAGCAAGAACTTCCTCCAGATTCAGCTAAGGGCCATTTAATTATTAAATATACATTATACAGTCCCATTAAATTCTAGGCTCATTGGATTTTTGATGGTGGTGGAAAATGTTTTCCAGTTATTGCTTCCAATCTTTTCTTCCCTGAAAAAAACCTTTTAAGGAGAAAAGCTGTACAATATCTTTGATTGCTAGGAGTCTTCTATCACTCCTGTCAGTTTAGATATTCTGTGATTTTAACTTAAGATACTGCTGTATAGAAAAATCATGCTAAATTGTAAATATAAGTCACTCTGAAATTACTGAATGCAGGCTTTATAGAGAAAATTGCTTTTGAAAATGAGCAATCATCTGTTATTACTTTCTAAGCTGCAATGTATATTCTTAGGAATATCTGCAGTATATAAAACACTTAAAGAGATACATAACATTGCTGGGTTTGGTGGGTTGTTTTAAACATTATATGTTGAATAAACCCCAGCAGCTGGATATATGCACAATGCCAAGTCATAAACCAAGATTCACAAACCACAATGATTCATAAGGTTTTATAAGCCAGAACCAAACCACAGTGTGGTTTAGTGTAATGTTTGATTCTAGTCTATACGTATATATTTTGGCAAGGAAAAGTATATATAGTATAATGTGGGAAGTGGTTTTATTAAGATGGGGATAGCAACTTAAGTCAATAATATACATTCTAAATTCCACACTTATTCATGAATAATTTAATTTTAGTGCCATGAGTGTGTTTGCACATGGCATGTACTTCCTATTTGATGGAATACAAGAGTATATTGGCTTGCAAAGTACTGTCCAGACTAGAGTTCCTAGCTTGCAGAGAATAGCAAAGGGGAATTCTAATTCTTAATATTTTTGGTAGCATCAGAGAATGGAACTTTGAATTATATGGAGATAGGGGGAAAAAAAAGGAAAGAAGTGACAGTAGAGTGAAAGTAAATGTTCTCAGGAAGAGAAAGTACAAGTTCTATATGAAAAAGTATTTGAAGATAGATTAATCTCCCAGGAGAATCAGTGCAAAGTAGACATAAGGAAAAATGATATGGAAGCTGCTTGGAACAGAACAAAAAGAATTATGCTACAGAGTAGCACAGAATTGCATGGAATTTCCCTAGTGAGAAGTATAAAAAAAGAATGCTTAGTGGAAGGTTGGAAGTGAACGATGATGAAAAAATGCATATAAGAGAATGATAGTTGCAAAGAATGAGGCCCATTTGTACAGTGTGTATAAAATGAAAAATTGGTGAATAATATAGTCAAAGAGAACAAGAAACAGTAAAGGCAGAAAAAATGCAGAGCAATTTTAAGAGAAATAGAAAGCTTCCAGCAGTATGACCAAAATTAAGAATAAAAGTGATGAAATGAAGTGCCATGTGACATTGTACAAGGCAGAAGGTGTGCAGACCAGATTTTTTGCTCTTCAAGGAGTCTCAGAGCAATGTATGGATGTGCAAAAGAAAGTTTACTGTATATTTATCATATAATATGATTTCTTATAATCAAGAGATTGAAAAAATTGTAGAATGTTTTGCACAATTATAAGACTTTAAGACTGGCTGCTGAATGCAGTAAGAATGGTGGAAAAAAAGCATGAGTGAGAATAAATGAAAAGCTAAACCCATTTTCACTGAGCAGGGAATATGACAAGGATATGTGATGTCCCCTAGGTGATTTAATGTATTTATGGATAAATGTTTAAGGAATGCTTGCGCTCAGGTTAGAGATATATTGGCTAGCGATGTCAGTATGCTGTGTTATTGTCTGAGAACCGGAATGATTTGCAGTGAATATTATTTGAATGTATGATGAAATGAGAAGTATGGATATGGAAATACGTTAAAGATCAAAGTAATGTTTGATATGGAAAATTAAAGTGAATGATGGAAAGTTATACATAAATAGCAAGTACATGATTGTGTACCTTGCTAGAATTTTTACTAAAGATAGGAACATGGATGGAAACAGTTTAAGGTGTAAGTGCTGTTAGGACAATAGTGGTTGTATGTGATCTATTGCAAAAGAAGCAGCAACGCCTCTATGTAAGAGCAGGCTTCTACCTTGTAAATGGGAGTGAGAGTTGGGTGTGTCATAGCAAACATAAAAGTAAGCTGAATGTAGTGGGACTGGGGTTCTTAGAAATTGTCTGTGATAAAGCAAAAGGAGACAGGGTTAAGGATGAGCGAGTGCTGAATGAATGGACAAAACAAGCTCTGTACTTTTTGGACATCGTAACAAAGGTGAAAAGGTGTTGGGCTTGCAATGTGGTGGAGTGATGCTGCTTTGTCACACTGACCCACTGGACTCTCACCCTCTGGATACTGTTGAACAAAAGTAAGTGACCAGCACGATAGAAGTGCATCAAGGGTGGTCATAGACAAAAAGAACGAGGATTGAATTTCATGACAAATATATGAAGGATGCTGTTCTATGACAGTAATAATCCATTCATTCATTCATTCACAAATATATGGGTTGAAATTCCCATTCACAAACTTCACAAAAGTGATGGGTTGAAATAAAGGGGCAGCCTGATAAGACCCTTGAAAAAAGAGCAATGAGACGATTCAAGAACAAAAAGCGATAGATGAATAATATGCGGATGTGGTAGAAACAAGGATGTTCCACAAGTGCAAAAATAAATGGAGATGTATGGTGAATGTGTGATTTCCTTTCCTTCTCTTTTACCTCCTGCCTTTAATTTCTTTTGCTTCCTACTTCTCACTCTTTTTCTGTGCTTCACATAGTGTTGCTTTTCCCAAAGGGAAATGAGGGTCTATATGCATATAATCTTACATGTTTAAAATTAGAAAATTACACTAGCTATTAAGGGGGTCTGCTTTCCAGTTTGCCTAGTGTTGAGTGGTATAAAATAATTATATATTGTTCAGATAATCAATTTATGTGGTTTTTGTTGTTGTTGTACTCTTTCCCAAAAAAGAGTGGGAGATTTGTGTAGCTGCTGCTATGTCATCCGATTGTTGGAAAAATGGTTTGGAATAAATGCCTGAATCCATTGCTTTTTATCTCTTAGTTTTATGAGTCTGCTGGCAAGATAGTCTTTTTTAAATCTCTGTGGAACATCTAAGAAAAACCATGCTTTATAAAAGCGGGAGGAAAAGAGTGAACCAAGGTCACCAACTAAGAAATCCTATGTTCAGGTTATAAAACTTTTTACCAAGCCAATTATTTCATTAAGCATTAATCAAATGAGGCGCTATAAAAATGTGTGTCTATTGTGCTTCTGTTCTGAGGTCCAACTATTCATTCTATTCAGTCTCTCAATGGTTTCCTCCTTTGTTCTCTCTCTCCAGCAGTAATTTTCTATCTTCATTTAGCTGCTTTTCTCCCTGTGTTGGGATGAATACAATTGTGTTCAATCCCAGCTGTTATAATCATGGATCTTTCTGATTGATTTCTACATAAAATCGTCTGATCTGTTCTCAGGCTCACTTAAAAACAAGGCTCTCTGCAGTATGAACCAAGACATTTCCTCTTTGGATAGTTCTTTGCATGTTTTTGACATTGCATTTTCCATCTTCCTTGCCGGTGTTGAATTTCATTTTCTAACCCTTCCTATTTACTATTTATTCACATGACATAGCCATAGGCTCCTGTGTAGCTGTTGCATTTTCCTGTGCATTCTAATTTATTTGTTTGTTTGTTTAAATTTATTGGCCACCCAACTCCAATGGACTCTGGGTGGCATACAAAACTAGGGAAAACATAAAAACAGCTAAAAACATTGAATCGCACAGAAAGCCCAGATTAAATTAATCTAATGGGCAGCAGAAATAACAAAACAAAACAAAACAGGGTCCACTGAACAAATAATAAACATCAACTTCAGGCCTGGGACCAAGACCAGGTTTTCAAAGCTTTTTGGAACCCCAGGAGAGAGGGCGCCATCCTTATCTCTGGGGGGATGCTGCTCCAGAGGGTGAGGGCCGCAACAGAAGGCATGCTTCCTAGGTTCCGGAAGATGGCAGTATTTAATGGAGGAGACCTGGGGCGCACCCCCTCTGCTGGAACATGCTGGGCAGGCAGAAACGGTTGGAGATAAGCGGTCTCTCCAATATCCAGGCCCACTGCCATACAGGGCTTTATAGGTAATAACCGGCACCTTGAATTGCACTTGGAAGCCAACTGGCAGCCAATGCAGCTCATGCAGTAGTGGTGACACATGGGCACGCTAAGAGATGCCCGCATTATTTAAAATTTTAAATTTTTTGGTAGCCCTGCAAATTGCAGAGTTACTCTCAACATCTTGATATTTCCCTAATGCAGGTTTTGATTCATTTGCAGAAGCATACAAAATCCAGGGATTCTTGATACTTGCTAAGCAGTGAATTACTGTTACTTCTGCTCCCATAGTTCAGAGGAACTAAGGAAATGCTTCCTGATTGGAGAAAAAAATGGAAAACTTAGAAGGAGGGGGAAAGTAATGAATAATGTATTGTAGATTGCCTTTCTTCACTTCTGTAACAAGGTTTACAGATTCCCACTTGCCCATCTCCTTGATGAACAGCCAAGGGGCCATCAGAATAACCTGGCAATCTTTACCTAGATATTTCTGAAAGTAAGAGGATTTTTTTCATGCTGGATCCGTCTTCAAACGCCATGAGCGTTACCTTGATCCCTTAGTTGGCGTCATTATTTCATTATGAATGCTGCTGCTTGCTATATTCAACCTGTTTTTAATTTTTTACTTTAGTCCATTATTAAGGCATTCCATCCAATCAACCTGATGTGTAAACAGTTGAAGGAATTTGAAGCGTCATCAGAGGTTCATAATGTCTGTTATTTTTAGCTTTACACCTAAAAAGAGAAAACATCTTTAGTAGAGATATTAACCGTTCAGGGACTGCCAATGGCTAATAATAATTCAAAACATTTTATTAGGTTGGACAGAACTGGAGACAACTAAAGGTAGTGACTGTATTTTCATATATGCAGTCATTTATGTGTGTTTTATATTTTGGAAATGCTGTTGGCTGAAAGCTGGTTGTGTGTTCGAACTATGCTGAGTAATTGGATAACCATAAACAAGCTACCTAATCAATTAGGAATACCGAAAAGTGTTAACAACAATTCCAGGTACGGTACTTCTGTATTTCTCAGTGTAACTACTACAGTAGACTTAAACCAGCAGAGGGAATCTTGTGACAAAAGGATACATCTGCGCAAATGGATTAAAAAAAATAGTGGATGTGTATATTCAGGACCTCAGCAGAGTTCTCACGGGCTGTGTAGGATGGTGAGAGCTACTGGCAGACAGACAGACAGACACAGTTACCTTAATTACTATACTTGTTTGCCTGAACACAGGAGGGATGAAGCAAGCCACAGCTCCACTGGGAGGGAGTTCCAAGAATGGGGCAGTGATGAAAAAAGCCCACCTCCAAATGTATAAATTGTAAATAGGAATGGACAACCTTGGGCCTACAGGCCAGAGATGCCCTGGTAGTTCCCAGAGTATACCAAATTGTGCTGCTAAAATTCAGTGGCAAAAGGCTGCTTTTTAACCGAATATATTTTGCAGGTCTCTTTAAAATAAGAATGGAAATGGAAATGCATAGCCTTTGCTAAGCAAAGTGTATCTATATCAATTTGGAATACTTCTGTCCCCATCTCTCGTGAAAAAAAAAATGTTTGGCTTGGTCTTCCAGGGCATTGCAGACACTTTGCCCACTTAAAAAAATGTGTGGCCCTTCAAATTGAAAAAAAGGAAAAAACAGACAACAGAAGAAATAAAACTGGAAAATTCTTCTCAACCACTAAAATGGGTTCTCCAAATGTAACACTTGTTCTCTTTCACTGCACCCATTCATTTCAGTACAGCTCATGGATTGTCATTATAAAACATTAACTGTTTTTGTTATGTCATAAGAGTTTGCAAACTAGTTTAGGCAGGGGCAGGAGACACTTTTTTTTTCATTTGGGAGGGCATATTTGAAGGAAGGCAGGCTGGCAGGCAGGCTGGCCTTTGAGGCCATAGAGAGCATTCCAGTGACATGATCAAACTCTGTCATTGGGTGGGCCAGGCTGAAATTTTGTAAGGGGTTGGGGATGGTTAAGGGTGGAGTAGAGTAATGACATATTAATTTCTACCTTTATTTGAGGAAAGAAAATGCAAACATTCACACCACTGAACATAGGCAATTTTGCCGATTTCAAGGCATGATTGGGGAAACAGGTTGAGCTGCAAAATAGGGACTGCAGATGGACTACAAATGCATTAAAACTCTTGTTTAGTGCCTGTTAACTACTCCAAATCGGAACCTCGTGGTACTGTATTAACAGCTATCTAAATTCAGTGAGGAATGCTTAGTTTGAAATACCTCCCTTTAATATGCTGCCTACTTACATTAATGTGTCAGACTTCTTCAGAAGTTCTATCTCCAGTGTTATGCCCACAGATTGCTTGAAATAATAGAACTGAAAGATACTGAAAGATACATCTTAGGCATGTGCTAGAGTGCCGGAATCTTCCAAGGAGCAAATTTGTTGTGTCTCCCCAATCAAGGTATCTGGCAGAGCATAAAATTAGTGTCACCCAAAAGAAAACAGCCTGAAAAAAAAAAAAATTAATGTATTACTCTCCATAACAAAGACCAATCTATCACATTGCCATCGTCCAAATCAGTGAATATACTTCATATTTAATGTTATTTATCTTTCAGGTACTACAGTGCTACCATTATGCAAATGTCAGGTGTTCGAGATGATCGACTTGCAATTTGGCTTGCTGCAGTTACAGCATTCACGAATTTCATTTTCACTCTTGTTGGAGTCTGGCTTGTAGAGAAAGTAGGCCGTCGCAAACTCACACTTGGAAGTTTAGCAGGTATGGCTGCACCTTATCAAAATGGACTAAGGAGCAAACAAGTGTATTTGAAAATGGACTGTAGTAGTAATTAACTTCAGTGAAGTTGATGTGATTCAGAGGATGATAGCATCTAGAAGTGGAAGAGGTGTCATTGGTTCTGGGACGAAGTGCTAGAATACTTTTGCATATGTTTTAAAATGTTAAGGAAACTTACGAAGTCTACAATGGATGGGCAATGAAATAAACTGTGATATGTTTATTTTTAATTAGAACAGGTAGCACAAGGATACCCATAATCCATGTTAAATTAAGCCATTCAGATATAGTTATTGTCTGCTTGGGCTTTTGTTTCTTTAAATTTAACAATTGTCATTGTAATTTTTGTGATATTGTTCATTGCTGTTGTTACTGTAAACTAAGTATGTAAATGAGGTGCAGCACATACATTTCAGAAACATTTTAGCTCCTATAGCAGTAATTTTATTTCATGCATTTATCCTGCACTTTTCAATCGGAAAGGTTCCCAGGACATCTTAAAAATCAATAGAAGTAAAACTTGAGGACATCTTGGTCCTTTACCATCAGATTTCCAGTCTGAAAGTAATCACAAAGAGTTGAATATGGGGAAAGAAAAGAAAAATTAAAATGCCAAATCACATATACTATGTCACTTATCTTGACAGTCTGAATATTAAATATTATATGCAACAGGCTTTTATGGGCTCTAAGAAAGATTAATTAACTTCCTTGAAATGGATGCAGCTCAGCCTTACATGATTTAGTTGAAATCCACCAGCTTCCTTTCATTTCTGCCAGAGAAGGCAACGCTCAGAGAGAGTCCAAGCATACCTGATAAAACTGACAAAGAGCCCTGTCATTTCTTCCCAATGACTGGCAATTAATCTTTTGAACCAGCCAGTTAAATTAAGGTAAAAGTACAAAAAAAATTGCTAACTGTTCCATTGATAGTAGAGATGTTGAATTATTGGCAGATTCAGAGATGCAAATGGATGTCACTGATTTCAGTTACCTGAGCTCACTTGAAGGACAGATTTTAACCAAATATATATTTTATATTAGTGTCTTGGGACAGAGATATTTTCCATGTTAATTTGTATGGATTTGTTTATGAACATATCAATAAATCCTTGCAGATTTCACATAGCGATATTAGAGATCTTGCATTAGGTTTACTCTTCCATTTTCCTCAGATAACATACTTTTCTTATGAGTTGAGGCCCATATTGATATCAGTCTTTTAGGTTTGTGAGGCATTTTAATCAAAAGTAGCAAGTTTGTTTCCTCTGTTGTGCTGCAACTGTTCTGAAGCATATGTTACGAAGTCTTCTTCAACATTATACTGTACAAGATTGGCCTCAGAGCACAGATGTTGAACTTAAAACTGGACAAAGTCAAGCCACCTCTGTTAAAATGCACTCTCAAATTTGGTTTTTTGGTGATATCTATCTTTATAAATACACACACACACGTGTGTGTGTTGTTCTGTATTCTAGAATGAAACTGTTTGTTTGTTTGCTTATAGGCACTACTGTGGCACTTGTTATCTTAGCTTTGGGGTTTTTGCTGTCAGCTCAAGTTTCACCGCAAGTTACTCTTAACCCTGAAAGCCCTTCAGGCCAAAACTCCACCTGCACCAAATATAGGTAAGCTGTCTTGATATATTCATTAAACCGTTGATCTTTATGCAATTGTTCTAGTTAAATACAGTATAATAAATATTAGTATTAGTTAAGAATTTACAATTAGTCAAGGATTTTGGGTTCACAACCCATTAGGGATTTATTTTTTTTCCAGAAGAGATGAGTCAAGGAGCAATATTGATGTCTCTTTGAATATTAATCGGCACTATTTAAATATTAGATAAATATATCCTAATTATTTTTTCCATGGTAAAAATAGCAACAATAACAACAACAAAAAAGTGTAAAACGAAGACTCATTTTAACATAATACAGGTAGTCCCCAGTTTAAGAATGAGTTCCATTCCCAAGGTCTATCCTTAAGTCGAATTTGTACGTAAGCCGGAACAGTATTATTGTATAATACTGTATAAGTAGTGTGGTGTAATTAACTCAAATCATTGTGTATTTAACTTGAATCATTGTGTATTTAACTCAAATTTTGCTGCAGTAGGCTCCATTCGTAAGTATGGGTTGTCTGTAAACCTGGCGTTCTTAACCTGGGGATCACCTGTACTCAAAACTGCCATTTGGGGTGAAATAGTTACAAGGCTATTAAATGAAGCCTTTTTGTAGAAGATTCCTAAATAGTCATAGATAACAGAGTAATTCATTACCTAAGTACATGTTTTGTCTAATTTCTCTTCTCACATTATTGCTGTTCCATATAGTTTTCAGGGGTAAAGGTTTTTTTGGGGCGGGGTGTAATTTGCATGAGCAAAACTCCACCCCAGGAGTTTCTGTTTATTTGCAAGCACTTTATTACTTATTATTCACCATGACTAGTAGTAAGATGAACTGAAATCTATAATGACCGATTACAATGTCCAGATAAACTCTACATAACGTTTTAAAGTGGCTGTGTCATATAATGGAGAGAAAATGCAAGTGTTTAGTGTCTGCTGCAGAAAAACACAAGCATATTTTGAGTTGGAGATAAAATGAAAATTTAATTTCACACACAATGTAGATGAACAGAAACAGAAAGCTTGATATGTGTTTAGAAATACTACAGTATAATTCAGTCACAACTTGTAGGCTTCTGTGGTCAATTTGTGTGTAGTGTTTTGATGTTGCTTCATGAGTGTTCCAGTAAAAAAACAAAAACAAAAAACTGGAGCACTTTGAATTAGTTGTATAAAGTTCATCCAAATGAAATACATTTTTGATTATGTGGTCTTCTAATCCCAATTAGTAGATGCATTTTGGATGTATGACATATGTCAAATTCAGACGTCATAGCCATAACTGAGAGGCCAAATCATCATACTTTATGGTGAGTGAGGCGATTGGCTGGATGGTGGTTTAGCCAAGACCCTAAACATGCAACAGGGAAATTATGCCTACATCTTACATTTTTATATCTTGTGTGTGGGTGTTCCCCGCAAGATATGAAGTACTAATAATTGGTTCATATTAACTGTATTGGCTCTACTGTTCCTCAGCTCTCTGGTGTGTTCCACTTAGTGACTCATAGTGATCCAACAAACTGTTGTTTATTTCTCTACTACCAACTCTACCTGCTTTTCTTATCTGCTTGTGTCCGTTGGGCTTATTGCAAAAGTAGGTCATGCAGACCTCTTTGGTTCTTGTAATAGTATATGGAAAAGGGCAAGAGAAATCTCCATTTTTTATTCCCAATATGTCCCTTCAGGTTTGTGTTACCATGTAGGAAGAAATAATCAATACATGGGAATAGATAATATAAATGATGAGGATATGATCTGGTTTTCTTGCTATTGGTGTGCAGAATGCATGTGTTTACTTACTGACTATACAGTATTGAACTTGATGGCTGCCCTAAATGTATTTACAGTAAAAATAATGTTTTAAGCATGGTACTTTTCTTCATCTGGGCCCTAGGCTAGTGAATTCAAACAACTGCCCCTTGAATAGCTTGATTATTTTAGTGGGTAAGTGTATGCTAGAGATTTTAGAGAAGATACACATTTTTGCCAAGTAATAATAAAAGGGGATAGATAGGTAGGTAGGTAGGTAGGTAGGTAGATAGATACACACACACACACACACACACACACACCTTTGTATCCTTCCTGATAAAACTAGAACATTTTACAGAAGTCATTAGTAAAAATTGTTAATAGATATTGAAAATAATATAATGATTGTTAGTTCTTAGCACACAGATTTTTAAATCACAAGTCTTATCAGATTAACTTTTTTATTTTGACTTCAGAACTTCCTTAGCATATTTTGGGAATGTTGAGAATGTTATATGCCTTGACTGCAGGAAAACATCAGAAAATGTAACCCATGACATTCTGATTAGCAAGATAGTTGAATATGTAGGATGTACTACTGCCAAGACATGCTTTTCCCATCATATGCTGTACGTTTTCCCAAACCAGATGTAGAAGTTAACATTTTTCCCTGTTAAATTCCATCCTGTTCATTCCAGCCCACTGTTCAAGCCTGTCTAGATTCTTTTTTTTAAAAAAAACCTTCTTTCATTTAAAGCATTAGCCACCTCTCCCAGCTTCCTGTCATCTGCAGACTTTATAAGTGTCCTTTTAAGTGTCTCATTCAAGTCATTGTAAAAATGTTGCAGCACAGGGTCCAGGGCAGAGCCCTGTAGAGTCCACTTGATAGTTTCTTGAGGTAATGGCTGAAACGGAGCCATTAATGAGCACTGTTTGGGTGCAGTCATTCAGCTGTTATTACTATAAGAGGAGTTTTAGTGGATCTATATTTTACCATTTTATTAAGGAGGATATCATGAAGCGGTTGGTCAAAGGCTTTGCTCATGTCTAGGTAGGATGTCTATGGCATTCCCCTGATCTACTAAGCTAGTAATTCTACTAGAGAAGGAGATAAGATTAGTCTGGCATAATTTGTTTGTGACTAACCCATGCTGGCTGCTGTTAATTGTAGCATGCCTACTCAGATACTCACAAATGGGCTGCTTGATACTCTGTTCAAAAACCATGCTCTATAGATATAGATATAGATATAGATATAGATATAGATATAGATATAGATATAGATATAGATATAGATAAAAAAATCTGAAAAATCTGTAGTTTCCCAGGTTCTCCTTCTTCCCCTTTTTGAAGATAGGGGTGATATTTGTTCCCCTCCAGTATTCTGGAACTTCACTAGTGCTCCAGCATTTTTCAGAAATTACTGAGAGCGGTTCTGTGATCATCTCTACTAGTTCCTTCAGTACCGTAGGATGCAATCCATCTGATCCTGCTAATTTTCTTTTATCTTCCTTGACTATCCTAAGCTGCAGTTCCTTGTTCCCCCAGTGGCATAATAATGTTTGTAACATCCCCAAAGAGAACTTTTTTGTTGTTCCTGATACCTCTTGCAAAATGACTTGGCTTATTCTGAGCGTTAGCCTTTATGACACAGTTCCTACAGGATCTGAATACTGTACTCCATTGTATTCTTTTTTGGTTATGTTTCCCTCCTTCTATTTCCTGTGCATTTTCCTTTTCAATGTCAACATTTTAGAGAGCTCCACATATATCTATGCTGGCCTCTTTAGATTTCTTCCATTTTGCTTTTTGTGGGAATTATTTGCGACTGCATATTCAGAATTGGTTTTCCATTCTTCCTGGACACTTTTCTCCTAAAGGATTTGAAGCTACAGGATCCAGTCTCTGAGTTCTTCAAAATCTGTTATTCAGTATGCAAATCTGCCTTCTCAGTTGTTGCTCCTTTGGATATCCCAAACTCAAGGATAACACAATTACCTTCGCTTCTTCAACTATAACTATTTGCATATAGGAAGGCAGGTTCCAGCTGAAAGATAGGAAAATATTCCTAATAATAAAAGCTTTTTGATAGTAAAACCTGTTTAGCATGGGAGGTCATGAGCTCCTCTTTACTAGCTGTTTTCAAGCAGAGGCTGGATGATCATCTGTCAAGAATACTTTAATTTGGATTCCTCCACTGAATTGATCTTGATGGCCTAAATAGTTCCTTCTACTTTATGATTCATAAAGTCATATGAAAGTAACAGTACATATTTCTATATGCACACTAACTGCCAAGTTGATACAGTAGTATAGATTCAGTGTGTTTATAAACCAATGTAATATACAAAATTCCATGATTATTCTTTAAAGGAAGCTTAGTGTAATTCTCATTTTGTGCTTCTTGTACCCCTAGTATATGATTGCTTCAGTATTACTAAATTAAGCTTGAAAACAGAATCAGCACCAGGTGATTAGTTGGTTGCACAATTTAGAAAAGCAATTTAATGCATGTGTTTTGTTCAGACGTAAGCTATTTTAAGGGCAAATTGCAGGAATATATTAAATGTGAACTCTTTAATTTAAAACATAGTCTATAGATAATTAAAAGAAGACTCCAATTATGGAGTAAATCAGCAGAAAAATTAAACCTGAAATCTTAATGGATCAGCAAGAATTGTGGAGATTACATCCATATCATCAGCTAGCAGTATATGTTAGTATGTTTTTGGTTTGCCATTCATTAATGAAGTTGAAATAGATAGAAACCATGCTTACATCTGCAACTATGTCAAGCTGATAGCTCTTCATTGGATGGAATTAAGCCTCTGTATTACTAGTTGGGCTGTACTATTTTATTGATAGCATGGCACTTAGTAGGAGAGATCAGTCCATAGATAAAATAATCTGCTAAAATTAGTTTGAGCTGTGTGCAGTTTCATAAACATCCTGGATTGGCATAAATATAACCCAGTAAAGCCTTCTGAATTGCTGGATTTTTAATTGTCCATTTTTTCCTGGTGTATTGCTTTCTGCTGCTGTTTGAATGTTTCATTATGAAATGGGCTTGAATTATTTTATTATTCAACTTTAGCTTTCTAGAGCATTCTAGTATAGGAAAAATATGGTTATCTGTTGTGGGAAATGTATATGGAGAATACTTATTCTGCTTCCACATTGGCCTTTTTTTAAAGTTTGTGTGTATATGTATGTATGTATGAATGAATGAGTGAGTGAATGGATATGGTATAGTGGTAAAAATGCTTATCGTGGAGTGAAGAGAGCTAGGTTCTAGGCCTCCCTTACACAGAGAAAGTGGCTAGAGGACTTTGGGCCACACTCTCTGGTAGGCATAGACTGGGAAGTTGAAGAACATTAGTCTACCAACCTGTATTAGACCTGTGTTACAGGTCCATAACTTTCAATGACGAGGCCTTCATCCTGCACTCTTCTGTTTCCGAAGGGAGACTTATACATTCACTGAAATAAATTAAATTGAAATTGGATTGATCAATAAATTGGACAGTAAGTTCAGTACTTCAGGGAATACATGGTGAATGGAGCCAATTTCCTCAGACATGTTGAGAAGCTTGAATAAATGGCTTAAAAAGGCAATCAGACAAATACATGGAGAATCTTTCTGAAGAGTTATTAGCCATAATTGCTACATAGAGCCTATACATTTAGAACTGGAATGCCACTAAATATTAGTTGCTTGCAAGACGGAAACAAGGGAGAACATGTTGTCTTTATTCCTTACTGGTTAGATTCCTAGAAAAATCTAATTCACTTACTTAAGTGAAATAACAGGGGTTTTAAATGCTTTTCCTATTAAATGAAACATGTCCCAGTTTTGACCAGTAATAACACTGAAATATTGTATGGAAAAGAATATTTAATTTCTTGTGGACATATGCAAGGATGAAACTGTACTCTTATCCAAACTGATATATCTCACAAAAGTTATGTTGTTGTTCAGTCGTTAAGTCGTGTCCGACTCTTCGTGACCCCATGAACCATATTGCGCCAGGCCTTCCTGTCCTTCACTGCCTCCCTGAGTTTGCTCAGTTTCATGCTCATTGCTTCATTGATGCTATCTAACCATCTCATCCTCTGCTGTCCTCTTCTCCTTTTGCCTTCAATCTTTCCCAGCATCAGGGTCTTTTCCAAAGACTCCTCTCTTCGCATTAGGTGACCAAAGTATCTGAGCTTGAGCTTCATTATCAGTCCTTCCAATGAACAATCAGGGTTGATTTCCTTTAAGATTGACTGGTTTGACCTCCTAGCAGTCCAGGGGACTCTTAAGAGTCCACAAAAGTTATAAGTTAGCGCAATTATATTTATTTATTATTGGTTAGACACAAGCAAACAGTACTTTCTCAATTATAAGACATTTTAATGTTGTTCTTGGTATTTGCTATTCAGTTCTATAAGGGTCTACATAAAAATGCAAATTTCTATTGATTATGTATTCTTGAGTGTTTATTGCCAAAATAGCCAACCCAGATATTATTTTTAATTAGATGCAAAGCTTACATGGATAAGAATTGCTACTAATTTTTTTAAATCAAACTGTTTCTAGAATCTACTCTGTGCAAAGTTCATATGAGGAGAAAAGGGCAATCTGTTGCTCCAGCATATACAGTTAATGGAGTTCATCAATGACTGAGTCATCTTCACAAAATTAGCCTTGCAAATCTAGTCATAGCAGTTCTCATTACTGTTTGAAATTAAGACATGGATACTTAATTGTATTTTATATAATATCTCAGTGATATTGAGAGAACTAGAGGGTAATATATTGTTGTTTGTACAGTATAGTCAAACTACAAACCACGATTAGTACCAGGGATTCCTAGGAATTTTGGGAGCATGTAATGGCTGCTGTTACAAATGGCTACTATAGGGGCATGGCCAATTTCAAAACACTAATTTACCGACATCTGCAGGTTGTCCCCACCCATTTCCCAAGGTAGATGATCTCTACCTTGTTACCTCTGCCTTTTTTTCTCTAGCATGCATCCAGAGAGAGAATTTGGCTACAACCTTTCCATCATTTTTATTTTCTGAAGATTATGCTTGAGAGTGGTGCTTTGTTTTATAGCACCCCATTTTTTAAATTAGATGAATCTTTAAATAAAAATAAAATAAGGTACAAAGCATAACAGTAGCATTCGCCAAGGGAAATGCCTTCAGGAACACTTGGTACCCAGAAGGACCCCATGTTTCCCTCCTTCTGTGAGAAATTCCTTTGATTTCTGCCTTGGTAAGCTAATTGTTTATTCAGTAACAAATCACTATGCTCAATGTTGTTTTGCCCCTAAGAAATATAGTTTCAGCCTAAATCACTGAGCCTTAACTGAGAAGCTGGCCACTGATATACCCATTTGGCCTAAACAGACTAAGAAAAGCATTTACATGCTACAAAAGATTGAGTGTCTATAAATTTATTAATCAGAAAGCTCAAAAGAAGTCATGGTTTAGAATAGGTTTTTAAACCATTTTCTTAATTCTGCAGATTGATAATAAATTGGGTTTGCACAAAGTGTAATAGTTAAAAGAGGATGTTACCCTCCCAAAATGCCTTCCTGCCTCACTCCCTGCTGCTGCCAGGCGTTTGGTTTTGCTGGAGAAGATGGCAGGTAAGCTGCTCACCTCCCTGTTGTTATCAGACCTCCTAGTGTGATCTTGCCATTCAAATTGTCTGAAACAGCGACTTAAGAACGATCGCACTGATACACTCTCTTCCGTACCACAATAAGGAGGTGGAGGATTTGTGTGTGCGTGTGTTAGTTTCCACACGTGTGTGTGGTCCTCAACCACATGCAACCTGAAACTGCAGCTTCAGTTTCTGAAACTTCAGGACTAAAATGATTGGCCACCTCATTTTAAATGATAAATGTTTTAAAAGTTATCCTTTTCTTGGATGAGGGTCCTTTAAGATACTTTGAGTTTCATTCTAATATAAAAACATCTTTTATAACTAAAACCTTATAGCTAAAAAATGAACAATTTGATCCAGAGATGTTCAAAAGAAATCTTAACATGAAGCACATATGCATGCTCAAGCCATTCCCCTTGCTGTAATCAAAATGTAATTAAAATTTGATTGGGAAGCTCATGCTGTAGAGCTGAAGAATGACCTTATAATAAATCCTGAAATTAGCTAAGCAGTAAAAGCTGTTTTGGGGTTCTAGCCCTTAACCGAGCTTTTAGCATGTTTCTCTCTATTAAATCTCTAATTTAATTTAAAACTCTGGAGGGTAGCAGACCATCTTTCAACACAAAAAAGAGTTTATGCACCTGACATTTTAGAAATAAATAGGAAATACAGTTTTTAGGATAGTCACAACATGGAGGGAAGGAAGCATTTTTAATCACTGATAAAAAGATGATATTTTTGAGTACCCTTCTGTTCAAAGAAATGGATAGATTATAACAGATCAGACAAGCACAGCACAGATAAGATAAGATACATGTGCTTAGGGCCAGTTCAGAAATACTGCAAATACTACCCTAAAATCATCCAGAGGAACCCAAAAGTTTTGAAATACAAACTGCATGAAGACACGGAATGAACTTGAAACCTTTTTAAAGAAAACTGAGTGATTGCAGTAGTTTTCTAAAATACTGGATTCTAATAACACACCTGGTAATTTTTTATTCAATATTAACATCTTTTGATTAATGTAAGAGAAATTTCTAAAATTAGGGAGATTTATCTGTCCCTTTTGTCATGGAAAAATTAACTCAAGTAAATTATGGCATTTCTACTGTTAAATAATGGAACAAAAGAACTCATAGCTGCAAATGGATTGTTGATATATCATTCAGCTATAATTATTTTTATACATTCAAACTCAACCGAGCAATAAAATTGCTATTTCTTTTTTAAAATACTGTTTCTATATTCCTGCCAGAAAGGACTTCTTAAACTCTATAAAATCTAGGCTCAGAAAATAAGAATTGATGGAAAATTTTCAGTGTGATTTACAAAAGCTTTGTAACTAAATACATAGGAGTTATCCTTGACATCATTCATGCATCTCCAAGGGTTGACACAAGGCAGGAAAGAAAGGAAGGTGAAAATGGAAAATGATCTGAGCTGCAACACAAAACCTATATTTCTGCTCGAATAAACTCACTGAATTTGATCACTTGTCCATTTTTATGGACATGTCTCTAACAGTTGGGAATTTTCTTTTCCTTTCCTGCCCTGTATTGTTGGTACTTTTATTATTATTACAGGTAGTCTTCGCTTAACAGCAGTTCATTTAATGATGGTTTGAAGTTACGACGGTCTTGGAAAAAGTGATTTATGGCCTGTATTCTCACTTACGACCATTGCAAACCATTGCACCCCCCCCCGCAGTCACATGATTACAATTTGCAACCTTTTTAACAATGACTGTTAAGCAAATCACATGATCTTTAAACAAATCATGTGATCATTAAGTGAATTCGGACAAAAAACGTTCATTGGGGAAGCTGGATTCGCTTACTGGCCACATGATTCTCTTAACAATCACATAATCTCTTAATGATGTGGTGATTCACTTAATGACCATTGTAAAAATGGTCATAAAATTGGGTCCAGTCACGTGGTGACTCGCTTAATGAACATCCTGCTTAATGACCAATTTTCCAGTCCCTATTGTGGTCGTTAAGTGAGGACTATCTGTAGTTGAAAACTCTGTGTGCAAGTAAGAACCTGTTTGTAGCTTAGTCCTTTTTTCTAATGGAGAGACCCCTCTTGCTTGTCTTGGGAAATTTAACATCAGTAAATGATCACTGCCATGAGGAATGAAAAAAGTTCTACATCTGAAGTGGTTTTAGTGTTCTTGAAGGTTAACTGTAAATCATACCTCAAAAATCTCAAGGATTTTGAGAATTGTCCTTCAGCAGGTCAATCCCGGCTTCTAGAATGATGATGAAATCCAAGCTATGTATATTCTTACATAACTAGTTGTGTGAACAACTAGGCTAACAGTAAATAATTTGCCATTTGATGTACTGTAACACAATACTGTGGTGTTGTAAAATGGCTGGATACAATTTGGGGTTTCTAGTTGGTGCTCTAAGAAGAGTTAAAAATGAATAAAATTGAATTGTTTGTAAAATGTCTGTCTCATGCTCTGTGTACTTTATTTATTTATTGGATTTTTAAAGCTGCTCAACTCTAAAAAGACTCTGGGCAGCTTACAGTATTTCAAATACATAATTTAAAAACGTAGTTAAAAACATAAGCACTTGGACAAAACAATAATAACATTTAAAAGACTCGACAGGAGCTCCACAGTCACTCTAACCCCAGGCCTGGGAACAGAGCCAGGTCTTAAGTGACTTCCAGAACACTTGGAGAGTGGGAGCCACGTGTACTTTCAGGGGGATGTTCTTTAAGAGAACAAGGGCTGCAGTGAAGAAAGCATGCTTCCTCAGCCCCATAAGATGACAGTGTTTAATTGAGGGGACCTGGAGCACTGAATGTACCAGGCGGGCAGAAACATCTGGAGGCAGACAGTCCCTCAAATAGCCAGGCCCCATCTGTGAAGGGCTTTATAGGTGATGACCAGCACCTTGGATTGCACCTGGAAGCCAACTGACAACCAATGCAACTCATGCAGCAGTAATGACATATGGGCATAACAAGAGCCTGTTACTGCCTGTGCCACTGGTTACTTTGGACCGGATGTAGCTTCCTCATGGTCTTCAAGGGCAGCCCCATGTGGAATGCATTGCAGTAGTCCAATCACAAAGTGACTAGGGCATAAGTGACCACTTTTTTCCAGTTGAGGGAAGGGCACAACTGTCACACAAGGTGAACCTGTCCAAAGGCTTTCCTGGCCACAGCTGCCACCTATTCTTTCAGCAGTAGCTGTGGAGTCCAGAATAAACCCCAAGCTGCTCACTAATCTCTGATGGGGAAGTGCAACCCCATCCATGACCAAAAGTGGAAATGACCTGGGGGCCTAAACAGCCACTCAGTCTTGTCAAGACTGAGCTGAAGTCTGCACCTCCCTGCCCAGACCTGAACAGCTTCCAGATGCTGGATCAATACATTGACAGCATCACCTGTGCAACCTGAAGTTGAGATATACAATTGGGTATCATTTGCATACTGGTGATACCAAACCCCAAACTGACAGATGACCTCATCCAATGTTTCATGTAGATTAACAGGAGGGAGTGTTGAACCCTGAGGCACTCCACAAGAGAGAAGCTGCAGGCACCACCTCTCCCTTCCTATCAACATTGACTGGGAACGACTACTGAGGAAGGAGGCAGACCACTGCAGCACAGTGTCCCCCACTCCCAACCCCACAGCTGTTTCAAAAGGATACCATGCTCGATGGTACCTAAAGCTGCTGAGAGATCAAGGAGTACAAAGATAGATGCACTGCCCCTGCTTGGCTCCACCAAACTTTATTGACAAGTGCAACCAATGCTGTCTCCTTATTATATCCTGTCCTGAAACCGGACTGGAATCGTTCAGATAATCTGATTCCTCTAAGATCCTCTGCAATTGCTGTCAGACCACCTCCTCAATAACCTTCCCTGCAAAGATAGGGTTGGAAACTGGACATTAACTGTCCAGAATGGAGGGGTCCAGTAACAGCCTCTTCATGGCTGGAGGACCACCCTCTCTCTCAAAGAGACCAATACAGTCACATGGACCCACCTGCATGTCATCTCCCAAGGTGCCTTAACAACCCAGGAGGGCTTGAGTCTAACAGACAGGTGGCCAAACATACAGTTTGGAGGACCTTGTCCAATTAATTGGAAGTCTCAGAATCAAACTCAGTCCAGATAACATCACAAGACTCTGCCCAGGGAACTCATTTGGACCACCCTATCAGATGTTACCTAGCTAGGTAATGAAATGTTTGCAAGAAAACAACCAAACTTAGAGAACCCCAAGGACTCTGCAGTTCAACCCTGAGCTACATATATTCTCTTCTATTGGCACCCTCTCAGAGTCCAACTCTGAATCCAAGTCACTTCATCTGCCATATAGCATGAATACTCCTCCTTGCAGACCTATAGATGGCACTACAGGCTGTCCCCTCCCAGTAGAGAACAGGTCACCCTAAAGAGGGCCTTAGAGTGGCTGCTGGAGCATGCAATAAAAGCAGAGAAATAACATTTCACTGCCCTTATTGCCACAAGTAGGCCTGAATGTGGGCTCTTCCTTGTGTTTGGTTAGATTCACTCTTCGCCTTCCTTCAACAGTGCTCCAGGTATTATTTCTAGTGCCTCATATCCCATAGCTCCTCAAAAAACCAAGGTGCACCCGGGATCAGTGCACAGAAAAAGGCTGCATAGGAGCAATCTGGTCCAAGGCCTCGGTCACCCACCTATTCCAGGCGACAACTAAGGCCTTGTCTGAGCTGCCCACCAGATCTTCAGGGAAAACCAGAAGCTCCCTCTGGAACCCAGCAGAGTCTGTCAGTCGCCTGGAGCGGGTTCATTGGACAGGTCCTACCTCCCTGCCCATTGTTCGTGCATATTGCCACCTGAGACCTTCCTCACTCTCATTTGTGGACTTGTGGGTGAGCAAACAAGGTAAATCCTCCACAAGGTACTGGAGGGAGAGGAGATATTCACTGAAGCTTTTCATGGTGCATGTCCTGACATGCAGTGAAAAGTTAATTTTTTTCTTCGGAGGAAAGATAAACAAATTGGTTTAATTCTTCCTTGTGCTACTCTGATTTTGAGTTTTTAAACTGTTTTCAGTAATGCACTGCGTTGTCTTTATTATTGTTAACTATCCTGGGGCTCTTTCCCATAGTCCCCAAAATGGGAAAAAAGCAATAAATAATTGCAGCTTCTGGACAGAAATCAAATTGAATACCAGTTACTTAAGATAAAGTCTCTCTCTATAAAATTTCCTCCTCACTGAAATCTTCTAAGGTGGTTCATCTGCAGCTGCCACAGGAATGGATTAATTCTGCAGCTGAGAATTACTTGGTCTGACAGTCTTGCTTTCTGTATTTTTTAGTACAAATATAATATGCTTTGTAGTGTGTGATTCAGCACCATTTCGGTAGAGATTCCTTTAATTTCCTGTGGCAGAAACAGCCTTTGCCTGACTCGTGGGAAATGAAAAGAGTGAAGCCGAGTCAATGTGAATACATTTTTTAAAAAATATAACAGCTAATGGGAATCACTTCCATTTTGTGTCTGTATGTGAGAGGCAGAACGATGAGATACAGCATGCTCCAATTAGATTCAACTGTTCGGTGTTAGGTAAAACTCCTGATGGATTTTGCAATGAATAATTGGTGGCCTTTCAGAAGGAAACCCCCCCCTTTTTTTGAAAGATGGGTATTGTGACCCTTTATCAACATTGATCAAAAGTGCCAGCTGTAACAGAAACATTAATAAAAAGGAAAGAAATTGTGAAACAATATTGAGTAGAACCAGAGGTTGTAGACTAGGCTATGAGAAGTAGGGTAAATAAAGTTTGGAATATACATTAATAGTAAATTTGAGGATGCCTTTAGATCTCTGTGGTCCCAAGCATCTTCTAACACAGTGTTTGTCAACCTTCACAATTTTAAGACGTGTGGACTTCAATTCCCAGAATTCCCCAGCCAGCATCTTAAAGTTGTTAAGGGTGAGGAACACTGTTCTAACATCTTAAAGCTGTTGTTGCTACTGGGATAATTTCTGAAGAGAGAGTATGTGACCATTCTTAACCTTTGCTATGGTAAACTCCAGGCTAGACTGTTATAATGGTTACAGGTGGGGCTGTCTTTAGAAGACTGCTCAGAAGTTGGTTAGTTCAGAACATGACTTTGAGACCAGTTGTTGGGAACATACACATTTTTCCCAGTGAGAAAAATGGCCCACTTGTCTTTTGACTGCAGTATTGTGAAATGTAAAGCTTCGGTGCATAACATGCTGAGTTAATATGAAATCTGAATATTGTAAATAGATTGGCTAAACTTCAGCTTTCTTTCTTTTCCTGTCAGGGAATGATTTCAAATAAGATGGTAAGCCTCACCAAAAATGACTTTCCATTGTGCATAGAGCTTTCCTCAAGATATATCTGTATGGAAGGGGCTGTATCGGTAGAAGTGGGAGGAGGAGGAGGAGGAGGAGAATCTGCATACTTGCCACCAAAAATGAAGGAGATGAAAAAGCTGGCCATGAGTCTTAATTATTCCAGAGGGATCAGAGCCAAGAAAAACCGTGAAGAGAAATAGATAGAGCCTAGATTGCTAACATGGTACCTACCTCTGATCATGTGTCTTTTCCATTTCTCCTGCAAGAAAAGTCTCACTTGCTTTTTATTTTTATCTCAGGATTTAGTAGTATCAGAATCATAGAATTATAGAATAGAAGGATTGGAAGGGATCTTGGGGAAAATCTCGTCTAATCCTCTGACCAATGCAGGAATCCATAACTATAGCATCCCCGACAGATGACTGTCTAGCCTGTATTGAAACACTCCAGAGAAGGAGAGACTGCCACCCAAGGTCTGTTCCACTGCTGAACAGTGGTTACTGTGGGATAGCTCTTACTGTTAAGATTTTTTTTCTGATAACCAACTGATATCTTTGTAATTTAAACCCATTGTTTCTTGTCCTTCTGAAACAACTCTGAAAAACTCTACCCTTTTACATTACAGTCTTTCAGATAAACAGTTTTCTCCAAGTTAAGCATTTCTGTTATTACTCATACGTTTTTTGTCCCAGCCCCCGTCTCATCTTAGTTGCTCTCCTCTGCAATATCCCAGGATTGAATAAATAGGGGTAAAAAAAAAAGTGGCAGAGCTTTATCTGAAGAAAGTGCCATTACAAGGCTATGAAGTAGGAACATAATAAACTGGGTTGCACATCTGTAAATCATAGTTTATAAGCAATATTGGCTGATTTCATGCAATCTACAGGTCATCCTTGCTTAATGACCACTCATTCAGCGATTGCTCAAAGTTATGATGGTGCTGAAGAGGAGATTTACGACAGTCCTCATAGTTGCGGCCATTGCAGTGTCCCCATGATCACGTGATCATGATTCAGGCGGTTGGCAAATGGTTCACAATTATGACAGTCACAGCATCCTGCAGTCATATGATAGTCATTTATCATCTTCACTGCTGGCTTCCAACAAGCAAAGTCAATGGGTAAGCTGGCAGGAGGTTGCAAGTGGTGATCGTGTGATGTCATGCTTAATGACCGTGTGGAATTCGTTTAATGATGGCAACTGGAACTGCCACAACTGCTGTCATAAGTCAGCGTGGTCATGTGAGGTCACATTTTATGACTGTGTTGCTTAGCGACAGAGTTGCTGGTCCCAATTAACTTTGTTAAGCAAGGACTATCTGTATTCAGCTTTTGCTTAACCAGCCACATTATGGCTTACTAAGTGATGTGAATCCAGCCTGTGAAAGATTGGATCAGTTAATGACAGATTCAGAAGAAACAAAGATTTCACCATTAATCTGTACTTTATACAGTCTTCTCTCAATCTCCCAGCAAGTCCACACAAAAGTGCTGATTTCCTATTGCAAGCAAGTTTCTGCAGTGGCAGTGGAGGACAAGTGAATTTAATAGACTTAATAGAATACAGTGGGAGAAGAGAGAGTCTGAAGAGTTAAGAACAATCAATTTCACTTATTAATTCAGTTCACAGCAGTTGTTCTTTCCCAATTCAGTTTAGAAGTGGCAGATGGCCAAAGAGAAAACGAATTTATCCATTATAAACCAGCGACTTGGGTGGAATGCATTTGGGACTGTATGGTAGGAAAGAGGACTGGACTTTTCCTGGCCATCCTATCTCTAGATCTGCACTGTGGGAAGACAGAGATGCATAAACTCTGATGGAGGCGTGAGAGCTGCTTTGTCCAGAAACATCCAGGGAGAAAGAGCATGGATTAGGAAGGAAATCAAATTGGGACACAGAGCCCTTTGCTTTTACACAAATTATAGCCAGAAATTTGGTATTTAAAGGCAAGTCCCAAATTATTTTGGCTTGGCTCATAAGAAACTATTTTAGTGGAACGCGTGTTTTGTTCAGCAGAAGTCAGAAAAATGCTGAAATCTTCCTAAAGTATGAGCAATCTTTTCCAAAACAAGTTCTAAAACTCATAATTAATTTGTACAGCCTTACTCATACCGTGTTGATTCATTGCTATCTTTACAATAACCATGTACGTTCAGTCATAAAAAACAAGTATAAGGTGGGAGAGTATAAGTTGTTTCTAATTTCCAGTAGTGCTTCAGAAATGCAGGAAATTGGAGTATGAAGTAAACATCTCATATTAGGTTCTTGGTATTCTCTGATCGTGGTTGTTTTCCTGCAGGCATTTCATTTCCAGGCTAAGTAACACCATCAGTGCCTGGGATAATGGAGTTTGCTGGTTGTTTATATTGTATATAGTAGCTTGCCCTGCCAGTCTTGATGGTTCCTTGACTAACCTGATTGTTTATCTGGTGTTGTTTCCTGCTTATCTGGGCATTGGCTGCTATTGTCTATGGGTGTGTGCATGCTCACTTTGAGCTGTCTGTTTTCTTCCTTGACTTTTGGTTATATCTTTTTTATGGTATGTAGGTGGTGGTTGTGTGTCTGTGGATGGCTGATTTGTTGGAATGCCAAGCTTCCAGGAATTCCCTAGCATTTTTGGATTTGGCTTGGTCTAAAATGTCAATAGTTTCCCAGTTGAAATTGTGGTTGAATTTGACTATGTGTTGAGAGATGAAGGAATTTTTATCATGTCTTCTGAGTGCTATTTGATTTTTGTGGATGTATTCTGCCAGTCTTCTGTCTGTCCTACATAGTGGCTGTCACAGTCCTTATACATTATATGTTGGGTGGTTTTTTTTTCTTTTTTGGTTACTGGGTCTCTAGGTTTGCTTAAGATGTTTTGGATTTTGTTGGTAATAGTCTATTGGTTGTTTGGTCAGAGATGTTTTGGATAGATAGGAATTATTGGATGTGATGGTTGTATTGTGTAAGTTATATAGCTAGGCACTTTTTAATGAAGTTGCTTGGAAGATCCATTGTGTTGGAAGATGTTGTATAGGCAGTCTTTTTGGTCTTTTACTTCAGCTTTGGACTGGGGAGGGATGTGCCATCTTCATCACTACAATCTCTCCATTCCATTTGAAGCAGGAGAGGCGGTGGAGACTGAACACTGATTGTTGTCCAGATGATGGCCAATAAAACAGGCCATAAGTTGCTTACCTGTAACTGTATTCTTCAAGTGATTATCTATACACACATAGATATTGGTTCTTCTGTGCAACTGATTTTATTTTATTTTATTTTATTTTATTCATTCATTCATTCATTCATTCATTCATTCATTCATTCATTCATTCATTTTGATCAAAAGAAGCCATATTCATTAAACACATCAAGCATACTTGTGTGGAAAGAAAATAAATGGTTTTAAGTTTCTTTTTGAAAACTAAATGTGCTACTCAGTTTCTCCAATACATTCCTTGTGCCTAGTATGTTCAATAATAGGTCTCTTGATTAGTTTTGTCCCCCTGCTCAAACTTAATAAATAAGGCATTGGTCCCTCTTAAGAACATAATTATGGGAACAGACTCAAAAGGTTTCTTATAAAAGGGCTTCAGTACTGACTAAAATTGTCACGAAATTAGCTGTTGGCCAAACTACTTTGAAATTTCCTGTTCCAAAGAAGATGGCTCCACTGACTTCTACAATGGTACTACTACTCAAGGTTATGTTGTTGGCCAATAGCTGTCAATATTGATGATTGATTCTTCAAAAGGTGTTCCTTCTTCTGCATTGGTACTCCCCTTATATCTGGAGGAAAAAGGGCACTAGAAGCTGAAATGAAGGGCAAATTCTGGCCCAAACACAAATGGCCGCGAGAAAAGTAGGTTGAAACCATGGTGCAAATTGGGAGGCAGGCATAGAAGAACATTCTATAAGGGGAAATTGTACCAATATTTACTGATAACTGCATAGACGAAACCCACTGTTTTGGCATGCCAGCACATTGTCATTTTACACAATTCTGAGTTCCAAAAATGTGAGCAGAGAAGTTGCATTGCATATATATCCCTGTTTCAGTCTTCAGATTTATCAGAATATCCTAGAAATAATACTAAAGACTTTTTCCACTCCAAAACAGGTTATGAAATGGAATGTATTTTCAAAAATGCTTAATATTGCTGGCTATGAGAGTTTACCTAATGGTTGGATCTCTCTCTTAAGTCACGTCCATGCAACCATACTTCTTTTTCCCAGCTATCTTTCCAATCTTTTTCACCTCATGGCCAAAGCAGGATTCGGGAGGAGCCTCCAAGTACTTTTACTCATCCTTCCTTACAATTAAATGTTAGCAGAAAATCTTCCCAATAATCAAAGCAACATTTTTTTAAAAATTTGCAAAAGTATCCTCTGCACTTATTGGAGGAGGACAGTCTTCTACTCTCCACACAGTAAATGAATAGACATACTGGCAAAATAAAGGATTTTATTCTCAATATTTGACTGTGCCAAGAAGAATAGGAAACTTTATACATCTGATTTTGAGACAATTTGAAAAGTTCATTACTTTACAACACTTCTAGTAGCATTGCTAACATCCACCTGTCCTTTCCTTAGAGAAGGAGATTGGTTTGAGTCTTGAGACACTCAGGATCCTGATTTTCATATTTCAACCTGAATATGTCATTATCAGAGTTTACAGTTTGCCATACAGGAAGCATTGTTTCAATCTCATAGCCTGTTTCAATAGACTGTTTGAATTGTTTCAGTCTCATAGTCTCAGCATGGCTCCTCATGTATACCAAAAATGTGTAGCAGAAGTGGCAGGAAACCATCTATTTATCCAAATCTAAACAATTGGCTCCTAATGGTTCATTCAAGAAACACAACATCAAGGATACTTTGTTTTACTAGGCCTATGCATCAATTGGGGAAATGTTTTTTCCTATCCTGAACCTTGTAGTTTATTGATATAACGCTGGACTCTAGTAAAGACCAGTGCCAGGCTACTATCATTCTTACTTGACAAAGCATCCATTGTTAACTGCACAATTTCAGTGGCCCTTAATTATGATGCCTCCAATCCATGAGTTATCTTGAGTTTCTGTAGGAGGTATCTTCTTTTGCTGTTATAGGTGATCCTGGAGAGGGCAGGGTCCAGGTTTTCTCTGTAAATGTGACGTCCCCCTCCTACTATATTAGCAATAATGGTGGCATTCCCTGCAGTGCATGCCAATCCAATTGTAATTGGATTCTTATAATCATATATTCATAAATATACAAAAGAAACAAAATAGCAAATCAGTTGTTTTATTGGAAAACTTAAATGAGATGTGAAATATATTCTTTCAATTGATTTATTGGGTCCAGTTATAATTTTTTTCTTATTTTAGGAACTGCAATGTAAATAATAATTGCCAAAAAATGCAGAGAGGTAATACCTTCAGTTAAAACACCTTCTGAATCTAGATGTGGAATTAGTGAGATAATATGCTTATATTAGCTACTTATACATGACTGTTGGAACATACTTAAATTTGGTGTTTAATACATAGGAAGGAATAGAATAAATAATTGGAATTTCCCATATATAAGTGCAGATGAACATTGATTTTGGCATCTAAATATCATATTTCTATAGATTTATAGTTTATCCAAGAAAAATATTGTTTCTTGTGTTGGACATGTATGTATCTTTCTAAGAAATTTGTGCTGCTCAGAATGTAGTGTTGGTCTAAATGATGTATCCATATACTATAGAGGATCCCTTGGTTCTTTGAGGCTCATGCAAACACATTCACATAATTGTAATTCGTCAGACCCAGCAACTTGTTGGCAGTCTATCTAAACCAATCCAGTAAGATCCTACAAGAATGGCATTTATTCTCTGTCATAGCCATTCTCATTTTTGGGACTTCTCGGCACCCTTCAGTATCACCAATCATGCTATCTTACTGGACTGCCTAAGAGGGTTGGGCATTGGGGGCACTGTTTTGTAGTGCTTCTGCTCCTTCCTTGGTGGGCAGTTTCAGTCAGTGATTTGGATAGAGAAAGAGGTCAGCCCAATGGCCTCCAATACATGGAGTGCACAAGGGTTGATCCTCTCTCCCTTGCTTTTTAACATCTAGGTGGAGTTGCTAGGTAAGATCATCACCAGTTCAGAGTGCAGTTAAATAGGTCTATAAAACCCAACTTTAGATCACTACCCCTGGCAGCAGAAGAGATGCTGTTGATGTCTTATCCTGATGCTTGGAGGCCATAGGGGTCTAGAAGGGAGAGTATAGAGTGAAGCTGAACCTAAGTTACTGTTTTTACAAAGGAGTTATCTGTTGATGCTAGTGCTGTTTCTAGATGGGCAGCACTACCCATGAAAGAGCAAATTTGCAATTTGAGGTCCTTTGAGACCCACGACTCCTCCTCAAACACCAGATAGAAGCCATGGCTAGAGGACTCTTTGCCCACCTGCAGGCAGTTGAGACCAATTGCAGTCACACCTGATGCAGGAGGACCTGGCTATAGTAACAATTATCCTCATCCCCACCCTCATCACAAAAACAAGATATGTCCTTAAAAACTATAGGGAAACTACAACTACAACTCCAGAAAGTGGTGGCCTCCATGCTTGCCAGCTCCTGGAGATGGGAGCATATAAGACAGATTTTGTGGCCCTTGCATTGGTTACCAATAGGTTTCCAGATATAATTTGCAATGCTGGTATTGACCTTCAAGATTTGGCACCTGGGTGTCTACTGGAGTACCTGCTTCAACCAGAATCAGCCCAATCCATTAGATCTTGTAGAGAACAGCTGCTAGTTGGCCCACAGTGCCAGAAGATGAGCCCCAAGGCTAGGTGGAACTGCTCCTCTGTGGCAGCACCATTGCTTTGAAATCCTCCTCCCCCCGAAGATCACTCTTTCTATCATTATGTTGATGTTCTTATCATGGATATTTTAATTGCCATTTTTGTATCTTCTAAGCCACTGAGAATTGCTTGATTGCAGTGGGGCATAAGTAAGTTACAGATCTGCTCATGCCCAAAGTGAATGCCCAGCACAGTAGCTCTTGTACCACAATATACAACAAGAATAGAACATAAGGAAATGCTTCTCTGATTCAGTGGATAAGGACTACCATTTTATGTACTCTTTTCCTTCATGCAGAAAGACTGTACCCAAACTTCATCTAAACCACGTATCATTCACTCTTTGGTTTTCTCTGCTTCTGTTAGCTCAGGGATGATAGCTGGAAATGTTTGCTAAAACTGGATTTGGTATTAATGAAAGCAAGCCGGATTTGCCATCCAGAACTCCCAGACCTCATTATATAGCTTGGAAGATTCAGCTGGTGCAGACTTTATGTTTGAAATATTGAATGTTTTACAAGCAGTGAGGAACCCTCTACCTGGCACTTGTATGAGGCCAAATGCTGGTCGTTTTCAATATTTGTTAAAGACGTTGGGAGTAAATCCTGGTCAGTCACAATTGTTTCAATTAAATTTAATTGCATTGCAGAGGACAAGTTCCGTCTTTCATTAATATTTATTTAGTACAAGTATCACTTTCATAACTGGAATATTTTTTCTTTGTTTTTTTCACTTTTCCATAATATGCTTTCTGAAAAATCTTAAAAATCTGTGTCTATCATGGAAGGAGTTTTCTCCACAACAAATTCTCTTTGTAATTCTTTCTATACTTATGGGAAATAACATTTGGAGCTATGCTGATTTGTGTCTTTTATACTTTTTTTTTTCCTGGCAATTATCTTCATCTAGTTATCTAGTAAGCTAGAAGGAATTTGAAGCTATCCTTTATTTAATATGTTAATTAGAATAAAATTGTTCTTCATTGTGATTCAGCTTTTTTTACTTGATGTAATATCAAAGATTCATTTAAATCTGAATGTAATACTACTTTAAGAAGAGTCGAAGTAGCATCTTAAAACATAGGTTGTTTTTTTAGGGAGAGGACCTGTCATTCCCAAATTTTGGGATGTGGTTCCTCAGGACTTCCTCTTTAGCCAGGCCTTTTCATTTTAATTTATTAATGGTAAATTTAACAGTTCACTATTGTTTTTTGTTAGCCACCTTGATGCCTTACGAGCAAGATAAAAACTGGATTACTATAAGAACAATTCAGCCATCTACACTAACTCACCCACTGTCAGCTCTTCAGACCAGACCAGATCAGAAAACAGACTCCACTGGAAGACTAGCATTATACTTTGCTGAGATAGGCTATAATTACAGAATCTTGCAAACCTGATTGTGGTTTACCTCCCCTCCCTCTTATATTTCAGTGAATCAGGGAGGGATCTGCCTGGATCTGTTCTAAATACTGTCTTGTTTCCCAGGACTTTAGGAATGTTCCAGCCCTCTTTGCTCATACAGTGATTCTTGCCTATTTCCCTTAGGGTCTTCTCTCTGATCTCTATACCCACCTATCTTTTTATTCAGTTATTACTGAAAGGTGGAAGAAGCTCCAACTATAACCTTCAAGTTGAGAACATTCTTAAACGTACTCTGCGTAGGTACAAAAACCCGTTCGTGAAGAGATGGCCATCTAAAGAGCTACAGTTTACAAGTGTGCACCTTGTTCTTGCTATCCTTCATCTGGGGAGAGATCTTTTTTTCCAGGCACCCTGCTTCACATGGAATGGTGCGGGGGAGCTGATGGAACATATCCCAGAGCTTAAATAGCAAGTGGGAGAGAAATGAACCCTGCAGAACCCCTCAGCCTAAATTCCATGGGTCCAAACAAAAGATCCTTTGTGCTAATCTTTGATATCAGTGCTGTAACTTTTTCAATAAAGGCGAACAGTCTACGAGTGAAAGCTATTTAGTGCTATGCTGAGGATAGAAAGCAGTCTGGAATGGCTCAAACAAACTTCCGTAAATCCTCAGTCAACTTGAACTTCAGTACTGTATATCTTGAGGGCACCAGATATGGGTGGGTGTAGTTGTATCAAGAAGCAGGACTATCCTCACTTATTACTATAAAAATGTGTTTCATTAAAATTATAGTACATTTAGCATGAAATGAAATAACAAGCTGTGTTAAGACAAAAAATGAATATATTCAGATGTTTGTGAATCCTGTTTCTAAAACCTGCATGTGAATCTTTCAGAAACAACGCACTTGTGATTGTCAGTTAAATTTTGATATTCAGTTTTCCCATCTATATTTTTGTGGAAATATAGTCACTTTCCCATCATAATTTTATTTCTGAAATGACTGAAGCTGGATACTTCCAAACTTCTCTTATCTGTGTCTCAGTGTAAGCATTCTTAATTGTCCAACTGTAGAATTCAGAGTTCTGTAGAATTCAGAAACTATTAATTTTAATTGGACTTATGGCAATTTTAGTTTAAATGCCACCATTTTTTCTTTGCTATTACTTTTAATAAACTATGGAAATGTTCTCCATAAAACAAAAATGACTCAGTTGTAACTTTTGCCAAAGTTATATAAAGTCATTGATGAATCTAAGATTCTAGCTTGTCCTTTGAGAACCCAATTAACTCCCATTCTTATTTAATGCTTCTCTTTAAAAGGCTGGCTTATACTGATGACTTTTTCATTCTTTATTTCAGTTATTGTAATGGGTGCATGCTGGATCCAATGTGTGGGTTTTGCTATAAACTGAACAAGTCAAGTGTTGTCGAGTCCTCTTGTTCTCCAGTTAGCAAGAAATCAACAATGGAAGCAGCTTGGGGCAGGTATGTTGCTTTTATATTGCTTAATTTTATAAGAAATACTTCAATCTACTTTTGAAAGAAGTACTGCTGTTACATTAGTTTTCAGAAAGGTATTTTTTCATTATATTAATAATGTGCGCTACGGGGTCCCCTTTGTCAAAAAAAAGATTTATCATTTGGCCTTCAGTAAAAGCACTGTAGGATAAAATCAGTTGTAAGTGCTGATTTAAAGGTCACATCATGCTTCTTTTTTGAACATCAGTGGCAAGAGGTTTTGGGAGGGTACCAAATCTTTCTTAATTGTATTATGCCAAGATTCAGCCGTGTCTTGAAAAAAGCTGGTGATAGAATAAGGGTAAAATAGTAAGACTACTTAGTGTTACTATGTAGGTGCTGAGTGCTATCATAGAAAATGAGGCAAACATTGTGATACAGGAGCATATCTCGTACAAGATAACATGTGCTGTGCCTAATAATGTTTATTTGAAAATGTGGAGGAGTTATTTTTGTATAACTTTTAAAATCTATAATGTTGACTCTAAAAGCTTATATAGACACAGTTTTATTATTACAGCCAACAGACCCCAAATTTTGAACATGAAAACCAGTAATATAGTGTATAAATACAACACATCAGTGACCCATAATAATAAAAAGCTTAAGTGTAGTTGAGGTGCGCCTAGACATTCACTTTGGTTAGTCTAGGATATTATTCCACAACTTTTTTGATGTTTAACTTTTTTTTAATACTTATATGAATAAACGATATAGCTCAAGGGACTGGTGTATGATTAATGCAGACCTGTTATACATTTGGGATTGGTGCTGAAAACAGCAATTGCATGTGACAATCATGTGACTTCACTCCCTTCCCAACTTATTTGATGTCGTGACTTTAGTCTAATAAGTTTTTTCTTTATTACTAATTACCCACACTGGGGATAGACAGACAGATAATTTTGAAACTATCCTGAACTTGAAGTCATGTGTGTCACACGTTAGAAGAGAGTAACAAACTTTGCATAGGACTTCATTTTTAATGGGAGATATATTTTATGCTGTTTAGTGCTGCTAGTTAAAGATCCTTTAATCAATTCAAAGTCTATTTGCTTTGTGTATGGGAAACTCCAGCATTTTTATTATATTAAAAGCTGTTTATTTGTCTTAATTTTATTACTGAGATTGTCTCTGGTGAATATGATGCTGTAACATCCATAGAGAAAAATTGGGCAAGTATTGACATTATTTTTGTAAGACTGAAGCTTGAACTATACTTCATGGTACTCTTAGATTAAATTTTAAGCCAAGTTTTATTCAGATATAGAGAAATAAATGCATTGTTTTATACACACATACACATACACAAGCTCTCTTGTATGTTATCTTGCTAACACAAATCCCTTCTGCTTCTGTGCCACTTTTTCAGTGGGGTTGCTTCATACTAGTCATGAACAATAACATTCATCTATGTATCTACTCAGAACTAAGTCTTATTCAGTTCTATGAAAATTACTCCCAGGTAAATGGGAAAGGAATTCACTATCCCTCATTTAGTATCCAACAGCATCACTTATAATGGAAATATAACACTAGTTTTCGTTTGGTGACAATCAAAATTTAACATGATTTTTCTAAACTATTGTTCTATTAATTAGAGAACTTTCCTGCTCCAAACAGAATAACTTTGTCATCTTCTAATTCCATTCTCTTTTGTGCAGCTGATACTCTTTTCCATTGCAGGAAGCTTTAATCACTGCTTTATTTCTCCTGTCTTTTGTTTTTATTGTTAAATAACTTTTGTAATGAATTTTTCCTCAGTCAGTCATTGTTAGGGCCACACTGAACAGGAATTACTAGAGTCTGAACTTGCAATGGAGAAGCTTTAATTAGACACACAGGGAACTTTTGCTGAATGCAATGTAATGTTGATTGCATGTTATAGAAGGCCCTTGAAATTTATGATTGGTTTTTCACATAGTGCCATCCAGCTGACTGTGGAGGAAAAACAGTGCCTTGGCACTGCCAAGGAACTACAGTGGAAGCCATTAAAATTCCCTTTTTTAAAAAAGAGGATATAATAGAATTCACACTGGAAACCTTGTCATCAGTCCAACCAACCAAAAATATTTTTTGATAGGTTAAGAATAGTATTTCATATTTTTCATGAGATAGTAAGTTTTACAGTTATGTCAGAAGGTGGTGAATAATTCATTTCAGAATCTAATAGCATTTTTCAAATTCTGAATGTCAGTTCCAGTAGAAAGAAATTTCATTCTGTAATGGCTAATGGAAAAATTCTTCTTTGCACCCAAGGGAGAACTAAAGCAGAAGCACAAAAGAGGTGTCAGAAAATGGCTATAATATAGAATTTAATTTAATTTCAATACTCTGGGCGGCTTACAATTTAAAAGAATTAAAAAAAAACTTATCAAAGAAAAGGAAGTACAGCCAACTGGAAGACCAGTCCCATAATACCAAAAGGATATTACAAAAAAACCCAAAGGGGCTTGACCACCATCCTAACCCATGTCCTGGAACAACCACCAGGTTTTCAACGATTTGTGAAAAATCAGTAAGGTGGGAGCAGTGTGGATCTCCAGGGGCATATAATTTCAGAGGGCACAGGCCAACACCGAAAAGGCACACTTCCTGGGCCCTGCCAGATGATATCGCTTAATCAGTGGACCTGAAACACACCCACTATAGCCGATGTCGCCAGCCAAACAGAAACATACTAAGTACAAGTCACATGCAAAATTAAAAATTATAGCCAAATGTTTAATATGCTGCCTAATTTAATATCCTATTTATTTAAGGCCCAAATGACATTGATCGTAAGACTTTGAGAAAAGCTTAGTCAGTGTTATTGATTCAAGATTAAATTTACTCTCTTGACTCATGTTGCTAAAATGCTTCTCTGAGTCTGACATGGTATTCTGAAAGCTACATCTAGGCAGCTGGCCTAACACGAACGTCAAAAATTAGTTATCTTTTCCAAATGCTTGTTGTTCACATGAATGTGAAGAGCTACTCTTTGTTTCATTACACCTCCTGGCAATTGGAACTAACTCACCTCCCCCTTCTTTTTCCTAATAAACCGCTGTGCCGCACTACAATTTTCTTTATAGCAAGGAGTCATTTTCTTAACGGGTAATAGCAAGGAGCTGTTGCTGTGCGCTGCAACAAAAAGAATGGTGTACTGCAAGCTTATGATTATGTAGTCTCCTTTTTGTGATTTCTAGCAAGAAAATGAACCTGGAGGAAAGGAGGAAGCCAAGCCATCTCTAAATTCCTTTGGCAATGTTTTGAAGCTGTAGGACCCATTGCCAGCACCATTTCTGGACTGCTGAACTGACTGAATGATCAACCTAATCAGCTTTTTTATCTTCTTCTAAGGAAGCTGCAGTACTTTCCCTTAACATTTAAGCAGTAGAGCCATTGTTTTCAGTTCTAGTGCAACACAAACCATACGGGGAAAGTTGAGGTGGGAAAAGTTGGGGGAGAAGATAGGCGAATAAATGGTAGTCAAGAACTGGTATCCATTGAATTGTAAGGAGCTATGTAGCAACTATTACTTTTGTCTCAGACATAGATCCCCATATTCTTAATATTTACAATTCAGATCTTAAATGTGCCCCCTACTCCAAATTTTGGACCTTATTCATAGCAATAATGTTTTATTTTTCATCTTAGATAAAGGTTAGCACTCTGTTCCTCAAAGGGATAGCATTTCCTTGTAGCTCACCAGAATGACAAACGTCCAGAGTGTTATAACTAATGCCAATCAGTGTTGTTCTGTTACCAGGTACCTTCAGGAAAGTGACTTGAACTTCAGATCTTCTAATACACAATTACTAAGAGACTTTAAACAATCCCCAAAATGTGACTGAGAAAATCAGTGTCTTTGAGTGATTTCTTTGGGGAAATGGCAAAAAGAACAGAGATATATTAAAATATAATTATGTCATCTGTGGAAATTAGAACTCAAATTATAAATAGCAAAAAAGTGTAAATACATACCAAATAAAGTCTAACTTTCAAATTAACTAATCCCAAATGTCAACAACAAAACCAAAACTTGAGGCTTCAGTAGCTTGATTCCTTTAGTCTGCTTGGCATCTTCAGCAGTGAGAATATGGTCTGTTTTGGGAAGACCGTTTGTTTCTTTGTTGGTTTGTTGGTTTGTTTGGCAAATTGGGCCAAAAGACTGTGAGAAATGGTATAGGGAGTGGGGAGAATAGCTTTAAAAAGAGTGTTGGGAAAGAATAGCATTTTGGAATTTTGTAGAGATGTAGCTTTTGTTCTTAAGCAGTTTTAGGAGGGTAAAGAACTAAGTGGCAGAAAAGAAAGAGTGATGGAGAGTAGGAAGGGGGAAATATAGAAGTACAAACCAACTAAAATAGTAGCTGGGTTAGATTCTTGTTATGCTTCTTCTTGACCTGACTTCACTATGCAAAGAAAAAGACACGCATGCAGAAATGCTACACTTAAGGGAATTGAGGTTAAAGTATGAACAGACTCGATGTTGGAGATACAAGTCCTCCTGAAACAGAGAAGGTCCAAGGAGTCCTGATGCACAGGGGCAGACAACCTATTTAGACTAAGGGCCATACTTTCTGATAACCTGGTTGCTTGAAGGGGATGTGTCTGGTGATGTCATCATATGCCAGAATGAGCATGGCCAAAATGTTTAGTCCACTTTTACAAATGTCTTTTTAGGTTTTGTGAGGTTTTTGGAAGCAGTCTTAAGGGATCTGTTAAATTGCTTCCTAAATGGAGAAAACTGGTCAAATGTCTTGGAAGTGTTCAAGGTTTTTCAAACTCAAAACCCCCTAAAATGCAAAGTAGTCCAGATATTTTGATCTTGCCTCTGGGGGTTGCAGAGGGGGAAATGAGATTCCAAAGGTTGCCCCATCCTTGATGTAGTGCAAATTGGAAAGTGGAGACTGGCTGGGTCTAGCCCATCAAAGAAGAAAGGATTTTAAATGGAACACACAGATCTGAGATTTTTCCTCCTGCTTTTCCTTGGTTGGGGCAGTGGAGATATTGATGGTATAATTTGCCTTTGAAGTACAGCTTCAGAAAAATTTCCTCTCAGTCTTGTTGGAGCAGATGCTTAGAAACTTGGCTATTTAGAGTAGCACAGTTTGAAATATTTTGGGCAGAAAATACAGGGAGTTTCATCTCTGGACCTATAGACCAACCAAACATGAATGAAGTTGTGTTTTCTCCATAGACACTCTTTTTCTCTTCCTGAGAAAATGTAGGAAGAAAGGAGTGCAATGCTTGTGAGACACTGTCCCCAGTTTGATGAGGAATGTCGGTTTGCCCAGCAAAATAAGGAAATGGATAGCAGTGTGCTCCAAGATCCCATGGTAGGATTAAAGAAAGAATAAAGAAAACAAAGGATTTTGCTCAGATAAAAGCAAACGCACTTGCTGCTCCTGAAATGACAGGGTGAGGCAGCGTGGGGAGAAATAAAGTTTGGAACACATTAGTTTGGGTTTGGCTGTCAAGACAAAGAAACTTCCTTAAACTATGTTGCCTGTGTGATAAAAGTGCAAAGGAAAAAATGTTGCTCAGAAGGCATTAGTTGTATTAACTAGGAAACACAACTGTACCTAGACTAGCGTATGACAGGAAGAATTGAAAAAGCCAGTCAGCCAACCTCCTTGCCCTTAGATAGTGTTTATCAATGTCAAGTTAATCAGCAAATACGCAGATTCAATCAAGATTGGCTCCTTTTTGTAAGTAGATTTTAAAAACATTTCTTGAAGAATCAAATTACCAAGATGAGGCTCTTTTGAAAAAAAAAAGCATGATAATGGGGATTCTCATGGCTCTCCAAGGTCCAATCTCTCTATCTTCTGACTGGTCTCTTCCAGAACAGAATAGCTTGTTTTAAAATCCAAGCTCCATACTTTATCTAAGTGCTATGTTTGTGCAGTCCCAAAAGGAGGCATTACTAGGCAGTGTCTGGTGTATGGACATGGTAAAAGCAAGCATGGTTTGTAAGGATAGAAAAGTATGGAGCAGTATAGAGGTGCTGATGTAAACTAAGTTTAGCTGAACTTTTGCTCACTAGTCCTAACTCTTTTTCTGCATTTTGGAGAATGTTGCTTATCCCCAGAGAGAATAGTGTGAGGGAAATGCCCATTCCTGGCTGTTTAATGGAGTACACTTTCTCCATATCTTTACAAATCTGTCTGATATCTCATTTTGGCCCTTGAACAAAATTGTTCCCAATTTTGGAATCAGATACTCCTCAGAAAAAATTCAATGCCCGCTCACAGCAATGTCCAAGCTTATGTTTTATAGCCTGCATATCTTATTGGTTAGCTAAAAGTCTCCAGTGTTTAGTATTTTCGTTTAAGTAGGAAACTAAACTAAAAGTGCTCAGAATAGCTAACTTAATTCTTCTCTCCACCAAACATAGCTGATCACTAGAGGTCATATATATTTTGTCACAGTTGTCAAAAATAATAGACTGCTTCCTAATGAATGCCATACTCTTTTCAGACACTTGCACATAAATTAGTCCTCTCCTTTAACGTACACATCTCATTGCTTATTAAAGCGACTAAAGTATTCTTCACAGAAATAGAATGCACCTGTTTATCTCTTTCCAAAGAGGGAAAAAAAAAATTCAAAGGTTTTTCTGATACTTCTAAATTCTAGGAAAAAAAAAAAAAAGAATCAGAACTTGGCTCTCTCAATTTGTAAAAAGGAGAAAGTATTAAAAATTAGGTTCATTAAATGTACTGAATGTGCTTCGGCTATGCAAAATAAATACATTTGTATTAGTGTTGCACCAGTGAATTGCAGTTTTTTTTTTAAATTAGGAATGACTGTTCCATTGTGCTGATAGTTGAAATATTTCAAGGCAAAAATCATCATCAAGTGTGATTAATGTAAATCATTGTTCTTCTGACAAACATGTCTTTTCTATTTTTGTGCTGTTGATTACAGCTGTTATAATTGTGTTTAATGATAGCTAATGACTGAAATAACTTTTACAATAATGGAATGTTAAAACAAGGATATGTGCAGCTTTCTTCTGTTAAGATCTTTCATGATGGCAGTTGAATAGAAGTCTTCAAATTAGTCATGCCTTCTTGGATTCTTAAACAATAGCCTGAAGAAAAAGAGTAAGGGGATATTGTTTTGAAAAGTGGATATAATCCATGAAAAAAGGAATATAAAAGGAACACAATCCAGGGTAAATATTCTGTAGGGTTTTAAAAACTGAAGAGCTTGGTTGGAAGTGGATATGTGTTTTTAAACTTGCCCTGAAACCACCTAGCAGTGAAATTTAACCAGGCCAACATTTGTGACAAGTTGTAGTTCCAAAACCTCAGTTTCAGCATTCAAAATATCATAAGCAACCTGTTCTGTTATTTTGGATTCAGTTTAATACATTTATCCAAATAAGGAGTGATAAATCTTTATGGAAACTTCGGAAAAAGATATTCAGAGCTTAAGTAAAGTTCTTCTAAATGTTCACCCCACTTGCTGCCTTCGGTTATGGGATGCTATTTTTGTTTTGGGTCTATCAACACCTTCTGCATTGCTGTCAGATCAATTTGGGATAAATGTTCTGAAGGCTAAACAGCACAGCTCTTAGCATGTTAGTACTAAGCAAACTTCCCAGTATGGATACAGTGGCAATCACACTGATAAAGCACAGCTAATGAGAATGACACCGTTGTGACCCCAATCACAGTTCAACTGCCTAGTAAGTTGCTTAATGTCATAATGAATTGCATGGAAGCTGGAGAGAAGCAGACTTTATTCCCTGCTGACTTTCTGTTCACCTGATGACGCTTTTCTCTGTGCTGTGTTAGTATGCTGACTAACATGCTTAGAAAAATCTTCACATATAGCCCTGCTGAACCAATAAAATCTACCAATGAACTGTTTCTGTATAATGTGAATAAAATAGCAGATATTTCTTATGCAACTGGAAGCTTTTTAAACAGGCAGCAGCCTATCAGACTACGTCTTCAAACTGCAGTTTGAACTACAGGTAGTCCTCGAGTTACGACCATTCAAAGTTGCAGTGGCACTGAACGAAGGGACTTACCACTGGTCCTCAAAGTTCCAGCACCCTCACGGTCACATGAACAAAATTTGGTTGCAACATCCCACAGTCACGTGATCGCAATTTGTAACCTTCCCTGCTAGCTTCCCAAAAGCAAAGTCAATGGGGGGGGGGCCAGGGAAGGTTACAAGTCACTTGGGTAAGTCTCCCCCACCTCCCCCTGGCCTTTCTTTGCTCATATGCACCCTGCCCTCCTTCCCGCCTTCACTTGCGCATGCCCCACACCCTCTTTCCCTGGCCTTCCTGCACTCGCATACACCCTGCGCCCTCTTTCCCCAGCCTCCCTGTGCTCTCACACACGCATGCACCCCGCACTCTCTTTCCCTGACCTCCTACCCTGCACCCTCTTTTCCTGGCCTTCCTGAGCTCGTGCTGCACTGTAGCACCCCCATCCCCCGACTCATGCACAGCCTGCACTGAGCCTCCCAGGGCCTCCAACACCCCCCTGTGGCACCCCTGCGCTCCTTACCCGTGACTCCTTCCACTTCCCACTTAATGACCCACATGTCTTGGGTTATGACAGTGACTTGAACTGCCTGGATTGCCATCACTAAGCGATGCGGTCACGTGATGTCATGCTTTATGACCTCATCCCTTAGCGACGGCAATCCCAGGTCCAGTTGCAGTCATAACTTGAGGACTAACTATACAAAATATACAAATGAGTTGCTGAATGTAATGAATGTATAATGTCTTGTTAAAGTACAAATGAACTCTGCAGCATGCTGGATGAGAGCTTACACAATCAAGTAACAAATATTTTGATTCACAAAAATATGTCATCATTAATATAGCTGCAGATAGAGTATTGCCTTGCTCAATTGGACCAAGTCTCATTCATCAGTAATATTCCAGCAGGAACAGCTGTTATTTAAAAATAAAAGATTTGTATCCTGCTTGGTGCCCTTGTTTCTCCCCTTTCCTATTGCACTGATAACATTTTTGTGGTCATTAGTACAGGTAGTCCTTGAGTTACAACGGTAATTGGGACCGGAATTTTCATCACTAAGTGATGCGGTCATAAAGCACAATATCATGTGACTGCATCGCTTAGCAACAGCAACCCTGGCCGTCCCCGTTGCTGTCCTTAACCAGATGCCACTGTTATTAGGCAAGGACCCACCCCAATCCAAGCCACTCCCGGCTCAGTCCCTCCCAGCCGCAAACCTCAATAAGATAAGGGACTGCCACCTGTCTCCCCCCCGTCTCTGCCCTTTTGGCTGCCCTGCACAGCAACACTCCTTGGTGGTGGCACTGGTGGTGCTGGGGCTGAAGAAGAGGGCCGGGGCCTTCAGCAGTCTCAGCCAGCCACCACCGCTCCTGGGCCTGTACTTCAGCGCCAGCGCTGTCGCCGCCAAGGAATGCCACCTCAAGCCCCACATCGCAGTCGGGCACCCCAGTGCCACAGGACAAAACCCCAGCCACCCTGCACTCTGCAGGCCCTGCCACGCCCAGCTGATCTTCGCCATCTTCCTCCCACTGCTGATGAGGCGTGCCTGGCCTGGCCCTTGAAAGGTAGCTGCTGGCTGCGCCAGGCCTTCTTCCCAAGGCCGGTTCTGCTGTTCTGGAGATGGTACTTCAGAAAGCCTTTGGAAAGCTTCTGAGGCCTTCAGAAGCACTGTGAGAACGGCACGTGCTATTTGGAGAACGGTGGTGGTGGCGGCCGGCTGAGACCGCTGAAGGCCTCTGGGCTCTATTTCAGCCCCAGGAACGCCAAGGAATGCCGAAAGGGCGGGCGGGGGGTTAGGCAGGTGGTGGGAGTGTTAAAATATGTCATATAGTCTTTGCTTCTGCAGCACTTTGGGTGTGCACGTGATTCTGTGTCATCTTTCCAAAAAGCTCGGTTAGCAAAAGCACTCTTTGAAAATGGAGTAGAAAGAGTAAGCTCCACAGTAACAAAGGGACTTTTGCTTCTTATAAGCAATTGTAGCTGCTAATAGGTGCCCTATCTTGTTATAGTAAATTACTATCTTGTGAAGTAAATTTCATGTGTGTTATGGAAAAATACAGTGGTACCTCTAGTTACGAACTTAATCCATTCCGTGACTCTGGTTGCAACTCGAGTTGGTCTCAAGTCGAGGTAAAATTTCCCATAAGGTTCAATGTAAATACGGTTAATCCGTTCCGCCCTCCAAATTTAGTCGCACCACGAGGCAAATTTCCCCATAAGGTTCAATGTAAATACGGCTAATCCGCCCTCCGAATTTGGTCGCACCCCGAGGTAAATTTCCCCCATAAGGTTCAATGTAAATACGGCTAAACAGTTCTGAAACATATGCATTTTATTTTTAAACCTCAAAAACCTTTCAAACGCCACAAAACACAGCACAAGCCTCACCGAACGTCTCCTTGCTACCGCGATCTCGCCCACAGGAAGCCACGACTGCGTGGCAGCAGGGCAAATGGCCGCGGATCCGGTTCGTATCTCGAGGCCGAGTTCGCATGTCGAGGTAAATTTTTGGGGCCGGAGCTGGTCGTATCTCGAAAAATTCGTAAGGAGGGGTGTTCGTAACTAGAGGTAACACTGTATTATAATTGTAAAAGCAAATCTTAATTTTAGCAAGTGGGCTTGAGTTCTGTTCTGTATGCAAGGGAACGGAAATGCTTCCTTGCATATTACAGAATTGCTGCAAGTAATCCAGGTGCAAGGCTATACAGTCTAAAGGTACAGAAGACCGGTGGATTCAAGCCTTCATGCTGTCTCTCCTTAATGCTGTTTCGGCAATGAGATGATTTTCCCACCTGGAGAAAGAGAAACTAAATCGAACCGCAGCCTGTTTACCGCAAATTCCTTCTCTCAATTAGTGCACTTGTAGAATTACAAGCAGTTTAGCGATGAAACAGAATAACCTGTCCCTGGAACTTTGAATAATCCTCAATCGTCAATAATAAGCCATGCAATATTTCTTCGTTTTCTTGTAGTTCCTGCCAATTCCCTTCCCCACCCCAGGACTCTCTTTTGATAACGGCTGTGGAAATAAGCAGTTTGCACGGACGTATTGAAATGCAGAACGGTTACGGTTCCAGCAATTTGGAGGAAATTGCTGAGATACAGATTCACCGTTTATAGTTCATGCTAACAATTGGACATGTTCTTGTTTCTTCGACCCTGGCCAGCTTATTTATTTATTATATTGGATAGTGCTATAAAATTTCTCCTTTATATTTGCATTTCTGTTACGTTGAGTTTCACCGTAGACCAACTGCTGCCTCACTGTTAGGCAGGGTTCCTCAACCTTGGCAACTTTAAGATGGGTGGACTTCAACTCCCAGAATTCCCCAGCCAGCCTGGCTGGCTGGGGAATTCTGGGAGTTGAAGTCCATCTTAAAGTTGCCAAGGTTGAGGAACCCTGCTGTTAGGGACATCTGCTGGAGGAGTGTCAGAAGAATCAAGATGGTGGCTGTGACCATGCAATCAAAGCCCAGCCCTTTCTTACATGTGTTTGCATCATCTTGATTTTTTTTTTTTTTTACAATCCTCCTACCGATGCCTCTGCACCCACTGAAATTAAATAACGCATGTAGTTGAACACCATGCTATACACAGCATTCCTCTAGGTAAAGAACAAAAGCACTTAACCTAGTTTGTTGTTATGTGGTTATGCTGTTGATGATTATCTGAAGCCACGCTTACCATATAGTTCTGCTATTCTGTGTAAGGGCCTTAAATGTCCAACTGTGCCATTAGGCAAGGGAGGGAATTGGTTCCGGTTGCTGATGATGGAGACCTGGAAGGGCAGCCCCATAACTGTTCTTTCTTAACTCCTTGGCTGATCTTCTTTCTTAGAGGACAGAAGGCTGTGTGGTTCTCTATCTCCTGCTGGCTGGCTTTCCTCAGGGGCTTTGAGGAACAATATTCCACTGCCTGTGTTGAAGCCAAATTCAGTGTTCAGGTTTAGTTGGTTTGTGTACATGGAAAGGGGCTAGGAAGTACACCGTTGCCTTCCCTTGGGCCGCAAATATCTGGACATCTATTCTCGCCTTTCTCAATCATTTTCCAGTTTAAAATCTTCCTGCCAACGCTGAAAGGGGAAGGTTAGGAGACCAATGACTAATACAGGAATTGGTCATAGTGTTTCTGAGCTGGGCAGAATGACTGCAGGGGACTCCTAGCTGGTTTCCTCACACTATTTTACATTTCAAAGAGAGCAAATTAAAAAAAAAAAAAAGACACTCCAGAATGTGGCAGCGCATAGTGTTGGTGCCCCTAGGTTTGGCCATGTCACACCTCTGTTGTGCAAGTTGCACTAGCTCCCAGTTTTTTTCTGGGTGCATGGTGGGGGGCAGGTTATTTGCGGGGCTGTCTCTCCCTGAGAGTATCTGCCTGTCCCACCCAATTGGATAGAGTAGGCATGCTCCAGGTCCCTTCCCTTGACTGTTGCCATCTTGTGGGACCCAGGAAGCCAGCCTTTCCAGGGCAGCCTGGCCCTGTGGAACATCCTTTCCCACTAGACCTGGCAGGGCCCTGCCCTCTGAACCTTCCAGAAAGCCATAAAGAGCTGGCTCTTCCCCCAGACTCTGGGATAGGGTGAAGCTGGAGTTGGAAGACCATGCTGTTGGCGCACCAAGGGAGCCTGGCTGTGGTGGCAGATTTATTTGGTTCTCTTTTTATTGTTCTGTGCTTTCATGTTTTGTAGGATGTTGGTTTTGTATAATTGCTGTAAGACACCCAGAGCTGTGGTTCCAAGACGGGTGGCTGCACAAGTCTTTTAAATCAACCAATCAATCCTTATCCATAAAGTTATATAAAGGCTGAAAGGTATATATTGCAAGACTATAGTTAGAAGTTTTAGACTCCTCCTCCCCTCAGCCATAACTGATGTATGATTCCTGAAGTTATAGAAAGCAAATCACAGTGAAAATCCGAAGAATGCTTAAGTGCCTCGAGATTAGAAGGGATTTTCTAATTTAGTTTATTGCTATGCGTATATTTTTGTTTGACTGCTTCATCTGTTCAGCCTTATATAATTAGCAATATATTCTATTTGTTTATGCCAGTTCTCCAGAATCTTAGAAGCATATGATGGGGGTGCCATATTCCCTTTTAGTAAAGGAAACTTTAATATCTGCTCCTTTTGAACTATTTTTAATTCATTATTCCAAAATAATTATTGTTCAAAAAGTGAGACTTGGGTCCGCTTTTTTGACAGCAACTAAGCTGATTTAAAACTGAAATATCTTATTGATACATCTCCAGAGATTTTTTTTTTGAAATATAGGTTGAGAGGGAAATGCTAAATTCTGACATGTCAGTACTGTCAACTCTAACAAATACGTTCAGAAACTCTGAACTTTGAGAAAGATTGCAGCAGCTCTGGGAATTATGTTAGTGGGAGAAGCTAATTAAATGTGACAGTTTGGAAAACAACTGCCTGCTATTTTGACTTTTAGATCCTAGGAGACAGGAAACTGGGAATTTCTTGGAAACAAGATCAGCCAAGCAATTAAAAACTAAGAAATGAAGGAAGGAGCAGGCACCAGTTTAGAGTTAAAAGAGAACAGCTTCTTTGCTTATTTGTTGTTCTTTGCCCCAGATTGGTTATTTTCTTTTAAAAACAACTTATTTTAGGGACAATTGAGAGGTGCATTTCTTTGGGGCAATAGTTCAGGGATAGAATTGCATCCCCCCTAGACCAGCCTTCATTCACTTATTTGTTTTTGAGAAGGAATTAAGAGACAGGAGAACATTTTGCAATTTTTTATTTAGTTTGATCACCCCGGTGTATACTCCAAGACATGATTGCCATTGACGGGGCAAAGTAGAACAGATGTTTGCAACCACAGATGATACCTTTATTAGGGTAAACCAAAGTTTTCCAAAGTTAAGAGCAACAAGATATCACAAATAAAAATGTATTTAGAATTCTTCCTCAGGCTGAGAAATAAGCAAAAAGGAGGGAGAGAGAAGAGAGGATGACATTGTTGGATAAGTGTTGAATCCATGAAGATTCTTGGATTTTCCAGCAAGTTGGGAGGGATGAATAAGCAGGAAAGCTTCATTTCCTACTTCTTGTGGATAGGCCACTCAGTTCACCCCCATAATAATTCCGTTTTCCTGTAGCTCTTTTGGAAGTCACCTATTTTTATTTTTCATAACTCATATGAAATGAAAGACCACAAAGAGGACCTCTTTGGTAAAAGCACAGAGGGAAGATATTTACTGTATGAAGATTTTTGCATAATGTCAAAAGCTTATCCATTCCTCCAACATGCCATCATCCTCTCGGATGACAAAGAAATGGAATGTGTTTATTTTCTGTTAATTTATCAAAGATGAAAAGTTTACAGTATTCTAAAAAGATGGGAAAGAGTTTGATTCCTGGCTTGTACTGTAGAACATGGACTAAGACTATCTATCTATCTATCTATCTATCTATCTATCTATCTATCTATCTATCTATCTATCTATCTATCACATTTATGTAGCCCACCCATCTCACACAAAGCAACTCTGGCATACAACAATTGAATAAAATAACAAATGGATAAAAAAAATCATTATAAAAAGATAAAAAGTGATTATTAAAATGCACAGATTATCAAAAATTTAAAAACATTTAAAATTTACAAACCCCACAGAGAGAGCAGCATATCAATCATAGCGGAGCCATCTAATAATGTCTCTGGTTCCCAAAGGCCTGATGACATAACCAGGTCTTGAGGACTTCCTAAATGACAGCAGGGGAGGGGCGAGCCTCACGTCAGGGGGGAGAATGTTCCACAAGGAGGGAGCCACGGCAGAGAAGGTCTGCCTCCTGGGACCCACCAAATGCAAGTCCATGGCCGATGGAACACGTAGCATACCTTCCCTGGCAGATCTAATGGGACGGGCTGATGTAATCAGGGAGAGGTGATCCTTCAGCTAACCCGGCTCCGTGCTATGAAGGGCTTTAAAGGCCAAAACCAGCACCTTGAATTGGACCCGGAAGCAAACTAGCAACCGGTGCAGCTCGCAAAGCAGAGGTGTAATATGTGCTCTTCTAGGAGCGCACATAACTGCCCAGCACACACCGCTACATTCTGCACCAGTTGAAGCTTCCGGATACTCTTCAAGGGCAGCCCCGTGTAGAGTGCATTACAGTAGTCTCTCCAGATATTATAGCCACCTGTACAGTGGGGCAAAAAAGTATTTAGTCAGCCACCAATTGTGCAAGTTCTCCCACTTAAAAAGGTGAGAGAGGCCTGTAATTTTCATCATAGGTATACCTCAACTATGAGAGACAAAATGGGGGAAAAAATCCAGAAAATCACATTGTCTGATTTTTAAAGAATTTATTTGCAAATCATGGTGGAGAATAAGTATTTGGTCAATATCAAAAGTTCATCTCAATACTTTGTTATATATCCTTTGTTGGCAATGACAGAGATCAAACGTTTTCTGTAAGTCTTCACAAGGTTTTCACACACTGTTGCTGGTATTTTGGCCCATTCCTCCATGCAGATCTCCTCTAGAGCAGTGATGTTTTGGGGCTGTCGCTGGGCAACACGGACTTTCAACTCCCTCCAAAGGTTTTCCATGGGGTTGAGATCTGGAGACTGGCTAGGCCACTCCAGGACCTTGAAATGCTTCTTACGAAGCCACTCCTTCGTTGCCCAGGCGGTGTGTTTGGGATCATTGTCATGCTGAAAGACCCAGCCACGTTTCATCTTCAATGCCCTTGCTGATGGAAGGAGGTGTTCACTCAAAATCTCACGATTCATGGCCCCATTCATTCTTTCCTTTACACGGATCAGTCGTCCTGGTCCCTTTGCAGGAAAACAGCCCCAAAGCATGATGTTTCCACCCCCATGCTTCACAGTAGGTATGGTGTTCTTTGGACGCAACTCAGCATTCTCTCTCCTCCAAACACAAGGAGTTGAGTTTAGACCAAAACGTTCTACTTTGGTTTCATCTGACCATATGACATTCTCCCAATCCTCTTCTGGATCATCCAAATGCTCTCTAGCAAACTTCAGACGGGCCCAGACATGTACTGGCTTAAGCAGGGGGACACGTCTGGCACTGCAGGGTTTGAGTCTCTGGCGGCATAGTGTGTTACTGATGGTAGCCTTTGTTACTTTGGTCCCAGCTCTCTGCAGGTCATTCACTAGGTCCCCCCATGTGGTTCTGGGATTTTTGCTCACCGTTCTTGTGATCGTTTTGACCCCACAGGGTGAGATCTTGCATGGAGCCCCAGATCGAGGGAGATTATCCATGGGCTTATATGTCTTCCATTTTCTAATTCTTGCTCCCACAGTTGATTTCTTCACACCAAGCTGCTTGCCTATTGCAGATTCAGTCTTCCCAGCCTGGTGCAGGTCTACAATTTTGTTTCTGGTGTCCTTCGACAGCTCTTTGGTCTTGGCCATAGTGGAGTTTGGAGTGTGACTGTTTGAGGTTGTGGACAGGTGTCTTTTATACTGATAACAAGGTCAAACAGGTGCCATTACTACAGGTAACGAGTGGAGGACAGAGGAGCCTCTTAAAGAAGTAGTTACAGGTCTGTGAGAGCCAGACATCTTGCTTGTTTGTAGGTGACCAAATACTTATTTTCCACCATGATTTGCAAGTAAATTCTTTAAAAATCAGACAATGTGATTTTCTGGATTTTTCCCCCCATTTTGTCTCTCATAGTTGAGGTATACCTATGATGAAAATTACAGGCCTCTCTCATCTTTTTAAGTGGGAGAACTTGCACAATTGGTGGCTGACTAAATACTTTTTTGCCCCACTGTATGTTGAAAGAGAAAGCCCATTGTCCCTCTCTATCTGCCCATTAACAAGGATTTTGAAGAGGATGCAAACTATAGCTGCAGACTAAGGAAGGAAGATCTTACCCCACTGCCAACCGTTTTTGTGGTGGGTGAGTCTCTCACTCCTATTCTAGGCATATCGTAGGTTTCATAAAATGCCCGACCGCTCAACCCACTATAGCACAACCAACACAAGCTATGAAAAGGATAATACTACCATACATCAAAAACATCTCGGAAACAACCAACAGATTATTACATTCACACAGCATCACCATAGCACACAAACCAATTGAAGCCCTCCAAAACATCTTAAGTAAACCAAAAGAAGAATTAGCCCAAGTATTAAAAACAGGACTCATCTACAACATACAGTGTACGGACTGTAACAGCCACTATGTAGGACAGATAGGCAAAAGACTAGCAGAGCGCATCCACGATCACCAACTAGCAGTCAGAAGACACGATGAAAACTCCTTAATCTCACAACACATGGACAGACTCAACCATAGGTTCAACTGGGAAACTGTGAGCATCCTAGACCAAGCTAAATCCAGAAATGCTAGGAAATTCCTGGAAGCTTGGCACTCAGGCACATCAGCCATTGGTAGACACATAGAGATAAATCACATTTACACACCATTCAAAAGAGGCAATAAAAACACTAAGAAGGAAGCAAAAAGACCAGAACACATTCTCTCTGGCAGCCAACACCCAGATAAGCAGGGATCAACACCAGGCAAACAATCAAGCAGAAAACAATAGCCTAATCAAGGAACTACCAAGGAGAAAACCACACCCCCACCAACACTGGCAGGGCAAGCTACTGTATATAAATAGAGAGCAAACCCACACTCACTCGCACTGATGATGTTACCTAGTCGGGTGATGAAACGTCTGCAAGCAAAACAGCCAAGCTCAGAGAGCACCCGGGACTCCACAGTTTCATAAAATGTCTGCCCTTGCTACCATCTTCTCACTAAGGCAGAATATCAGTAGAGGAGAAGATATAGGTAACTTAATTAGTAACAAACTCAAAGAGAGATGGAAATAAATTTTGATTATGCTTCTTGGATGCATATATCTGCTTATGGTTGCAAGAGAAGTGATAGAAATATGTGCATCCTTTTGTTTCCTTCCAACCTGCTCTCATCCACCGTTTTTACATCAGTGACCTGAATGAAGTTTGGATTTAGTCAAAGTCTTGGGTACACCAGGTTTGCACATCAGAGGAATATTAATGTGGGATTTCACAAACACTTTCTCTCTCACAGCTATTCAGAGATTCCTCTGAGCTCTCTTAGATGCTGACCCAGCTTGCTGCAGATAGATTTTGCTATTCCCCACTCACAGTGCTTCCCATTGCTTTCCTACTACCAATATTAAATGCTGTAATATAGATTTGATTTTCTGTCCAAATGACTTCCCAGCTGCCTGGCGCTGCTCCCTCTGCAGTACATCTGGCTTGAAAACTAATGCGCAGCCCTCAACATCATCTGATGACTAATCCTGGAACAACACAGGATCATATTCAAATGATGCTGCCTCTCCCAGAGCTTAAGGGGAAAAAAGTCCACTTTCATGTACAAGCATTAACTCTACAAGTGCCAAACAAAACAGTGCAAATGCCAAAAATACGGCTAGCCCAGTGTGCAGAGTGTTCAGAAGCGCGCTGCATCTTTCCTGAGTTTTGAGCTTCCATGTATGATTGCTCTTTGCGCATTCTGTCCATTTTAATGAGGAACGCTTGGTTAGCTAAGAATGTCAGCTGTTCAGCGCATTGATCTCTGCAGACTGCAAGACGATAAACTGACTAGCATCTTTATTTGCTGCATTCATAAGAAAACATTGAACCGGGGGGCAGCTGCCGCGCTGTCTGAGATGAAGTTACTAAGCCAATTATACTATTGTTTGCTTCCTTCAAGACGCTTGAGCAGGGATAATCAGCCTGCATTCATCACTATGCACCTGCCAAAGAAAATGTCTAAAAAGCAATACTGAAATTAACTCATACGCTGTGAAGTTGTTATCCTATTGTCTATACTTTAAACTGATGTAGAGGCGAGGATCTGGCTATCCATGGTGGGTCAGGGGAGGAAATGGGCATTTTAAAATGTGCTATTATTGGTGGCAGTTTACAGAAATGCGTATAGGATATAACCATCAATGGCAGAAGAGGAAAAGGAATGATAAAAGACATAGCTAATGGAAAAAGTTGCATGTACACATATAAACTATGCAGTACAATAAATCTCTTTAAATTCTTAAACAGCTTTAAATTTGGAGATATCGCAGGACCTAAATGATTTAATGGCATAACTAACAAATACATTTTAGGTATCTATAAATCTGTTTGATTGGTAATGCTTTGAAGTTGGGAAGGAAGACTTTCATGTACTGTAATGCTATTTTCAGTCTTATACCCAATATTGCCTTACGAACAGGGTTGGTGTATGTTTCCATTGAATGATCATCTCCACGCACACGGTCATCAGCAGTTGTTTGAGATATTTATGGAGTAAATCCTGATTAGATTTTCCAAAAACGCTTAGCAAAATTACTTTCTCCTATAACATTATTCTTTCTCTAATTGCTTTGATTACAACTCACAAATCATGCAGGTTAGGACAGGGCATTTTCATGTGTGTAAATTAAAGCCTGTAGTATCAAAATGTTGGAGAAAGTGAAGAGTTAAAAGCTCATTTGCACACATGTAGTAATGCTGTGCATTTAGATTCTTGTTTCTGAATCTAAAAAAGGTTTTTCAGATTCAGTCATTTCCCTCTCACCAAGGCAGCTCTGGGCGGCGAACAAGTTTAAAAACAACAAAATAGAGAACAATAAAACATACATGTGGGAATGCAAACATAGCATATGTCTGTTCCATGCTCCGAAACATTTTTTTTTGAAATGTGATTTGGAATCAAATTAGAAGCACAGCTTAATTTGACTGTGTTATATTCCAGCAGTGGAATAGGAGTTGTACTTGTAGGAGCAATTTATTTAGCATAATGTTATTCTTCAAAATAAAGGCAAACATTGCCTGGATACCCTTAGTTTTTAGGTAATGCATTACATTTGCTTACCATTCAAAACCGATTGAGCTCCTTGAGCTACAGCATTTCTCAGGTCTCGTGTTCTTTTCCACATGTCTGCACATGAAAGCCAACACTTATCAGCTGGCATTCTGCTTCCCTTGGAAAAAGGAAAAATTGAGCTATTGATCTTACTTGTAGGCTTGCAGCCTTCATTTTGTTGTTTTGGTTTATGTTGGACAGCTCCTTGGTTCTTAAGTTCTTATGAACTATAATTTTCTCCAAAGATCAAATGTTGTAGAAAAAAACGACCATGGCACTTTTAGGCACTTGGAAGCATATTGATATTTGCTATAACAAGGTTCTGAAAGATCTCCATATTGGTATGCAGAACTTTATTCCAGATTCCAGAAGAATTGCATTTGCTTTAGGTTCTCCGATTTAAAGGGGTTGCAGAAGGTCAGGAATATCTACTTATCCACTGAGAAAGGAAATAAACATCACTTTAAAAACAAAATAATTGTGTTTGGAATTAAGTAGTAGGAAGGTCATTTTTAACTGCCTGAGTAATTCCACAACGAAATAGATTTCTGATACTGTTCCAGAGATTTTGCACTGAACAAGCCCAGTGATCCATTATCTGCTTTTAAGCGGAAGCTACTCAATATCTTTCGGGACAAGAGTTACGCTTGATGGTCGTGAGTCTGTGTCTGCTCTAACTCTGTATTCTTACTCTTTGCGTATAGGCACTGAATTTATCTCCAAATGTTTCTTTTGTGTGGTGGCTGTCTTGCAGATGCTCAAATGAGACCAGACTCAAAACGGAAGACATCTTTTGGGCTTATAACTTCTGCCCAACCCCGTATTCATGGACCGCGCTGCTGGGACTTGTTTTGTATCTAGTTTTCTTTGCACCAGGTAAACAAATTTGGCAAGCTTACTTTCCTGACTAAAAGAAATTGGCTGTTATCAACTGGGAGAAACTCTCAATCTGGTATAAGTCTTTAGATGCCTGCGTTTTTACTTTGGTGTGAAAATAACATTGGCTGAACTGGTTGCCCTGCATTTATTTGAATATGCTATCTCCTTGCCCATCTAACCTTGCTGTTTTATAGGGTGATGAAGGAGATACTGCTTTCAAATAATGGGTATAATCAGTTCCAGGATGGATAGAAAACAATAAATGAATGAAGAAAAACAGCATGTACACTTCCCCATGGATTGAGAATCTTCCTTTGAACACAACAGTAGACATTTGTGATATCCATTAATATTCTTTTGTTTTAATAAAGATTTTGGTTAGTTTTTTTAATCCAACATTGCAAAATCTACCTTTCTTTTCTCCAGGCTTGTTTATTCAAATAATCCAAAAACAAACAAACAAACAACATCTGTATCTCCTTTTCTCAGAGCTTCTCTCAAATATTACTTTTTATTCTTGTTGCTAAAATAACAGTTCAGTATGCTGTTGGTGTGCAGGGGAAAATGTTAGAATGTGGAGAAGAGTTAGTTCATGAGAATCAACAGTTTAAACTGTAGTCGTATACAGGTAGTCTTTGCTTACCGACTGCTCATTCAGTGACTGTTCAAAGTTATGATGGCGCTGAAGGAGATTTATGACAGGTCCTCAAACTTGCAGCTGTTGCAGTGTCTCCACAGTCACGTGATCGTGATTTGGATGCTTGGCAACTGGTGCACATTTACAAGGGTTGCAGCATCCTGCAGTCATGTGATCGTCATTTGCGACCTTCACAGCTAGCTTCTGGTAAGCACAGTCATTGAGGAAGCAAGCAGGAAGTCACAGATGTGTGATGTTGCACTTTGCAACCACATGTGATTCACTTCACAAAAACAGCCAGAACTGACGTCATAAGTTGGGCGCAGTCACATATTTCACTTTATGACACTGTTGCTTAGCAATGGAGTTGCAGGTCCCAATTGCGATTGGTAAGTGAGGACTACCTGTATGGAGTAACGATTAGAATTCCCACAGTATTCCCATTTGTTAAAAACAAATAAATAGGAACATAAATAGAACTTCTACCCGCCTCTTTTAAAAAGCGCTAGACAGTATAACCTTGGCAATAAATTCAAGTTTGGTCCAATGTTAAAGGTGTGGCATTTGTACTGCTCTGGCAATAGAGCTAGTGATAATACATTATATTAGGATTAATATTTTTCATGTCATTATTTTGATTGAAGACAAATATTGTTCAGAGCATCTTCCACCATTGTTAATCATTTCTTACTTTCCATCTTTGTAGATCATTATGAATATTCAGTTAAAGTTAATTACTTATTGGTTATTTTCAATTACATGTAAAAGGAATGGGACCAATGCCTTGGACGGTAAATTCTGAAATTTATCCCCTTTGGGCAAGAAGTACAGGAAATGCATGTTCTTCTGGTGTGAACTGGATTTTCAATGTTCTGGTGTCACTGACGTTTCTGCATACAGCTGAATATCTGACCTATTATGGTAAGAAATGTTTTTTCTGTCTTAAACAATACCCAGAACAATTTAATTTCAGATAGCTGGAGCTTCAGTTTTTCATTTTCAGTTATTTTGCTTGGCAACCTAATTTCTCACCTTGAAAGGTGAAGGGGAGAGGAGCTATAGATCAAAATAAGTGTTGTGCAAGGCTTGAGGTCTGGAAGGAGAAGGGTTGCTCAGGGCATATGTGGCCACTAACATTACGCCTCTCAGCAGTTCCTTAAACCAAATGTGTGTTTTCCCAGGATCATGCTGCAGCCACAGAAAGCAGCTGCTGCACAGGTTGAGGAAAAGATGCAGTGGCTTTCAGGAGTGCTCTCAAGTGTTTCTGCATTATTGTTTTTAGAAGTTCCTAAGTAGGGAAGACTGTATTCCATTTTTTAACTGTCTGCTTTGCATGCATGATAGCTTGCTTTTACCTAAATACGTTGCCATGATTTCAGGTTGACCCATCAGTTAAGGACCACACAAAGGTGGGCCCAAAAGAGGATAATGCCATTGGGAGAAAGCAGCTTCCCTTTAAGGCAGCCGCATCAGTGACACAGTTGAAATATAAGAGTGAATCTCTCCAGGGAAGAGTCTCAGTTGGGAGGTGTGGTAGCCCATGAAGTCCGAAAAGGGTCAACCTTACAGAGAACCTAGGGCATCTTCTCTTTGTAGCCCTCTCATGTTTTCCCCTTTCTACTTTTTTGCCTAGAGGTGGGCATTAAGGAAGAAAATGTGGAATGGCATCCTACCGTTTGACTGGTAGGGCTAGGACAGTGTTGTCCAAACTTGGCCACTTTAAGATGAGTGGACTTCAACTCCCAGAATTCTGGGTGGGGGTTCTCCCCCATGCTGGCTGGGGAATTCTGGGACTTGAAGTCCACTCATCTTAAAGTGGCCAAGTTTGGACAACACTGGGCTAGGAAACTGTTGTCTACAAACACGCTCAGTCTCTGCTCCTGATCTTTAGGTGAATATTAGCTTTGCAGGGATGTCCTTCAGCTTATACGATGTTTTGAATGGAACCTTCCGTTTAGTATTTTTGAAATATGAATCTAAGAGAAGCCTTAGAGACTAAAAGACCCATATAATAACTCTGTGGGGGGGTTGTTTGTTTCTTTCTTAACCGCAGGAGCGTTCTTTCTGTATGCCGGATTTGCGTTTGTGGGGCTCATTTTTCTCTACGGCTGCCTTCCAGAGACCAAAGGAAAAAAACTAGAGGAAATTGAAGGCTTGTTTGAGACCTCGCTATGTACATGTGGCATTTCAGATTCTGATGACGGGAGGTATATTGAATATATCCGGGTGAAGGGAAGCAATTACCATCTTTCTGACAACGATGCTTCTGATGTGGAATAAATTTCAGCTGCCGATCAATTAGATCATTTAAAAGCCTTGGTGGAGGGATAATGAAGGAGCTGCTCTTAATGACCTCGCCGGCCTATTTCTGGTCTGGGTCTCCTTCCTACTGCCTGTGTGGAAATGGTTTCCTATTTTAAACCGTGTCATTTAGGGAAATAAAAATAAAATACAACATCATTTTATCAGTTAGCCAAAAGTTGGTCGCAACGAAGAATGGGCAAGAAGGAAAGCGCTTGCAAAGTGGGTGTTACTCTGTGAGATATAAGTATTCCTGCGCTGGGCACCGCTGCATGGCTGAGGTCCTTGAAACCGCAATACAAGATTCAATCAATGAGGTGCCATGTAGTTGACCAGCTTGAAAAATGCTCAGAAGAACAATAAGTCAGAAACCAGATGACTCATAAAAGTAGTTACCTAGCAACCCAGACCGGGCGCAAAAGTAACCCACCTCTTACAAGTGAGCAGAAGGAGGGAGGGAGGGCGGGCGGGCAAGAATCAGCTGCTGCTTGTGGAAACCGTAACTTACTTTAATGTTACTACTCCTCTTAAAAAGCCAGTTGATCTCGTGTGCATGGAGAAGGCAGGTCTCCGCAGCTTCCTCTGTGGCCTCTTTCTTTGGGTGTGCTTATCTTTATAAACCTAATTCTGTCCCACCAGCATTGCTTTGCACAAGGAAATCTGAGATCCCAGGATTGTAACATTTTAAACGACTTGAGTTCTGTGACACACAAAACTTCTGGGGTTCCAGTAGGCCCGTGGAGAAGATTTTGCTTTCTTTTGTTGGTCTTCATGGACTAGGTTGCCAGCAATACCTTTTACTCTGGAAATCTCAAAAGCAAGCGGTGCTCTGCTTGCCTTCAGCGCTAGAGCCTCACCAAGGCTATTTCTAAGCCACTTGCTTGGCTCTGAATTAGCCCAGACTTCCGTTCAGAGTAAAGGCATAGCAAGGTGACTGAGAAGGGTGAACCGGAATGTGGTAACTTTCATTTTCTTAGAAAGCAAGAGACAGCCTCTCTACTGGCCTTCTTCCATGGAGGCACCAGATACTATTGCCATCAGGTTGTCGCAGTTCAACATTGCCATCGGTCTGAGTTTTCAGACTTTATTTGCAGTGACCTTTTTGCACAATGGAAGGTGCTTGCTAAACTTGTTGAGGCCTTGTAGGACTGTAGGATCTTTTGGACAAGAGCAGCTATTCTTTCAGTGTTCAAGGGCCACGGGGAGCAGGACGGGAACATCATAGAAGGGGGTGAATTGTCCGGGAGGGAATCTGGGAAGTGTTTACCATGGTTTTATGTCAAATCTCAAAGAAGCCTTACTAGCTTTTGAAACTAATCCACCGCCACCACCACCACCACTCCCCACCACAAAAAAAAGAAAAAAATCAGAAGCAATTCAGTCTCTTGCTTCTTGGTAGTATGCCATGGACCCTCAACAGCAAAATTTCTTAGATTTCTGGGAGCTGCAAAAGGAGGGTTAAGGGTCCCGGTGATTTAGGATTTCCTTGCAGGACTTGCGATGAACACTCTCTCAGAATAACACCAGTGTTGATCTAGAGGTGGGGAAGAGCAAAGAGAAGGTGTTTTCATCCATCGTAGACTAAGTAAAAAATCATTATTTCACCATTTTTAAAAAGAAAATAATGCACCTAAAGATACATGGACTACAGAAAGAGTAAGAAGAAAGTATTACTGACTATCATATCTAATAGTCAATTTTAAACTCTCCCAGATGGGAAAAAAGTAATATAACTTTCTTCACTAAAAATATTTTTGAAAGTAATTTTTGGGAACTAGAAGAACAGTTGACTGATTAAAAATTAAAATACCATCTTAAATTGTCTTTCATTCAATGGAGTAAAATATTATATACATATATGTGTGTGCCCCATATCACATGTATTATATAATTAAGGATTCAATAATAATCATACAGTGCTTCAATGATGTTATTCCTCATTAACTATGGTTAATTAAGTCAGTCATCATTTAATAACACAAGGTTTAAAAATAACAATCCTAGAAAAAAGAAAATGTGCCGTTCTTCCTCTTATTTGCACGTCAAAATGTAAATGCTTCTTTACAAATAGGAATAGTTTTTCAGTAAATACTAATCCTGGCTCAACAGTTGGTATTACAGTCGTACAGCTCAGTTGCTCCACTTGACTCCACCTGCCAGCAGTAACTAATGAGGAAGCAAACGCATTGAAGCCTGACTCCTGGAATAGGCAGCAACTTTTAGTCCTGGCTTCAGAGTTTGGTTTGGCAGGGGAGCAGAAAACCAACAGTTTCTGCTCAGATATAATGGAGAACATCCGTACTAGTTTAGATACCCCTGCAAGTGGGAGAAGACACTTGGGACCGTGGTGCACAAACTCTCTGTCCACCTGCTTGTGATCATTAAACTAGGATCCTCTTCAGCTCTGTCTTAGCGCTACATTCAAACATTGATGTTAGAAACAGGGTTATCCCCCCTTTGGGATGATGATCCCTTAACTTGCCGAATATGAGTAAATGCGTCTGTGGTCTCTGTATCTACGTAGCTATATGTGAACCTAAATAGAATGTGTGGAATTAATATGTGGAATAAGTAATTCATTTTGTCATAGTACATGAGATTAAATTCCTAGATGAGGTGGAGCTGAGAGCCACTCAATCTTACTAGATCCTAGGTTATAAAAATCACTTCCCTTATGACATGTGACGGGTAGGATTGAATATCTCTAGGGCAGAAATATTAAACGTGGGACATCTAAACACAGCTACTCTTCTTCCAGTGCTCTGAAGGTTTACTCCTGTTTCTGTAGACAGATAGGCGATGGCATCAAATGTAGTGACAGAGACGTCCATGCTGGGTTTGCACTCTTGTAAAAAACAAGTCCTTATTTTTGCCAGGGCATGTACGGCGGTTCTAATTTCCCTTTGCTGCCTCTGTTTCAACAGCCAAACTATTTTTTTGGGTGTGGGGGAGCCTTCTGGAATTTCAGCCAAGGAACTATTGAAAATAAAACTATAAAAAATGAGGATGCCCATACATACATACCTATTATTCACAGTTCTCCTTGTGTCAAAGCTAACCTTTATATTTCACAAAGCTTTTCCATGACAGTTCTGCTAAATGGACAGGGTTGCCTTAGAATAATTAATCTCCTCCATCTTGTATAAGGATTGGCCATCCCAGCCACATCCGTGGGCTCTGGCTGCTTTGGACCGAAAGAGGAAGGCGCAGGCTCCACCCCTTTGGGCCATAGAAAAGAGGCGGGGCCTGTGTTCTGACGCTGTTCACACCACCCTGGCCCTCTTGCCAGCCACATTCCTGACTAAATGGCACCTGATTGCTTTTATGACGAAACTGGTTTCTGCCTTGTTCTGGCTTTGATAGCGTAGACGTTCAATTTCCAAGCACATTGTTATGACCAACAGAGTCCGGTGACGGAGGTGAACCAAACTGCTGCCCTTAAACATGCCTTTACTGGTGTCCCTGCCTAAAGCCTTAATCTGGGAAAAAACATCCGGCATGCGTGGGAATGGGGCCCGTGAGGCAAGTTCAACCTGCAGATCAGCAATCCGAAGGATTTCGGTTTAAAGCCAAGTGGGATAATCAGTGATCTCCTCTTCCTCTTCTGCTCCAATTATTTACTTTGGGACAACAATAATTATGCATGGCTTCCCTAATTATTGCTCTGATAAAACATTGTCACAAAGCAGCGTGCTGTGCTTTGCAAATCATGTTCCGGTTTATATGAACCTTCCTATTTTTCAGACTCTGCTGAGGCTTCTGTCAATCAAAAAGCATTCATCGTCGTTTAATTTTTCTGGCATTTGTTCAAGTCACATTCAGCCATGCACCCTTTGGATGCTGCTTTATCTTCTTATGAAATATTTTTTAAAAGTCAGTCTGATATCTCCCCGCCCTCCACCTGTTAGAAGTTGAAAGCAGTGTATTTCAATTCCATAACAAGAGCACAAGACCTACCGCACCCTTTTTCTGACCAGACCTCCTGGTTTACGTCTTCCTTTTGATATTGCTTTATCATTTAGCCCTGCCTTAGTCAGTTATAAGAATTATTTATAATAATGCTGAATTGAATGAATACTTGAAATAAGCCCTATTCAATTGGGCGTTTTATTTTTAGAATCTATGTTTATAATGAATGAATAAAGACAAAATACTTCTATTTTGCAAGAATTTTCTTTATATTTTGCATACTTTAAGTTCAAGAAAGCTATGTTACATATCTAACATTCTAAATACAGTGTAGTTACAGTATATCAAATTAATTTCTTAGACCAAAATGTCTATTTTTAATAGTTATGAACAAGGTGAAGCACAACACTTACCTGAATCATTCTAATATCTAATTATTTTTAGAAGTCTGTTGAGTTCGAGTCTGTTTTAAAAAGTCAGACATGAGAGCTTCAAGTGGTGTGCTAGTATGATTTGAGAAATCTTAAATATTGCTGCTGCTGCTGCTGCTGCTGCTGCTGCTGCTGCTGCTGCTGCTGCTGCTGCTGCTAATCGTTTGTCTTAATCTAGCAAAAGCAATCCACAGATGGGAAGGTCTGCTTGATGGATCAGGTTCTTAAATTGCCTGCAGCCATCATGTTTATTATTATCTATACTGGATTGGATATTAGGAAACCTTTCAATAGAAAGCAAGCCAACTCCAGGTTAGATAGCTTAATTCTACTCTTTCTTCTAATTAATTTATGAAAATCCTTCAGTTTGCTTCAGGGTTCCAATAGCTTTTTGAGCATGATTTATGCTGTGCATTATTTTCTTGAGTATTTTCCTTAGTTGTAAAATGTGATTATGTGGAAAAACTCTTTTGGAGACATTTATACAAACACATAGGCTCACATATTTTGAGTGCAGATTTTTATCCAACTAGATTGTCCTATGAATTAGAAAAAAAGATGCTTCAAATGGAATTGATTTTGCAAGAAATTTACAAAATAAATTGTAAATCATTAAAACCATGGGGGAAATTACCAATTAGATTAATGTTTATAAATGATGCCCACCATCGATGAAGATTAGGAATGGTCATTGGGAAGATGTTATAAGCTATTATAAAAATTAAGAGTACTAAATTTTGAAATGCATTCAGTAAACTTAGGGAAATAAGTTATTTTGGATGCATTTGATAAACATATCAAATGGATGCAGTCTTAAATACTGAAATGTAAGACTTTTTTGAAGCATTTCTACATTAAGTGTAGAGAAGCTCTCCTGTATAGAAAATGGAAACTAGGCTGCTATGATTTGAAAGGATTGAGATGTTAGGTCCAGATATTTGCTGACATTAGATAAGCAAGGATTACCAAGCAATTCATGTATGAAATAGCATAGTGCATCTAGGATTTAAGTCCCAGATCACCCTCCAGAGGTTGGTGGATTGCAGTGTTCATCATCACTAGCCATGGCTACTAAGACTGATGGGAGCTGGATTTCAGCATAATTTGGTGGGACTTAATCTAGGACAGATATAATAAAGTTTATCAGATTTGCCTTAAATAGAAGTTCTAGTTCGTATTACAAATAGCACCACATTTTAGAATTGGAAAGATTCAAACATGAGTCCCCTGGCTTGCAAAAATCCATACTACTTGCAAAGAATGCTAAAGCAACTCCTCCCCCCTCCCCAAGCACACATTTGATCTGATTTATTACTAGCTTTTTGGGGCTCCCAGTTTTTATTTTCTCTGTTTAAGAAGTACTTTTGGTGGAGAAATTGAAGTTCAGATAGGCCCATCTCAATATTCTGAACCCAGTAATAGAACATTTCTAAACATATTTTAGAGGGTTCACCTCTTGTAAGACTGGAATCTCTCATTTTAATTTGTGGCTTTGTATTCCATCTGGAGGAATGAGAACTACAGTTCCCAGGATTCCCAGAGGCAGTAAAACCTGTCAAGCATATTCATATGCCTCCAACGTGTATTCCAGTGTTTTTCAAACTTCGCATCTTTAAGACACGTGGACTTCAATTCCCAGAATTCCCCAGCCAGGGGGTCCACACATCTTAAAGTTGCCAAGTTTGAAAAACACCAGTGTAGACAGTAATAACAAAGGCAAGAACTTGAAAGATAAGTTACCTGCCATTCCCAAGGCTTCTGCTCCCTTTGATTTCCCACGGTCTACCCTTTCCCTCCCCAAGTAAGTTGGAGTTCTAGGAAGAAGCTGATAGACTGGAATCAGTCATTAACTCTGGGCAGCAGGGGGCTGATGTGCAAATGAAAACCGTTGTGTCTTTTGATGTAAGTGAGCCTTGGTCAGATCCATAGATACTTCTTGTACAGCTTCCGTTGCTTTCAGTGGACCTGCTAAACGTGGCCAGTTGCTTGTGTTCCTGACCATCATTGCATTTCAGTCCCATTTCACCCTCGTTTTGAAAATCCGCAGCAGCTTTTTCAGTTTGGTGTTATCCACATGGGCTGCTGGGATGGCTGGTCAGCAAATTCCAGGAGCCGCCATGTAGCTGGAAGGGCCAGTCTTGTGTATAGGAAACTCAGAAGTGTAATGAAATCAGTGTTTAAGAAGCTGGGAAGAATGTATTATAGTTTTATTTTGATACGAAGATGACAGACCTGGGAAGCACTTTAACCATCACTTTGATCGGGGCGTTTTTCTTTTGTTTCTTCTCGGGGTGTGTCTCAGGCCAGAAGTAGGTAGGCACAATACGTGCTTTGTGGTTTTAAAAAAAGTGTGGTATTGCGGGTAACTTTACAGCTTAAATGTAGCTACAGATTATAAGTTTCTGAAACGTTCTTCAGATTTAAGCAAGTCACATTTTTCGGTTTAAAAATGTGATTTTCTAACAGTCTTCATCGCCTTGTGTACAGCTATCATTTGGCCTGGTCTACAGGATGGTTTGAGTCGCAACCGTGTTGAAAATGCACAAACTGTATGTTTGGGGCAAATGATTTTGGTCCTGTAAAATGATGTAGATTTAACATAGGAATCTATTGGGCAGTTACTTGTTTTGATTATTTTCACATCAAGATTTTTTAATGTGCCAATAATCATCACTGTGGTGTTTTTGTAACCAAGTGCTATTGTTCAAAAGTACTGTATATGAAAATATTTTAGCCACCAGATTTGTTAGTATATATTTCCTAATCTTACTTCTATCCTTGGAATCAAGGCAGTAAAATCAGTGTAAGAAACTAGTTTATATCAAACTTTTTTGTATGTGCTAAATATCTAATATCCAAGAACTGGACATGTGTAATGAGCATACTTTCTTCTTTTTGACCCCTCCTTCCAAAACTGGGTATATAGACATTTTTGTTAATTTTGGGTAACATACCAGTGGAGAGTAGAAGACTGCACATGTCTGTTCATGATTGAGCACGATGCTTAACCAAAAGTTCATTTTATGTAGAAGATTAGATATCAAAGAAAGGGATTACAGAAGATTTTTTTTCCCAAGGGAAAACATTTAATGTACATTTCCCTACATATACTCATCCTGAAATTGTGGTGTTCAGAAGCAATTTTAACACATCATGAAATCCTGTTTTCACCTAGGCGTAATTTTAGGCATATACCTTGACAGATGAAATGGAGATAGTGAAAGAATGAATCACCGTTAGTTGCCACTTAGAAAGACATCAGGGTTACCGTTGCCATCGGTTTTCTCTTCAGCATTTCACACGTGCCCTTTTATTTCTCCAGCAACCAGGCCTATAATGTATAAAAAGTGGTGTATATTTTTTTGGAAATGTAGTGATATGAAGTTGACTGTTTTTATGTTCAAACTGCTCTACTGACAACTCAAGTCTCTCTCTGTATGTAAAGATAAATATCTTTTAAAAATTGTCTGACAACAGTAAATGAACAAAATAAAAGATAATTGATTACAGAATCTTTTGTAGCGTTTGGTTTGTATGACAGCCCAAGTTAATTTTTGAACCACTTGGTCACAGTACAGTCCCTGAACCACAAAGGGTATCTCTCTCTCGTGAATATTAATACTATAATATTAATACAATGCAGAAAGGGCGAGCTGCTGGAAATATTACTGAATGATACAGCATCAACCTTCCAGTTCTAGAATGATGCCGATTAGTCTTATGCGTTGTTTCTGCACACACTCATTAGATTCCCACCACCGTTAGCTGTAGGAAGCCAGCAGTCTGATCCACGGCGGCTGGGAAAAATTGTGTCAAATTAATGACACTCACAACGTGTGGCCTACTGGCTTGGAAAGAAAATAAGAGAGATGGTGTTCATTACGTGATCTTGGATCCCATTCTTAAACTACTTCAAACCTAACCTGTAAAAACAAACAAGTTAAGTTTGTGATATGACAGGAATATCTGATTGGCAAACTGCATATTTAAACTAAAACAGAACGGGTAGAGTAATCTCAAGCACTAATAGGAAAGATTTTGTTGTACAGAAGACTAACCTCTTTTGGAGAATTCCTTTATCAAGGACACCCCGAAACAAAACTGTATAAACACTTTACACTTACACAGTTTTATGTATGAAAAAGCATCCATGTCTAAAATGAGATAAAACCAGCATTCAGTGCAATATATACTTTCTGAATCCACAGCAAAAGAAAATTTTTTTTTAAATGAATATTTTATTTATTTATTACATTTATATGCCGCCCATTTCCCCAGAGGGTTCTACTCATTTTATCTCTAAAAATACTAAATTAAAAATGTCAGATAATTTGGAACTATCTTAAGTTGTACAAATGAAAGATGTCCAGGAGGCTAAACTAATTAAATCCATGTTTTAAAAAATAAGTTAGGTCATTTTAAACCATTATTTTACTTGTGTTATATTTTATATTCTCGTACAAAACCCACAACATCCCTAATAGGTCTCTGAAAAAATGTCTTACTCTGCTACTTTTCTTTTTATTAAGAATGACCCATTTTTAAAAAAATATATTTACTTTAGCTGCGCTGCTTGCCAGCTAAAACACGTGAATTGGAAGTTGCTAGCAAACTTACTTGGGGGAGCAGGGAGGGGGAAATAACAGTTTAAATTCTAATGTTAAGGAATCATTTTTGGTTTATGAAAAAGTTGATAAAGGAATTTTCCAAACATGTTGAGCTATAGAATGAACTATTTCTTCCTGGCCGCCTTTCTTTTTGTGTGTGTGTGTGGGGGGGGGGGGAGAGGTTCATTGCCTGCCCCTTTCCTTTTTCTTTTTAAGCTACCCCTCCTTTCAAGTAACTTTTGCCATACATCACGGGCAAGCACTGTTGGAAAAACTGAGATGAAATGCGCAGGGTTTGCAGAACCAGCTACATAACTGATTGCAAACCTGAACTCTTTTCTTTCTTTCTTTCTTTCTTTTAAACTTTCTTGTCCACCCATAATCGAACCACAGTCGATTTGATCATTTTCCGTTATTTCCTGAATGTTACAGATGGCAAATAAATGGCTAAATCTTGTGCCTGGATGTAAATGCTGATTGCGATTCTCTGCTCCCTCTTGGTCTGTCTGTGCCATATCACTTAATGAGATTTCAGGAGAGGGGACTGAAGGGGAGTAAGCTGTGTAGAGCGTCAAAGCAAAGTGACCCGCTGGTTTGCTTGCTAATGGAAAAGGCTTTATAATTAAAGGTAACACAAACATAATCACAGCAGTGTAAGCAATTTTCTTAGAAATTAGACGCAAAAATGTCATATACTCCGGTTTGCTGGTTTTAAAAGATCGTCTCCACGCCATTATTGTGGCAACCCCTTTTGACTGCGTCCCTCTATAAAAGCAGTAATTCTGGGAAGGTGGGTCACAAAATCTGTGACTGTGTGGAAGGCTGATTTAGTAACCAGCTGGATGGAAAAAGCAGAGCTAGTAAGCTAAAATCTCCTAGGGAACGACAACTGGATTTGCTGTATCTTCAAATAGGCTTAAAAAGTTGGTGTCTCTTGATAGCGCATAAAGAGAGAGAGAGAGAGAGGTTGATGACGCCTGCTGTGGGAGTTATAAGCCTGTGGCCACAAATGTTGGATTATCAAATAATGAAGATAAATCTTCAGTTTGAAAGCATATGAGTAAACATAGTTCTTCTTTCCCCCATTACCTAATGATATCCTGTGTGCATTAGAAGCATGAATCTATATTTCCATAGGTTATAGAAAGCCACTGGTAGTCACACTTGCCAATAGTGTGAAATGGCTTTTTAGGAAACAGTTGGTGGCATAGCTACCACTGAGCGAGCCTGGCATGTTTCCAGGGGCCATCCCAGAGATGGGGACACGGCCACGGCCACCACACCCCAACTTGCAGGCACCTCCGTGCCCTCTCCACCAACGCAAGCCTTAATGCATTCCCACACTAGAAGAGGAAGCTTGAAATGAAGCACACATCTAGTTCAAATGATCAGATAATGTATCTGGGCCAACTAATATATGACAAAGGGGCATTGTTGCCACGTTGTCCCACTCTTTGATGGATACTCCAAACCATTGATTGGAAGGATTCACGTGGGCTAACCATTGTTGATCAAATGATTTTGGTAGAATTTTCAATAGATATGGAATCCCGCCACCGGGAATTACTGTTTGCAAGTGTGAACTACATCTATTGTCTGCCTGGGCTGGTGTGTTCTTTGCTGACCCGCTCCCCTTTTGCTCTTTTATTTTCCCTCGACATGTTCACAGATAGAAGACTTCTCACTGTCCCGTGATTCAAGGTAGTCCTAGAGAGATGCTGTAATTTTGATGGAAAAATTGCTGTAAGATACTAACAGTTCACAAATTAGTACCACTTCTCCCCCCCTCCCCCCCGAGGGCAAGATAGGGCTTCAAAGCCTTTGTGGTGGCATTTGATGGGTGGGTAGGAAAAGCCTGTCCTTGTCTTAACTGGTCTTTTAGAAAGCATGGCAGTCCTTTTTGAGATCGTCAGCACAGCTGACAAGAGTGTGTGTGAATGTGCCCTGGAAATCAAATCATCTTGCAAACAAATTGAATTTCAGAAATGATTATTTAGTTAGGTGGCTTCCTGCTGCAGAACGATTCCATGTATGAACAACTGCTCCTTCCCCAAATCATATCACTAAGCACAGACAAACTCTCTTGGGTATCACTGCCTATTATCTTCTGATAACTCGGGCCTGGAGGTATTTATCATTTTAAAGAACTTTGAGTTCATGCGTTTCATTCTTTATAGGTTAATATCTGAATATATAAGGTACACAACAGATACTATAGTAGTAACAGATGCTCAGACCCTTCTGTAATTCGTCAGTAAAATGTTTTCATTTTTTTTCTTAATTGACCTATAAAATGCAACATTCCTGTGTGCTTTCCAATTCTATTCATAATGTGATGCTATCTATATTTTATGCTTCCTCTGCCTGGACTTGAGATGCTGAGTGTTTTTTAGTAATATTGTCAAGAAAAAGTCATTGCAGGATAAAGTTTCCATGGTATGTGACTTGTTTCCTGGTAAGATAAGAATCATGTCTCTTTGTAATCAGAAGAATTGCACGGTAACTAATACTGTTTAAACCAGAATATAGAAGGTTCTGCTTTAAAGACACCAGATAGCAAAATAAAAAGTGATAAAACACACCATGGATCATCCTTATCTTAGGACCCAGGGTGTTGTTGGGGGGGTGTCAAAAAGTCCACACCGAAATGCACACCGAAGGGCAGACCAGTCTGTTGGAGAATGATGTACAGAACAGATTTGGTAATGTGAAACATCACTGAAAACATTTTACAAAAAAAATCTCTACCCTTTCCTCAACATTTCTAAAGCTTTTTACAACACTGCTTTTGATGTATGACTTAACATACATTGTAAATAATACAACAAATGAAAATGGCATGGACACAATTGTTGGTACCCCTTAGAAGTTAAAAGACATGATTGGGTTTTAGTGATTCCTCAAGCAGACTGTATTCTTTCATTAGTATCTCTCACTCTGCCGATTTGAATGGAGAAAAGTACTCACTCAGGCATTTTGTGTCATTGTGCGTAGCACGGTGTAAATGGACAAGAGAAAGAAAGGCAGAGAGTTGTCTGAGGAGCAAAAGAAGAAGGTAATAGCCAGGCATGCTAAAGGTTTAGGCTACAAAACCATCTGCAAAGAGTTTCATGTTCCCATGACCATGGTTGCTAATATTATCAAGAAGTTTAAGGTCCATGGGACCATAGTCAACCTCCCTGGACATGGCCACAAGGGGAAAATTGACCCCAGATTCAACAGAAGGATAGTTGAAATGGTAGAGAAAGAACCAAGGAAAACTTCAAAACAGATCCTGGCTGAGCTCCAAGATCAAGGGACAACAACATCAGGTCACACCATCCATTGCTGTCTGATTGAAAGTGGGCTTCCATGGTAGAAAACCCAGGAAGACCCCATTTCTGAAAGGCAGACACAAAACGCCAAACTGGAGCTTGCTAAAATGCATGTTGAGAAGCCACGGTCCTTCTGTGAAACAAAATTAGAGCTTTTTGGTAAGTCACAGCAACTCTGTTCACAGAAGAAAAAACTATGCTTTTAAAGAAAAGACCACCATCCCTACAGACAGTCCTGGCTTAACAACTGCCCTGTTTAGCAACCATTCAAAGTTACAGTGGTGGTGAAAAAGTAACGTTATGACCAATCCTTGCATTTATCACTGTTGCAGCATCCCTGCAGTCACATGATCAAGAGTCAGGTACTTTGCAACTGTTTATGACCGTTGCAGCGTCCTGTGGTCACATGATTGCCATTTGTGTGCTTCACAGCCAGCTTCCAACAAGAAGAAGCCAGCAGTAAAACCACAATTCACGGTTATGTGATGTCTCACTTAATGACCACGGTGATTCGCTCAACAACCATGGCAGAAGTGAGGTAAGTCTATTGTGGTCACATGACGTTTTGCTTAATGACTGTATTGCTTAGTCCCAATTGTGGTTGTTAAGCAAGGACAACCTGTACTGTGAAACATGGAGGAGGCTCCATAATGTTTTGGGGTTGCCTTGCTGCCTCTGGCACCAGGTGCCTTGAATCTGTGCAGGGCACAATGAAATCAGAAGATTATCAAGGTATTCTGGAGCAAAACGTAGTGCCCAATGTTAGAAAGCTCTGTCTCAGTTGCAGGCCAGGTCCTCCAGCAGGATAATGACCCAAAGCATACATCTAAGAGAACCCAAGAACAGTTGAAGAACAAACCTTGGACTGTTCAGAAGTGGCCTATGAGTCCTGATCTGAATCCAATAGAACATCTATGGAAAGAGCGGAAACTCACGGATGGGAGAAGAAACCCAATCAAGCCTAAGAGAACTGAAGCAATTTTCTCAAGAAGAGTGGCACAAATGGCCAGTTGAGAGGCACAGAAGAAGTCTTATTCAGAGCTACAGAAAGCGCTCAGTTGCACTTATCGCCTCAAAAGGGTGTTCTACGAAATATGATGTCTTTTTCAATCTTAAAGTGGTCATTTATTCTGTTCCTTTAAATGTTTTAATAAATAAATTATAACCCGCCCACCCAAAAAAGGTGGGATAAAATGTAATATCTGACAATCCGTTTTAGAGAGAGAAGGCTAACTCGGTAGATATATTCTTCACATAGAAGACATATGAATTAAACTGACCTCTCCTCCGGAAACAGTGAGAATTATGGAATTCTCCCCCATGGAGATTCCCTTATATTCAGTGAAATCTATATAGAGCAACTGATCATTCATCGGCGATCTCTGAGATCTTTGAAATTTGGACTAGGAATTATTAAGATATTAAATCTTCCATAACACGCACTCCAACAGAGTGAATAAGTAGGGACTGGCCCGTTAGGTCCAAACGTGTTTCAGTGAATTGACTGGAGAATGAGGACACCCCTGCCGTGTTTCCTACCAAGTCAGGTGGGAAATTCAAGGAAGCAGCTTGAGGATAAGTTCTTTCAAGATGGAGTGCTTGTCAGGGAACTTCTTAGCCTTCCAACTTTGCCTCTGATGTAGTGAATACCAGCTGTCACATTAAGGCTGGATGTTCATAAATATTTTCCATGAGAACCTGCTGAAGCACTTTTCTGATGACTGAACTATGGGGGAAATGAGCACCGATGAGTTTTGATTCCTTCATAGGCTGGGAAGAGAATGGATGAGCAAGAACAAGGAGCACGTGTCATGATTCAGAGTGGGTACAAAAACAAGCCCAGGCCACTTACAGAGTTTTTAGAAGTTTTCCCCATCTGTCGAATGCATCTTCTGGTCCTACCATAAGATAATTGTGTAAGCAATGCCTGAATAGTCACACAGCTGGCAGAGTATCAAAAGCTGCAGCACTGCTTTATTCTGGATTTATACCTGAGAAACGTTTCACTTATTTATTGTTGCCAGCCACATACCTCTGAAAGACCCAGAAGCTTTATGCAGTCCTAATGTAGAGAGAGTGATTGACTAAGGAAAATCATGTATGTTCCATCTGTGCCTCTCAGGCCCAACAAGCTGATTTAATCGTTTTAATAAGGAGCTTGAACGATTCTTATACGTGATGCATCCCTGCTCTTAGCTGCCTACTGCTATTATGAAAAAAAGAAAAAAGGAAACTGAACGTGACAATGGTTCTGTCTTTAAAGAGAGAATCTGTTGGTATTACTCTTGCTACACCAAAGCCAGTTTAGGAAATGCGTAAATCGAATGCATTGCTTGCCTTTGACAAATACCCTTCAATTCCGCGTCATGTTAAGAGTTAGAGCCATTAAGGTGCTGCATTAGGCCTGGGGAGACCTGGGTTCAAATCCACCCTCAGCCATAGGAACTCACTGGATGACTTTCAGCCCTATATATTTTCAAGGATTATTGTTATGGGGATAAAAGGAAGAGTGGTCCCATGCAGCCTACTCTGAGCTCCTGGAAGAAAAGCAGGACATAAATCTATATATTTGGTATATTTATAAATAAAACATAATTTTTATATTGTTGCTACTATTTTTGCTTGCTTTGCTGACTTTTTTCATTGAATGAATTATTAGATAATGTTGTTAGGAATCAAGCCCAGTGAAATACCAAAGATGTATTTGTGATATTGTTGTGATTCTCTTTGCAAGTAAACCATATGTTACGTGTCGTAACAAATAATATTTGTCTCTATTTATATCCCATTTTTTTCTTCCAGGAACAAAAAATGGATATGCTGGTAATCACCAAATCACCCGTGGCATCCACGGGCAAGGTGTCAAAATCTGCTAGATGGCAGACCGGGCATCGTGACTGAAGGCCTCTTTGGCATGTGCATGAAACACACCAAAGGGGCAGGGCTTTGGCTGCCCGCCATCTTGCAGAACTTTGATCCCCCCCGCAGATGCCGTTGAGAGACGGGGAAGGAGGAGGATAGATGGTCAAGCCAAATAAAGGGAAAGAATCTGAGAGTACCAGCACTACAGCAACGTTTTTATCACACGATTTCTATCTTTCCTGGTTGGTGGAGAAGCTTTAATCTCATTTTTGGATGCCTTGTTGCTAAGGCAGCTAAACTTAACCCAGGATAAAGCAAGAAAGTTATTGAGCAAATGTATGTGTGTGTGTGTGGGGCTATTATGCTTCTTCCCCCCCACTTCCCCCCACTAGCCCACCATCTCTCATTCTCTCGCTCTCTCTTCAGAAAAGCAGTTCTTGATTATTTGTTTCTGCTAAATTCTGCATCTGCCAAGAAGCTGCTGAGACTTGTAGATTCTGCAGGAGGGGATTGCAAGATGCTGGCTTTCTGCTAGAGAGAAACTCTTAAGAGAGCCACAATACAGCCAAGATATACTCTCTGTGTGGGTTGGGCTCTTCCTTCGAGAGACTAGCACAATTAACATTTCCAATAGGAAACAATTACTTGATACAGAATTTCCTTTAATGTCAATTTTTATTTCAGTGAGATGCTGGTGCTTTAGAACACAACTTGAAACACGCATATCCTTGAGGCACAAGGTCTCCCAGATCAACAGTGTGGCAACAGCTGTGAAGTCTGCTAAGTTTTTCAGTAACATGCTTCAAAGGGGTCAAAGGCGTTGCATGGTAACCTTCTCAGCCATCTCTTCCTTCAGTATCTCTCTCTTTCCTTATCCAATGGGATGATATTGACAAACCCAAGATTCTTCCTTAAAGTAAGACAGGAAGCTCCTTTCAACCATAACTAGCCCAGGCTGACCTGCCACAGATAGGGCAAAACTGAAGGGAGGAATGGGTTAGAAAGTGCCTATCTTAGCGGAGCAATTGTTTAAAGGAGAAACAGTAAAAATAAAACGAGTTGTCATTCCTGAATTAAAAGCAACAGAACTACAAAGAAAATGACAATAAATCTCGATCTCTTAAACTGGAAGATGTTCAGCCAAATTTAAAAGCAAGAACGGGTGAATTAAGTCACTACATTTCAAAAAGGAGGGCTGAAATATAACTATTCAGGAATATTCTCAGGGCTCCCAATTTCAGATGCAGAAATTTATATTCTTCATTTTTAATATAGCTTCTGATAATATTAGAATTTACAGTGAAATCTATTGTCTTTGATCCAATTCATTTACAATAGGAAAACTGCCTCTTGACATATGAATAAATAACAAGATTAAGTGTGTTCTCCTCTCTTTCTTCTTGTATGCTTAATCATAGAGATTCCCTGAGGTGAACCAGAAAACTATGGCTTAAATATTGTTTAAAACCAAGGTAGCAAATGAATTCTGGCTGTGGGTCTTCAGCCATATTTTCGGCTGCAGACATCCCATACAAACGAGGATCTCTTATTCATCTATCCCTTTCCTTCTGTCGCAAGCTCACCTGAAGAGGACAAAATGTTTGAGTTTGCCAACAAATTCTGGCGTGCAGCGACTCGTTATGACCGAACTGGGCCACTGTGTGTTGGCTTTAGGAAGGAAAGGAGAAAGTACAAATTTATAAGTACTGTTTTTACAGAGACATTTACATTAAATAATGTGTTAACAAAAATGGGAGGTACAGAAAGATGTAAAGATCAAGGGATGGAGAAAACAGTTATAGAGAACGTAAAGTTTACTGAACTAGAGTAGCAATATATATATATATATATATCTTGTTTTAATCATTGTTATTATAGTTGCTTAATTCCCTGTTGTTTTGTGACACATGTATTTAAGTATCCCTAAATCTGTGTCATGAAGTGGAGCTGGAAAATATAGGTGTTGGAGGAAACAGATTAATTCAAGCTCTCTTCTCGACGGCATCACCAATAAATATGCATGTTCAGGTGCATTGTTTCCTTTTATTGGTTACATTGAGCTAGGCTCACTTTGCCGCTGACTATGAAACAATCTGTTTCAGGAGACACATTCTTAGTAAACAACAAATTGCTGCTTTTAGGCTGAAATGCCGGGCTGTCGGATGGGATGCTCTGCCCTCCGGTGGTCTCTGCCTTGCTAGTTGAAGTAACAGTCTCAGCACTACGGTCAAAGGATAGCTCGTCTTTACAGTTGCAGACCCGGATTATGTCGCACTGCACAGCTGCATTGGATTTTTCTACTGGCTCAGCATAGGTTTCTGTTTGGGATGAAACATCGTGCTTTCCCTTACGATCCATATCTGACAGCTGTAGTCCAGCTCTGTCCAACGTATTTTTTCTTGGAATTGGGGCCGATTTTGCCTGGGGCTGAATGTTAGCAGTGTTCCAGGGCCCACCATCAAATTGACAAACATACTTTGTTCTTTGATTTCCTGAACCTGAGCATGGATGCTTGGAAGAGCCTTCAGAATCACATGATGCCTCTTCGTTCCACTCCCCTACTTTAGACTGTTAAAATAAATCCGAGTCAGTGTACTCATTTGTTAGCGTCCAATGAATCACCAGGACTGTTAATGACCCACAGAGTCCTTCTTATTGCTCGTATGACCCTTTCAAATATATATAATCATAATAGAATGGAAAAGAACCATACTCCAATTCTAGTTCAAAGCACTGCCAATATTTTCGCTTCCCATTAATCCATTAAGTTAGCTAGTAGTAATGTAAATGATGCTATTAGCTATTCTACTTTCATATGCATGATGCATTTTTGAGAAGCCATCTACGCAATCAATAATTTGCAGAAGGATTCAGAACGTACAGTGTGCAAATACTTGGACGATTAACTTGCATAACTTCAAGGTTGCCTTGTCCTTACCTCATCCGATGAAGAACTAGTATAACTATCTGCTTGTTTTGGAGAATAAGTGGGTGACTGGCTGCTTAGCTGAGAGTCATCATCTGAACAACAAACAACAACAATCCTGAGTTTATATAAAGAGACTCTAAACAGCAACAACTCTTTTTAATAGATGCAAAATACAGCCCAACAAGCTATTGTCTTAGATTTGTCATTTTCTGCAGCGGCATATTGATATTTCCGCTGCTATACTGCAAAATCAGAGGCTATCATAAAGTTTGTCTTAATAGGAAACGTCAACTGTTATAGGAGCCAAGGGCTATATTTTAGCCAGCCCTTCCTTATTCCGGCCTTTCCCTTGCTAATACTGAAGGGGTTTTGCTCTTCTGTACTTAGGGCAACTTCTCCACAATCAGGACTGTAATTAAGTTTGATGTTTGGCTCACAGGAAGAATTTCTGCCTACTTTCAACAGCAGGTGAGTAGAGTCACCTTTGAGAACTTCCTGCATGAAGTGGAAAAGTCAGGAGCAGACCAGATGGGATACTAGCATCTTCAGTGAGTAAATCAGGGTTTCTCAACCTTGGCAACTTTAAGACGTGTGGACTTCAATTCCCAGAATTCCCCAGCCAGCAAGGCTGGCTGGGGAATTCTGGGAGTTGAAGTCCACACGTCTTAAAGTTGCCAAGGTTGAGAAACTCTGGAGTAGATGTTCCTTCTCAGGCAAAATGCTTATTCAGGAGATGCAAGCTCTGCTTTTCTAATGGTGTGCTATAGTGCAAGATTACTAGAAAATGTAAGACTCTGGTCCTTCTTTAGCAGAAAACAACAGATAACCATGGCTCCTATAGCCCTGGGAAACCACAACAAGCATTTAAAAGGAATGGCTCCTCGTATATCAGCTCTTCCCAGCCTCTCCCAAATGTCTCCAAATCCTGGGGGTCCCAACCCCAACTCTTTTGGTGATATCCCTGCTTCACAGCCTTGTAGACCTCAGCCCCTGGTAACCAAATGTTGCTTGTCTTTGGCATAGGAAAGTAAAGGCAGCCCAACATTTTTGTGCAGTCCTGATCTGTGGTATAATTGGAATTATATTGTCAGAATGATTGGCCAGCATTTTGCCTTAGTTCTAAAAAACAACTTTGTTGTAGGGATTACAAGATGATAATAATATGTATGTATATGGGTTCTACTTGGTTCACTACTTTGTTAATGTCACGCCTAGTCATTATAGGTCACAGGTGTGCAAGAAAATAAATTCATATTTCTGACTCTATTGAAAACAGTGATCAGGCAAAGGGAGGCTGCAAACCTGTCCATACTTCTGTAAGGCCAAGTATGAATATTATGAAATCATGAAATGTTAACAAGGAAACAATGAATATATGAAATGGTTAATCTCTGTATAATTCCTTAAGGTGAGTTAGAAGTACACTACAGTTCATGTTAGACATTTCCATTCTTGTTAGGGTCAAAGAACAGAGGGCTTCTGTTTTTCTTCATCATTAAATCTGAAACCATTTAAGACAACTAGGGTGTCTAGATGAAAAGGTAGTTAAGACAATGAATTTCAAATTAAAGCTAACCGTTTTGCCTTCTTTGCTTTGGATGCTGATCAAAGTCACTGTAAACTTCCTTCTCCAGCTCAAAAAAAATTAAGAATGATATTAGTATAACTTCACCACAGCTACTTTTCTTTAGATTCTCTTCTAGGACTTGGCATCATGGTATTAATAACTTGTTCAAAAAATGTCCTATTGTTTACAACATGACATGGAACTAATTCTTTCCTTACATCAAGGAAAGATTGCCAGGAGATGCTTTGTCTCTGCAATGAATTGGTTCCACTGTACCTTTGATAAATTCTATTGCGAGAGTACATTTTCTGATGTCTTCACTAATAGAATTGCCACACTACACAATGATTCCATTGAGAGAACCCAAGTTTCTTTCCTCCTTGGTTTAGGATTAAAGCCTTACTGAAGAAAAGAATGGGTCCTTGTGATTGCCCCATATGGTGAGAAAGAAACAGCAACCATGTCTTTTATGCTTATTATACAAATGATCTTTCATCATGCGAAGGGCAGATTGTTTGACATCTGCTACATAGCTGCTGACTGCTCATATGCTCTGCAAGCAAATCAGCCTGGAGGTTATTTATTTTGTATAACTCAGCCTTTCTGTTCTAGCAATTTAACAAAATGTAAAATAAAAAAAGAATATAAAAATTCATTTTAAATTAATTTTAAAACCTTTAAAGTAAGCAATGTCATAATTATTAATAGTATCTAACATTTAAAAGTCTGGCAGAAAAGATACATCTTCATATGTTCTCTAAACACCAAGAGGGTGGAAGTCAAATGCCACTCCTGATGGGGAGCGTTCCATAGCCTGGGAGCAACGCAGGCTCTTTCTTCAGTAAATATCTTACTACAGCCTCTTTTAGACAGGGGAAAACACATCTTCCCTGTAAGGAGGCAAGGATAATCTCCCCTAATCCAGGGCCAACCTGGCCTATTTAATCAGCCAAGAGGGGCAAGTTACACACACGTATTATGAAGCCTAGGGCAATATATTTTCTCACACAAATCCAGCAGAGATTTTATAGTCAAGAAATGGTTATCCTAGCAAAGGATCTTCTCTGTTAAACTCTGTTCCACATTCTGTCAATAACTTTCTAGCTCTTGCAACTTTTGTCCAGAGATTCTACCATTCTGAGCTTTTGTTCTCACCTTACCTCATTTACAACAGGAAGAATAACAGAACTTTCAGTATAAATAAATGGATGGGTAATTTTATGACTGCATAATATGCCTAGGATACAATACCCTCCCTTCATTTTTATGGCATGACTGGAGGCACAATATTGATTTGCCTTTCCCCAGTTCTTTTTTTTTTCCACGATGGTCTGTCTTTCTCTGATCTTTTCTATCACTATCACATTCAGTTTGTAAAAGGAATTAGAAAGTCTAAAAACTGGTCACGTACTTCGATTCTGCTTAAAAATTAGAAGTTCAGTTCATGTTAACTCAAGAGAAGCTGAATTATATGAACTGTATAAATTATTTGCAACTGAGAATATTTAAATGTAGCTGGCTGTTTCTGATGTTTTACTGAAGCTAAACATGCTATGTTCTGCTCACAGAATTTGTTCCATCATTGTCCCACTTACATTACACAAACTTACTGAGATTTCACTAATATTATTTTACTGAATATGTGATCCCCTAGAAACTGCTGAATTACAGCTTTTAGAATCTCTCACCACTGGCCATGCCAAATGAGGCTCCTTTGAAGTTGTGAATGTGCTACATCTGGACAAATAGTCAAATTCCCCATCCCTGCTTCAATCTATGAACCAAATTTGGCTAAGCGATCCTTTCCCTCCAGCCTATAAAGACTGTCCTCTCTGGGGTCTTGTCACATCAAAGTGCTGGAAGTGGAAGTGGGACTCCCTGGGACTTCACTCACTATTTATGTTTTCCTAAAGGAAAGGGGAAGGATGAATGAAGCTGGCTTGCAGGACAGCTATATAGCAAACACATAATGAATTGACTTATTTACTTACTTCTTGTGCCTTCAAGTCAGTCTTGACTCTTGGTGACTGCCTGGACTAGTCGCTGTAATTTTCTTGGCAAGATTTTTGGAAGTGATTTGCCCTGGCCTCCTTCCTAGGGCCGAGAGAGAGGGACTGGCCCAAGATCACCCAGCTGGCTTTGTGTCTAAGGTGGGACTAGGACTCACCGTCTCCCGGTTTCTAGCCTGGTGCCTTAACCACTACATTAAACTGCCTCTCACTATATGAAATGCATGAAACAAGAATAAAAATATGTTTTTTTAAAATCTCATATTGTTGACTAGAAATATTTCTAGAAAATTATTCTTAAAAATATAATGTTCAGATAGGTCTGTCTGCTATCTCAACAACAATCATTTTAAGATTTAGGAATTCAGAGGATATCACCAAACTCTCTGGAACAGCCCACTTCTTCTCATATTGTTCCTGCTTTGGAATGCTTAGTAGACTGATCTGTCATGTTTCCACACAAGAGGGCAAAAGGTTTATGTCCCTATCAAATTACAAGCAGCCATGAAATTGTACCAGCTAAGATATAGGCGACTTTGAACAACTTATATAAAATTTTACCGCTTCATGCTCAAAAATCTTCAAGTAATTCATATTTGGGTCTGCCTGTCCTTCGTCCCTGCCGCAAAATACAATGAGAAAGAATAAGCCAGGCTGACACCTCTATTCACCAAGTTAAAATGAATATTATCAATGTTACAGTACACTATCGTTTAGGTAAACTTAAGTAAATTATTGAAGACCAATGCAGTAATTGTTCTTAGCAAACTCACCTCATTAGTATTCACTAAGTATCTGACACCTATGAAAATTTAATGGTAGGAACTTATTCTAATATATCAGAAGAATAATTTACAGTATAAAATATAGAACAACAAACACAGTTTTAATTCTGAGATAAATACCTAGGCACTGGCACTGATCTAGTACACAAAAATGTATTTGCTTACAATTGCCAAGTCCATTCTCATTTCTTACACTCAAGGCAACACTATCATCTTTCACATTGGATGAAAGAACATTGGGGAAATGTTGTTCCACCAGAAGGCCCAATGTTGCCCTTAATGTAAGCATATTAGTGAGTATCATCCCAGTCCCCTGCTTGGGCTCTAACGTCTTGTGATTCCGTGCGCATCCTCCAGGCCAATTGCACAATGACCGCAGAGTCGCCTTGGAAAACGAGATCCTTCGGCGCTGAGTTAGACGGTTTTCTTGCATAACACGCGCCAGTAACTAATTGCTATCACAGATAAGTCTCCTCAGTTTTTGTCATTTTTTCTAATAAGCAAGCTGCTAACGGTTGACTGTAGAACTCTTGCTGATCACTTTGACTGCAGCTAGTCAAAGCTAGTCACCTAGTGGCTCCTGGGGACATAAAAAACTGAACTGGCTACCAGAACTGAAGAGCCAGAATAGCATAATGATAAGACAGCTAAGAGAAGGGAAGCTGTTAGAAAGCTGATGTGACTCTCAGCCAATCATTCTCTCAACCCAGCTTCTTCCACAAGATTACTGGGGGAAAAAAGGGAAGGGGAGATTAACATCTGGCATGTTCCCCGTAATCTGTGAAGAAAGGGCATGATCTCAGACGGAAAAGAAAGAGAACCTGTAAGATCCAGACCAATCAATGGTAGATAGCTTATTCAGCTTATTTATTGTACTTATTTATGCACTCAACCTTCCTGGCCCACTGTGCTGAATGGCAGCTTGTTGGAGAACAGAATCCTGTTATTTTATATTTTTCTGTCTATAGAAATTCCTATATCACCTTAAAATGCTTACACTGCACCACCCAAGGGCATAGTGTATTCTTGCTGACTGGCAGGCTGCAGCTGAGTTATTTTCCTTAGCATTCTGTATGACAGATTGTAGGATATTGGTTTATTGAATCAAATACTGTATATATAGCCGCCCATCTCACTAACGTGACTCTTGGAATATAATCTGCCAAACATTGTGTCTGCAACTCTTGTTAATAGTAATAAATAAATGTCCATTAATGTTATCCATGACTATCATAAGCTTTTATTTTCAAGCATGGTGCAAAGGTTCATGGACATCAGACACTTCCTGAATAAAATAGATGGGGTTTCTGTATTCCCCAAATTGTGATTTTTTTTTAAATCTAGTTATCCAACTGTGTCTTGCCAGACATTTGATTAGGTTAGTGGCTGACTAGATTAAGCCACTAATCATGGAAAGATGGCCTATGAAAATAAAGACTAGGCTGTAGTAGTTCAACACTATTTTGAAGTTTGTCCTTGGCTGGAAAAAAAGCAACAATATTCTTGGAAGACAGTCTGTGCACATGCTTAGTTTCTCGCAAACTATGGGGAAAGTCCCCATAGCAGATAGTAAATACCATAATGTCATTTTTTATGTGAATGAAACTTTTAAAAAACAACTCACCTATTCCTTAAGTAATGCTGTATAGTTTTTGGTACTTTAATATATTTCTTTTGATTTTTAAAACCTCCTGCAGATAAAAAGTCTTAAAAGTAAGTTTACATGACAACATTAAAAAGAAAACATGGGTCATAATTCAATAGTGCATTTTTCCTCCTTCAGCAATTTCTCCATTAATTTCAGTTACTCTGTCCCCCTACTAAAATTAAAAGGGAACCTCCCCCCATTTCTACAGAAATTTTCATGTTTATGATCACTAATGGATCAAAACATATCTCAGTAATTGAATTTAACATGCAACCAATTGATCAGTTACTTCCTCCATAATAAGGAGGTTATGTGTGTTTTTGATTCTGCTTTCACATCTGACAAACACTACGTGTATACTGAGAGAGTCAATACATTTTAAAGATAAGATCCTCCCATATCACATAATGAAGAATGAGAACCAAACCATAAAAGGAATGGTTTGGTTTTCATTCCTTACAAGTGTCATGGAACAAGCAGGCTGTTATTTGGGATACAGAAAGAGATTCATTTCTCCAGGATGAATCTTCAAGATCCAACCCAACTGCACCTTCTCTTTTCCCTGGTTAATCAATAGTTTCCATTTACATGTTTGGGAAACAATATGCAAAAGACAATATAGCTATTATTGCTGGTGGTATTATTTGAATGCAATATATTGTAACTTAGTGCAATGAATTACCATATAACCCAGCAAGACATCCCTGTGATGTGCAACTCTTTGTCCATGCACGTTAAATGCCCATATTAACAAAAATTTTAAAAATGCTAATTAAATCATGCAACTCCTTAAACATAAAGCCTCTCATTATATTTGTTACTTGCATTGCAGGCATTTACCTGTATTTTTAAAGAACATAGTAAGTTTTTGCCGATCAGAAAACTCTACAGGATTCCTTTCCTGGATACCGTAATCTTTGAACTGACTCCAAACTGACTTCTGGTTTACTGCATTTAAGCTTTGGTTATTCAGGGAGCAAATCATCTCTGGAGCTGTGAGGATACTTGTGAGGTCCCTCTCAGCTGCACCTCTCCGAGCAGGACTTGTCGCCTGATGCATTTTGTCACTATCATACAGGCTGTGTTTACTGAGCATTCCTTCTGCATCACCAAAATCTGTGAACAGCTGGTCAGTATGGCTTTCGTTAGCAAAAGAACAGTAAGACTGAGAAGGAGGAAAAGCCAGGAATGGTTGATTTTCCTCTTCAAACAAAGATGCAATTGGCTGGAAGTCTGCATCTTGGCTAGTCTTTACCATGTCATTTACAGTACCAAACAATGGTTCTTCTCTGTTTGCTTGACTGTTTCCAAAATCCTTATCAACAGAGTTAACATACCCTGGACTTGGGGAGGAAAAGGCAAAATGTGAACTGCATGTATGTTACATACAGTATAAATGTGTAAGATTTAAAAGTTTATTTTTACTTAACATGAAAGATGGACTTCTTGCTGACATAACATGGTTTTGAGATTTAGAATACTGCAAATAATTATAACGTAGTTTTCTATTCTTAACAAGACCTGGAAATCTGATTTAAAAAAAAACACCCTCGTTCGAAATATATTATATTGTTCAAACAATGGAGATTAACCAGTCCAACCACTGTATGTCACTGTGGCTCCATTAATGCCAAGAAAAGAGGGGTAATAAAAGTCACAGGAAATGATGTCAGAACATAAAATACTTGATGAAACATCTGAGAATTTTGAAATGTTCTGATTTGAACAATCACTGACACTATACTTAGTATTTTAAATAAATTAGGTAGAACCAACTATACTGTATTTAGTGATACATTATCTAAATATTGATTAATCAATCAGAAAAAAGAACTGCCACACTCGATCATATTTGATAATATTCTCTTTATTAAGTCTAATATTTTAAAGTTCTGTTTATCCTTTCTGATAAACTTATCAAAATAATTTATATAAGATAGTATAGAATATCACATTTGCCGATGGCCCTGTGTTCATAGAGCCCACTATACATAGGTTCCAGCTGCCAAATCTGTTCATTAGTATGGATATTACTTAACTAGTGCTTAAACACACTAGTTTTATATATTTAAGCCCATTTGCAAACACAACAGCCCAGCAAAATGAACAATATAGCAGGAGGATAAACACAATTCTGATTTCCACACCACGCACGGCTGCAAGCATCTGTTTCAGTTTTATTTTTCAACAGATGAAAAACCAGTCACGTTTTTGGGACTGAGGAGAGCTGCAGCAAGACAAGTATAAGCTTGATCTGTTTTCTGCACATAATCTCAAACATCAGCACAAGGTTTCAATGATATCATTATATATATATATGTGTGTGTGTGTGTGTTTTATATATATAATAAATCATTAAACTCTCACATTCCCTAAGAAAATATATATTTATTAAAAATTCACATGGAAAAATCACTATTTCAAAGCGCGTTTTTTCCCTCAAAGATAATAAAACATTTAAAAGCACTGAAATACAATCAACATATAATCTATCTTTACCTATTCAGCTGCTGGAAACAGAGACCAGCTGGTGCATCTGAATCTGGGGCACTGAATTCCCCTGACCTGTATGCCACTGTAGAAAGCCAGAGGTCTTCATCTTTACTATTTACTGGCAGAGAAGTTCCTAAATCCTGTCAATACATCAGAGAAAGGCTTCATAACAGATTGGACATGTTCTGGGAAATTTGTTCATTTTATAAACCTAACTTCAGTGATATGAATACACTTTTTCTTAGAGAAGAAGTGGTAACTGAATCAGTTTATTTTTTATTTCATGGAATTGACTAATAGTATGCATTTATTTGCTCCTTGGTGCCTGTATTTATCTTATCTTATCTTATCTTATCTTATCTTATCTTATCTTATCTTATCTTATCTTATCTTATCTTTTATCTTATCTTTTATCTTATTTTATTGTCTTTTATGATACTGATGGATTTATATATTATTTTAGTATTATTTTGGGAAAAGTAATTGACTAGAGCTATTCAACGAAATCAAGGCATATGATACAAGCTTCTATTCTACAAGCTCACATTAGAATTGCTCTAAAACTCATTCATAAATGCGAACTGTTGTGTTACATCTGACACAGAGCCACAAGTGATAAATCTAATTTACTGAAAAGAGCTTACGTCAGAATGAACACTGGCTTTTTCAGAGAGGTATTTTCTTCTATTATCCAAGATTTCTTCTTGTATCCTATGAAGAAGACAATTTGAAAAGCAAAATAATAATAATAATAATAATAATAATAATAATAATAATAATAATAATAGGTGTATTTTATAAAAAAGCGTATGATTTATGCATTTTCAAGTAGAGGCAAATTTATTTTGAAAGAAATTTAAAGAAATTACTGCTATAGGGAAATCCTATGCAGGTCTACCTAGATTTAAGTCCTGTTGCCTCCAATTCTAAATAACTGTGCAGAAAATTATGCTAATAGTTATAAAAAGTTATAGAAATATAGAAAGGAAATAGCATTTAATGAATGAAACAAAAAGCTTATCCGTGCAAAAGTGAGCAAGTTATCCTTTTATTATATTATGCAGGTGACCTCTGGGATGGCTGAGGAAGATAACCAATAAATTACACATGTATTTAGTTAAGAATGTATAATTATTTGTTTATAACTTTCCATAAAGAGAAATGAGGTTGAAAGTTCTGAGCTAGCAAGTTTTTATTTAAGAGTTGACAGCAACTTGATAGCATGTAATCTTCATCATCATGAGTTTAGGAATACGGAAACATTTAAGATTTTAATGAAGAGTTGCCCTAAGATATCATTACATCTCACCACTTGTTTATATGTTCAAATCAATTTTAATGTAAGGCAATGCCTGCAAAAAAAAAAAATGATCCTGAAATCTTAGGCTAAGTAGTATTTCAAGCATTTGACTGGGAAATAGTCCAATGACAGCTATCTGAAAAAATGCATTTGAAAAGGAACTTCATGAAAGAAATAATAGAAAGCATCTTACTGGAATGGGAAAAGACAGTTGACATTATATATACCTGTGCTGGATGTCATCTAGGAACAGCTTAGTTGGTCTGCATTCTGGCGACTTGGGAAATTCTACATTTTGCTTTCTCAAAGGAATCTGAGTTTCTCTGTTAATATCTACATGAATTGGCTTTCGAATACTGTCTGTAATTAAAATGAAGATTAGGAAGACTACAGTGGGTTAAACAGGAACACGCTATATATTTATATATATTAATAAGGATACAGAACCAAAAGTATTAGTTTCTCATTGGGCCAGGGCAGTGTTTCAGATTCAGTTCCAAAAAGGTACTTTGGGGTGCATGGAAGTGCAGAAATAGCACATGTCCCCAACTTTTTAAAGCAGCCATGTCTTTTCCTGCCCAGTGTAGTTGTCCTGAGCTCCTAGGAAAATTGCAGCTACTTTACGTATGGCAGGGATTTTGTTCATGATCCTGTGTGTTCCAAAACACCTTATTAGAACTGAATCCAAAGTATTGTACAGCTCTAATTCCCACTGGCAATTGGCAAGCATAATAGTATGGGTTACAGCTTTTTGTGTGAATCTATTTCCATTTCTGATCAGTAAACTTGCGGTTCAGATGAAAAATACAATTAAAATTTGATACAACGAATATTGAGGCTACAGAAGAGTTAGGACTTGGCAATGTGTCTTGTTTTTGAAAGCTAAACTGTGTCAATGAAATGCATTATTAAACTTACCCGTATTTTCTTTCTTTGTAGAGATCTGATTAACAACATAGAGATTGAGAAGGTCTAAACTGACAGCTGAGCTTTTACAAGGAGATACTCCCAATAGCTTTATCTTTGACTTCAGTTTTTCCTTTTCAAAAAAATCCTGTTACATTGAGAAGGAGCAGCAGTTATAATACAAATGTTCACATAGTACATTTCTTATAACTATATTTTAACCAGGAACATTATCTCAGTACATTAACAAAGAGTTTCAAAATATATACAGGCTTTGTAGCAATTATGTTGATTGGTATTCCACTTTTCCTCCTGGAAATTAACATGGAAATCTCGCTCACAACAGCAACCTTCTGTGGTGGCTGGGCTGAGAGAAACATGACTGACCCAAAGTCACCCAGAGAACTTGTATGGCGGAAGGTGGGCTCAAACCTGGGTCTCCGCAGTCCTAGTTAAAAATCTGCACAACAGTGCACAGTTTTCTGGGAACTGAGATAGGAGAGGACTCTTCTCTGCTTTTCTTCTTTCAGTAGCATTGGGGTAAGCAATGTCCAACCCCCAAATTTCCCTTTTAAGATCCTTGGTCCCCCCTCTGTTCATGACTCCTGCAAACTGATGGCACAGTTGCCACTCACTGTAAATGAAAAACTGAAGAAGACTATAGCAAAAGCCCTAAAATGGATACCTTATAGTTAAAAAACAAAACAAAGTACTAAAAAAATCTAGTTTAGTCCATGTGTGTAATATGCCACACCTACTTTAGAGCTCTCAGCCTTCCTGAAATGTTAAATCCAGCACTTGGCCACCAAAAGGCTGTCCAGCCTGTATCTGTTCTCACCCAATAGCATCTTTTGCCTAACCACATTGTCTTTGCCTTCCATGCAGATACAAATGAGCTCAGATTCCCTCTTCTGAAGTCAGAGATGAAACTTTGACTTCAGGGGCACGTCCAGCATTGGGTCCTCTCTCCCACGAGCCCTGCTCTCTCTTTTTCCAGCAGCAACCTACAAGCAGGGACAGGGGCAGCTGTGGAACTGAAGGGTCCTCCCTATCCTCTGCCATGGTAGAGAATCCAATGGAAATGATAACATATCTCACCCCTGGGAAGTGTTTTAACACGAGAATCTAAAGCTCATTCTGGCACTGAATTTTTATTTCTTGTTTTTATTCCTTAGTCATTTCTGCCACCTTGTGTTTGAAACTCTGCCTATAAATGCACCAGAATCTTCTGCAGAAAAGGAGAACGTTGTAATTCTCATACTTTTAGCAAAAGTGTTTTCCTTTTATTCTATTCTTCTTGTATCTTTAAATCCACAAATTATTTTTGCTATTGCAGGCTGTCCTCACATCTGATCTCCATCCTGACTGATATCAATTTATTTGATATATGCAACACCTTTCTATTGTTATTCAATATAAAATGCACATTAAACATTTAAAAACGTATCTCCAATTATACTATTTTTATTCTTCTCTTACATGGGCTGCCTGTGATCTCCTGATCTGGAGAGAGATCGGTCTTGTTTAGCCTCAGGTACTCCTGATTTTCTACCAGCCCCCAGTTTGAATGCTTTTTTTAACAGCAAAGCAAAGTCTAAAAAGAAAGATATAAGCTTTTTGGAAAGCGGCAATTTTTGCTTCTGAAGCTGTATATCTGTGGCCATTTCTCCACTACTGACATACAGCACATCACAGAGTCACTCAGCTGTCACTGAAGCAATATAAAGCCTGTCTCATAATTATTGTGTCAGGTGAAAGTCTGTAGCAGATGCTGAATGTCACTAGAGGGAAAATAGCTTATGAGTTTCAGTTGACAGCAGACAAGACAGAAGAGGTGATGTGATAATTTTGGCTGTTCGTTTCTTGTGTACCACCTCCTGCTTTCTCTAGCCATACAAATGTTATAAATAGGGCCATTTATAACAAATATACAAATAGCGAAGTATTTTAAGTCTACTTAGAAAAAATAGCAGAACGTATGAACATGCATTATTCTAAAATAGCATTCAGCGTATCTGAAAATAGCTACCATATTATCTCCATCTTCATGCAAACTTCGTGCAGAGTTCTACATTGGTTTCATAACATTCTAATTATGAAACTACTATGACGACAACGATGATGATGATGATATTCCTGGCTAGCTCAAATATATTTTTAGAATGTAATCACTACTTACCTTCTGTTTTCTTCTCTCTTTGGTAAGCATGATTCTTCGACTGGAAGTTGGAAGACAGAAGAGAAAAAGCATGCTTTTATGATAGTTTATAAAATGAACGAATGGTTATACTGAAGCCAGGCTTATTCAACCAATAATCATCTAATAATAATAACAATAATCAATAATTAGAAGTGATCATTAATGGTGTGCCTTTTCCTTGATTAAATTTCTTGCCCACTTCATTCCAAATTCTGAAGACATTAACATTAGTGGGGTGGAGGGGAGGGGTCCAAAGAAGCAAGGCTCTGAATAACATTGCTAAATATTTTTGGAACCGTTCAGTTTACGGCATCATTTTTCAGGCCTTTCCTTCCATTATTGTTGCTATAGTTATTATTAGATTTTTATCCACCTTTCTCTCTTTCTCTCTCCCTCTAGGTCAACCCTACAGGTCAACTCAAGGTGGCGAACATACTTAATGCTTCTGCCTTCTATTTTCCCCACAACAACCCTTTGAGGTGGGGCGGGAGAGGGACTGGCCCAAAGTCACCCAGCCGGCTTTCATGCCTGAGACAGACCTACAAGTCAGTTTCCTACTTAGCCCAGCACCTTAATTACCACAACAAACTGGCTTTCTCTAGCTATTCATTAAATTATGATAATCACAAATCACCACAATGGTCATCATTTATGATACTTTGCTCTTCTGATTATCATAATTCGTTATAATCCATCCTACTTTATTAAGGTTTATTTTCACAATGAACATAGTGTGTCACTGCATTATCATAATTTACCCTTGCAATGATCATAATCCATTACGATTTGTGCTGGTGTATTGTTGCGGTTATCACAATTCATTATGAATTATTATAATTTATCATGATTTATTACTGCAATCCACATAACGTATCACTATATTGTCATCATCTATTGTTGCAATCAACGTATGATGATTTATGATGATTTATTATTGTGATTATTATGAAGTATGTATTATAATTTGTCCCGCTGTGTTATAATTTACTCTTTTTCTATCCTTTAGAAAACGAGGCAAGGTTTCTGAGGCAAAGATTCCACTCTTTGGTTGTTTAAAGATCCCATTAAAAAAAGGAGAAAGGAGAACTGTTAAAAACCATTGAAGTATTAAAAACATTACTGTATAGGTTTATAACATTGTAGGTTTCGATCTCTAACTTCCCCTTTGTGGTACTGAGAGGTTTTCTGGGAATAAGGGTTTTAGAAAAATGAGTTTGAGCACCAGGGATAATCTGCCAGGAGCAGGATTTGAGGCAGAGAGGAATATTCACATAAAATTGACAATAAAGGAGGCTGTGAGCTGTTGATCTGATGGCCCTGGAGCTCCTTGGACATCATCAGTCACACTGGGAATTTTTTTGAATTTGAATTTTGAATTTCCCTTCCGTAACTGATCCAGGTAAGGCATTACAACCGGCTAATGTCCGTCGCTTTGGAGGAACCCTCTGTTGCAGGGTTCCTCAAGCTCAGCGGCTTGAAGATGGGTGGACTTCAACTCCCAGAATTCCCCAGCCAGCATAGCTGGCTGGGGAATTCTGGGAGTTGAAGTCCACCCATCTTCAAGTCGCTGAGCTTGAGGAACCCTGCTCTATTGGGGCAGTTTAAATTTTACAAAAAGCCTGTTTGGAAAGAGGATTTTTTCCCCCAGCTGGAGTTAAAACTATCCGCTAGAATTATTACAATAAACCCTCCATTTTGTCCACCATGTGGGAGGTTCGGAAGCGACTGGCAAGATCTGAATCCAGAGCAGAGAAATCACAGCCCTGAATCGGAAGGCTTTTCCTCACGACAAGCCACGTTCCCTCACTCCCGCATTTCTGGGCCCCCCTTCTACAGTATCGGGCACTGGGCATGAAAGGCCCTGCCAAAGAGTATCAAGAACGAGGGTCCATCAAACGGAGGAGTTTATCCCGTGCTCACAGAGCTGCCTGAAAAAAAAAAAAATCCTGTATGACAGGCAGAAATTCAAAAGGGCAGGATCTGCCGCGGCTTGGAGAATGCAGAGGAAACTGCCCGCTTGCTTCCTCCTCCGGTCACCACTCGGGAGGCCCTGCGTGGAATAATTGGAATAAGAAAGCATTTATTTTGCACTGATGTTGGTGTAACCCAGCAGGATGATACGTTCCCAGCTGCCCCCCACCTCAACGAAACCGTTCCTCAGCGGCCTTTGGGGCCGACTGCCTGACTGCAATCGCCAGCCTGTTTTGCTTCACTCACCGGGAACCCCCCACCCAGTTCATGTTCCTCTGCCCTGCAAACGCCGCCCCGGACAGGTAGGCCACCCCGGATCACGACCAGCCGGCCTGGGCCTCAGGCCAAGCCCCCTCTGGGGAGGAAAAGAGGCGACCCCAAAGGCGACTGAGGGGAAATGTCACCCTGCAGAGGCCCTTGAGACCACCAGGAGGGGCTGGGCTGCTGAAGGAAGGGCTCCCCCGGGGGTCTCGACCTCTCCCTGACCCCCAGGGCCTCAGGGGCAGTCTCAGGGGCGAGGAAAAAATAGAGGCAGGGAAAGGAGCAGCAAAATGGCGGGGGGGGGCTCTGAATCGTTTTCAGGGACCCAAATCTGCCGGATCCCCTTTTCGACGTTTGCAAGGAAAGTCATTGCAAGAAAAGTCATGCTTCCCCCCCCCCCCCGCTGCAATTCCTTACCTGCACATGCACAGAATTCAACCTTGGAGGGGGGGGGTTCATTCAAATTCCTGTCAATGCACATTCCCTGCCTTTGGAGAACAAGGGGGAGGCTGAGCCCCCACCGCCCCAGAGAAAATCCAGGATCCCCTAAGGCTGTTCTTTTCCCTGGGTGGATTCCTCCAGCGGAAATGGAGATCTGCTCGGGGCCTGCAAACGGGTGTGATTTATTTTCTGCCATCCGTGGAGGCCGTAAAGGAGGATGCACCCTTGGGTCTTAGGGAGAATCATTTATTTATTTGTTTGTTTATTTATTACATTTATATAGCCGCCCATCTCACGCGCGTGACTCTGTTCCAATAAAGCAATCAAGTCAATCATGATAAAGCAGCAATGTAAATTCAGCAATTAAAAAAATTGAAAACCATTTAAAATAGTTTAAAACACAGATATAAATTAGACTCTGGGAGAATGGGCCGGCGACCGACACACGCTGTAGCCATCTTGCGGGCTCCTTATTTCCCTGGGATCCCCAAGCCTGTTGAAAAAAGCAGGTTTTGAGCGATTTCCTAAATGCCAATAGGGTTGGGGCTGATCTCACCTTGGAGGAAGGATATATGGTTGTCAAAGGCTCCTCCCGGAGTGGACCAGGCTGATTGCTCTCTTGTCGCTCGCCAGATACATATCACAGCTCTGGATTTTCATTTGAAAACACGGATGTGGGGAAGCCAACTGAACACGCTGCAAAAAGAGTAAATAAGGATGCACCTTGCTAAACTTCCCCCTTCCCTACAAAAAGTCCCACTTGCATCAGGGCTATTCAAATGGATGGGTAAGGCAGGGATAAAAACTCACGTACTTGCACTGCTTTATTGAATTTTTTATTTATGTACAGTACTTTATTGATGCGCTCTCTCCTCTCCTGCCTCCAGTAGCTTGGCCTGGCCTGGGAAAAACGAAATGCTCTGTTCCTCCTTATCCTCATGGCTCTTCCCAAACCAATTACCCTTACCAGCTTTCAATTAAGTTTGTAAAAACTTTTCTTTAAACGCTGCTTCTTTCCAGAGTTTAATTTTTAAACAGGATGAAGCTAAAGGTCGTGCTTGCCTTGCATCCATCTCTCTTGGTTTAGGTGCCCATTAGCTGTAATTGTATTCCAAATACAGGAGGGGATATTGATTGCTCAACGGAACTGGAAAGGCAACCAAGAGAACATGCTTAGATGGCTGATTTCATAAACAGATGGAAAAAGGAGGGGTTTATCTTTTATATAATTTAAATCAATGCTCACAGAAATGGAAATGCAGATTGCAAGCTACAAAAACATGAGATAGGATAATAAATAGGATCAGCAATGTACTTCTTTATGCATTTATTTTGTAAATTAATACACTGCCCATTCCTGAATGACTTTGAGTAGGAATGGATGGATGGATGGATGGATGGATGGATGGATAATTTTTAGAAGCAGCATTCAAAAACGAAAAGTCCTAGATTAAAAATAGAGAAATACTTCTAAAGTCTAATGACACACCCTACATGTGAGACCAGGCTTGCTGGGAAGAATTTATTCTTCAACCAATAGTTGCTAGCCAAGCTCTTGAGCCTGTATATTTTTTATTTGTATGTGTGTGTGCGCGCCTGCACAGCTTTGAGTCAGTCTTCATTCTTGGTGGTTGCCTGGATAAGTCCCTGGACTTTTCTTGGCAACATTTTCAGAAGTGGTTTGCCATTGCCTTCTTCCTAGGGCTGAGAGAGAGTGTCTGGCCCAAAGTCACCCAGCTGGCTTCATGCCTAAGGCGAGACTAAAACTCATAGTCCCCAGATTTCTAGCCCAGTGCCTTTAACCATTGCACCAAACTGGCTCTCGTATCTGTAGTGTGGCATATTTTTATTTTTTAATACAGAGATAAAGTAGCTTAATATATGCAATTTAGAATACTGCAAGGTTGCATTTCCAGCTGATCATTTGGCTGTATCTAAGATGCTGTCTGATTTGATACTGGTCTAATGTGAGATTTCAGAATCTGAAAGAACAGATACTGTATATAATTATCTAAATGAAGAAACATAACAGACAATTATTGCATAGCATTTCTGCCTCATCAGGCATTCTTTGGTTTTAAAAAAGCTTTCTAATTCATGCCCCGGTTTTGCTTTCCATTTGGCTTTCAACCTCTTAAAAAAAAAAAAAAACAGTCACAATTAAAAGCACCAAACTATCCATATGCAACCAGACTATAATGAAAAACTCTCTTATCTTACTGTTGATAATCTGATTTGTTAAAGGATTTTTTTTTTCATGTCAAAGCTGAGTCAAAATGAGCAGGCCTCAAAATTAAATGGATCTATTATTGCAGTATACACATTATTACTCAGCATTTATTTATTTGCTTATTTATTTATTTATTTATTTATTTATTTATTTATTTGCTGCAGGAAATGAAAAGCACGCTTCTCATCCCTCAACATTTCTCTATTTCTGAGTCCTGGGTGGGATAATCCCTCGTAGCTTCTGAATACGAGGCTCCTAATCGCTGGCCAGAAATAAGCGGCTCAGGAGATCAGAAACCCCTTTTCTGATCAGCAAGAGGGAAATTCTTAGGAAAGAAGAGAGTGAAGATTGGGGGGTGGAAGAGGAGGAGCAGGTGGCACTGCCAGGCTCATCAACCTGAGCAGAAGCGTCCCAGGATCAAAAGGGATCTTGTGTGATGTCAACCAAAAGGAAACGAGGCATCAGGCAAGACAGGGTCACGTGGTGCATCTTGGCTGATCTCAGGCTCTTCTTCCTCCCCACCTGGAAATGGTTGTGTGAAAGACCAAGAAAAAAAAGTGTGTTTGCAGGGAGAATGGAGTAAATAGGATACACTAAACTGCATCATGTATTACCGCTCATAGAACATGCCAGTTTCATGGTGTTTGAGGATCCTGAGCCAAGTGGAGAGACAGCCTTAAGCCTGATTTCTTATCACTCTCTTTATTGTGGAAAATGAAGAACTGCTGTGCTGGCAGTCCCAGCCTCTTTAATAATAGTTGAATATGCTTTCTTGCTAGTAAGTTTAAATAATAAATTTACATTTATTTGTTCTTTTAATTCCCACCCTTTCGTGGAAGCTAAAGGCAGTGTATACGACACTCCCTACTCCTCCAACTTTTTATTACAGTGACTCTGAAAAGTTGATTGGGGGAGAAAAGAGTAACTGGTCTAAGGTCACCCTATAGGTGGGTGGGCATTTGAACCTAGATCTTCCCTGTCCAGTTCCCTAACACCAAACTATGCCAGCTTACCAATGGAACTCAGGATTTCATTTTAGATTGTACATTTCACTTTGTGTGTATACTTCTTCTCTGCCTCACTCTCTTTTTAAGTTGAGGGGGAGGGCAGGAAGATCCATAGGCTATTGTTACCTCTGAGGAAGCGGATAGTGCGCTCTCTAGGGTGTTCTTGACTACCCGAAGGTTGGACCCCTGCCCTTCCTGGCTCCCTCAGGTGGCTGGAGGGGAGTGAGTAGCCTGCATCTGAGAGGTTGTACTGCTGCATCGCAGGAGGGGACAACGTGGCTGCCTTGAAAAGCATCTCCTTCTTAATAGGCCCTCCCTGGTCCCTGAGGTGTTAGACAACTGTCGCCCAGTCTCCGAGCTTCATTTTTAGTGAAGGTTATTGAAATGGTGGTCCAGGACCAACTACAGAGGAAACAGATTATCTGGATCCATGTCAGTCCAAGTCTAGGCTCAGGCACGCAATTGAGATGATGTTGGCCACTCTGGTTGATGACCTTTATTGTGACTTGGACGATAGTGCGCCTGTCTTGGTCTTGTTGGAACTCTCTCCAGCTTTCGATACCATTGGCCATGGTTGCCTTGGGATTGGGGGCACGGCCTTGCAGTGGTTCTGCCCCTTCCTTAGTGAACTATTCCAGATGGTGGTGGTAGGAGAGGAGAGGTTGGCCTACTGGTCCCTCACCTGTCGGGTACCGCAGGAGTCCATTCTCTTCTCCTGCTATTTAATTTCTACATGAAACCATTGGGGAAGGTTATCTGGGTCATCCGTACATGACTGATGCCAGCTTTGCATTGCAACTTCAGGCGGCACTGGGGATGCTGCCAAAGTCCCACCTCAGGGCTTGGAGTCTGTGAGGGTTTGGACAGGGAGGAGCAAGTTGAAATGGATCCCAAAGAACATAGAGTTGCTGTTTGTATGTTGGGGTTCTCTTTTGACACCAATGATTATGCTGGATGAGGAGGCACTGCCCCTGAAGGAGAGACCTGCGACTTGGGCGTCCTTCTGGACTCACAGCTCCTGCTAGAGAAGTAGATGAATGCCATGGGCAGGATAGCCTTTGTCCAGTTTTGGCTGATGCGTCAGTTGTGACCTTTCATGGAACAAGAGGAGCTGGTGATGGTGACTCTTGTTCTCCTCACCACACATCTAGACAACCACATGGGACTGCCCTTAAAAACCATCTGAAAACTCCAGCTGGTACAGAATGCAGTGGCCCAGATGCTCGCCAGCAGTTATCACTGTGAGCTCTGCACTGGTTACCTATTAGTTTCCAGGTGCAATTTAAAGTTCTGGTATTATGCTATAAAATCCTAACCCTACAGGATTGCATCTCCCTATGAAGTCGGCCCAACCATTATGACTGTGCTAAGGGAACAGCTGTTTCCCACTTTTGAAAGGTCAAGGGGGCCAATGTTCAGAAGCACTGTTTCTTAGTGGCAGTGCTGGCCTTTGCAATGGCCTCCGATCTGGGGTTAGATCTATCCCTACCGAGGCCACCTTCTTTGAGATGCTGAAGACAGAACTGTTCTGGAAAACATTTGGGTCATGACCCCTTTCTGTTTGGCATCATACATTTAATGGATTTTAGTCTTCTGGTCTTTTTATATTTCTGGTTTTTTTTAATTTTGGTATTTATAAACCACTAAGAATCTATTGAGTTGAGGCAGGTAAAAATCTGATAAATAAATACGTAAAATAAGCAAGCAATACATGTAGCTATACTTGCTCATTAACATAAACCAGAAGAAAAATAAAAGGACCATATTTTTATTAAGAATAACCAGATGCAATAATCTAGGGAGCCAACTTTTGAGGTATAAAGAATGGCACTTTTTGTGGTCATGGTTGATTGGCTAGAATATCATAAAATGATATGTTTAAAAAGGAGACAGCATTAAGCTTTGGCCTGTATTCTTATTAGCCCATAAACAAGAATAGATATTTGTATGTGTGCATTATTAATGAAAGGAATATGCAGAACCACATATTTTTTTCTGATGATAATTACCACACTGGGGTATTGTTAACAGCTGAGCCTTCACTGAAGGGTTTGATGCAAGACAGAGGTTCTATGTGTAATGCTGTGCTGTATTAATGTCAGAAAGAATTGCTTTGTCCCATTCCTATTATCAGAGAGTCCTAAAATCTCAGTTTTTGTAATGTTTCTTCCAGGCCCAACTCCTTTGCCTTTAGCTGAGCCAAAAATTTGTGTGCATGTATGTATGTATGTATTTATCAAATTTATATGGCTGCCCGTCTCACAAAAAGTGACTCTGGGTGGCATATTTAGTACTACTTATGACAACATGAGAATATGAAGTTGGGAATAGCTGTATCTGACCAATTTCTTCTCATTGTGAGGGTGATTGTGGTGTTAGGAGTAGAGAGATTCATGTTCAAGTCTACCCTCACTGACGGAAGTTCACTGGGTGACTTGGAGACAGTCACTTTCTCCCAGCCCAGCCTATCTCATAAGACGTGCTTGTGAGAATATGATAAAGGGAGATTCACCTTTGGTGCCTAGGAAAAAGGTGGCACCCACATCTGTCAATGTGCCCAAAATGGTGCCCAAAATGTACAGGGTATGTTCTATTCCCCTGTCCTCCACTGCGTTCTAAGCCTCTTCAGATTGGTGCTCTTGGATTTCAGTGCTAATCACTTCTAGTCTTTGGTGGGCACCAGGTTGGAGAAAGCTGCTCTTTCTCAGCATTTAAGGACCAAGCAATGCACTGGCCACATTTAACCATGGTGGAAGGAGAAGAGCAGTTCCTGTCGCCAATTAAAATGCATATACTATCATTTGGTAATTCTCCCAGTAAACAGAATTTTTAAACGTCTGTTGGCTGCTTTATTCAGTACCCCCTTTCTTCAAATAAATATACTCACCAAGTGGCTGACAGACAGTAGACAAAGTCAGAACCACCAGAGCAGAGTCCAGATTCCTTGAGGATGAGAACAGAACATGGGTATGTTCATCCATCCAGAACATGGTTGAGAACAGAACACGGCATGGGACCAGGTTATCTGAGGGACCATCTCTTCCTGATGACATCCACCCATCCCGTCAAGTCCCGCAGAAGGAGGATGCTATGGGTCCCATCTGCCAAGGAGTTCCATTTGATGGGACCCAGAAGACGTGCCTTCTCTGCTATGACTCCTGCCCTCTGGAACATCATTCCCCCCAGAGGTGAAGTTAGCCCCATTCCTGTTAGCCTTCTGGAAAGCCCTTAAAACATGCTTTTTCCAGCAACTTTGGGGATCCCAAGGGGAGCCTTTGAGGTGGTTGCATTATGTGAGTTGACTGGTATTCTCCCACAATCTTGGTTTTTCTGTTTTTACTTTTATTTGTACTTTAGTGTTTAATGATAGTTGTGCTGTTTTAATTGTCACTGTGGTTGTACACCGCCCAGAGTCACGTCCTGTGAGATGGACGGCTATCTAAATTTGCTAAATAAATACATTTGCTAAATAAATAAAATATTAAATACTTGGTCAGGAAATGCCAATCAGAACAAAGGAGTAGGGTGAGAAGAAAAAACAACAGAAAAGGAATTCTAGAACCGAGGAGCCACCACTAAGATGGCCTTGTACTCACCGCTCTAGTCTTTTTAACCTTCAGGCAGATGAGATCGGTGTGACCTACGCCACCTATGCGCAGGCCATGACTCAGGAACCACAGAGATCTTCCACTGCCCAAGTCCTCTGCAGCCCCCACCCCATCATTGGTGCTGCTGTCATGCAAGCTGCAGCGAGGTTCTTCCTGAGCCCAGCTTGGCAGCACCACTAACCCAAGTTGTAAACCAGTGTTTCTCAACTTGGCAACTTTAAGAGGGGTGGACTTCAACTCCCAGAATTCCCCAGCCAGCTTGGCTGGCTGGGGAATTCTGGGAGTTGAAGTCCATCCCTCTTAAAGTTGCCAAGTTGAGAAACCCTGCTGTAAACCAGCCAGGCAGGCTATGGGGTACATTTCCAAGCGCTGTCCCCTCTGCGTTCTTTCCACCGCACGGGCAAATGCCACCGGGGGCCCTCGGGGAGGGGCCACCTGCCTGGGAGAGACGGCAGGTGGAAGTCCCGGCAGAAGAGGCAGCCCGGAGCTCCGCACCTGCGGCCGCCCACGGCAGAGCGCCCGGTAGCATCCTGCAGGCGCCTGCGGCTCTCCCCGCGGACAGCCCCGCCCGCGGCCCCGCTCTCCAGCCGCGTTGCTGCTCCGGGGACTCGCAAGCGACCGGCCGGTCCGGGGCGGCCAACGGGCGACGGCGGGTGGGGCCCGAAGCGGGAGCGTGCAGCGGTACGGCGCCTCGGACGCGGCATCCCGCCGGAGCGGAGGTCCCGCTGCCGCTGCCTCTGCGCCCGCCCGGATCGGGTGAGCCGGGCCGGCGACGGCTCCCTGGATTTGCACCGGCGGTGCAAGGGCGCGGGCGGGAGAGGGGCGCCGCCGCCGCCGCCGCCGCCGCTGCTGCCGCCGCCTGGAAATGCCCCCCGTGCTGGAAGCGGTGCCCGGGCGCGCGCGGTGGAGCCGGGCGGGCGCCGCGAGGAAGGCGGCGGGCTTGCTGGCTGCGGCGTACGGGCTGAAGATGCTCTGCCCGCTGGTCTGCGGGCGGCTGAGGCGGGCCGGCTGCGGACGGGGCTTGCGGCAGCGGGCGGGCGCCGGCGGGGGCTGCGGCGGGCGCCGGCGGGCTTCGGGCGGAGGGGCGGCTCCGGAAGAAGCGGCGGGGCCGCTGCGGGGCCCCGGGCCGGCGGCAGGCAGAGCCTCGCCGGTCGCCAATGCGGAATTTCTCCGGCAGCTGCTCGAGCTCCGCAAGATCTTCTTCCCCCAGCTGGTGAGCGCCGAAAGCGCCTGGCTGTGCCTGCACTCGGCGGCGCTGGTCTCGCGGACCTTCCTCTCCATCTACGTGGCCGGGCTGGACGGGCAGATCGTGAAGTCCATCGTGGAGAAGAAGCCGCGCAGCTTCGCCTGGAAGCTGATCCAGTGGCTGACGGTCGCCGTCCCGGCCACCTTCGTCAACAGCGCCATCCGCTACCTCGAATGCAAGCTGACCTTAGCGTGCCGCACCCGCCTGGTGGAACATGCCTACCTGACCTATTTCGCCGAGCAGACTTACTACAAGGTGATCAACATGGACGGGAGGCTGGCGAACCCCGACCAGTCGCTCACGGAAGACATCACGATGTTCTCCCAGTCCGTGGCCCACCTCTACTCCAACCTGACCAAGCCCATCCTGGACGTGGTGCTCACCGCCTACACGCTCATCCAGACGGCCCGGGCGAGAGGAGCCAGCCCCGTCGGCCCCACGCTGCTGGCCGGCCTGGTGGTGTACGCCACGGCCAAAGTGCTGAGAGCCTGCTCGCCCAGGTTTGGCAAGCTGGTGGCGGAGGAGGCTCACCGCAGGGGCCACCTGCGCTACCTCCACTCCCGGATTATTGCCAACGGGGAAGAGATCGCTTTTTATAGAGGGCACAAGGTAAGAGAGCGGAAGAGAGATGAATGGAGAGAAAGAGAGAGCTTCTCAGCCAGGGTTTCTCAGCCTTGGCAGCTTTCAGATGTGGGGATGTCAACTCCCAGAATTCCCCAGCCACTGTTTTAAGCTGTTGCTGCTGCTGTAGTTCTTGGTAGATCTCTCCTGGGCTCTGGAACACATGCTCAGGGCGAAAAGCACCAAATCGCTGGGATACCCAAGATCTAGAGCGTGCTGGCTGGGGAGTTCTGGGAGTTGAAATCCACACATCTTAAAGTTGCCAAGGCTGAGAAACACTAATCTAGAGGGTGCCAGATTGGGGCCTTTCTCTGTGCTTGGTTAGCAAGGTAGATAAACTGGTTTTTTTCCCCTGAGCAGACCTCTTTGGAAGTGCCCAGGGCAAGAGAAGGAATCATAGGTTAGAATTCCTTAGGTATCCTGCCAAATATATTTCAATATTCTTCCTTCACAGAAATTAAATTTACTCATAGGATGAATTTCTTGTTCTGTCAGCAGTTGTGGCAATAAAGGATCTGGGTGGACATAGAGTGAAAAGAGTGTGATCTCTGTTATCTTCCGTTGGATACCCTATTCATCCTTCTTCCTCCATATATCTCTGTAATTTGCACGTTATTTTTCTAATATAGACATTTACTTCATGCATAGGCACTTTAAATGCTCTCCCAACCATTTGGATCATGTCTGTTGCAATCCTGTATCTTTTTACTCCAGTGTAAACCCTATTGAGTTGATAAAAGATTGCAGTGAAAACACCTCACTTATCCTCAGGATAACCAAATTTGTTCACACATTGCAACAGACCAAGATGTGCTTCAGCCCCAGTGGATGAATGAAACTCAGTTGATTGGATTCCTAGCATGCCCTAAACCAGTGTTTTTCAAACTTGGCAACTTTAAGATGTGTGGACTTCAACTCCCAGAATTCCCTGGCCAGCATGGAATACTGCTCTAAACTGTAAATCATGGTTTCCAAACATCAGTGACAGTTCACACAACATGCTAAGTCAGAACCAAACAATCCATATTATGGCTTAGCACATCGTGCAAATGCAGCCATTATCTTAAACAGAATGTGAAATAAACTTGACAAAATTTACAAAAAGTGCAGTCTTATGGAAGTTTATTCAGAAGTCTCATTGTCTTTCCCAGGTAAATACATATGGATTGCAACAATATTAAGAGTACAAATCCCATTAAACTCGGAGGGATTTTGTTCTGAATAAACAATAATGTTTTCTGACCAATGACTCTTGAATAAACTTCTATGCATCTTCCCATGTTATTTCTAAATAAACTCAATTGGTTTAAAAAAGATTCTTGCCCTTTTGCCATGTCCTGATAAGAGCTTGAGAAAAGAGGAAGCCCCTTTGATGCTTCACTAAATAACTAAGCAGCTGGGCGAGTTTTTAAACAGTACAAATCAAAAGGAGTTGTGTTATAGCATCTTAACTTATAGAAGAGTGGAAAGAATACTTTTTTTCAATGCAGTAATATGTATGTAATATGATTATAAATTATGAACATTTTATTATTTAGAAAGCTTAAAGTACTGAAAATAAGAAGAAAAAAGTAAAAATTGTATCAACATTAATAGCCTTTTAGCATAGCAATATCGCAAGCATAAAATCATTTAACTTTTTTTCCAAAATTGAGTATAACATAAAAAAGGACCATTGCATATCATATCAGAATAGTAGCTATGTGGCAAGAGTTTCAGTCTGAAACTAATTGCTTAGTATTAACATCTCCATTGTATTATTTTCAGTAATACACATACACACAGAGTAATAATACAATGGAGATCTTAATACTAAGCAATTAATATGTCGATGAAAGGAAATAAAAGATAGATGAAGCAAATGTAACCAAAGTTAAAATACTTGAAAAATAGAAAGAGAGAGAGAAAGTAAAAATAATAATAAGAGCGGAAAGAATACTTGACCAGAGAGAGATGAAACCTGCATCTCGAACAGATCTAGCAGAAGGCTAAACCCATGAGCAACTTTGCATTGGGAATATCTGCTAGCAACATCTGTGACTCGGAACTGCATTCATACTGCACACCTCCAGGGGAATGCTGAAGATGGTAGCAAAATGGTGTCATTGAGGACTTTCCTCATATTACAAAGGTGGTCCTTCCACAACACAGATGCACATGTATCCTGCATTTCCCTTGTTTTGAGATGATAAGTCTTGCAGCTTTGTCCGAGTCCACATTGCTACAAAGACACTTAGGATCCTGGCCTAAGTAAGGCTTGTCACTTCAGGAGTCCAGAAGAAGTCCCAAACCACTGAGTTTTAAGTAAGCATCATTTCTTTTTGGATTGCTTCAACTGCTCATATTTCAATCGAACCAAAGCCATACTATAAGTATTTCATTTCAGTTGGGAATAACGATCTTTGCTAAAATGTCTTTGATATATAAACGCTGACCCACAAATATTATACCTTCAGTAAGCTCATTCTTACAATTTTTCTGTGAGTGGGACAGTGGCTTTATCCATTCAGATGTTTAAATGATATAACAGGTGTCTGCTGGAAAGTTGCATGGCAAAATGCATTGGGATATCATGACACAAACCCTGTGGATGACCAACCTGTTGGTTCTGAGGACGTGGATGGGGTCCTTAGGGCCGTGAGCTTGGCCACCTGCATTTTAGAGCCATGTACCTCCTGGCTGGGTAAGGCCTCCCAGGAGGTGATGTGTGGTGGGATCTAAGCTGTGGTGAATGCTTCTTTGTGGGAGGGGAATTTCCACTGGCTTTGAAAGAGGGGTTAGTCCATCTCCTTCTCAAGAAGCCATTCTTGGATCCAACAGTACTGGACAATTTTCATCCAGTCTCCAATCTTCCTTTTTTGGTGAAGGTTGTTGAGAAAATGATCGACTCCCTTTTCAGTCTGGTTTGAGGCTGGACAACATTGGTTGCACTTGTGAATGATCTCTGGAGGACAGAGGTAGTGCATCAGTTATTGCCCTCCTAGATCTCTTGATAGTGTTCAATACCATCCACCAAAGTATTTTTCTGGACTAACTTAAGGGGCGGGGAACAGGAGGGATGATCTTGCGGTAGTTCTCCTCCTTCCTCCCAGGCCAGTTCCAGCTAGTTTGGGTGTGGGGAGAGGTGTAGCCCTAGGGCCCTGTTGTGTGGGGTGCCTCCAGATCTGACTCTCTCCCTACTCCTATTTAACATGCACATGAAGTCACTGGGCGAGGTCATCCATTGGCATGGGGTGAGTGTGAATATGTGGGTGATTCTCAGTTGTATATCTCTACCCAGGAGAAGTGATGCCATAGAGGTACTTACCCAGTGCCTGGATTCTGTAAGTGTCTGGATGGGTATGAACAGTTTGTGACTCAACCTAGCAAGAATAAATGTCTCTGGGGTTTGGGGCCCCTTGGTTCTGGAATTGTTCCAAGCATTCCCCCAGACCGATTGGGCGTGCCATCTGGGGGTCCTCCTGGACTCACGTCTCCTGCTTGAGGAGTAGGTGGCAACTGTGGCTAGGGAAATCTTTGCATAGATACACTTTGTGGCCAGTTATGCCCATTCCTGGGTTGAAAGCTCTGCTCATAGTTGCTCATGCCTTAGTCACTTTCCATCTGGACTACTTCAGTATGCTGTAGATGGGGCTGCCCTTGAAAAGCATTTGGAACTGGTCCAGAATGCAGCAGCACACACAGTGTTGGGTGCGCTGAGGTTCACCCATGTAACGCCTCTGCTGCACCAGCTATACTGGCTTCATTATGCTTCCGTGTGTAATTCAAGATGCTGGTTATCACCTTTACAGCCCTATGTGGCACAGGGCTAGGTTACCTCCAGGACTGCCTGTCTCCAGTGGTTTCGACCTGTCCTACCAAATCTGGCAGGGTGAGCCTGCTCCAGGTCCCCTCGGTGAAACAATGTCATCTTGTGGGACCCCGGAGAGGTGTAATCTCAGTTTCAACCTCTGCCCTATAGAACAGCCTCTCCCTGGAGATAAGGACAGCCCCAACCCTGTTAGCCTTCCAGAAGGCTGTAAAAACCTGGCTTTTCCCACAGGCATTTGGGCCAGATTATTAGTGGAGTCTGATACTGGTGAACGTTGTTGACTGAGGATCCTCTGTAAGGGGCCTCAGCTTTTGTATTTTGTATTCTGCGACATATATGTGTGTGCGTGTGTGTGTGTGTATCTATATACCTATATCTATATATACATAGTTGTATTTATTTGTTTTTTTTTATTGTCCTGATTTGTAAGCCATCAAGAGTTATTTGTTAAACAATGTGCATTTCTTAAATAAATAATATAATCAATACTTGTTTCTGACATTGTGATTCAAGTACAAAAGGGCATGCTTTGCATTTTGACATCACTGTGTGCATCATTTCTTTGTCACTGTGGTTATTCACAATACCTTTATTGACATCAATTATTTTAGCTACTGGTTCCCAACCCATCGCCTTCAGGTGGCCCATGGCATGGATACCTATCTCTCTTCATTTATTTAAACATTTATATACAATTTTTCATTTTAAAATTCTTTATAATTTGCCAAGATTTAAGGTAGGGAACCAAAATCTTATACAACTTGGCAATCTAATGAAAGGCCTTTTTCATTAAAAATAAAGGTCACTGGCATCATTGAAGAGAACTCTTGGTTTGGGTGGTGGGCCTCAAATGCTTTTGATGAGAATTCTTTTAAATTCCATCGGTTCCAATAGTCATTCCAAAGCAGTTTTGTCCCTGTTAGGAAAAAAGAAAGAACATCTTGTTTCAGATTAAAAAAAAAAAGTCAAAAATCAGAACACTGTTTCACAATAAAATTGGTGAAGCAGCTGTAAAATAAATAATATTGTAATTTGCAATATCAGTAAGATCAAGGAGATTAAGGTCCTTGATTAAATCTCATTTTCATCTATTTTGGTTGCTCCCATTTTCACTTTTTTTCTGTTCTTAAATATCTTCCAAGCCTATTCTGCTTGGAAGTCAAGTTCCCTGTGTTCATGGAGTTAAAAAGGGATGCTAAGATGACCATAACATACAGTACAGGAATTCAGGGAGTTCCTCAATCTTTAACTCAGGAACTTTCTGAATAGCTTTTTTACCAATCAAAAACTGAAACTGAGGGACTAGAATTTACTTCTCCAGCAGTTCATTTGGAAGTATTCTCTCCTCCTCCAAAAAATAACTGTGAGTTTATTTGCTATCACTTTTATAAATATGCTCATTCAGACTAATAGGTTTCAAGTCCCTTTTGATTGTAATATGCATTAATACCTAGAATATTTGAAATGGTCTGGATCAGATATCAGGTCTCTTGAATACAAATGCAAATATCTGTTTGTACCTACAAAACACAGTGCTAGATTTTATAGGTGGCTTCGCAAAGGCTTGTGAGTGATGTGCTCCTTTTATGAAGCTCCTTTCAAGAAGAGATCTCTTTTAAAACCCACCCTTTTTAATTAATTGAACTGTTTAGAAATTGACAGTATAGAGTCTTTGCCTGGGAGTTTCAAAAGGAATATTCAGCTGTTCTGCACTGAAGGATAAAATATCAACACACACAAGTATCAACGCACCTCTATAGGCATGTCTGATAAATGTTTATAGGCTACCCTTATGGGTCACATTCTTGTAGTATTTGCATTTTTTTTTAAATTACAGGTCGAAATGAACCAACTTCAGAAAAGTTACAAAGCTCTGGAGGAACAAATGAACGTCATTTTGTCCAAGCGCTTCTGGTACATCATGCTAGAGCAGTTCCTGATGAAATATGTCTGGAGTAGCAGCGGCTTGATTATGGTGGCAGTACCTATCATCACTGCAAGAGGATTTGCAGATGGTGGTAACAATACTTCCTTGGCTTTGAATTTTTGTGGAACAGGAGATGGCCAGAGAGATACCTTTTGTGTGACAGCTACCATGCTAATAACTTTAATGCTAATACTGTGTAAATGAGTTTACTTTTAAAGCAGAGATTATCATCTGGTCAATTGGTAACAGGGAGTGGCCTTTATTTTTTACCTGTTTTAATTTGACAGAAAAACCCATATCCTTCAAGTCCAACCTGACTTCGCTACTCTACGTGGACAAGACTAGGAAGTCAAAAAAAAAATCACAGAAGGAAAAATATGGCAAATCACATTGACATGAGAAGTGCCATGCCATTTTTTAATCTAACATTTCTTTTTTTAACTTCCCATATTTGTTTTTGGGATTATAGCTCTTTTTCAGATGGACTAAACTGGGTTAGGTGCTGTAATCCATTCTGAAAATAAGAGATAGGGGAAGATTATTCAATGCACTATTTATATAAGGTACTATTTATATACACTACATTTAACACTAGCCCTAGCTTCCCCCTACTGCTAATATCAAGATGTTCCCTTCCCTGAATGCTACAAACCAGATGCAATAAACAGTACACCCAGCCGTACCTCCAAGATGCCTTTCATGACTTTATATTTTCACCTAGATCTCATAGAGAAATGACCCTAAGTTTCCCCTGCTGTCAGCATCAAGGAAGCCTAACCCTAACCCTAGCTGCAGATTTCTCTTATATAGGATTTTCCCATGAATTTTGCCCTAGAAAAAATTGGAGGCCCAACATAAATGTCAGAGGCCCACTATACAGAAAAAGTCAGCTTGAATTCACCCGGACAGTCGTTTTTTCAAACTGACCTCAAGGAAGCCTAACTCTAATCCTTGGTGCAGATTTCTGTATAAGATTTAAGCTTAATTAATCTGACTGACTCTAACCCTAATGCTATGTTCATCTGCTTATGTATTCATATCAATATTTTCTGTACTCAAAATACTAGAAATGTCTTGTAACCATAATATAAATCCTGAAGCGCTAGAGTCCACTCTCAACATTTTGTTTTGGTCTATCACCTTATAATATTTCCTAGAAATATTAAAAATATTGCTCCTATTGAGGTTGTTTTTCTCATTAATAGAATTGGAAGATGGTCAGAAACAAGCAATGGTCAGTGAACGAACAGAAACCCTCACTACCTCACGAAATTTATTGGTCTCTGGAGCAGATGCCATTGAACGGATTATGTCTTCTTACAAAGAGGTATTTAATTAACAGTTTTGATAACAGAGAGGGCGATATACAGTATTTTAAACATAATAAGACATTCCTAATATAAAGTCTGTATCCTGGGCAACTGTTTAAGTTCTGTGTGAATCAGAAATGAGCAAAATCTAAAGCAAGTTGTGAATGCTCAGATGTATTCCACAGTTAAATTTGGAGAAATAATGTGTTTTAGGATCCTCTGTTGTGACTAGTTTGGATTCTAATTGCTCCTCTATAACTATAAAGCAAGGATAAACAATGTGAGGCAAACAGAAACCAGTGTGTCCCAAGTATCTCCCTTGGAGCCCAACAGTAGGACTATCATATCTGGGCTGCAAAAACTCAAGAGGACTATTAGAGATACCAACAACGTTCACTCTTTACTGCTATCTAGTGTATGTCTGGGTTTTTGCACCCCGATATGGTAGCACTACCCACCAGATTCCCATCCCATATGATTTTTAAAAAAGATTATTTTAAGAAAAATATTAACTAAGAAGCTGGCATTCTGCAAAGCAAGCACCAGCCTCCAACTGTGCATTTATTTGCAGGAATACTTTTGGGCCCCACCAAGGTCCCATTGGGATGGTAGAGAACATTTGGGGGTCTGTTCATCTTCTGTCCATGGTTGTTTCATGCCATGGCAGCCATTTTGTCAATAGGTAAGTCTCCCATTACAGTCATTTTATGACTCTCAAAATGCACCCTGGCCCCCAAAGACTGCCTACTTTTGCAATATGAAGATTTCCACCAACTCTTCTTTCATCTACAAGCTCTTGTACTGTATTCCAAACCATTTCAAAGGATCCCCCAAGGGCACAAAGGTTGTAGATTGCAAGAAGAGTTAAAAAAAGCTTTTTACATGAAAATGAATTTTCTTTTGATCATCCAAGGAAAGTTAGGTTGAACAAACTAATATAAGCAAAGGAGGGAACCAACTTTGTAAGTGATGCATATATGGAGCTATCTATATATTCAGCTATATGTAGTAATCAACACTGGTAAACCTTTCTACAACTCTGGAGAATTAAAAATTTGGTCCATAGTCATCCATTTAGGGAATGGATCTAATAAAAGGTTGACATGAGGGCTAGAAATCCAGATGCATGTGAGAGGAAAGGAACACTACCATGTTATGATATATTTTTCCAAATTCTCATAGTAAATTTATAATATACACAGTTGTATTACTATTATTGTTTATTTGCATTTAAAAGAATCCTGTCAAGTACTATACATAACCTGTTTACAGGGCTTTTTTTTGTTCTGAAGTAGAAATATTATCAACCTAGCAAGTTCAAGACATCAAGCAAGTATGTTTGTGGTTTAATAATAGCCATGGATTTTACTAATGAGTAAATCCAACCATAATGTTGCCTTTCTGATGACATCTGGCTGGCCATTTTGCAAAACAGATGCTAGGCTAAATGGCTCATATTGCTATATCCATATCTTCTTTCTCTTTCCTATTTTTAGATTGGTCTAGATGATTTGGCCTACTTGCTTTCTGCTGGCAGATGGAGATAATTGGGGATAATTGACATATGTCATTTTTAATCACAAATTTGCCAGTCTTCTCCCTTCCAATTTTCTTTATAAATATAAGCCAGCTCTCTAACATGCAGCCTATGATGAATTAGCAACTTTATGATGAAAAAGCTTCTATGTGTTTAATGTTTTTCCACACAAAAGTCAAATTAATCAATTGACACACTGTGATTTTTTTCCATGGGGTATCACATGATGGGGAAACCATGAGTTAATGGACCAGTTGGGTGAGGATATATTTTACTCCTGGTATCCATTAAATTGCAAATCACATTATTCCCAGTAATTTTACAGAAATGATGCTCAGATGACTGAATGCAGCAGACTTGTCCATTATTTCAGGGGACTGTTCTGTTGCATCTGAAATTTGGTAAAGAAGGATCCATTAAATTGAGGTTTCAGTGAATGTGAAATTTGGGTGTATTTGTGTGCATGTGTATAAAAGCCTAATATTTTTAACCTGCTATGTATGCAGTCATACATACATTAGCTTGAATGACTAAATTTCTAAAAATATGAATGGCTTGGTATTCTAAGCAGCTATTGAAAGCTATATTGCATATCTAGTCAAGTGAAAAATTCCCTCCTCTTCAAAATGATTGAAATAATATTTTAGTAATAGAAGAGGCCAGGACTAGACAGATGGATATCTGTATCCATGTATCTGAGAGCCAAAGCTCTCTCTTGTTAATGTTGTTTGGATATTCCCTTGCACTCATGGTTTAAGCATGCACATCTTTGTGTTAGCTAAGCAGGAGAACTGCATTAGATATACAGCAGCTTTCAGTACTGATCACCAGATCCTAGTTGACCTCACTTCATATCTCTAAGGTCAGTTTGGAAAACGAGAGTGCTTATTCTTCCTTTGAGATGATTGATGGCAGCATTATCCTTTCTCAAACTTAGCACTATTTCCTGCAGAGGCATGGCATCCAGGGCTGTGCATTCAAGCTAGATAACAAGGTTCACAAATCACTTATGGTGCTGTTAACTAAATTGGATTGCGATGGCATGGAACCAGTTTTAACTGAAGGTAGGCTAGCCAAATTGTTCAGATGGCAAGCCTCCATGCTTTACCGTGATGCGCTATATTTTGTGTAGCACGTCCAAAATAATAAAAAGCATGGCAACGTTTCTCCAGCTTTTTGGAATTGTGGACCACCCAATTAAATATTAGGAGAATATGACGACCCCTCAATTAAACAAACAACCCTTTCCTAATTTTTAATCTTTAAGAAACACGGGTGTTCACATTTTTCGGCAAATAAGATAATGAATACACCCATCTCCTTTAATTTAAAAGGACTTCTTCAGCTAAATTTTGTGCAAAATGTTTTAACTCAAAGTATGTAATTATTTTGCAGTTGAAGCAGGAGTTGAGGAAGAGACTGAGCTGTGAGGCTTGAGATGGAGAGTGGGTTCTGGTCCAGCCAGCTGCTTCTCAGTGAATGTGGGTGCTCTCTTTCAGGCTTAGCACGCACATGCTGGCTTGATTTATGGTTTACTCATGAGTAGCAAGCAGTCACACACAACAGCTGGCAGAGACTTCATGTGGAAGTTTGGTGTCCACATCCAATAGCTCTAATATAAGCTATTGCTGAAGATTCTGCTGTCTTGCAGTCTAGTTACTTGCAGGTGATTGCATCCTTATACCCTTTTCCAAGGGTTGGTCTGGCCGGCTGAAACTTCAGGGAGATAGGAAGGTCACCTTATGTCAGAAGTACAGAAAGTAAGGCCAAGGAGCCATCAGTAACTCTTTTGTAAGTGCACAGCGCCCCAAAATGGGCAGTTCAAAAATTGGGTCTTTGTGTGTGCGTGTGTCTATTTGTTGGGACTGGGGAGCTTTTAAGAGGCAAAATGGATGGCTTGAGCAGGCAGATGCTTAAGACACCTATTTACCTTGTAAAACTGCTGAACCTCCCACCAAAAAACAGACCTTGGCCTTGCCGACTTTTGGAGTGCGATCCTTGATATGCCATGCAAAGCCTGGTGGGCAGGGCCTTTTTAAAGGCATTTGTCTCAGGCCCTACACTTGGGGGCCTCCTCTGAAGTACAATTTCATATTTGAAACTATCAGATGAATCATTCTCACCAAGAAATCAACGAGAACCCTTGTGATATCCTGGTTAAGATGTTGCACAAGGAGTGAGCAGACTCAGGTTCTGGTTGGTCTTCAGCTATGGAAGCTCACTAGACGAACTTTGGCCGGTCACTGTTTCTCAGTCCAACCTACCTCACAGGGTTGCTGCTGAAGGGAGCACCAGGTATGCTACCTTGAGCTCTGAACAAAAGACAGGATATAAATTGAATGAGTGAATGAAGTAATTTTATCAGGCCCTCTGGTTCAGGAACTCCATGGTTGCTGCTGTTTCAAGGAATCATATGATTGGGGGTGTTGATGAATTTTTGTCTACAAGCTGATTTGTTGCCCTCTGAGACAGGCGATCAATCCTAATAATGATGAAATTCTCAGCAAATAAAGAGATCCAAAATGTTCAACCACATTTCCTGCATTCTCCTGTAGTCAATTCAAATCTAACATTACATGTCTTTGCCCCCTTCCGGGGGCTATAGAATATCTGTATTCTTCTGCATTTTCCCTACATAAATAGGCAAAATTTATCCTTGACAAGAAACTTCCTCCATTCCTGGTGCCTTGTTGTGTTTGGTATTTCAGGTTTCCCTACGCATTCCCAATTATTTGGTATTGACTTTGGTGGAAGAAAAGAAATGCAGGAAAATTACATTGACTAAGGATGCAGCAGAAGAAAATGTGTGTGTGTGTACTTCAAATTAATATTCTGCCCCAGAGCCTTTCAAAGTTTTAAAAAGTCCTGCTGACTAATGGAAATTTTGCACCTCACATTACTTTAGTTTAAAACTTGAGTTTCATGGATCTTCTCTTGTGAACAGAAAAGTATCTGATTACATATCAAGACTGGATTCAGGGATTTCAGAAAAGCCTCTTGTTCTTTATCAAAAAGAAGATTACAAAATATGAATCCAGCCTTTGGAATAATAAAAGAAGCATTTGTTTCTGTACTTTATCCATACAACTTATCATTATTGCTTTAAATCATGACCATTTGTTGTTTTACAGGTCGCAGAATTAGCAGGCTACACTGCTCGTGTTTACAATATGTTTTCAGTCTTCGATGAAGTAAAGAGAGGCATTTACAAAAGGGCAGATGTTACTCCAGAACGTGAAAGGAGCAACAAGAAGAGAAATAAAGTCAAACAGTATATTAACGGCCCCTTAGAAATCAAAGGTGATCAATACATTTCTCTTTCTTGATTTCTTTTTAATATTTCACATCTGTGTAGAGTTCAGAATGGAAATGGTGGGACAGCTTTATCTAATCTGTTCTCAGCTATGTGTGTTCCTCACTACCTTTGTGCTGATTTTATACCCAGGCATTTATTAAGGGCTAATCTATATGTTCTCTCTCACTGGCAATGGAGCCAACAGGAAAGGGTTAACTCCACCACTTCTAGCCAAAAAGCTGCTTTCTGGCTAGAAATGGTGGAGTTAACCCTTCTAGGAAGGGTTAGGAAGAAACCCCGCTCCCTGAAGTTTTATAATCTCCCTTCTAAAGAAAGCAGTGGGTTTCCTTTGGCTCTTTGGGAGCCTAGAATAAAAAGAAAAAAGGAGAGAACGAACAGAAGACCTGTGCTTCTCCACCGCGTGAAAGCATATCCTGGCAGTGGCATGCCACCTGACTGGCATGCTGGCAGGAGGTTGTAGCTGAGAGGGTCACATGCCTGAGCTGGGAGAGCAAACTAGGAGATGCGGGAAAGAACATCATAGGAAGAGCCCACTATGGCCTCCAGAAGCAGTGGAGCATGGGGGAGGCAAGTAACCCTGTTGACTACAAGCCTGCCAACAACATATTCAGGACTGAAGTCCACTTAGAAAGCTTCTCCCTCCATGTCACTGGACTAAGCACTGAGCAGTGCCAATGACAGTGACCTTCTGATGGCCTGAACCCTCCATCTAGTGTTGGTGAGGAGTGCCAGGAGAAAAATCATAATATTACCTCCCCATATCGTGCAGTTACCTCCCCGTACATATATAGTGGGTGTGGTGCCAAGTGATGCCGCTAGCAGCAATTCTCCAGTTCCAGGATAGGGACCGGGAGAAGTAGCATGGCAGCATCCAAGGCCTCATTAGGTACAAACCCACCAGATATTTCTTTATCCTACTAGTGGTTGGAAATCTGGAAGAAGGTGGATGTGGAGGTATGTCAGAGAAGGACAAGGAGGCCCTAGCTGGCTTAGTGATGACCAGCATGGTAGCTTAGATACAGGTGAGAAGGGGTAGGTTTTGGGTTGATCCTGGCTATCCATACAGAGCATCTCAGTCCCCTTTCCATTCCCTAGTGATGCTTTTTCCAGGCCAGAATGAGATGCCATATTCGTTACAGTAGAAGGGAATCAGCTACTTCCAAATCTAGAAGCCCATCCAATAAACCCTAGCCATCTTCAGCAAGCTGAAGGCTATGACCTCACATTCAAGATCTCTAGTCTCAGATGTTCTACATTATGTGAAGGTTCCTTTATTCCTATGGGGGAGCATGATATAAGCCATGACTGAAAGTCATTCCTTAAAGGTTCAGTTCAGGAAGATTAGACCTTGGATAACATTTTGCAGCTCCCCATGAAAGACTGTTCAAGCCAAGGTGGAATGGGCAAAACCAGCTAAGCCCAACTGACCTCCAGATCAGGTCCTCAGGGCTCAATGGCTCAGACATTGAGCAGTGAAGCACCAATTGAAAGCCAGTCTTATAGTAAAGCTCTTTTAGGGGAAGAAGATATTTGGAGAACCAATCATGTTGTACAAGAAAACTTAGAGGAAGCAGGAAAGCAGATACAAGAGAAGTCCTGCATCATCTTTTCATATCAAAAACTAAAGACCTGTCCTTATTTTGGACAAGAAGCAGTCAAGGAAGAACACAGGGGATGCCCCTGTCTGGGGCTCTTGGCTTCAACAGTCAAGGCAGAGGAAGCAAAATCCAAGGGAAACATTCCTCAGCATAATGCCATTACGTCCCAGCTGGATACAAAACTGGAAAAAGTCTGGCATACTTTGAAACACTTCTGCCAGAACAGAGAGGGGTTGGAGACACAGTCTGGCAGGGATATGCTGTAGAATTCAGAGAATGAACTAGAACGCAGAAGAAAGCCAGAAGACAGCTGTCAATTGTTCCCTGTCACCAAGATCAAAAAGGTAATATTTCAGGATGAAGGAGACAATGAAGTGCCTATAGAACATGAGCACAACAGAGTACATATCCCAGAAGAGGTTTTCTCTGCTGTGTTTTTAATTACTTTCTTTACAGTGCTAAAGATAAATGAAGATTGGAGAGCCATTCTCAACCTCAGGGGCTGGAATAATTAATCAGGCATTGAAGCTTTAAGATGGAGATATTAATATTAACAACAGCTGTGATCAGTATCACTTTAGAGCACTCCTTTTCGGTCTAAGCTGAGCACCCCCAGCATTCATCAAGGTGTGGGTAGCTCTTGTGTGCTATTTAAGAAGACAAAGTCTACATTTATATCTGCCTACACAATCCACTAATTGGAGCACATATCACAGCCATTTGCCAGGAACAGGTCTATCTGGTGAACCTTGCTAAGAATGTGCTGGCGCCACCTGAGTGGATTCTACACCTGGAGGTCATCTCTTAAGACTAGAAAGAGATCCTAGCATCCAGAAAATCAATGGTTATGAAGCTATGTGTCAGGCCTAGCCCAAGGAACTCCAAGAGACAATGCAAATTCAGTTCAGCTATGTTTATTAGCTACAACCTCTAGCAAGAATCTTCCCAGACTGAAACCCCAGCTCCCAAGCCGGCCAGTCACAACATTGTGAATTCCTCAGGGAGGTGCCAGTCTCATCCTCTTGTATCTCCCACGCTCCTCCGGCAAGCTAAGAAAATGTTTTTCTCCCTGAGCCTGGCCTTCATAATTCCATTCCATCACACTATGAAAGTTATAGGTCGTGATGATCACAGTACAGCACTAGGTTCCCTAAGCCCATCTCCGCTGCAGACTGCTACAATGGCTCCGTCTTCCATTTCAGGATCAGGGTGCTAGCAGAAACCACCTGCACATAATGACATTGAGCAAAGAAATCCAGTTGCTGTACTGGTAACTAGTCCATACCAATTTGGCATAGAGAATGCTACTCAGTGCCTTTCAGGGGCCAGATGTCAGCCTAACATAGTGAGAAACCCACTTTCAAAACAAGTCAGAGCATGAGTCAACCTTGTGGATCAACCAACCATATCAGGTGAGAGTATAATGGTCCTGAAAGCACTATGAGATCAAGTGAGTGGGTGTCTCCTACTGCTATGAATAGACAAGATAATAACTAAATTTAAATCTTTAGGGCAAATCAGATCAAAGGCTTTGGAGGGAACCCATCTCAGGACATGGGCAAATCAATCCTCATTCACTGTCTTCTCTTCATGAAGGATTACTACTTCCATTATCTTTAGTCACAAGGACCTGCTGTCTGGAATTTGGGGAGCTATAATCTAGCTCATCTAGAGATTACTAGGGAAGGCTACGATGCACACTTTCTTTCTTGCTTTCCAGCTGATTTAAGAAGCTCTTGTCAAGCTCAGCTCCTGGTGGTAACATGAACTTTTGGGGCAACAATATGGTTTGCCGTTGCCTTTATACTACAGTCCTAGGATTCCCTGCCAGTCTCTCATCTATGGAAGGATCAGGCCAAACCTGGTTTAGTTTAGTTTCCAAGTCAACAAAAGTGGACAAGTGCAGCCATCCTCGGACTGTACTCTTTCTAAAGTTAAAGCAAACATTAGGGTTTGAAACCCACTTTGGGAATATTACATTTTGATTTTAAGGTGTTTTGGTTGCTTATTTAACAGTTTTTACAGTCCACCCAACTCAAAAGACTCTGGGAGGGTTGTATTAAACATTTCTCAGTTTTCTTAACATCTTATGGTGTTGTGAGATGAGATTGGAAGACTTCTTCAGAGTCAAAGAAGTTAATGAAAAATACTTCTGGGGAATTAACTGGCTGGGGAATTCTTGAAGTCCAAACATCTTCAAGTTCCCAAGGTTGAGAAACAGTGCTCTAACCGGTCTCACTGAGCATAGAACCGTGAAACATTAGGTAGGTTATTGGAAATAACTACAGTACAGTAACATTTTTAAAAAAATCCTTCTGAAACAACAGCGATTGCTTAAAGTGATAGTGAAAGTATATTTAGAGATATCTAGGGTGGAGCTAGTTGGGTTTTGGAAATCATTCTGAAAAGATGTTTTTGAGTGTGTGGGAACATGAATGTATCCCTGTCTATAATGCTTTCAAGAAGCCATGTCTTTTCCCAGGCTTGTACAACTGGCCTTTGCAGTTTCACATGAACCCAGGAAAAGATGTGGCTGCTTGAAGAAATTGTAGACAGGGGCTGTGTTTGGACTTGTGTGTATTCTGAAGCATCTTTTTAAAATTGAACCTGGAGTATTACATAGCCTTAGCTAGAATTGATTCCTAAAGTGTTGAATAAAAGTTAACATAAATATAACAAATTTGTAGTAATTATGCTTGGTGTATGATTGTACAAGTTCTTGACATAACTGAAGACTAAGAAACAAAGACCAGTCTCTTGCCTAATCCCATCTAACACAGAGAGGCATTTCGTGTGAAAGTCACCCAGTGATGAACGTGTCTGTAAATCAGCCTTTTGCAAACCAATAACTTTCTGTCTGTGCTTGTTTGTCTGTATGCTCTATTAACATATATTGTGGTTTTTTGTTTTTTGTCTTTTTTACTTATAGGAAGAGTAATAGATATTGATCATGGGATTATCTGTGAAAATGTTCCTATTATTACCCCAAATGGAGATGTGGTGGTTTCCAGGCTAAACTTCAAAGTAAGATGATATGCAGGAATCTTCTGATTGTTGTCATCACAGTTAGCACAAAAAGAGCACAAAGTCCATGTGCCATATGTTAAACACTTGGACAAGCATATGGAAAAGAGGGGAAATCAAGCAAGGTAGGCATAGTTGCTGAATGACAGAAGCAGAAGTGTTTAGCTTACCCTATTTTAGGTAATCAAGGACCCATGTATCTTCTGGTCCCCATGCTCTGGAAGAACATGAGAAATAACTACAGTTACTGAATATGTCTGCAGTCAGTAGTTATGAAAACCCCATTCATGCACATGGGCCTTATTGTACAAATTCAGGCCTCTTATTATTCTATTCAATGCACAGCGCTCAAGAGGCAGTGGTCAGATGAAAACTGGGAGGTGGGACCAGATTTTATTTCCCTCAGTGTCCTGACTGGAACATATGGACTGGAATGTGAGAAGAGCTAGACAGTGATTTGACTGTGTTCTGATTATGTTTCCAGATTGAACCTCGCAACTAGGGTGTTCAGAGCATAGGTCACTCCTATGTTACTCTGATATTACCACAACTGGGTTACCACATCTATGATTCCAAGAGGAGAAGAAATGCAGTTTTTTGTATGGTAAACATAAAGAAATCTAGGGAGACTCAGGAAAATTATATATCTAAGGTCAGCTTTCCTCATTTCCTCATCATAGCTTAGTAACATATGGAGAAGCCACTAGGGAAAAAAAAAGACAAAACATACTCTTTTTCATAATGATAGAAGGATCAGCTTTGTGGTAGAGAGGAAGATCAGCGTTAATAGTGAGACCAAAGATAGAACATCTCCCCATGTTATTCTCAAAATGTTGATTGTAAATTGAGCCATTTCCTGCTAAAGTGTGTATTCTGTGCACTAGTTCAGTGTGCACTAGAGCCCCTGTGGATTACTTTGTTCTTACAACCTGGGGATGTGGATGAAGTGTTAGTAAAGTTTAGTCAATTCTCTGTTTGCTCAATGCTTGCCTTCATAGCACATTACCACTAGTAGAATTGGTGCAGGTGGTAATGTCCAGAAAGCTGCTCTAACTTCATCTTCTAGTATTAGAGGTTCTTGTAAGTAGGGAGTATCTTCTAAGGTATCTTGGATATTCACATTTTTACTATTCAGAATTTCAGTATACCCGTTTCATTTTTGTTTGGTCTTCTTTAAAACAGTTACTATCTGTCCATTGGATCCTTTAGCATGCCAATAAATTTAAATAAAGACATACATTTGAGATTAGAACTTCCTTCTGAGTTCAGAGAATTTTTGGAAGATTTTCCTTGTTTTTTCATGTCTGTTTCCATCTTTGATGTCTTTACAGATGTTGTAATACTGCTTCTTGTCTTTTCTAACAGCTCTCTGAAACTCTTTGTTATTTCCTGAAATCTTTTTGTTTCTTGGCTTTGGCTTCTCTTCTTGGCAATTTCCACGGTTAGTTCTGACATCCAGTTTGCTTTCTTCTATTTCTTGATCTGTGGCAATCTCTTTTCATATTCATCCTTAATAACTTTCTTTAAATTCATTCCTCTGGATCCCTATCTATGAGGTTCAGGATTTCAAGATGACCTCCTTGAAAATGGGGACTATATGGTCAAGATCACATCATGAAAACTGATTGGCTTTCTTCTTCCACTTTAGCTTAATTTGGAACTTTCCCACGAGCAGTTTGTGATCTGTAAGTCAGCTCCTAGCCACATCTTTGCTGTTACAATTGAGCTCTTCCACCTCCTTGAACAAATAATATAGTCAATTTGACTTCTGTGTACTCCATCTGTTGATGTCAATGTATAGAGACATTGTTTTGGTTGTTTGAAGACAGTGCTAACAATGAACAAATCACTGGGTTGGCAGAAACTGATAAGTCATTCTGCTGCTTGATTTTAGTTTTCTAGGGTATACAGTCCACTACATTTTCCTCCTCAATATTAATTAATTAATTAATTAATTAATTAACTAACTAACTTTGGCATTCCAGTCTCCAACCGCAAACAGCACATCTTGCCTGCATGTTCTGTTGGTTTCAAATTTAACTTAATCATAAAACCTGTCAGTATCCTCTTCCTTTGCATTAATGGTTGGAATATAAACTTGGATAATCATATTAAATGGTTGTCCACAAAGTCAGTCAGATTTTATTCAGTCATTGATTGCCTAGCCAATATATTCTTGCTATATCCTTCCTAACTATGAAACCATTGCTGTTGCTTCTTTGTTTTTCATGCCCTGAATAGTAAATAATATGATCCAATTTCAGTCCGTCTCAGTTCGCTAATGCCTAAGATGTCAGTGTCTGGTTGATTCATTTCATCTTTCATTGTGTTGAATTTTCCCATGTTCATGCTTGTTATCTTCCATGTTCCCACTGTAATTCTGTCTTTGCAGTTTCAGATTTTCTTTTCCTACAGGGCAACATCACCAACTAGACATTCTGAAGGCTTTAATCTAGACACCACATTAGTACTCCAAAATATCCTTAGTTCTTCCTCAGTAGCATGTTGAGTGTCATCCAACCTGAAGGTGTTTTTCTGGCACCATATCATCAGTCAACCCAGAGCATGCCAGTCCTGTAAGGTCCTATGGGATGGGCAGAAACAACTTCTGTTCTAATAGTCTTTTAAAGCTGTTTTGCTAAATATAGGCCTACATAATTTCTGCTAAAGAGAAGGAGCCATCATAAAAAGGGGCTTTGTGGGAAATAATTTGAATCTTGCTACATTGTGACTGCTATACTCAACAGATTGTGTAATATAAAAATTCTGAATTCACTTTTTATCAGTGCAGTTTAACTGAGGAAAAGGTTTGATTTCCCCTAGAATTACAGCTACAATCTAAGAAGTACCCAGAACTGGAATTTGCCATCACTTGATATATGGGTATACCTTTCCCTGTCTTCATAGGAAACAAATGCTCCTATGTTTAAAATAAATTTGATTGTAACTAAAACAGGAAACAAAAATAATATGCAAACCGTAATGCACAACACCGCATATATAGCTCTTGTTTCAATGAGCAATAATAGCTTGGAGCTCGGTATTTATGTATAGGTTGCTTTCCATTACTAATCTAAAAGTGGGATTGGGTACCATCAGGACGGAGGAAACCCTTAGTCTGCATTAGGGATGCCAATGATTAACTGTTGGCAGTGTCTTGTGAAAGATACATATGTTTGGAAATAATTCATTCCTTCGGTCCCCTTCAGTTGTGCTTAAATTTCTTATGCAAACTAAGGATCCAGACAGGGAGCAAGGATACAAAATTAACCAAATCTTGAGGTCACTGGTTAATGTTAGTCATTGAATCAGCATGTTTGGGTATGGATGGTGTGAATCATCATGATAAAAAGCCGGGTGAAAGTAATTGCTCTCTCAAACGTTATTGTGTCCCTCGTTCTATTTTGTAGGTTGAGGAAGGAATGCATCTTCTAATTGCTGGTCCCAACGGCTGTGGGAAGAGTTCCCTTTTCAGAATTCTAAGCGGTTTGTGGCCTGTCTATGAAGGAGTGCTATACAAACCACCTCCTCAGCATATGTTCTACATTCCACAAAGGTTTGAGTTTTTGTTTGCTACAAAATGAGTTCATGTCTTGCTCAGAGTAGCTCAAAAATTAAAAGAAAAAAGGAAAGAAGAATAACCTATCAATATGTCATACATACAGTATGTTTACGAAGATCCCCTTGGATTCTTAGATTAGTGGAGCATTTTCTGTTTTCTGTGGTGTAATGAATCCTGCAGTGAGCAGGGGGTTGGACTTGATGACCTCTTGGTCCCTTCCTATGAGTCTATGAATAACTGCGTATCATCAGCGGACTGATGATACCATGCCCCATGCTGTCAAATGACCTTACCCAGAGATTTCATGTAAACGTTAAAGAGGAGTGGTGAGAGCCTTGAAGCACACCATGCCATAGGGACCGAGGGCTAGACCTCTCCCCCACCCCACCAACACTGACTGGAACTGGCTGCAAAGTGGAAAATCATTGTAAAACAGGGCCTCCCACTCCCAGTCCCCAAAGCCAGTCCAGAAGGACACCATGGTTGATGGTATTGAAAGCTGCCCAGAGATCCAGGAGGGCCAGGACAGTTGCACCACCTCTCTCGAGTCTTCCGGAGATCATCCTCCAGAGTCAGTGCTATCTCCATACTGTAACCCAGCTTGAACCCAAACTGGAAAGGGTCCAGATAATCCACTTCATCCAGGGCCCTCAGCAGCTGTGAGCCAACTACCCTCTCAACAACCTTCCCTAAAACGGGAAGCTTGGAAATTGGACAAAAATTGTCTAGTACTGTTGGGTCCAAGGGTATCCTCCTGAGAAGGGGATGTACCAATGCTTCCTTTATGGCAGGCAGTACCACCCTCTCCTGCAAAGAGGCATTAACCACCACTTGGAGCCAACTGCACGACACCTCCTGGGAGGCCTTGACCAACCAAGAAGGACACGAGTCCAGGGCACAGGTGGCTGAGCTCACAGCCGTGAGGTAGTAAATTTGATTTTTACATCATACATGGTGACAGGTGCAGAAGTGATCTGAAAAGAGATTTTCAAATCTCTTTTGAAAAATGATTTACCATTACTACTATTTTACCATTTACCATTAGAAAATGTACAGTATATACGAGTTCCTGGACAACCTCCATAAGTATTGGTTTTAAGAGATTAGGTATCATTTTTTCTCATCTCATCTAAGTCACAGTGATGGCCAGACACATACCCAAGCAGAGTACTAGTTGAATTCAGGGATTAGAATTACTAAAATCTCAGACCATAATTCTTAGATTAATAGATAGTAATAGTAATACAGGGATTATTTTTCACAGTTTGTGAAATATTGATCTTGATATTTGTCACACCTCTTTGCACAGGCATGACATTTTGAATGACAGAGGCTTTGTCCAAAGTTAGCATTCATCTTAACATTAATGCTATTTGTGTACTTTCTTTAAAAAAGTATTATCCTGAAAGGGAAAAGAAGATTGAGAAGGGGGCTAGGTAGATGCTCGTGGTTTATGTCGCATGAAAGGAATGGTCAGTGATAACAAGTCAGAGATTAGGTAGGTCATGAGCAGTTGTGAGAAAGTGATAACATGGCTTAATTAGTTGCTGGAAATGCCCAGCAGAGCTTGCAGGATCTGGGAGGAGAGGAGAACAGGAATGCAGAAATTGCAAATAAGCCTCTGTCGTTACAAGGCTACAGATAAGAGGAAATCCAAGATTTCCTCTGCCTGTTTTGAGAGCAGCACTGCAAGAATGTATGAAAGGCCTGAGCTCTGATTGGGTATAAATTCTGCTCACTCACTATATGCCAAGTATTTCACATGACTTTGTTTTCTGGAATATAATAAAAGTATAGTTTCTAGCCATGTTTGTCTGTGGAAGCCAGACAGATGGGACCTGTGACGATGGCATGAGAGGAATCTGAAGGCAGAGGGCTGCTAAGTATGTTGACTGTCGGGCTGGATAATGGGACCTGTAGTGGCATCAGAGACAGATTTGGTAATTCATCAGTAGAGCTGAACACTGGAAGTGGAGGGTGGCACTGAGAGAGAAAAAAACCAGGTACCTACAGTTTTTTAGGGACAAAGAGACAAGCAATGGTGGAGAGAGGGCAGGAAAAAGAAAGGGGACAGGAAACAACTATGGTGGTTGTTTCCGTGGTGCCCACTACTTGCTTGAGCTTCCCTACAACTGCAGCAAAGTTGTGATCCTGGTCCTTGCAGTGGTCCTCTGTGCTCCAGTCCAGCATTTCTGCCTCCCGCAGCAGTTGTCTGCAATTCCAGAGGCCAAACACAACCACGTGATCTGAGGAAATGATGCACCTACTTTATGGAGTTGCATACGGGTGCCAGGAAAAAGCCCCCATATGTTCCAAAACACACATTTGCCCTTGAATCCAGAGTGCCACATAGCCCTATTTATCAAACTCTAAAGATGTTCAGCTGTATACAGTATTCTAGTCTTTTTTTATCACTCGGTGGTTCTGGTTTTTGGCGCCTGAGCCCCATGTAGGTGTGGTAAAAGGGCAGGAGGTATCTTGAAAGGTGTTTGAGATTCCACAGGGCTGACTCTCATCTTGATTGACAGGTGGCTCTTCTTTATTTTTCCAGTGGATTGGGACTCCTGATGAAATCCATTTATAGACTGTGCTCTGTAAAAGACCCCTCCCCTCCAACATGAAATCACAGCATACTTTTAAGCCTAGCTTATGGTGTCTTTCCCTTCTTTGATATCCCATGTTGAAGATTTGTGCACTGTCTGCAATGGGGGAATTGTTGGTCAATATCTCTTCCTGTGACAGCAGGATGACTTCTAATTATAACATCCTGCTATGAAAACTCTAAGCTCTGTGCTGAGTAAGCTGTTCTAGTAGGTAGAAGCTAATTAAATTCAGTTGTAGTAACTGAGCTCCTTGAAATATTTAACAGACACTGCTAGATACTGGACAGAGAAGCTCACTGACGGTTATTTTAGGCAAAAAATCAATTATTTATACCTTAAAGAATTGTGGAAACTGTAACTTGGCCTGAAACACTCTTGAACTCATTTCAGTAGACAAAATAACATATTATTTAAAAATGAAGAACCATTAGCAGTGATGAACGGACGAGGAGGGAGGGAGAAAAAAATAATATGATGATTTATGGGTTGGAGGATTAAAAAAGATGTGGACTAAGTGAGGGTTTGAAGGGATTTGTATAACATCTAAGAGAGAGGGAAGATTATAAGATTGTAAGTATCTGTTGAAGAGAAGGTCAAATGTCATTATATTTCATAACTGTAGTTTTTATTCTTTTTTTCTTGCATCTTTTTCTTCTTTTCTTTCTTTTCTAACTTTTTCTTTAGATTTGACTTTTACTGTATGTACAATTCTAAATATAAATAATAATAAAAAAAGATTGGGAGGGGGCTTAAAATGAAACCTAGCGGTAGAACGTGCAGAAGATGTATTGCACCTCTACGTAATAATGATTATAAATTGCTTCTACACATATAAAGTAGTAACTCCCATTTTTCAGCCTCCCTTATTTGCTTTTATCAGAATCTAGGTCAGGATTGGGGCTTTAATCCTCCCTGTAAGAACATGAACTGTAAATTCCAATTGTTATTTTTATTCCAGCCAGCTTTTGTCATAAATGTGATGTGTATTGTTCTTTGTAAGCGAGCGTTAGCATTTCTTAAAGGATATGACATCATTAGTGAAATTAGCATGCAAGAAAATGAAGAATTGTCACACAGGCAGTACAAGAAAGCCAAGAGGAATTGTAACTATTACTGGACTTACAATACAGCCGAATCATACGGAGCAACTCTGGGATGACAACAGCTTGTCATTCTACTTGCTTCTTATTTCTATAATAAGTTGTTACCATTGCTTTCTAGCTTACAGGTTATTTTCTCAGATGGATGTGCTCATGTCGCCAAAGGATCCACAATTTAATGATTCCAGTCTCTTTTCAAAGTGCCCAGACGAGGGAAGAGCTAGGCAGAAATAGCTTTTTCAAATTCTCCGTCAGATTTGTGACAGAGTAGATGTGGATGATTTTTTCCACATTTCTCAAGGGAGAGGATACGTTTTTCAACAATTTAACAAATTGCAAGTATGTGATTGAAGCCCTGCCCCTTTTCATGTACACAATAAAAAAGGGGCAGAACTTCAATTGTGGCTTGAATTTTTTTATTCCCCCCCTTCCCTCCCAGAGACACCCCTGGAATCACGAATGAACTATACCTATACCAAGAGATCAGCACTGGGAAGTCAAGTCAGAGATTAATGCTAAGGAGCAAAATCGGATTACTTCTTCTGTAAACAGTGCATTGTTCTTTGGAGCAAGTTTAGGAAACGGTCATCCTCAAATAATTACAGTATTTAGAAACATGGCATTTAAAGCATTATGTGCTGTTCAGAGAACATCAGCTGGCAGCCTGAAATAGGAGGGTTGAGATGTGATTCCACAGGCAAGAGGGCTAATCTAATTTTCTTTTTATTGCTTTATTTATAGGCCTTACATGTCCCTTGGAACACTTCGGGATCAAGTCATCTATCCTGATTCAGTGGATGACATGCATGAAAAAGGATACCAAGACCAGGATCTGGAATTTATCCTGCAGATAGTTCATCTGAATCACATTATTCAGAGAGAAGGAGGTATGGATTTTTACTGGAAAATATGGCATATTATTAGAAAACTGGAATTGCTAATGCCATCAGAACCGGGAAGGAGAGCTGCTCCCACCACATTCTGCTAGCTTCAGAAGTTCTACTGTCCTCCTACTGATTTTGCTGGCATAAGTAGATCCATCAACAGAATTGTCCCTGTCTACTGTGTACCTTCAAAATCTTTTCTGGAAAGACTAATTAGGGATTTACTTTTCTGAAATAATTCTATATATGCTTCTCTGTCATTGAGTTACTGGAAAGTTGCCTGAAATGTATAAAATCACCAATATCCAAACTCATTAAAATATGCTCAAACTCTAGAGATCTAGGGCAAAATGTGATATGGAGCATGCATGGGGCACATGTAATATCTGTGGGGAATACCTTAAACCACATAGGCCTTTTCCCAAAATTGCGTATCAGCTGTATAGGGTAGCAACACAACTTCAGGAAAAGATGAAGTTGCTTGAAGGTGTCCCAGCAGGTACTATGTGCATGTCCAAGTACACTGCAAATTGTGTTTTATTCTTTGAACAAAGACCTCTCCTCAGCCTGAGCCACTATTTTATAGTTTTCATGGGAATATTGTTTTGTTAACTAATGTTGTCCTACAAAGGGTTTTTAAAATAAACACAAAAGACTTGTATCTCTCATGTTTCTCCCTGAAGGGTGGAATGCTGTGATAGACTGGAAAGATGTCCTCTCTGGAGGAGAAAAGCAGAGAATGGGCATGGCTCGGATGTTTTACCACAGGTAAGTCTAATAGTTAGATTTCAGTACGGATAGAATAATCAAGGGTTAATTTATTGCCATTGATAGTCTAAAGCACTTGATACTATAGCGAGGCAAGGTAAGCAGTAATTAGCAGGAACAGGATCAAGCAACCCAAAAAGCATGAAGTCTATCCCGTTGATGTGGATTTCATTCTGAAAGATTCAGAAAGAGAAAGAATGGGTAGCAAATCGGTGCCCTCCTGAGGCCATGGGCCCCCTCCAGCATGGCCTCATGGTCTGGCATTACAGAACTGCAATCTGCAACCCAGGCTTTATGAAGAGCACCCAGTAAGCTGCAGGTAGGTAGATGAAAAGGCATATTTCTACCCTGTCTTCCTATGGGGATATGCAAGAAGGAAAAAAAGTTGGGATTGTTTTTAGGGATGAATACGTGGGTTAGAAATTGCATGACTGAAGAATTAGTAGTGCTGATAAACAACAGATATAAATTCAATGGCATTTCTTTGAGAGTTGATGAAACAGTATGCCGTTAGAAGCTTATTCTAGCAATCCGGTTGCTCTGAAATTGAGAAACTGTCCATCCTGGCATCATGAGAAATGTGAGAAAAATAGCTCTTTGTTTAAGAGAAGAAGTGGTACAGATAGATGTCTGTGGGGGGAGGTTTAAAAAAGTCAAGATGGTGGCACAATCATATTTATTTAATTTATTTATTTAAACGATGTATATGGCCACCCATCTTAAACAACTCTCGGCGGCTTCCAACAACAGTAAAACCAGTAACTATAAAACAATCATAAAATAATAAAATAATAACATGATCAAACAAAAACCCTGCGCCTTAATCATCTCCTTAGGATGCCCTGCAGCAAGTATTCATTCATTCATTTATTTATTTATTTATTTATCAAAGTATTTATTTATTTATTTATTTATTTATCAAACTTATCCCCGGAACTGGAATAAGTTCCAGTTGCCCTATTCTATTCTATTCTATTCTATTCTATTCTATTCTATTCTATTCTATTCTATTCTATTCTATTCTATTCTATTCTATTCTATTCTATTCTATTCTATTCTATTCCAGCCCAGCCCAGCCCAGCCCAGCCCAGCCCAGCCCAGCATAGCATAGCATAGCATAGCATAGCATAGCATAGCATCTTGGTAAAAAGCCAGGTCTTGATGGCCTTCCGAAAGGCTAAAAGGGTGGGGGCCTGGTGCTGGGGGATGGGGGGTGTTTCATAAGGTAGGGGCAGCCGTGGAAAAGGCATGCTTACGAGATCCCACTAGGTGGCAGGATTTCAGGGAAGGGATCTGGAGTGTGCCCACCCTATCTGATCTAGTGGGACAGGCAGATATTCTTAGGGAGAGGCAGTCCTGCAGATAACCAGGTCCCGTGCCATGTAGGGCTTTAAAGGTGATAACCAGCACCTTGAATTGCACCTGGAAGGAAACTGGGAGCCAGTGCAGCTCACACAATAAAGGTGTAACGTGGGCGATCCTATCGCACCACAGCATTCTGGACCAGTTGTAACTTCCGAGTAGTCTTGAAGGGCAGCCCCATGTAAAGCGCATTGTAGTAATCCAAATGGGAAGTGACTCAGACATGAGTGACCATGAGCAAGACCTCCCGGTCCAGGAAAGGGTGCAATTGGCGCACAAGATGGATGGCAAAGTTCCCTCTGAAACCACACTGGGTATATCGGGGGTGGGCCAATCTAACAGGCCCCACCTACCTGCAGTGAGGGGCAGCTGCTGAGAACTCTAGGGCCAACAGGGAGTGGTCTGCCCATGACAGGGGACTGTTGTTAATGTACCCCAAATCCAGATCATGACGCCACTGCCATGAGGCAAACACCAGATCCAGTGTACGGCCCCTCATGTGAGTCAGGCCATGAATAAGTTGAACGAGGTCCATGGCTGCCATGGTGGTCATGGACTCCTGTGCTGCCTCAGACCCTGGGCGCAATATTGGCAGGTTGAAATCCCCTGAAACCATAAGCCTGGGGAACTGCCAGCTCAGACACAGAGTGTAGGAGCACAGGCAGGGATGCAGCTACGCTGCAGGGAGGAAGGTAAGTGAGCAGCAATCCCCACCGATCTCTATGGCCCAGTCTCACAAAGAGGATCTCGCATCCAGTGATGTCTGGGGCAGGGCCTCTGGAGGCCACCAGAGACTCACAAATAACAACCGCCACACCCCCACCCCTAGCCTGGAGTCGTGGCTGATGCCACACTCAAAACCCAGGAGGGCCCATTTCAGAGAGGGGATCCCCCCACACACTTCAGTGTCCAACCAGGTATTGGTGATACAAGCCAGGTTGGCTCTCTCATCCACGGTCAGATTTTGGATGGGGTAAGCTTTATTGCAGGTTGACCTGGCATTCAGCAGCAGCAGCCACCGGAGACCAAATATTTCATTGACTGCTTCCTGTAATACAGAAACAAGATCTTCAGGGGAACAGCAGGGGGAAAAAAAAGAATAACCATGTTCTCTCTTCTTTGTAAGGCCTAAATATGCATTGCTAGATGAATGTACGAGTGCTGTCAGCGTTGATGTGGAAGGAAAGATATTCCAGGCTGCTAAGGGAGCTGGCATATCCCTGCTTTCAATAACACACAGGCTATCTCTTTGGTGAGTCTTTAAAGAGGATTACACTCTTCCCTCTTCCCCATCTTTCAGCAAGTCATCAAATAATGTAGGTTTTATCAGCTAGTGCTATATAAATACTACTTTACAGAGTTTTTCACAACTTGTAATTTGCAAAGGGTTTCCCAGTCAAGAGGTTTAAAGCAAGCTTTGAACAAGTACAACAATCATCCTTTTACTGATTTTTCCCCCTCTACATGTATGCCGTATGGCATTGTGCCATTCTCTTCACCTCCATGAAACCATAGTTATGGAGAACAATGCTCCCAAAGAATGTCAATTTCTATGATTCTGCCATTGCCCCAATAGATAGGAAAAAGCCTTTATTTATTTGGTTTGCACACCATTTGATTCTTCAATGCTTGGAGGAGTGAAATTGGAATAATAGATTTGGAAAGGACCATGTTTAACCATCAGATCCAGTGTCCTGCTGAATGCAGACATCCAAATTTAAAGTACTGTATCCCTGACAGATGGTTCTCCAGCCTGTGGTGAAGGTTTGCTCAGCATTTTCCTTGGTTCTTAGTTTCACTGCTGAATTGCTTTTACCGTTAGGATATTTTTCCTAACATTTAATGAGAATTTGTTTTGTGATACATTAAGGCCATTATGCTGTGCTCTCCACTTTGCACTGATGGAGAATAAGTCCTTTGTGTAGTATCTCTTCAAGTTCTTGAAGAATGCTATCGTGTCCCCTCTCAGTTGCCTCTCCTCAAACACGAACATACCTGGTCCCCTCAATGTTCCCTTGTAAGACTTCCTTTCAGTACTTTGATCATCCTCATGGCCCATTTGTTGTACCTGTTCCAGTTTCTCTGGATCTTTCCCAAAGTGTCAGGAGGGGGGCAGAACTGGATGACAGTGAGATACAATAAAGCTGGAGGAGGAACTTCTGAGTATCTTTCCCAGGACATTTGGAGATGGGAAGACTAGAAAACTGGCTTTAAAGAATCTTGCTGTTTCCAGTATCCTATGATGATCCAGCTCATAAGCATATATTAATGCACAGATTCCAGATCCCATTGCTCAATTTTATAGTGTTTTATTTTTTTTTTCATTATTCTGCAGGAAGTACCACACACACTTGCTACAGTTTGATGGGGAAGGAGGTTGGCGTTTTGAAGAGCTGGACACTGCTATTCGCTTAACACTGAGTGAGGAAAAGCAGAGACTGGAATCTCAACTTGCAGGGATGCCAAAAATGCAGCAGAGATTAAATGAACTTTGCAAAATCTTAGGGGAAGATTCTGTGTTTAAAACAATGGATAATGGAGAACAAATGCTTTAGAAGGTTTTCTCCCCACTTTTTTTTTAAAATATACATGCACTTTGGATTCCAAGATGCTAGGGTTTACATATATGATTAGCTTAGACTGCAAAGTTGCTTTCCCCAATTTAATGGCCTTCAGATCTCATAATCCAGTGCTATTTGGGGGATTCTGGGAGTTGAAATCCAACAGAATTGGCAAGAAACAATATGCTTCAGAAAATGGTTGTGTTGAGAAAGAAAGTACTGTTGTGCTGAATCTTAAGGGTTTTTTCCCCCTCTCTCTGAGTATGAAAACTGGGATCTTGAAGGAGAGTGAAAAGTGCAATGCAAAATCTTATGCATCAGAGACCTTCCACACTTGTTAATGCCTGTTTACATTTCCATATGCTGCTTCTTTGATGAAAGTATTAAGGCTTTCTTTATATGCTTTCAAATCAGTCAGAGGTCACATATGGAGCCTTGTGACATCAGTACCAGGTTATTTTATCATGATGTCATAATATACCAAAGCATCATAATAGTAAGTCATTGATAGACATGGGATAATAAGACAGAAGGCAAAACTCTTCACCTCCCTTTAAGTTTGCTAGACTAACTGAACACTCTACTTGACAAATTATCAATCCACTCCAATGCTAATTGTGCAATATCCTGACAAATATTTTTGGCAGATGTAGATATGCATTGAATACAAAAGGAAATTCTGTACTGTTTTTCAGGCACAGTGGCATCCAAGATAATTTACAAAAGTCAAATACTAAATGAAAGAATAAAATGCAATTCTCTGACAATTTAAGCAGCAGTATCTCAGGAATTATATTTCAAGATAAAAGAAAACAAACAAAATCCAGAACGTACCCTTCTTCCTCCTCAAAAGAAAAGAAAAAGAAATCCTCCGAAGTCAAGAAAAGAACAGAGTCCCGTATGGTTGCTGCCCCTTCTTCAACTACCTAAAGCAGTGTTTCTCAACCTTGGCCACCTTAAGATGTGAGGATTTCAGCTCCCAGAATTCCCTAGCCAGTGTGCTGGCTGGGGAATTCTGGGAGCTGAAGTCCACACATGTTAAAGTTGACAAGGTTGAGAAACCCTGATCTAAAGGCAAGATATGGTTGGAATAGTTCCCCCCTCAGCAGCTTTTCCCAACTCACTGCCCTCCAGCTGTGTTGGGACCATAACTCCCATAATTCTCAGCTAGCACAAAGAAAGCAGCCATATAGCAATGTCTCTTCAGCACAATCTTCTTAGATGCAGGGTGATGACTGGGTGATGGTTCCAAACTGAGCTTCTACTCCATCGTAGATAGATCTGCATTTGGATGCGCATCTCATTCTGCCCATAATTGTGGATTTTAGCATCCATCCATGCTGCTTTACTTTCAACAGATGAGTATGGAAGTGATGAATCCAGCTGAACTCAAACCTATCTTATTATTAACTCCAGCTTTCTTTTACACATCTACAAACTTTAGAAAGTCCCTGCCAGGTTCTGCCTAGTGAAATTACAAGAGGCTTTTTTTAAAAAAAAAATTCCAATGTTCTAGAAATTATTTCAGTGCACACACTGTGATGGATCTAGTCAAAGATAATTGATGAACACCATCTTTCTGGAGAGAGCTGCCCTGTTGCCTCAAAACAGACAGAGATGTCTCCAGTTATAAGTATTGTTCTTTATAGTAATTAAAGTGGCCAGGCAGATTTTGAAAAGATGTTTTCCTGGAGCATTTCCTGGAGCATTCTCATGAAGGGCCTAATTCTAAATTCATCCATTTGTAATAGGGCCTGTTGATTTTTATTACATTTACATTCATTGCGAACTATGGAAAGACAGGTTGAGTTTTCCTCATCAATGTATTCATATCCATTCTGGAAAAAGCCAAACCCAAATGTGTACTCATCATAGGGTTAACACAGAAGCTTTCTTAAGAAGATAAAAACGTGACAGTGCTACCTTATAATTTAAGAAATATACAATCCATCCTCACGCCTGCATTCTTGCAATCATAAATGCAAGAAATCAAACTTAGAAGACGTAATTTGAAGTAGAGAGTTTTGTGAAGTTTCATATAATTAGATGGTGCTGCATGAATCATAAATTATAGACTTATAATATCTGTTCACCCAATATGCATGATATGATATCATGTGGAAAAATTAAGGACTATTAACTTGCAAAAGCAATTGAGACTTCATCATCTTCTCATTGGGACTGACTAAAACTGACCAAATGGAACTTATTTCAGAACATATGCATATGTATAAGATTACATATATTACATACATTCAACTGAGATTTATGGGCTAATGAAGAAAAATAATTACCACTCATACACTATAAGAATGATCCCAATGTAACAACGTGTTCATCTCATTCCAGATGCATATATAATTGGGCAGCTAATTCTAATTATGGGTATTTTGTCATTAATAGAAATCACTTACTACAGATCAGAAATAGAAAATATGTGTAACTTCATAACAAACCTTCTGTTATGGTTGTATTAATAATCTTTTTATATAGCACCTTAGAATACTGGATACGGTATAAGAAGAAATTATAGTATTTTGGCGATAACTAGGTTTCTAAAACACTATAAAATGTTTCTCAAGAATTGGGACAGTAATGTATCTCTGGTATGTGGTGTGTAATCTGAAGTTAGTAGGAAAGTTAAAAAATGGAGCTATGCTAGGCTAGCTTTTACTTCTTGTGTAATTTTTCCAGGTGGTTTATTTCTTAGTTTTATCCCCTTCTATAATGTAAGAATAAAATTGGCCTATCTTCCTGGGATATTGTAAGGCAATGCTATGCCCAACATTAAATTCGGCTAAATCTGAGTATGTGTAGTGCGAGAGAACTGATGTCTCACTCATCTTTGTATCTGTTTATATGGCTTGGGGAATGATGAACAGTAAGAGACAGAGCTGTCTAAATTAGAAAGTGAGGTCTAATCAATATTCATTACACTTCATGTTTATATAAATATGTTCCTAAATGCTCAGATCATAATGTTGACTAATGTTGTTTCTCAGACTAGGCTAGGCTAAATGAAGCCTCACCCTCCTTCCTCTTTTGCTTGTTTGATTTTGTGCTCCAGACTCCAACTTAGGGTGGCAGATAAATTAGGAAAAGAGGTATCAGGGTAACTCATAATTAGCGAACTCTCCCAGGTGAGAATGCCCTGAGCGTCCCATGATTATGAAAAAGCCGATTGCTGCTTATGACAGTCAAAAGGAATGTAACGTGTTATTTGCAGTTAACTGAAACCAAGCTACAAATTCCAATTATGTCCAGGAGCAAAAGTTAATAACCGGTAGGCATAATAAATAATTATTTTTTATCAACAAGGTCTTGAGCAAAAGTCTGTTTCTATTATTTGGGGTTGGGCTTTTAATTAGAGAAACCAGGAATTGAATCTAAACCTGTCTACATTTTTGTGTGCCCTTCTGCATGACAATGTTATCCCTATCGACATAATGCAGAAGTGGATAATCTGATTCCAGTCCTGTTCTATTGGTCTGCATCAGTTGCTTAATAGTTCCCAATTCTAAAATCGGGGAAAAAACGTATGCTAATTGTGAATTTTAATGACCAAAGTACACCCTAGTTTCAGTTCCAATGTCACACCAGTCAGTTTCCATACCACATTCTCTGTAATGGTTTCTATAACGAACCATTTTCTCTATATCTGCCAACTAAAATTCAGTTCTCTAGATTGTAATTTTTATGTTATATTTGGACTGACCTGAATTGTAAGAATGTGAGATTTTTCCTCAAATAATTACCTGTGAATTGAAGGAGTGATTATTCTAAAAAAAAAACCAAAAAACAAGCAGGGGTATGTGATGAGAAAATGTAACAGAGACCTATGGGGAGAATCCATGGGGAGAGAGGGAACGAGTGACATTGTGCATGCCATGACATCATACAAATGACACAAAATATGCCTGTAATGACAAGATGATACAAATGACATAAACAGCATCACTGGTATGATGTCAATGTGTATATCTCGTCATCATGGCTTACGCTGGATACCTCTGAACTGAGAGAGACTTTTCAAGCAGGATAGGAATTTGTTGCCCAAAGAGATTTCCCTTGTTCTCTTGAAGGTCACAAAAGTACCGTATTTTTCCGACTGTAAGATGATACTTTTTTCTAAAATCCTTACGTTAAAAATTGAAGGGCATCTTATTCAAGGAAGTAAGCTGAGGAGAGAACCGCACGGTTGCAAAACTGCCCATACTTTGTCTCTGCAAACAGGCTTCCTCCTATTGCTAGCCTCCAATCACGAGTGAAATAGCTTGTCTCTGCAAACAGGCTGCCTCCAATCACGAGCCTCCAATCACGAGTGAAACTGCCCATACTGTCTCTGCAAACAGACTTCCTCCAATCACGAGCCTGATGTAACTGACATCAGCTGATGCTGAACAAACCAGTCGGAGGAAGTCTGTTTGCAGAGACAAGCTATTGGCAGTTTCACTCGTGACTGAATGTAATCAGTTATGCAAAAGAGCATGGAAACAGAGCTGCAGAGAGACGGTTTGGACCTCCTCCCACCGAGTGTATCAGGTCAATGTTAACTAATTACTAAATAAAAATGTGTTCTGCACTATCTTTAAAATATTGATTTAATTTTGGGTTGGAAAAGGGGGGGGTCTTATTGATGGAAAAATACGGTATATCAAGAGCTTCCTCTTAGGGAAAATATTCAGCTGTTAGTGATATCAGTAACCAGTTGCTGTTAACAAAGTAGGAAAATCTACAATAAAGTAAATTTATTATCTCCTGTGAACCAGAGGAAGAATTGTATAAGACCCCTCTGATCTCACATACACACACACACTTAACTGCTATTGTGAAACCCTTTATATTCCTCTGGATTTTCATCCAGGGACAAGCACAAGAAGGAAAAAGGAATAGCTGTTTTATTGCATTGTTTGAAGACACGGGGGTCTTGAGAGAGGGAAAGGAGGCAAGGGATGTATGTGTCAGGACATCATGACATTATTCTACCAGATGCCTAAAGATTTATTTCTTCACTCATATTTAGTTCTCCCAAGCAACTGAACAGTGTCATCTCATATTCGCCTCTATTAGTGTCATCTCAACACCATTCAGAGTTATTAAATCACATGCTTCCAAGCAAGGCAATATTTTGTTTCAAAAATGTTCAACAATGCCTAATTGTTTTAGAAATAGAATTATTTTTATTGATTTTATTATTTTTGCAGACTTTTATATTAATCAATTGAGTAGTTGCAGTAATCTTAAAAGTTTTACGTGTTTTGTATAGTTTTTGCAAGTAGACCTTTGGTCAGGTACATCTGAATGTTGAATGAGGTTCGTCTCATATCTGTGTATTTCAACAAGCGCAGTCTAGGAAAGTGGAATCCTGGTTCATGTGAATGGCTGCCTTCGTGCAGCATTTTGGACCTGATTGCAAAAGGTGCTTCAAAAGGCAAACCGGGCACCTTTCTATACCTCTTAAACCAGTTCAATCTTTTTCTGGGGTTTTATGGCTGTCACACGATCCTGAGAAACGATGCAGCTGCTTTAAAGATTTGCAGACAGGTGCTACTGTACATTCATATCCTGCGCGCTCCAAAGCATCTCTCTGGAATCAAACTTGAAAACCCAGCACAATTTTACTATATCACTATATTTGTGATGGTGCATGAGTTAATTTCCTTGCCCATTCATTTTTTCCTCCAGTCTTTAATCATAATAGAATAACGGCAGTCAGAACAATCTGTGTTGCTTTTAAGTTTTCTTTTATGTTTGCCCAGCTTTGTGAATTTCTCAACTGCTCCTAAACAAAATAATAATAAAAATCTGATGACATCTTTAGACATAGATTTCTCATAAGATTATTTCCTGTGCCGATTATTGCCAAATATTTCCATGTATTTGTGGCAGCAAACACCTGGCTGCAACTTGCTTCACATACAGTGGTTCCAGCCTCAGTCCTTAGTGTTAGCATCAATTCTTACTTGGATTTTCTTCTGTTAGAGCAACTGACCGCTTGACAAGATTGGGTCACCTGGGTTGGTGGTCAGACTTTGTACAGTGTGACTTCCTTGATTTCCTATATCTGGCTCCAAATTCTGGTAAATTCTGGTAAGCAAGGTCACTTTTTATCGAATTAATAGGCCTGAGGCTGATACAATACATCAGTGTTTCTCAACCTTGGCCACTTTAAGACCTGTGGACTTCAACTCCTAGAATTCCCCAGCCAGCCATGTGCTCAGGCCCAACTTTCTTTGTCTGGTTCAGGTCACATTTTTCCTTTGTTTCCTTAACAACTTGCTTCCTTCTTATCTACCTTCCCGAAGGGATCTGATAGACAAGATTCCTGCTTTTTGTCCTCTCTGCTTACGTGCCTAGTCTGCTTCAGCCTAGTCTCACACAATGACTCTGCTATCTGGAAACAAGTAGTTTGAAACTTCACATATAGGATCTTCTGTGCCCACTGACTTGCAGTATTCATGAGCTTCAAAACAAGCAGCAAAATAGTTAGAATCTTTCCGGCCAACAACAGAGAGCGTTCCGCTTGTTATGCCTTTGGATGCCTCTTGCATGGCTGCAGCATACGAGGCTGAGAAAAAGGAAAAATCTCTAAAGCGGCTTATCCAAGCTTGAGATTAGTTGTTGCTACAGAGTAAAAATGGTAGCAACAGCAGAAATCCTAAAACACATTTCCACAGAATTCACAGATGGAGTATTCTGAAATACTGCATTGGAAGGACAGAGTACAATATTACATGATGTAAATTAATTCTTCTCAATTTGTTCTACAAATTACTGTGGTCATTAGGAGAAAAAAGAGATGATACAATCTTATATACTTCTTCTATGTTGCATTTAATGTTATGTAATGCTATGTTTTTCTTGGCAATGTTATTTGTTTCACAAAAATGCATGCATACTATTATACTATCTGAATTTAAACAGTGAAGCTTTTGTACACTTTCAGTAAGGAACTCTTCATATACTTGACAATTAGAATAGGGAAATTTTAAAATGGGTAAGTAGTTTTTAATTAATACCTGAATTAATACCTATTTTTAAAAATAGCATTTTTATGTGATGGGTCAAAAAACTACTTGATAACAATGTAGCGGTTCTTATAAATAAAAGGGCTGTGAATTGCTGATGTAAACTACTGACTTTAAAAGTTTAAATCTCTGGGGAATCTTTTTCATATCACATTTGGTTACCACAGAATTCACATGTCTTGCAGAAGCTATTTTTATTGTATTTATTTATTTATTAAATTTCTCCCCACCCATCTCCCCCCAGTGGGGGACTCTGGGGGACTCACACAAAACATTAAAACCATAAATACATATAAATACATAAAACATAAACATTTAAATAAAACATTACTAAAAAAGAAGAGTGTTCCAGAAGATGAAGGATCTGGGGCTGAAGACAGCAGGCTTCTATGGGGCTAGCCATCCCCATGCTTGATGTATTCCCTCCCCACCCCAGGCCAAGTGGCAGAACCAGGTCTTCAAAGCCCTCGGGGGGGGGCAATCTCACCTCTGGGGGCAGAATATTCCCAAGAGTGGGGGCTACAGCCGAGACGGCCGGCCTTCTGGACCCTGCTAGTTGGAGTTCTTTTACCGAGGGGGTCCGAAGCATATGGGAATGTAGTAGCCTAAGCTGAGTTATGTAAAGATTTAGTCAGGTTACCTCACACAGTCTCACATGACCCAAAGGTGTATCTGAAATACATACAATTCCTTGCAGCTATGTATTGCCCCTGTCTGATCCAAGGGTATTTCCTGACAAATCACCCCAAAGTAAGCCACCAACCATGCAAGCCTGCCTTCATCAATAAGGACCCCCCAAGTCATGATGGTTGGAAGTTATAGGGCCACAATGCACGTTTGGGAAATCACATCCAAGGAAATTAAATATAATTAAAGGCAATTAAATATAAGGGAAAGGTCCCCCCCTCCCCAAAATCATTGAATGTAAGGACTGAAAATACATCTTGGATCATCTAATCCAACTCCGTGCCTGGTGCAAGAATCCACAACCACAGGAAGTATGTTTTGTTTGGGTTTCTTCCAGTATCACGCTTTCGCTCTGGTTAGCAAATGCGAGGGCTGCGCAAAGCATTTCAAGGGTATTCTGCAAAGATGCTGGCACAAAACATTCTTAAGGATCCATCTCACCCGGGACATTCTTTTTTTGAACTATTACCATCTGGCAGACGGTACAGGATAATGAAAACAAGGACAAAGAGGCTGAAGAATAGCTTTTATCCCAGAGTGGCAACTATATTGAACTCTACTGTGTAGTGCAATATTAATGTAACATCAGGGGTTGTGCAATGGTGAAAGAATGTGAAGGATCTGTGTGTGTGTGTCTGTTTTATTATGGTTTTTAGATATATAAGGTGCGCTGGGGATGGCATTTAATTTCGTTGCACGAGGTATGATGACAATAAAGTTCACAACCACCACCACCAAAGCATCTCTTCTCGAAGCACCAAGGAGGCTGGCACAGCTGTTCTGAGGGCGTTCCCAGGGTGCACAAAAGCACATGTGCGCTGCTTCACTGGCAGCCCCCACATAAGTGTTGCCAGTGTATAGTACATATCCGCGTGCACGGACAACACGGGAAAACCAAGCCATGGAAAGGAAGTTTAATTATGATTTCGAATAATGTCTGCCTCCATAAGTTATGGTTTCCTATTTCGCCATTGAGCATTTAACAAATAAGGGCCAGGAATTAAAAGTAGGCTTCGCAGGCATACCTTATGACTGGGCGAAACAGAGAGCAAAAAAAAGGTATGAATTTTGGAGATGAATGAACGAGGCTAAGCGATGAGAAGACATGAAGCAAAAGATGAACAGCTGGCCCGGGCGCCCCCGGTCGTGCTCGCGCAGTTCGGGTGGCGAAGCAGCCCGCGGCCCGTTCCCACAAACCGGCTGCGCTGGCCGGGAAAGAGCGACACGGAGGTTTCCCCTGGGGCGCGCTGCTCCGCGCTAGTCCCCGCTGGCCTCCGGGCGGCTGAGCGGAGGGTCCCGGCAGAGCCAAGGCCGCGCGGCCTCCCGCAGCGCCTCGGAAGAGCCTCGGCGTTTCCGCGGCAACGCGGCTCCCGGCGGTGCCCCGCCCAAAAGCCTCCGCAAGCGCCTCCCGCTCGCCAGGAAAAGAGGTTCCGCGCCTCCAAAAGGCGTGACGTCACGCCGGGGGCGCGGGCGCCGTGTCGGCGCGCCCTGGCCACGCCCCTGGGCGGATCTGTCGGGGCGCCCGGCGCTGAGGCGCCAAAGCAGCCGAGCCCGGCCGGCGGGCGAGGTCCTCGGGGTGGGCGGGCGGCCCACTTGGCCTCTCGCCCGGGCCCTCGGCGCTGCGGCACCCGCGTCGGCTGCAGCCGGCCCCAGAGATGAGGACGCGCCGGCGGGCTGCCGGCTCGCCTCGTCCTGGGGCCGCGGCTTCGCTGTCCTGGGGCCGGCCTTTGAAGCCGAGGCGGGGGCCGGCTCCTGCCGCGTCGCCCCCGGCCTCCCCTCGCAAACCCGCCGCCGCCCGCCCGGGGGACCGGCAGAGTGCCTGGCCCCTCGGAGAGGCGGGGCGTCCCGGGCCACGCCCCGATTCCGCCCCAGCGCCCGCCGGCCTCTGGGCTTCCTCGGCTGCAGCCCGGACTCGGGGAGATCCGCAGCGTGGGAATAGCGGGGAGGAGCCGCCCTTCGGTCTGCGATACCGCTCGAGCATCCCGGGACCTGCGGTGGTCCACGCAAGTGTTTCCCGGTGACGTATCCGTGTTTGCCGAGTACGTTAGGAAGCGCTCCGGGCCGCTGCCCCAAATCCTCGCGCAGCGGGAGGGGAGGGTCTCCCGGCCCAGACGGGGCGCTCGTTCCTCAGGCGGGCGGTGGGCTAAATCAGCCGCCTCGAGAAGTGGCCTAAGAGCAGCCTGTGCAGCTGGCAGCGCAGGAGCAGCGGGGGTGGGCGAGGGACCCCCGTGGCAGTGCGGTTCGTGGAGGGAAGAGCCTGACCCCCCCCGCTTTCTCTGGGGAGGCTCCCGGTGCTGGACCCCCCCACCCCCCCGCCGTCGCAGGGCAGATGCAGCCCAACCGAGGGGTTGCGGAGGCCTCTACAAGGAAGAGAAGGGAGATTAGGTGGCAGAAATCTCAGATTGAACACTTTCACTTTTAGGGCCTTGCGTAACTGGGTTTCCTAAAGAGGGCTTATTTCATCCTCTTGGCGTGATGAAGAGAAGAGGGTGCAGAGCTTCTGAACTTGGTTTCCAGAGTCCCGTGCTCCTTCCCGGGCGTTGAGGAGGCCGTAACCTCGGCCTTAGTTGTTCTCCGCTATGCCAAACAGGGTCAAACCTGTCTGGTACTCGGATGGGGGATCGCCTGTCCGAAGGCTAAACTGGGAAGTTGAAAAAACGTCTGAAGGAAGGCAGCGGCAAACCTCTTCTGCACAGTTGCCAAGAAAACTGCAGGAATTTGTCCACGAAATCATTGGGAGGTTGACTCAATGTAGTCTTTTAAAAACCCAATAGTGTAGATTGTTAATTAGTACCCGGATGGGAGACCACCAGGAAAAAAGATAATGGCAAATAATTTCCATCACTACATAGACATTTCTGTGTAATTACCAGGAAATCTACTTGTAGGAGACTTTACATATATTCTAACCGATTTTCTCCAATCCACTGGAGACTGGCAAACATTATAAACATTTTTACTAACATATGGATTGATCCTAGGCCAGCTGAATAGAAGCAAGGGGCTGGATTGTTCTCTTCTCTTAAAAAAAAGAGCAAGAGTAATTTATGCTAAGTCCTGAATCGGTGCTTTCTCTGGATGGGTTGAATGGTATGTTTGTGTAGGGTTGCTTTAAAGTACATGTTCAGGTTTTAGCTGTGCAAAAAGTGAACTCTTCTTTGGGGATTCTGTAAAATTTTCCGCAGGCCCTGTCCAGTCAGAAGGTCATGAGCCTGTCTCTACTGTGTGTTGGTAGTAGAAATTTGCTTGTTGAATTTCTATGTCAGGCAGTGGCCAGAGGCAGTTATTTTAGTGTCTCTGAGTTAAAGTTATGAATGTAAGGGAAAAGCATGTTCTGTAATTAGTCAGTTCTGAAGTAAGCAGAATATTGGCTTGGATATATAGGTGGCAATTCTGACACCCATACTTCCTAAAGAAACAGGAATGCTGTGTTGGAGTTCCCACACTGCCTTGAAGCTTTTTGTTTTTTAAATAAGGTGATTACCATGGATAATAAATTTGCACTGGAGTCTGTAGGAAAATCTAAGACTGACAGCACTTAATATAGATTTAAATGGGTTGCAAACCACATTGTGTAGCAATGTGCTGTGGATACATTTTGGCAAGCAGTTAATCTAGATCAAGGTTGTTAACTGTGTCCCGCCCTGATTCTTACATCTGCACCAGTGTTTGTAATGTATAAAATCACCAGATAACCTAGGGATAAAGTGAAGAGGAAAGTGAATGCTTCAGTTTCTACAGGTTACCCAGAGAAAGATGGTAACATGATGAGAAATAAGGATGCCCATTTTACTTGTTTAGTGGGTTGCTCCTGAGAGCAGCGAATTAATAGGCAGGTGTTACAATATTCTGGCCTTATCTAATAAACTTTTTGAAAACTAAGGTAAGCTCAGATCCCATAAACTATGAGGGTGAAATTATTTGCCCTAGTCCAAAGAAGTGGAATTAGATCAAGCACAATTTGCACTCCTGTGTTAAATAGTGCAAAGAGTGTCTTGTTACATAGCTTAACGTACAGTTTAGTTCTTCGACATGTTCTCTTGGCAATAGCAGTTTACCAAGCAAATTTCAGTAGGTAATACTTGGAGAAAAGCTTCACTTCCTAATTTCTGGCAGGCACATAATATTCTCCTTTTCTTCCTTGATTCTGAAACAAAAATCTATTTCAAGATCTGTAGGATCAGAACATTTCATATTTTTTTCTAGGCTTGCTGAAATTTGGTAATCATCCTTTCGTAGATTGATTACTGGAAAGATGTACCTAGAGACTGGATTTCTATCACTTTCTCTGAATTCCACTTGAGGTGGAAATTATGTATAAATTCAATGCACATAATTTAGTTACAGTTTAATAGTGTGCTGAATAACATTTGCACAAAAAGCGCTTTGTAAACCTGTTGTAACCATTCTGCAGCGTTTACATTATGAAGCAAGTCAGAACAACTCAAGGGCAAAAGCTTCATTTACAGTATTTAAATGAACCTTCACTTTAGCCCTCGAGCAATCATCACACTTCTTATTCTGAAGTTAGTTTCTGTTCTTTTTAGACTGGTTGCACAAACATTATAAAGACTTACATGAACTCCTCCCTACTTTACGTAAGTAGGTAAGAGATCCAGGTTACTGTGAAGATTAATTGCCATCAGCAAATTCATTTCTAAGAAATATGGACAAAATAATAGTTTTCCCCCTAGGAGTGAGAGATACGCTACTTTAAAAAAAGCAAAAAATGGTTCTGTCGCTCCAGCATTGAACGAAACTCCCTTGAGGGGAGATGAGGGATTAATAAAAGTAATATGATGGGAAGAGCTTATGAGAATCAGGGTGCGCCTAACAACTAGATCACAAGTAGGTTAGTGGCAAGAGCAAAATCTCCAGGTACCATTGGAAAACCTTGAGTGGCTGGACTCACATATCACATGAAACCATGTTCTTTTTTAAGAAGCCACAATATTGAGCCCAGGCATAGTGCTAAGCTATAAACCTTGGCTTATAACCACAGTATAAGTTCCTTGGCAACATGACATTTTTGCCATTGTCTTCTCCTGGGATGTTTTTCCGACTTGTTCGTCTAACCTAGAACCTGGTTTTTTGAGACCAGCCAAGACTCTACACAACTCATGAAGTAAACTGACATCCCTGCCTGGTGTGGTTGGGGGCTACCCAATGCAAAGATGCAATTTGCACAATGTGACAAATTTGAACTATTAGTCTAATGTATGGGGAGAATACAACAATTTATTTAAAAAGCCATTTTAAAGATGTACGCAAATTAATTTCAACTAGATTACTTACTAGTAATTAATCTAATTATATTAATTTATCTAATTATAAATATAGATTTATACACACATAAATACTGAGAAGACAAAGAACAGAATTATATTGTATGGCAGCAGTGCTGAGAATGGATGCAAACATGACATTTTCAGATCATTGCGTGGAAGGAAAGTGCCTCTTTAAAAAAGGTTGCTATCATCTCTTTGAACTATCTTCCACTTAACAGCTGGGAGGAAAGACACTTATATTCCAAACAAGTGAAAGTTTTGTTCTACCCAGTTTGCACAATGGCTGATCAAGTCTGGGTGCTCAAATCTGCTTTCATTGTTAAGATTTAACCTGTCACTTCTTACGTAATAGTAAACGAAACTTCTTTTAATTTAATTTTTTCCTATTGAGTGAGAAACAGTGAGTACCCTATAATTGTGAAGCTGTTCAGATCAAAGCTTAAACTTTAGTATAAAGTTTTTTGAAATAGAAGGTAAGCATTGATCTGTACCTGTTTCCTTCTTCCTGAATGTTTACACCTTTCTTTTCCTTTCTTTGAACATGCACTAATTCAGCTGATTTTTCTTATTCTAGCCCTTTCGGTATCCCCTTTCCTTACAAGCCAAGGATTAAATGTCAGACATCTGACATACCTGTTTTTCAACAGTAAATAAAATCAGTGAGTTGGTCAGAAATAAGGATGTTTCTGTGGGACTAGCCATACTGAAGTCTGAAATCTGGCTGGGAGGGGGAAAGTATCTAATTACAGTGCTTGTGTTGGGGATTGATAACTCATAAAAACCAGTGGTCTTTGTGCATGTTCTCCCTCCCCATTTTTTATCCTCTGTACTTTAGTAGCAACTTGGCAAACAAATTTATTTATTTATTTATTTATTTATATTTATTTATTTATCAAACTTATCCCTGCCCATCTCCCCCCAGTGGGGGACTCTGGGCGGCTTACAACAGATTAAAACAATAAATACATGGTTAAAATTTATTTAAAAAAACATTTACACAGAGTAAAAGGAAGAGGAAAAATCCAGGAGGCTGATGGAAGCAACACCAGGCCTCTAGGGACTAGCCAACCCCATATCTAATGACCTCCCTTCCCACTCCAGGCCAGATGGCAGAGCCAGGTCTTCAAGTCCCTCTGAAAGGCCGGGAGTGAGGGGGCCTGTCTCACCTCCAGGGGCAAGATGTTCCAAAGGGCAGGGGCTATAGCAGAGAAGGCCCGCCTTCTGGACCCCGCTAGTCAGAGTTCTTTTGCCGAGGGGGTCTGGAGCATGCCCTCTCTGTGTGATTGGGTGGGACGGGTTGAAATCGTGGGGGAGAGGTGGTCCCTCAGGTAGCCTGGCCCCATGCCATGTAGGGCTTTAAAGGTGATAACCAACACCTTGAATTGGACCCAGAAGTAAACCGGCACCCAATGCAGCTCATGGAGCAAAGGTGTTATATGGGTCCTTTGGACCCCAAAAATAGCCCACGCAGCTGCATTCTGGACCAGCTGAAGCTTCCAGATATTCTTCAAGGGTAGCCCCATGTAGAGCGCATTGCAGTAGTCTATCTGGGAGATAACAAGGGCATGAGTGACTGTTCGAAGGACATCCCGATCCAGAAAAGGGCGTAACTGGTGCACAACCTGGAGCTGTGCAAAAGCCCTGGCTGCGGCTGCTACCTGCACTTTGAGCAGGAGCTGTGAGTCCAGGAGGACCCCCAAATTATGCACTGGGTCTGTCTGGGGCCGTACAACCCCATCCAGTACCAACGATGACAACGTCCCGGATACAGGGGAGCCATTAACCCACAGCCACTCCGTCTTACAAGGTTCAGCTGGAGCCTGTTGTTCCCCATCCTCGGCCCCTCCTCTGTGGGGTGCCGCAGGGTTCGGTTCTCTTTCTGCTCCTTTTCAACATCTACATGAAACCGCTGGGTGAGATCATCCATCATCATGGGATGAGGTATCATCAGTATGCTGATGATACTCAGTTATATATCTCCATCCCTGGTGAGGTAAGTGATGCCGTGACCACCCTCTCGTGGTGCCTGGAGGCTGTGAGGGTCACGTTTTTTTCATGGCGCAATGATGAAGTGATGGGAGCTCGTTTGTTCATAAACGTCTGCAAGTACAGACTTAGGATGAGGAAAAGATGGGGAAGGTCAGGCAAGAATAACCCATCTTTACTCTAATTTACACTGGTTTTTTTTTTCCTAGCAGGGAGGAGCCTGTTAGGAGCACTTACAGACTCAAGTAAAGAACACTTCCTGTAATTAATTGGGGAAAACTAATCTGATTGTTTCTGCCCATTATAAAGGTAAAGTCCCTGTTTTCCTCCCTGAAGTTACTAAGGCATTAATATTATTGAATAATGGAAAGGCAGCAGGTGGAGATACGATCCAAGTTAGTAAAAGCCAAAAGCAGCTGGTGGACTCTTGTACTAGCATCTTAAGATACACTACAGCTGAGTCAGGAACACATTGATTCAGCTGATGAACGGTGATGTTGACATGGGATCATGCAATTCAGAGGCAGCGAAAAGACTGCATCAGGGCGTCTGCACACACATCCTGTTGGCCCAGGGTTTAGGCAGTGATGCTTTTGTGAAAGCAGAGTTTAAGACTTCCCTTAGTGTGCTGTTTTCCTGGCCTTTGGGAAATTGTATTTTGCAAAACCTGTTTTCACCCAGTTTTCTGTGTACCTTTGTTTCAGGATCCATAATGGAAGTGCTTTCATCCTGGGCCCCAGCTGTGGGTTTCACCATCTTGCCTAATATAGGAGGTCTTTGGGGAGCACCAATAGTCAGGAGAGAAATGGCTTGGTATAGATCCCTGAAACTGCCATCCTGGCGTCCACCAAACTGGGTGTTTGGACCCGTGTGGGGAATTTTGTATACAGCGATGGGGTAGGCAATTTCTTTGTCTGGTTACTTACAGGCCAATTTGCCTGTTACGCTGAATTCCTAAAAAGATACCATGCATATGGTTAACCGGGATCAGCCCATGAAGCAACAGTATACCATTAGCCTTGGCTTTTAATTGATACTGAGGTCAGTTCAAACTGCTGCTGTTTGTTTAATAAAACAAATGTGTAGGTCAACTTAGTCACCCTAGGAGGCTTACCAAGTATAATAATTAGGACTAAAACAGCCGTCAAGAAGGAGAAAACAAATCATTACAAGTGCTACATTGGCAATTGTAGCATCCTGAATGGTTTGGAGTCAGATGGTTGTCAATAACGTTTCCCCCCATGTGTTCTTGCCTAAATAATCAGATGATTATCTGAGTTAAGTTTATTGCTGGTTTTAAAAATCCCCATATCCAGTTTATTTTCTGACTGTGTCTTCTGTCCTTTTAGATACGGATCTTACCTGGTGTGGAAGGAGTCAGGAGGTTTCAATGAAAGGTCCTTTGTTCCACTTGGACTGTATGCAGGGCAGTTAGCCTTAAACTGGTCGTGGACTCCCATCTTTTTTGGACAACACAGAATAGGACTAGTAAGTTTAGGAATATATGCACAGGGTACATGTCATTGGCTCAGGAGCCTCGAACTGTGCTTTAAGACTAATTTTCTCAGGATTTTTTTCCCACAACAATTTGTGTGCCACAATAACTACTGTTTGTTGCAGAGGGTGGGCAAAGTGGGTTTTACTTTTCTCAATAAATAAATGAACCTTCTGGCCCATCGCTCTAAATAAACCTTGCAAATGCTACTAATAATGCCGTGATATCCAATACATGATATACCATAGAGGAAAGGTTGTGGCAAACCTGACTTTTAAACTAACTTAACATTGTTAACAAACTTTAGGGTTCCCACAAGTTACAGTCTGCAAACCAGGTACATTCAGTATTCATGTAATATACAAGTCGGATTTTAAAAAATCTTCTTGTACTGTTTTTCTCAGGGGAAAAAGATGGAACACTTGATCTGAGGGGGCTTGCTGAAAAAAATGTCCAATAAATGGCACTTTTTGAAACAGGCTGCTTTGATAAATTAACCCAGGGACAACTAGCAGTAGTAGTTGGGAGGTTGCTAGCAACAGTATTGCTTTTAGGATTTGTAATAGTTCCTCTTAAGGACCCTAAGGGGAAGTCTGATCATGGGGACAACTTTGGGTGGAATGCTATTAGCCATCTCCATATTCAGAGGATTAGTATTTGCATAATCAAATTAGCAAGATCTTTCAGTTAGAAATATCAGCCATTTAATTCATCCCTGGTAGAAATACAATGTTTAGTGCCCCGTTTTTGGGAAGGGAGGGGACCTGGGGGTGTTCTCTCTTTCTCCAGGATGAGCCCAGCCCTCTGGAAAGGTCTCCTTCTGGAGGTGACGATGGCTGCATTGGTAACAGCCTTCTGGAAGCCACTAAAACCAAATTATTCCAGAAGGCATTTATTTGTTGTACATTATAATTGCTGTTGACCACCAAGAGCCACAAGATGTAGTGATGTGTACATTTAATAAAATATATAAACAGATGAATTTTCACAGATGAAACTTTTCTTTGCCCTCATTGAATAAAAAAGTTTGCATTTAGGGTTAAGATTGACTTACAATCTTACTGCTTCCTTTTCCCTCCTCCAGAATGTCCCTGTTCCCCAGGCATGATAAATTTTTTTGTTAAACTGCTCCTGTAACAGAGATTGAAGGATAGGGTAGGGTTTTCTTCCATAAAAGCTCCTTCATGGAAGTTTCTAAGAAGTTTCTAAAACTGTTTACCGGTTTCTCTTTGTTCTGATCCAAATGCAGTACTTATTCAGCAGGCAGGGCAAAGGTAATCTGAAGCAGCTGGTGGGCTTACATTCCCATGAACAGTTTGCAGACAAACTCAGTTCTCAGTTATGACTGTAAAATCCAAACTAGGGTGCGTTTTCCTCAGTTTTGTACAACTGCTTTAACTGTCCAACATTCTTAGAGATATCACTGCTTCCTTTCCTAAACTTGTGGAGAACTTTATCTAAATTGCTTCTGCCCTGTGGATGAGGAACTAGCTCAACAAATGAGATATCCCTCCAGTACAATTTGGTTGGGAGAAACTTATTATTTAAAATATTTATTTGCCACTTACCATTGCCAGTCACCTCCAAATGCAAAACAGTTAATACATTTTAATAAATATTAAAGCTAGAGCTATGCCGGACATTCAAAAGAGGTCCTTTACAAAGCCTGTTAACATAAACAAATCATCTCTCTTTGAAGCATTAAAGCAGCCACGTCCTTTGCAAGGCTCATGCAGCTGCTTTAAAAATATCCCTGGTTGTTTGCAAGTACATGCAGAGACAGCAGTTCTGCTGGGACTGCCAGTGAAGGGAAACAGCTGGGTGTGCAGAACTCTGCAATCAGTACAGATGTTGAAGCAGCTGTACAACTCCTGCAAAGGACACAGCAGGTTTAATATGCCTCTCATAGCACCTTTTCCAAATGCACAGATTGATGAAAACAATAAGCATGAGAGTGTGCACCTGAAATTTATTAAGGCTTGTGAGGTTCCGCAAGTAATTTCTGGGAGAGTGGGAGTTTATAATCCAGCCGATGAGAAATTGTTTTGGGACAAGCAGCACTCTGCCTTTTCTGGCTCCAAGATCCATACGACTCTCCACCCAATGTAAAAGGCAGTCCCTGTTAAATTCTTTAGCGGGCTTTGGTTGCTTCTAGGTGGGCTTTTGATTTTACACCCTCTTGCATCATTCACACATTTTTTGTGGATTATTTATCCCACTTTACCAGAGGAGCTCAAAGCAGCACACCTAGCACTGCCTCTTCCATTCTTTCCTGTGTTTGGGTTGAGAGAGAATGAGTGGGTGGCCCAAAGCCGCCCAGGGAGCCTCTCTGGGACCAGTCCAGACCCCTAACCATTGCATTCCACTGCCCCTTAGTTGAATTGCCTGCTCTCTCAACTCTTATTGTCCCTGCTATGCTCCATGCGTTGGGTGAGCCCGTGGTGATCAGCACAGTGCTACCTGCTAGGAAAGGAAGTGACATAACAAATATAACACTGTTCTCTCTGCTCTTGAATTCAAGAGTAAACACATCTTTATTTTTCTGTTTCAGGGACTAGTCATTCTGTTACTCACCACAGGAGCAGCGATAGCTACAACGGTGGCTTGGTATCCTGTCAGTAAAACAGCAGCATGTTTGATGATTCCATACATAGGCTGGTTAGCATTTGCCTCCCTGCTCAATTACTGCATCTGGAAGGATAATCGTGATAAGAAACATCAGGGATAGATTTTTTTAAAAAATAAATACAATTACAGTTCCACTGTAATTGTATTTAACTGCAGTTACAATTGCAATTCCACTATCCTTATCCATAGTAGATCATGTTAATAGAGATTCATGAAATAAAATAAAGTGAAGCTGAGCAATTAAACTGTTACTAGAAATGTGTCTGTAATCAAGCTGATGTTAAGTCCACAGAGGCTTTTATATGAGCAGGAGATGACCTCCGTTGCCTTTTGGAAGTGTTTGCTTCCCTTGAGACGGGCTTGCACACGCAAGTCCAATTGCCGCTTGCTTGCTTATTGTAAGACGGTTTGTAGCTGGATTTAAGGGCACTGCGCTTGAGGGAAATGGAAGAAGGCGAAGATAACCGAGAGGGGCATGACCAGGAATAAGGTCACGGGAGGGTCCTTGGAAGAACTCCAGACTATGCTGAGTCCAACTTGATGGCTCTGACTGCTGATGCGCTGGTGTTGCAGCAGTGTGAAACTTGCCTATGGAAACCACCTCTTCTGGTGGTCAGACCACACACTATGGCTAAACATTTCACCTCAACATTTTTAAAGTGTCAATTATTGCTGGTCTGACACAGCAGCCCAGGGGAGTTTGCGGGGGGGGGTGTCAAAAAAGGCAAGATAGCCACGGCCATGTGATCAAAGCCCCATCTCATGTTTTACGTGTGTCGCCCCATAAAAAGGGCACAACTTTGACTGCGTGGCTGTGGTCACCATCTTGACTTTTTAACCCCTTCCCTGCAACAACCTCTAGTAGCCAATTAGAGCTTGCAGCTTTAGCGTTCGCTGCCTTACTTTGAGAAATCAGTCAGGATCTAAGACTGAGCAAAGCAAAATGAAATAACTTACTGCAGGAATTTAAAATGACACTTGGGAAAGTTTAGGCCTGAAAGTGGTGACTCCAAGCCAGTGTTCCAATGGGATGGAGAGCTTCAGGGAACACCTCTGTTCACGCTTCCTAGTCTAGGTTTGCACTCTCAGTCTGTACATACCATTGGCATCTTTTCCCCCTTTGTTAATAAAACAGGACAGAAAAATGTAAGAGAAAAAAAATACATAATCTATACCATAAGGAGGCCTCACCTTTGGCAAAAAGCTCAGCCCTTGTTATTGGTACCTGAGCAACCCAACAAGATGTTGATGTTCAAATATTACTGTCTCAGAGCAGCGGGAGAATATTTTTTAAAAAATCAATAATTTTAGACTTTGTGAACGTCATGGTCAAGCTGTGCTTTTCCAGTAATGCTTTAATAACTCAATTGATGTTCTTGTACACTTAGTTCTAAAGACAGTTGCAAACTAATGATTTGAAACCTGGAAGCATAATTCATCCGTTTTCCCCAGAACCACAAAAGCTGACTATCATCGGCACGATTTCCCATGTGTTTAATGTCCTAGTTCAGCAGCACAGAACCTCACACTTCCAATATAAGTGTTACTTGTGGAACAAGTTTTCATGATAGTGCATGTGCTGCTATTTAGTGTCAGAAGTTTTTACAAGGTAAAGAATGTAATAATGCGGGATTCAGCTTTGCTTTTTTAAAAATAAGTTTTTAATTCGTATTTGAAATTTTGTTTGAAAGGGTGTACTGGAGCAACACTAGGAGAAGTTAAGAAGCAGTCACCAAATAAGATTTCCTACGAGATAATGCTGGGAATGTATATGGTCCTTGGTCTGATCTCAGTTGTTTTAGTCTTTTTTTACCTCTGACTTTTTAACAACACAAAGATATATCTTTTATCTTCTACTACTGTGTATTTTATTAGCTGACTCTTTAAAAAGGTTGGGAGAAAAAGAAGCAACAGAGAGTAAACTCTGAGGTGTAGTTAGCGACTTGACTCTTTGAGCACTTCGCAAGGTGATTAGCGGATACACAAAGCATTATGCCAAAGAGTAAGACTAGTTCACGTTCTAATCACCACCTACTTTGAATATGGCCTGTATCCACTTTGGTCCTAGAAAAGTAATATTTCAACCCTTCCACCTCTCACTGATGCTGGACTACCAACCTCTCGGTGACACAGTGTCTTTCATGAAATGTGTGTGTTGCTTAATGCAGCCAGGACAAGCTCATCACCAAAGTGCCTTCCCCCTCTTGCCCCTCTGTCCCTTTATATTTCTAGCAAGATCATCATTCTTTTCACCCCAAATTCAACCACCAAAATGTCTATTGCTTGTCTACATGATAGCGGCAGGTTGAGCTTGGCTATTTTCAAAATGTTAAGTAGGGCTGTGGACTTTGAAGAAGCAGGAGAGGAAGAGGGTTGACACTTTTGAACTTTGTCGGTGTTGGAGAAGACTTCTGAGAATACTGTGGACAGCCAAGAAAATAAAAAAAATGGATCACCAAAAAAACCAGCCCAGAGTTCTCACTCAAGGCACAAAAGCGTGAGAGGCACTGTGTGGGTTGGGGAGGGTGCATGGGGGTGCAGCATGGGTTGGGGAGAGTGCAGGGGGGTGGCGCAGGTCAGTGGGGGTGTGGTGCTGGTCAGGAAGGGTGTGCAGAGGTGCGTGAGTGGCCAGCGTGGTGCGAGCACAGAGGGTCTGGGGGAGGGTGCACAGGTGGGAGAGACACCCCAGAGACTTGTGACCTTCTCTGCCGGCTCCCCTTCTGACTTTCTGGGGAAGCTAGAATGGAAGGTTGCAAATGGCAATCGTGTGATCATGGGGCGCTTGGCAACCGGTCGTAAGTGTGAACAGGTTGCCAAGCACCCAGATCATGATCATGTGACTGGGGGAGTGCTGGGATGGCTGCAACTCAAGGACTGGTTGTAAGTCTCCCTTTTCAGCACTGTCATAACTTTTAATGGTCACTGAATGAATGGTTGTAAGTCAAGGACTACCTTAAGTAAGTTTATTGTTGTAATCATGGGTCATAACATACAGCATACCATAAAATACAATGAAAGAACAGTAGAATAGTAAGAGTGTAAAATGAAGTAATAAAAAAGAGTGTTAGCTGTAAGAAGGTTAAAATAAGATGAAGCCAGAGCTACAACTAAGAACTCAAGTATTTTCTTTCTAAGTGTAAATTACAGCAAAGCAAAAGTAAGAATGAATGAATGAATGAATGAATGAATGAATGAATGAATGAATGAATGAATGAATGAATGAATGAATGTGGTAGGATGGGTGACAGGTTTGTTCCATTGATTCCCAACTGTCTAATGGAGAAAACAGAGATTGGCAAGGTGAGATTCTTGAAGTTTCTTTAGTGCCCCAATAATGCAAGATGTATTCCTACCTCCATCCTTAAATAAGTAGTGGGGGTGCCCTAGAGAAGGCCCAAGATCTTCCTTATGAAGTTTTGGACTACTTCCAATTGGGCAATAACCTTCTCACCCAGATCTCAGCCCCATACAGCATCTGGGCTTCCACCTTGTCCTGGAATATTTTAAGGGCAGAGGCTACCAGCTGCCTTCCTTTAGAATAGTAAAACTTCAGAATAGTGCCCACCATATGTTGGGTGGTTGTTAAATGTGTTTTCTATGTAAGACACTTATGAAAGGTGATGCCTAGGTATTTAAGAGTGGCATTGCTCTAGCTGTTGGACGTTAATGGTCCATCTGTATTTAGTATTACTTCTGCCAAAGGCCACTACCTTTTTTTAAATTATAATTTATCCTAAGTTTTTCCTTGTGGGCCCATTCTTACTCTGTCTCTAATGTCAGTATGTAGTTCAATTATTAATTTGAGAAGATGCCTATCGATGTCTGACCCACAGTGACTAGAGACCTGTCAATTGAATTAAAGGCAGAGGTAAGATCAGTAAAGGTGACATAGAGTTGTTTGGTATGTCTGTTGACATATTTCTGAGTAAGGGCCTTCAAAGTGGTGCAGTGATCTATTTTGTTATGTCCTTTACAAAACCTTGCCTGTTGTGGATGGAAGAATTTTGCTTCTTCTTCCTAATCTTCTAATTTATTCAGAAGATGTCTGGCACGGAAGTTGGTGTCAACTCTTGGTGCTTCTGGTTGAGAGCCATGGCGAGCTAGATGTCCGTTTTTTGTAATGGGATGGTGTTATGACACAGTCACATTGCTTCAGTGTCGATGTATCATATCTTAAGGCTCTATAATGCTTTACACTGACCATTTCTGCAAGAAACACTCATTATGGAGCAACTGTGTGAAAACAAAAGTCATGGGTTTTGCAGAGGTGTAAAAAATTAATTTGGACTCTCAAGGGCGCAAAACAGAGAAGGTTCCCTGTTTTAATGATCTGGGCTTCGTGCTGCATGATTCAAGCAACGCATCCTGTCCAAGTTGCTTTGAACACCTAGGAAAGTTAAGCAGCAACTCTCTTCGGTAAAGGTGCCCAGTTGATACCAGCTGCTGTGAAACTTTTGAAGCCAAGATGCTGGCACAGCTCCTACAGGGAGCTCAGTTAAACCCAGCCATCAATTATGACAAACTAAAGAGGGTCTGAACCAGCTTCCTAAGAAAGTTGTTCCAAGTGGTGGTGAAATGCGTGTCCTGGACAGATGGAAGAATTCCACGTACAACTGCTTTTGGCAAATAAAGATCCTAAAATAATGCAAAAGTTAAAGAATGTGTGTGTCACTAATTGCAAAGCATACCAAGCACGATCACAGGCCTTTTTTACCCTCCCCTCCCGCTCCCAGAATGGTCCTGAAACAATTATAACGAACTTGAAAAGAAGTGGCTCTCAATGGCATTAGTTAAAAGGTAAAAGGCAGACGTGCATATGTTTAATATTTCAAAAAGAAAAAAAATGTGTCATCAACAGTAGGCACTGGGAACTGAGCCATGATTTGAATCTTTCATGCTGATGGAGACACCTCAAAGAAACATCTATGGTGCAAAGAACAACCCGTGGCTTTTCTTCTCTACTGCAACTTTATCTTCAAATTCAAATGATAGATGTTACATCAAAGGCAAATTATCATAGTTTGCTGATACTGTTTATTACAAATAAAATTGAAATATCAATATCACGTGAGCCAGCTGAACCTTTGAAATGATTTGTTTCATATTATTATTTAAGCAAAGCATTTTAAAGGAAGTAGGTAGGAACACAATTCTGTTGGGTAAAATAAGGACTTCAATTACTTCAAATGTAGTATATCAAGAAAGTAAAGCAAGCTGAAAAATGCTGTACAAACATACTCCCACAGAAACAAATTAAAAACATGCTAATTACAGCCAAAGATGAAACTGATTTGCTACTAAACTTCAGTGATCTTCAATATACAGTAAAAGCATACTTTATTAAAGCAAGCTGTGACAATCTGAGCAGACTGATGCGAGTTTTTTCAAAAGCAGACTACTTGTGAGTAAATTTTGCATATGTCCTATATGACAGAAGAGACATTTTGTTTTGACAGACACTATAAGGAAAATATTTGCATAAGCAGCTCATAGAACTGAAATATACCATCCTGAAACACACATTAGCCAAGCTGGGCTATGTGGACCTAAACAATAGAAGTCACGTGGCAGTTGCTGGGCTCATCCAAGAAGAGAGTACAGAAGACGTCGTTGAAGAATGACGGATGATATTTGCATGCTCTGTCACAATCGGGGTTGAAATTTACCTCTAGAATTTCAGGTTGCATATATTGTTTCCCTGGAAGACAGATAAATACAAAAATAGCAGATGAACTACAAAAAAAAAAGGGGGGGGCAAAAGAAAGCAGAAAGTACACTCAACTGGAAGTAGCCGAGTCACAGGAAGAGGAAGCCTTCCCCTGCAATTCAGTGAGAAAGAAGGCCCCTCCAGTCTTGGCTCTGCAGAATTTGCCCCCCCCTTCCTGGAACTGAAAACGCCCCTCCCTCTTCTCTGGACTGCATTAGCCCAAACACTTAACACCCACAACGGCTATTTCTGTGATTCGCATCATAGGAAGAAGAGGCCGAGATGGTTAAGAAGCAGGGATTTCACGGACACATCAGGAAACAGCTGCTAGAAGCGTTCTAAGCTTGAAATAGCCTAGATTCAAACCTGAAGCACTTCTACCCCCACAGTGCCAGCCGTGCTTAACTAACGCTTAAGAGACGGGGTGGTTTTGGGGTCGGGGGGCTGGGCAGTTCCCACAGTTCCTTTCCATGCTGTTCACTGCAGGTACTTCCAAGAACAACAACAACCCCCCCTCCCCCATTTCTACATGCAGTCTTTAACACATATTAAACATATAGCTTGGTTTAAAGAAATTCTGTTCCAATGTGTCACACTTGTATGAGAAACTGAAGAACTGCATCTTCTAAAACCATGGCTGGGATCTGGCCAATTTATTTTGCAACATGATGCCATTCCAGGGGAAAACTTTTAAAAGCAACTTTTGGATGGAGGGAGCAAAAGGCCACAGGACAAGGCCACTGGATCCCCAAAAAACAAACACACGCAGGAATTTTTTTCCCCATTTGCTTCAACAAATCCTGTAATAGCTACTAATAACAGGGATAAAACTCCTTCCCAGACCGTTTATTTGAGTTATATCCCACTTGTATTTTCATTTGAGCCTTCAAAGAGTTTCAGAACAGTCCTAAAACTGTCTGTGCGCACACAGGCAGGCAGAAGGACTCACCATCACCAGACGACTCCCATTTCAGCATCAGGTCAATGGCATACAGAGCTCGTGAAGATGGATAGTCACAGACACCAAGTGGTGCAGGCTTGGCACAAGCCGCTTGGAAGAGCTCAACAAACGCCTTAAAGATGTCTTCCTGATGACAACAAGAAATGCAGATGCTGATCAGCCTGAGCACTTTTTCATTTTCAAAAACTAAGAGGGGCTAAAGCGTGACTTGAGGTAGGAGGGCATCTGTGGATTCGCTTTCACAAAACTGTTTTAGATAATAAAATTGGTTTCCTTTAATGCAGTACAGTCTGTATAGGATAGCAAAAACATCTGCACTTGGGATGCGTCCAGTCAATAAAGTCCTGTACATAAGGAGTGAAACTTACCTTGATGTGAATTATTACTCCAACTGTACAAAAGAGCAAATCCATTTGGTGCTCATTTAATGACCACTCCTTGTACTTAGGGTCATTATAGCATTCCATGGTCATGTGATCACGATTTGCAACCTTCCTTGCTGGCTTGTGACAAGCAAAGTCAGTGAGGAAGCCGGCAGGAAGTTGCAATCATGGTTACGTGAGGTCCTCATTTAACAACCCATGGACTTCTCACTTAACAACAGGAACCAGGACTTCTGGAACTGCTGTCACTAAGCAGCATGGTCACGTGATTTTTCAACTTATGACCACACTGCTTAACAATGGTGTTTCCGGTCCCAATTAGCACTGTTAAGCAAGGACTACCTCTATCTTCTGTATGAAAAATACTAATTTAAATTATTTATAACAGAAAATGGAAGCAAGGTGATGAAAAATTAAATAACTGTTATCAAGAATGAGTGACTTACTTCAACAGTTTTCCAAGAATATTCAGGGTACTGCTTCTCAAAAAGTGGAATAAATTCATTATAGTGGATCTGCAAATAAAAAACCATTTGATTATGTATTTTTTCCCTTGCCTTCATTTTAATTGTAACTTCACTTTCTTAGTTAGAATTGGTTCCTTTCCCCACTGGTTGCTCTATAAAAATCTGAGAGACCTGTGAAGAACAGCCAGCATTTCAAGCAATGAGGCCCAGAGCCTATTTTGAAATGCTTACCCAACATGTTATTAATTTTGTCGGGTTTAAGGAAGAGGAACTCAGTTTGTGCAATCAATCTTCTTTCCATCATAACCTTTGGATGGCTCATTACAGACTAGCGGAACTGATTTTTTTCTAACAAGATTTTTTTGGGAACACATGTTAAAACTTGTTTGTCTTCCTATACTCATTTACTCATATTTCCAATCCATATAGTTGTGTTATGAGAAATAACACAAACTACAATTCCTGGAACGCCATTTATTAAAGCTTTGGTGGGTATTCTTCACATTTGTATCTCACCTTTCTTCTAAGAAATAAAGGCAGCACTACAGATATTTCTAGACAATCTTCTAATTCAAATGTACAACAATCAACAATCTTCAGCAGAGCTGTCCACAAGCACTCCTAACTGATCGAGTCCTATGGCCTCACCTTCAACCTAACATGCCTCCTGCTATACCAGTGTCATCGCAGTTTGAAGGCAACCTCTCATTTTGGTGTTCTCATTTACTCACTTGCTTTAAAGATACCCCAGGAGCATAATTCATAACAGTAAAATGCTTCTCATAATCGTCTAAATCATCAAGCGAAAATGGCCTTAAAGAGGGAGAAAAACAGGCAGGGACACAAAGTTAGTTTATGGAATTCAGAAATTCTGCAAGCTTAATAACACTGTAGAAGATAGTGATTACCTGTTTGAGAACCGGAGCCAAAACACATCGTAAACATACAGTTTGAGTGGCTTAACTGATCTCAGCAGCACGATATACCGAATGTCGAATTTAACCAGTCCCACATCTTCAAGATGAAACAAGACCGGATTTTCAATGTATTTAGACACTACCTAAAAGAGCAGAAAAATTAAAAAAAGATGGAAATAAATTTTGCTTTGAAACACAGCCCATCTTAGGCATGCAAGGCAGCTTATAATTCTGAGCCAACTCCTCAAAGCAAGATGTGCCATTTTGAAAGATGGGAAATAAACTGTGTTAAGTTCCCAGAATAAAAAAAAATCACTAGAATTTGGGAACATAAGAGGGTATTGAATGGCATAAACATATATCAGGCAGAGAGGGCACATTGCGGGTACCATCTGCTAAGAACCTACATTTGGTGGGTTCCAAGAGGCGGGCGTTCTCTGCCATAGAGAACATTCTCTCCCCCAAAGTCAGGTTAGCTCCATCCCTGCTGTCATTTTGGAAGTCCCTCAAGACCTGCGTATGTCACCAGGCCTGGGGGTCCCAAGGAACTGGAGATATTCTTAGATGGCTCCACTGCGGTTAATCTTTTTGGTTTGTATATTTTTAAAATTTTAATAGTGTTCCTCATTTTTAATGACTTTTTATAGTTTTATTGTTTTTTATATATTTGTTGTTTTATTGATCGTTGTATGCCACCCAGAGTCGCTTTTTGTGAGATGGGCAGCCATATAAATGTGATTAATAAATAAATGAAAACAAGCCATTTCATACCCAACTCTTACTCGTGAGCTATTCCAGATTTCGTGGCATACAAATGTAATAAATAAACTAACAAGGCAAAAAGCTTTTTTTTTTTTGAACCATCATGGTAAATTATGAAATGGAGCTGTGTGTGAATATGAGACTGTTTGCCAGGTTCAGCCCAAGAACCACCTCGAGGCCTTCCAGTGCAGGACAGTTCCTTTATTGACTGCTACCTAAAAGACAGAATCTCGCCAGACTAAACTTATCTACAGCTACTAGAGAATATACTCCGTGAGGCTCTAGGGAGGAGCCAGCCTCATCCTCTTCGTTTTCCCAGCCTTGTTGTGGGCTGAGGAGGCACTTGCCCTGGAATGTCTCTCCCCCTCCTGACAACCTTGAAGCTCCATTCCAGAATCTTCCCTGCTCATGCCATCCGTCACACTGTTGTAGTGGAATTAGGATGACTGGATGTTGAAAGAACTGCTGCTAGGTGTGAGCTGTCCCAGTAAGGATAGCTGGAGGTGCTATCTCAGTTCAGACGATGACTGTTCTGTTTGCAAGAGTTTTGCTGGAAGAGCACTGGCAACGGCAACCATGATGGGGTGAGTCCGCCGAAGGAGAAGAAAAGTGGAACAGAAAATATAGCAATGGTTGAAAAAAGATTTAAGATAAACAGCTGGGACAAAGGTATCACTGGTGAGCTCTGGTGGTGGACTGGAGAGAAGCTGGCTATGGAAGGAGGTTGGAGAGAAATGAAAAGAGAAAAAGTAGAAGAGAAGGAGAAGGAGAAGGAAAGTCAGGGCCTATGGAGGTGAACTGTGGAAGAATACAGCTGAAAGAAACAACAAAATGACTCAGAACTCTGGCAAGCCATCACAGCAATGAAGTTATGGAGGAAAGCCATGGAGGCGATAAAACTCTCACACCTCTGATGGTCTGTCAAGAGCATACTAACATTACTGGAATTTCTGATAGTAGAACAAAGCTGATAGTGTTGGATATCAAACTGCCAGATGTGTTTCCCATGGTTGACGAAAACAGAATTAGAGTGAGAAGGCTGTTGGAAGCTGATGAGATCAGCTAGCTTCCAGACTCGGGTTGACTGAAAAGGTAGTGGATGTGGTAGGGAACTATGGACTGGGTCTGGGGCTTGTGAAATAATGCAGGAAGGAGTCATGAATGACCTTGTGGAAGGGGAATTGTTTTTGGTAGTGACAGGCCACAGGAGATATGTAAAAGAAGTCATTACAAGGCAAGAGAGACTAACAATTCAGTCCTAGTTTCTATTTCTAGCTTAAATGCCCCATTCCTAGGTCCAGGCGTCAGATTGTGGTGTTTATCCAAGATTTAATTGTGGACATGGCTGAAAATTTTGGGGCAAGGAAAGTGATATGGCCTTATCAGAGATCTGCTCTTTTGGTTCTTTAGCAACCTTGAGTCCATGGGTGGGTAGTAGTAGCAGTAGTTAGTTATAAAAAATACCTTGCCTGCTCTAGAAATGGCAGGGAGTGAATGCCTGCGTAACTGGGGAATGGGGACAGAACAGTGGTCTTGTTCCTGTACTGACAGATTCAGGAACCTTATTTGAACACCTAGATCTGACATACAGACTGGTTCTGAAGTTACTTTAGTTGTGGGAACTGGGGGATTTCAATCTTCATCCCTGGACACTGGTTCTGGGAATGCTCAGTTCATGATCTCCATGACGAACATGAGCTGATACCAAATAATATCTGGCCTAATTCACACTGATGGACCTCTACTAGAATTCGCCTTTACTTCATAGCGGATGATGTGTGATCTGGATGAAGATTGATTGTGGTCAGATGAGAGTGATCACCGCCCATTCCCTCCACACAATGGATAGGCCTATTAGAACGGGCCATCCCAGATATCTAATGGATCAAAGAGTGATTGGGGAGTTTCCTAGTGAGCGGATCAGCAGTCCTCCTGAGCACCTTAGTTGTCTTTTGGAATCAGGAAATGGCCAGGGCACTTGATATGATGTCTCCCAAATGGCCCTGGGAAGGTATGCGTGTCCTTGATTTACTCAGATCTCTGGGAGATGAAGCAGCAGGAAAGACTCCTGGAGTGCTAGTGGAGGAAGATAACAAGTGAACGGGCTCATGTTTGAAAGTGCCTCCCAGCTGGGAAAAGTCATTCATACGTTTGGGGTGAGACACCATCAGTGTGCTGATAATTGTTGTCCAGATATAGCACTGTTATCAATATATGATAGGGTTAGAAGCACTCAAGCTACTAAAGATTTAATTACAAATTTAATGACGGCGGCAAGACTAATGATAGGTAGAAAATGGAAAACACAAGGCGATTATCAAATAGAGGAATGGCATAAAGAAGTGTGAGATATTGCAATCAATGATAAGTTACCGTGTAATATTAAAGTTAGAAGGGGGTTGCAAAGTCAAAATGACTTTGCAGAGATATGGAATGTATTTATAGAATTTGTCTTATTGAAAGGGAAAGGATGTACACCTACACAAGAATTATTATATTTTTGAAAGAGGAATGATTAAGTAAAATATTGGTCCTGGGGGTGGGGTGCATGTCTGATGTTTCATTTTATAATTGTAATTACTAAATTTATATGTAAAAGTAATAGAAGTTGGAAACAAGTTATATTTGTATGTATGTGTATGTGATTATTGAATAAAAAAGAAAGAAACTGGAGCTGGAAGTGAATTTACTGTAAACAATGTAATTTATACTGAAAAATTAATGACCTATTTTGGAAAAAGTGCACTGAAAATTCTTTACAGAAGAGTGTAAGGAATTAAAAACTGCTAGACCCAGATTCCCTTATGGTCCTGAAATCAGAGAGATGCGGCTTGTACTATGAAGGAAGCATAACGCTTCAAACCCTGCAGAGTAACAGCAAGTTCATACAGGCACAGAAGAAAGGAGCGAAGGAAGGAAAGAGAAAACTTGATTTGTTTCAGACTTTTCCAGAAAAAGAGCAACCATTGTTTGCAAAGGATCCTTCTTTCTGACCTTAGGGATGCTCTCTCTCTGTCTGATGATGTTGTTAAGGCTCTTGGTGATGTGAGTGTCCAGACTTCTGGCCAGATTCCATGGTTTGCAAATCCAATGGTTGTCTTCTCCTCTAGATTAGAATCCACAGAAGAAAGGACATTGTGTTTAATGTTTGAAGGCAAGCATCTTTTCCTCAGATCAGCTTTCATCATGGTGCCCAATTTGTGATCCACCAAGTTTAACGTTTATACAATTCCAATCTTTTCTTCAAGAAATCCACATTATTCCTGTTTGGCTGACCCATGCAGAAAATCAGCGTGGCACACTGATCAAGGTCTTGGCCCAGGACTGGGCAGACTCAGAATCAAATCCACCCTCAGCCATGGGATCTGACAGGGTGATTGGAATCAGTCACTCTCTTGGTGCAATCTACTGTATGGGAAATTGGAAGAGGGAATGCTCTCTTGAGCTCCTGTACGAAAGACACAGTATAAATCTAATATATAAGTACATTAGTCATCTGTGAACCACTAGTTATCCATAGTTACAGCACGAAGTGTCTGTAACAGAGACCCTTGTTATTATGCGGAACCCAACCCATGTGGAAGCTTTATGTTGTACTCATGACTGTGCTGTACCCATGAATTCAGTGTAACATCAACCAGTTTGACTTAAACGGAGAAGCCTACTCACATTAGTCACATGTTCAATTGAAGATATGTGAAGAGGGCTACATTCTAACACAAGTGCCCCAGTCAACAGGTCTTGTGGTGGATCTAAAGCCATAGCTGTTTTCTCTGTAGGCAATAATTAGGTTGATTTATTTTTCTACTAAAGATTATATTGGTTTAAATTGAGATTGTTGATTGATAATTTTACTGAGCTTCCATATATGTATCTGGTCTATCAACATATTATCAGAATCTCAAGGGACTGGGGGGCTTCAATGAACTATGAAAGTATGAAAGGGCAAAAATAAAGTTAGGACTTGTAAGGAAGTGTATCCTCAACTCTCAACAGTAGATGTGAAAGTTCTGTCCAGTTTTAAAAGCCCTAGTAAGTGCTTTTCATTCTTACCATTCTGCTACAGGTAGTTCTTGTTCAACAACCATTTGTTTAGCAACTGTTTGTAGTTACAATGGTGCTAAAAAGTGACTTACAACCAGTGCCCGAAGTTACGACCGTTGCAGTCATGTGATCTGGACACTTGGCAACCAGCTTGCAATTATGATGGTTGCAGCATCCCGGGATCATGTGATTGCCATTTGCAACCTTCCCAGCTGACTTCCAGCAAGCAAAATCATTGGGGAACCGTGTGATTTGCTTAACGACTGTGTGATTTGCTTAATGACATCACTTAGCGACCTAAATTCTGGTCCCAATTGTGATTGTTAAGCGAGGACTACCTGTATTTTCAACAACTCAAAAATATGTTTTTGTCCTGGTACATATTTATTCCTTTTTCAACTCTTTGTCTCCCTCTGTCTGTAAGCTCCCTGGGGCAGAATCAATTTATAATATCTGCAAATGGTTCATATACACCAATGATACTAATGTACTGGCAAAATGTAATTGCTTCCCATCTGCTAATCAAATAAATTAGTTTGCACTTCTAGCATAATAAAAGCTGATTTGAGGAACTCATAATGGTAGCAGTTGTGAATTATGTGCCTGATACAGTAGTACAGAGGGGAGCATACTCTTGCAAATAGAAAATTTGAATATTCCAAACTATTTCTGCGCTCTTGATCCATTTGTAGCTGAGGGGCAAAACTCCTTCTCAAACCTCAAAATTTTGACACTGAAGAAATGTGTTCTTTGGCTTTCTGACAATTACAGCTTCCCATTTTGAGAAGAGAGTTAAATTAAGGTTGGCAATAATCAAGGCTATTGTTAATAGCTTATTTAATGCAGTATAACACCATCAAGTTAATTTTATATGATGATTATGCAGGACGTGGAAAATTTTCAGAACAAAGACTTCTGAAGAGAGATGGAAATGATAGTTCCTGTAAGAACTGGATAAAGGGGTGTCGTTCAAGTGGACAAGTACCAGTAACCATGAGAAGAGGATCAAGGTGGGATAGCCAATAGACAGATAGATAGATAGATCTGAGTTATAAAATAGATATGAATAAAATATATATTTTATATATAAAATATTTCTATATCTATAAATCTGTAACATGTATCTAATTTTCTGTCTCCCTCTCCACACTATAAAACTGGAACTTCAGAGCCATCACACAGTATGAGGCATTATCCCACCTTGATTCTTTCCCTTAAGAAAAACAAATAGTCCTGGAGGTGTCATAAAGACCTCTTTTATCGGCATCCATCTGACATCTGCAAAGTAAGAATGAACCCTAACATGAGGGGAAATGAAAATGCACGGTTGCCCTGTACCTGCTGTCACGCTGCTGAAAGTAATGGATGAACTGTGGCAGTTCTGTACAAAGATTGAAAGTATGAGGCAGCCATTTTGGCCCCTTTGAACCTCCAACTCTCCTCGAAATTGAGGCCAGGCAGTCCTTTACAGTCAAGAGATTTTCACACGGAAACTGATTCACCATCACATGAGGTTTTTCTTCACTTAGTTTTCTAAAAGAGAAGGAAGGCATTTAGCACATGGAACTCCATAGTCAAATATATAGATACTGAACAGGTAAGAATAATTGTTACTTGCAGGGAAATAGCTGTGTAACCTGTAATCTTTGAAGTGGGAGAAGTTGTAGAGGATATCAGCTTCTTGCTCCAAGTCCGTAAACTCAAAACGGGGGTGAGTCAGGTTCTGACGCACCTGTTGGAGATCGGTGTAAACTCTAGCAGAAAGATTAGGGAGGGGGAACAGAGATTATGCAATTCAGAGGCTATGAGGACACCTGACACTCCTGAGAAATGTTTCTATTTTGCTGTGAAAAGTAAATTTGTCTAATAAGTCAACCCTTCTGAGATGCTGCCTTACCTTTAAACCATGTAATATTAGCAGCTGGGCAGACACATAAGGGAGAAAATGATTTTTTCCCCTATAATTTGGGGCTTTAAAGGTTAATATCAGCACTTCAAAGTGGGCTTGAAAACTGATTGGAAGACAGTACAGATCACCCAAGATTCATGTTATAGGATCACCTCTCAAATATCTTGTCTTCTGATTGCTTTCATAGTAACATACTTTCTATCTGCTTCTGTAACCTTTCCTTTGTGCGCTCCCACACAAATTCATTGTTACAAAAAGTTTAAGAGCCACATTCTTCATTTCCGCTTCGCTGTATTTGCTGAACTGCCCATTCCATAGGAAAGTTGAGTAATAAGAACCTACATCTCAGATCACCAAATAATTAGACAAATCAGAATCCAGCATTCTTTGAAAAGCTGGAGCTTCAATTGCTGGAAAATAACCACAGCAGTAAGATGCTTATCTAGAAGGCAAAAAGGTTTGGAAATACGTACCTGAAGATTTTATTCTTCTCATAAATGGGAAGTGTTATTGAAGTAGGCAGTTTTTCTCTGTTTTCGGTTAAGATAGCCTAAAATGCACACACACAGAACCCCATCAGTTTTAATTTCATGTTATCCTTTGCAAGCAATCACTTCTGAACTACAGCAAGAACAGCTCGTTCACTTCCTAGCCTGTTGGGCAGAAAGCGGTGATGTGGGCAGAAAATGGTGTTGGCTACAATCAAGCTATCCAACAAATAACCACAGAACATGGCTTTGATTCAAAAAAAAATTTCCCACATCTACACTACATTTACCAAATTTGATTAAGAACAATGTTCCATCTCCAACCCCAAATCCTCCAGAATGCAACAGGACTTATGCCCAGAGAAGTGGTCACATGTTGTTGTCTAGTCTTGTGTTGAAACTAGGAACTCATGCAAACAAAATGTTTTTCAAGATCTTTTTGTGCTTGCTCAGAGAAGAGTCTGGAATTTCTGCACATTTCTCCTTCTAAACTCATGGAGCTGCACTTGAGCACGCTCTTTTCTCAGTGACTGTATCCGTGTCTCTGGGAAGGGATTTATTTTGTAGATTTTGGTGTTATAATTATTGTACTCCTATAGGGAGTTTATCTGGATCTCCCTGGCCTTCCTTGCCCAGCTTGACTGCTGTTGCTATGAGGAGAAAATTGGCAAATTTCTCCTGGTGGCTGCAGGGAGAATTTTGCTGATTCTTTTTGTCCTTGTGAATGATCATTTTTTAATGTGGGTCTCTTGTGAGATGACCAGCCAGGGGAAGAGAGGAAAAACACACACTTTCCCAAGCCTCCTCTTGGGAAAATACTTCTCCGTTTCCCAATGTTTGTTGCCTCGAGTCACCATAGGGGTAGGGGCTGCAGATCTTTCCTGGTTTAAGGGTATTTATTGATTTCCCTGTCAATGCAAACATCTCCCCCAATGGTGGATGGGGGCACACCAGGCCTCTGCCTCTCATATGCACAACTGTGCTCTCTCTCTCTCTTTCAAAGCATTTTGGCAAACAGTGTTCCTGGCTTTCAAAGTACATAACGTTCTCGCTTGTCTCTCTACTGCTCCTGCACTCTCAGGTTTGCATCATTCTTCCTTGCCCAAGCCCACTCTAGAAAGGGCATTTCACAATTTCCTTACAGCAACGTTTCTTAGTTTGGGAGTCACAGAAATCAAATGAGCTTTGTACAAAATCTCTGCAAATTTGTAACTTGCTTTTAATCTCAACAAATTCCAAAGAAACTCTTCAGGAAGAAGTGTCTTCTTGATCAAAGGTGGTTTTATAAAACTTCCGAGCCCTAGATTTAATAATGGCGGTGCAAAGGGAAGGTTATGCTCTTTTACAAGACAAATGTTATTATATGAATAAAAGTGGAACCAGAATGAAATGTTCAGGTTTTAAAAGATGTTGTACTGTTTTTTCCCACAAATTCCCCAGACTGTATGGTTTAAAATACTCAGTCAGCAAAATTCATATTAGACTCCTGACAAAACCATTTGGGTTTGGAAATCGTGGATGTGTGTATTGTCCCAGATAAATATTTCCCTGCATGTCAAAGACTAGCATAAGGAGAGTTAAACCAAAAATTCTTAGATGTGTTGCTATGACCACCGAGTATACACAAATGTGAGGTTTCCCTGTTTCAAACCCCAAGTGTACTGCTGAATTTATACAAACTGATAGTAGCAAGATTAGAACTGAGAAAGTGGGAATGGGCTGCTAGCTACTCCACTCCTAACACTGTGCTTGAATGAACACCTCTGTTTTCTACTTAGCATTAACAATTAGGGCACTGTGTGCCTTGAAAACAAGTTGGAAGAGGTACTTCAGAATGTCTGAGCATTCAAGTGTAGCATTCCTTTAAAGCAGGTACATATTTTTTCAGGTTTCCACAGGAGTCTTGAAGAAACAGTTGCTTTATTGAGTCACAAAGAAGACATGGCAGCTTTAGTAAGCCAGCTCATTAAAGCAGCTGCATCTCCCCCCCATATTTTTGTGGCAGTTAAAAAAAGACATGGTTCCTTTAAAGAGATGCTAGGGTCAAATTTGCAATTGCTTCCCTGAATCATTTTCGAAAGCATTCACAATTGTCAGACCCCTCACAATCAATCACTTGTACTGCTAGTTTGCTTGCTTAATTTCTGCCATTACCGAGAGAGGGAGGAAGGGGGGGAAGGATGGGGATGTGAATTGTTAGGCGCAGATGAGCTGTTATCTCACTCTCAGGAATGCCCAGGGCCATGTCAACATGAGAACCTGAGGACATCTTCGACATGTGCGAGAGATTCCAAGACTGAAGGAGGGGAGTGAAATGGGAGTGAGGTAAAACTAAGTTTTGGCATGTGCAGGACTCAGTTCCAGCTATACTTTAGAGCTGTTAACTACTTTCCAATAAATGAACTCTTCTTTGAACCAGCATTGGTTTAAATGATAGTTTCTTTCATTGGGAACTGAGTACCGCGGTTCTTACAACAATGCTATTCAATATAATATATATATTTTGTGCCTTCAAGTCAGTGTTGACTCCTGACAATTGCCTGGACTAGTCTCTGCAGTTTTGTTGGCTAGATTTTCAGAAGAGATTTGCTACTGCCTTCTTTCTAGGACTGACAGAGAATGACTGCCCCCAGGTCATCCAGCTGATGATACAACACTGCATTTATATCAACAAACCAGAATGAAAGTCCAAAAGAATCTAACATATAGGTGGTCCTCGGCTTACGCCCATTTGTTCAGTGACCGTTCAAATTTACAATGGTGCTGAAAAAATGGACATATGACCGGTCTTCAAGGTTCTGGCCATCACAGCACCGCTGTGGTCATGTGATCATGATCTGGGAGCTTGGGTGCCCGGCTTGCAATTGCAATGTTGCAGGGAGCCATGGTCACATGATTGTCATTTGCGACCTTCCCTGCCAGCTTCCCACAAGTAAAATCAATGGGGAAGCTGGCAGGGAAGGTCGCAAGTTGCTCCAATAAGTCGCTTCCACTTCTTCTCCTGCCTACAGTACACACCTCCACCCACATGTGGCCTGTGCTGGCCCTCCCAGACACTCCCCCACTCCCACCTGGCAGCACCTCTGCGCTCCTTACCTGGGAGACCCACCGCTTCCTGCTTAATGATCCACACATTTTAGGGTTACAACAGCAACCGGGACTGCCACTGCTAAGCAACGTGACGTCGTACTTTACAACCACATCATTTAGCGATGGCAACCCCAGTCCCTATTGCTGTCGTAACCCGAGGACTACCTGTAGATGTAAATGTAATACTGCAGCCTTATTAGCAGTATTGCAATGGTAATATTGTACTGATTTTAATGTTAATTAGAAGAGTGGAACGTGTAAAACCACAAAAAGATGTCTGTATCTTATCTACAGTTGGGAACTCACCATGAGCTTCCTGGAATGAAACTCTGGTAGGGCTATAGGTAAATTAGATGAACTCCTATCTATCATGTTTTTTTAAAAAAAGATTGTACCTGATAGTGATCATCTGGGGGTTCAGTGATGAAACAGTTGATACTGAGCTCACTGGATTGCCATGGCAGCAGCCGACATTTTCTAATTAAACAATCAGTTTCGCCATAGGCAAAATCCCGGGTGACTTCCTCTGCAAATGAAAGAACTCCAAGAATTCAAAACTCTTCAGAAGTAGACAAAAGAGCAGACTTCTGGGATCCTCCCCAAATTCTGGCTGATGCAACAGGCATCTACTTGAGTTAAATAAGCCTGAATCCAAGAATTCATTGTGAATACCAGAACTGAACTGAATTCACAATCCTTTGTTGTCAAAATGGTGACACATTCTCCATTTCAGCAATACAATTTTGGGGATGGAGGGATAAGGGAAGGTGACATGTTGCTGTTGCTCTTTTTGAACAATTGGGAACAACGACTCAAAATCACCCCAAGTCTACCAGCAGAGCAGAATCTATCTCTCGTCTATCCTGATTTAGTGTGGGATATTCTTTTTCATGCAGTTCAGGGAAAGGAGTTGAAAAGAATGCTGCAGTTGCAGAACCAACCTTGGGGTAGGGGGGAGAAGGAAGAAAAGGATCTGTTTCAGTAAAAGAGCCCCCCAAAAAGGGGGGGGGATATAAGGTCAGACTGCATCATTAATTTATCTATTTAGGAACTCAACCTGTTGAAGCCATCATTATTCCTGTTCAAATTCTTAATTTAGGATTTTTCAAACAGTTACTTACCTGTTTAGACAACTTATTTCCCAGCAAGACTGAACTGGTTCAGCCAAAGCAGTCCTGAATTTAATTTAGTGCCAAGTCCTAAGAACTTTACGGGTCAAACAATCACTACCACTACCTTCCCCAGGCTGTTGAGAACCTTTTGCTATGACAGGTGAGTGTTAATGAGTGAGCTAGCAAAGTTTTCTAGGGACAAATTTATTGCCAGGTTGCTTTTGTTTACCTGATTGCAGTTAACTTTGCAACTAGTAAACTAGTGAAGTTGCACAGGGCTTAAACAGTCCTCCATGGATCCAAAGGTGTTAGATAACTATTGTCTGCTCTCCAACCTTCAGGACAGGAGGGGTATTTTCAGATTTGCAAGATTCTGTTAATGTAACCTTATAATAAAGATAGAGCTGGTACTCAAGGTTGTGCTTCTTGTCTGGAGTAGCTCACAAGGCTAACAGGGGTCCTCCTGGATTCATGACTCCTGATTGAACAAAAGATGAAAGCCATGGCCATGGAGGTCTTTGCCCAGTTTTGCCTGGTGTGCCATCTGTAGCCCTACCTGGGGTAGGAGGACCATGATACAGTGACTCATACATCCATCACCACTTGCATGAGTACTGAAATGCACTCTACATGGGCTGCCTTTAAAGACCACTTGGAAGTTGCAGTTGGTCCAACCTGCAGTGGCCTGCATAAAATTTGGCACTCACCGTTGGAAGCGCATACATCTTTGTTAAGGGGCGTGCTTTAGCTTCCAACTGGCTTCTGAATGCAATTGAAGGTGCTAGTTTTAACCTATAAAGCTCTTTATGGCTTGGCACCAAGTTACCTTTAAGATATTGTTGGCATGACCTATTTAATCTTGCTAGGAAAAGCAGCTGGTGGTTCCCCACTTTGGGGAAGTATGGAGAGCCAAGGGTCAGAGGCACTGCTTTTCCATAGCAGCACCATACCTCTGGAATGGCCTCCCACTATAGCTTAGCTCTGCTGTGATTTTAGCTGCCTTCTGGAAGTAGGTGAAAGCAGAGCTCCTCCAGAGTGTGTTTGCTATTTGATGCCAGGATTTTTTGGGTTTTGTATGTTTTTAAGGCTTTGTTTAGTTCAAGAAGTGTATGTGGTGCCGGATTGGGACCACAAACACACACATACAATCTCCATTTTCCCTCCAGGGCTGATTTCAGTGCCAACAGAAGTGCTTTGAAGGAAAGCCATATAAAGCACCCCATACCCAGCTCTCAAAGACTCAATGTTGAGTATACAAGCAGTTGACGTGATTGAGCTTTTCTCCTATTACAAAAGCAGAATGGGCACGCAGAAATACTTACCGCCATTCTCAAGGTCTCTTAAGGGCCAGAGAATAGTATAAGCAATTTGTTGTGGCATGTAAAACAAAGGTGCTGTTGCAAAAGTGGGTTCATCTGAATGCTGGATACGGGATCCAAATTCATCCATAATGTACCAAACTGGGACCTTCTCCTCAGCTGTCTGTACAAAAAAAAGCAAAGATGCATCAATAAGAAGTTCCATTAATTAATATATTATGCTCAATGTATTGTTACATTTAATTTTTTTAAAATATTCCCCTTCCTATTCATCTCGACAATTTTTAATACTCAAGTCTCTTTCAAGATAAATTTGACTTCTGATGACTTCATGAACATATGCTTGTACTCTTCTTGGCAAGAATATGTAAGTAATTTGTTATTGCCTTTTCTAGGATGTTCTGGCTTTCCAGTCTAGCCTGGGGATCCCTTGAAGATTTCCCATGCGCATGCTAATCACTCTGACCTTGTTCAGTTTCCAAGTTCAGGCAGCTTGGCCAGGTCTACCCGCTGAGACTGCCTTAGTATCCTTCTGAATAGGACCTCTGGCTGAACAATGGAGGCTCTGGGTTGCTAAAGTTCTGTTCCTACCTGGATGGTTGATGTCAGAAGGGAATTCTGGCATCAGAATTTGACCCCTTGGTGTTTAGTGCTATGAAATCCCAGTTTTCTAATTTATTTCTCATGTTACGTAATATCCAGTGAAGGTCACACAGATAATAGCATGAGGTTTTAGCAAAATACAAATAGACACCCAATACACTTCCTCCTTTTCAGGAGAAACATTTAACTCCTACCCGTTCAAAGCTTTGATGCTTTGTTAGACTTGTATTCTTTATATTGGGTTGGAAAGCTACAACTAGTCAGTACTGATTATGCTGTCTGGGAATCATGGGAACCAATACTACTGGAGGACAGCAGGTTGGGGAAGGTGACCCTAAAATTCTGAAGCTGAAACTTATGTTCTGCAGAGGCCTCCTCTTATGAGATGAAACGTCACTGTTCAGCATGCTTTTAGAATATAGTTGACTTACACCACCTCAGTTACAGATCTCTAACAACTTCAGTCACCCTCTGAGAGCCATACCCCGCATGACAGCTGGTAAGTCTGGTTGTATCTCCACATTTCTTCTAACACCTGATTGACCACTGTCTCATCTGGAACTTCTCCGTGGAAGTCTATTCCCATCAAATTGGCCATTCTGTGAAGCAGGCCAGGGACCTGCATAAGCTGCTGGCGGGCATGTTCCACACGATATGTCCAGGCATGATCGATAAGAAAAATGCTTGGAAGACAAAGATACGTTAAACATAATGTACAGGTTGTAGAACATAAAATTCTGCAATGATATAAGTCCAAAAGCAAGATTAGGTGAGGTTTACTTTTATTCCTCTCCACTTCAGAGTATTCCCCATATTCGGCTCACTAAATAAGGTTGCTTCTCTCTGCACAGCACTGAAAGAATATGGTCCTTTCCACCTGTCTCTGCTAGAAATTTTACCATAGCTGATGTAAACTTTCCAAACTCTCCATGGCTCTGCGTCCTTATCTTTTTTCCTCTGCACGGCAATAAACTATGGCCTGTTGCTTTCATTCATCTGGTTCTCAACCACCACCAGCAAAGGACTCCTATCCCTCAAAACTCAGCCCTTCTGATGCCACCTTCCTTCAGATTCCTTCTCTGAAAACGTTGACATCACACCCATGTTGTTACTAAGCCTACATACACATAACTGAAATAACAGCATTTTCTATTGACCCCGGTTCTATTTTTCTTTCATTAGGTACAACGCTTCGTAAAAATGTAAAAAATACATTTTTAATGTATTTATTTATTTTTGAATGATATTTAAAATAATTACTAGCCCACCTACAATTCAGAGGTCCTTGTTGCAGGTTACAATTCATAAAAACAAAATAAAACCAACGCCAAGTAAATAATAACAAATTAAAACACACAATAAGAACAAATCTGGTCTCCAAGAAAAGGCTATTCCAAAGGTTGGGTGCCATGACAGAAAAGGTCCTCTCCCACACCACACATCTTGGGTCTCTCACAACTGTGGAAAGCTGAGGCACCTCCTCCAATCTCCCAATCTTAACACACTGCGAGAGATGCTCTCTCAAGAATCAGTAACTGGCATTAAATGATTAAAGGCTTGAGCATCAGTGTTAAAATTCTTAAGTTTAACTTCAAGCAAAATATTCTGTTGCAAGATACATTCTAAAACATATATGCAAAATGGCATGACATCAGGTCTGGGAAACACTCAACCTGCACATGGCCCTCCCAGCACTCTGAGATCGTGCTGCTAAAATTTTGCAGCAAATGGCCAAATGTGTGTGATATTCAGAGAGGGGATGTTATTTCATTGTGGTCACAGACATAGACACACACACTGAGGTGAGGTTAAGGATGTGAATTAGAACAGGCTTGCCCTGCCTTCTCCCTCCCCCCACCCATTAAGCTGGGAAGCTAACTAGGATCCTGACCCTGCAAATACTGTGCACCCCAATGGTTTATAAACTTTATAAACGTCACAAAATTCAAAAGTACCTTCAAGCAATAACTCACCTATCGCAACTTGACGCCTGAAGACCCTTTTCATTCGTGACTATCACTTTGTAGCAAAGTTTGTTGCCAGGACTGGATTTCTTTTTCAGTTCCTCCTCTGTTTCTTCATTACCTCTTTCTTCTTCATCTGCTTCCTCCACCTGCATTATCCCAAAATATTCACCGGCATCGAAGACCTAGAATCATAACCAAAGATACTGACAACTGAAGAGAAACACCACAAATTGGGTACAGTGCTTGTTGTTAAATATCCTTTTAAATTAAAGTATTATAGCAGGCGGGAGCACCAACCAACCTTGGCCAATCTCAGAAAAACTAAGCAGTATCTGGCCTAGCTAGTACTTGAGTGGAACACCATTAGGTAGTACCAGGCTGTAGAATACATGTGGATATCAAAACATTGGCAAACCACTTCTGCCTTGCTGCCAAGGAGTTGGGTGGCATATACATTTAAATAATAATAATTACAACAACAACAACAAAATCACCATCCATCAATTGCAAAAGGCAGCTTTACTTGGAACAGCTTACATCCTGCAATGATACTTTTAATATTATTAAACAACATCTGCCTACCCCAGGTCCTTGGGAAGGACTTGGTAGGTGGACAAAAATGCCAAATCCAGTCTAACCATCTGGCTGACTGTGCAAGAAACCAAAACCAAAATCATCATCATCATCTTAGAAACTACATGTAATCACCAGAACAGGGAAGCCAATGCTGGTAGCCAAGAATCAAAATCTCCCATCATCCTTCTGAAGCAACTCAACTTTCATAGCATGGTTATCCAAGAACATAGTACATACTGACACACAAGTGTAATAAGAAAGAGGTGAGCACCATGGCCATTTTAGACTTCTGATGTCAACATCCCCTGCTACCGCCTCCTAGAGAAGAGCTGAAGTCCAAAGAATCTGGAGGACAGCTGTCTCCTTACTTTGGCAATCTGCTTCCCAACTAAAATAGCATTTGGGGAAATCAGTCCTTGCTCTAGCACAAATTAAGTCCTAACCTTATCTGAACAAAATGAGAGTATCTCTTCACCACCCTACTTTTCTCCCTTTACCTTACAAACCATTTTCTCTCTGCGTTAGGAAATAAACTATTATCCAAAGTTTCATCCGGCAGAAGACAACCATAAATAAAATTTGCTGGCATCAAATTATCAGAATTGTAGTAAGTAGGTAGGCTTATGCCAGGAGCCACGCCACCTCAGTCCTTGTCATTTCCTGGGTCTCAAAAGAGTTAGGATGTTGCTGCTGCTCCCGTTCAGAGTTTTGCTGATGTACCTGCTATGCCGCCAAGCCACCCCTCCCTTGACAGGGATCACTATATATTGGCTGTTGAATACGTACCACCTATGAATATGCAGAACCCTCCAACATATATTAGCTCTCAGTAAAAGACAGAACTTGGAGTGTACAAAGCATTTTGAATTTGAACTGTTTCAAGTCTGAAGTGCATTACTTCAGGGTCTAAATGCTCTGACCATTCCAGAAGTGCTTCAAATTTGAAAGTAGTTCAAACTCAAAGCAAGGCTGTTTCAACACTGGGTTAGAATGGCCTGTTTCAAACAAGAAATGATGGCCTCCAATTTGAAATGGGTGTTTAGAACTCAAAATGTTTCAAGTCTGAATTGTTTTCAAACCTCTACCTAAGGCTGTTTTGTAACTGAGGGTTATGGTGTCCCAAACACAGCGAAGAGGCAAAGATGAAGCTAAAAGAGCTGTGGCTGCAGCTTGTAACAAAGGCAAGAGTTGAAAAAAAGCATCTTCTGGTCTCACAACTGTAGTTCAAATGCAAATGCAAAACTGCCAGATCAAAGGAACACAGCATGGGAGATATGAGCAATCTTCTATGTGCATGGATCCCTTTGGCTTGCAACAATCAACAATGATGGAGCATTCTGCAAATTAACTGGCCAACTCAAGAGACTGAAATCAAGGCTGCAATCAGAATTGGAAGCAGCATGGAACAGTCAGCAGAAATTATACTGATAAGTCTGCAGTTTTAGCATCTTACTTGGTTACCTAACATGAATACTGAAGCCATATTTTGTTAGATGTATACCTTGCCTTTCCTCCAGGAGCTTAAGGCAGCATACATAGTACACCTTCCTCCTCCCCAAAACAGTAGTCCTATGAGGTAGGTTGGGCTGAGAGTGACTTGCCTGAAATCAGAACTTCCATGGCTGAGGGTGGACTTGAACCTGGGTCTCCCCAGTCCTAGGTCCAACACTAGAGGTATTGTAAAATCCACAGCAGGCTAGGGTGCTTTGGACTGGCTTCTCCTTAAAAGAGCCATGTGTTTTCCTGGGCTTACAAAGCAGCCATGGGGGTTCAAGAAAAGTATGCATAGGTGGTGGAAACAGGGCATCAATGTGCACTCACACACTTAATTTCCATTAACTTAATGGCTCTTAAACTCCAGTGAACCCCTGCAGCTCCCATGCAAACCCCAGGAAAGGCTGGGAAAGCCTTTAAGGAGCAGCCAAGAGATCTAGAGCGATGCCCTTGCCAGAACCAAAGCACCCTTGCTGGTGCTAGACTGCACACCTCACTCTGACCCCTTCGCCACGACACCAGGATCTCGTTTCCAAGGATTTTCATTTTCTAGTTCTTCTTGATCTTAAAATCCTCTAAAAACCAAAAGACAGGAGCAATCTAACTAAAATGTAGCAGTAAAATCCATTCGTTTTTGCTGCAACTGAAACAAGTTTAGAAGTCAAAAAGTTCATTCTTGGCATATTTCTAATCCACTTTACTTGGACTGCACTGTATTAGTGCAGTCCTCCACTAAAAACTGTCATTCCAGACAGAAAACTGGCAAGTCAGAAAGGACAAGGGCAGCAGCAATTTCTCCCTGCCAAAGGGGCTCTTATATTTAGGGAGATATTTATCTGGAAAATCATTCAGTCTTTCGCTTACTGAGATCTGAACTGCTATTATTCGATACTCATTTCTGCAGCTAATATGTGAGACAATGGCTGCAGAATACAATTTTGATTTACATGCCATCTTGGTTTTGCTGGGGGAAAACTTTTTGCTGCTTGAAATCAGAATTTCAAGAAAGGACAACTGTAACACAATGAAGGCCTATCGAAAGTGGAAATCAAACTGAAATCCTGATCTTTAGTCACCTGGTTGATCTTGGCAAACATACAATTGTACATTTTGAATGGAACCCTGGGCTGGGCTTGGAAAATATCCCAGAACAAGAGATTCTGCATGTTTCCACCCCTTGACATGTCGTTAAACAGTTCAAAATCAAATCCTGTAAGTTTAGGGCTGGTAGTTAGAAAGTTTGAGTGCTCCAACAGAGTTTGCAGCCTTTCAGCTTTTCTTTCCGTTTTTCCTTTCCTTTTAAGATTGCTATACTGGTTTCTTCCAATTCTCATCCACAGAAATCTGTACGTCGGGTTTCTGCAGCAAATTCAGCATGGATAAGATTTTCATTTAATTCTTGGGCTACCCTGCTTTACACCTAAAAGGCATAAAGAGCTTCACTGAACAAGCTGCGCTAGCGGAAGCCTATGGGGAGCTAAATCAAGCAATTGTTTAAAATCACCTTGCTTTTTATAGCATTCACTCGATCGCTCATCACAAATACATGCTATGAAATAACCGGGACGCTGTAGCCTTCCCGGGTTTATGCCCGCCGCTTTCTTCGTTGCTTTGCAATTTGTGGCCTAACTTTGCTTTACAATCGTTTAGCACCCGAAATCGGTCCGGGTTTTATCTCAGAACCAGCACTTTTCCTGGAGCCCCTCGGACTGGCCGCTTCGTCCGCGGGCAGACCCGGTAAGCAGCCGGGAGGGTCAAGTCGCGGCGCCCCGCAGGCTGGACGCGCCTGCAGGGCTGCCGCAAGGGCCGAGGCGAAGCCAAGCGCGCCCTTGGGCGTCTGCCGTCCTTAGCGGGGTTCCAGGGAAAAGCCCCTCCGCGTCGCTCGAGTCCCCTGAGGAGCAGCAGCCTGGCCGCGGGGAAGCGCGCCCGTGTTGCCAAGAGGGGCTGCCGGGCGCTTCCCGTGCGCGGCACCCCGCTGGGTCTCGGCCTTCCCCCGACTTCTAGCCCGACCGCAGCCAGGGCTCCCGCCGATCTCCCCTCCTCGCCCCGCGCCGCTTTCTCGAGGGATCCGGCGGCCCCGCGAGGCTGCGGGCCCCGGCCCTCGCCTCCCGGCCGGCACCCACCTCGTTCTCCAGCTTGCGCCACAGGCTAGGCCAGTAGCGCGCGGGCACCGCGGAGGCGCTGAGCGCCGGCCCGTGCAAGGCCGCGAAGGCCCGGTACGCGTCCGCCTCGCCCGCCGCCATGCCACCGCCTGCCTGCCTGCCTGCCTGCCTGCCTCTGGCCGCGGCCCAGGCCTCCCCGGCGGGTGGGGCCTTAAAGGGGAAGCGGAGCAGGCTCGGGCCCCGGCTCGCGCGCTCCGCCCTCAGCCAGGACGCGAGGCGGCCCTCACGGCAGCCCTTCCCCGGGACCCGCCGCGTCGCCGCGCTCCTTGAGGGCCTCTCCCGGCCTCGAGGCGCCTTCTGGCTAAGCAGGCCGCGTCGGCCCGCTCCCGCGGCCCTCGAAGCGAGCCTTCGCCCGCTTCACCTCCGGCCGGTCCTCGCGGCCGCTACGTGGGCGGCGGCTGCGCGGGGCTCGGGCCTGACTTCGGAGAGGCCTGGGCCGCGTCTCTTCGGAGCAGCTGGGAGGAAATTCAGGGCAAAGCTGCTTTAAGGCAGTGTTCCTCAGCCTTGGGCACTTGAAGATGCGTGGACTTCAACTCCCAGAATTCCCCAGCCAGCTTTGCTGGCTGGGGAATTCTGGGAGTTGAAGTCCAAGCATCTTCAAGTGCCCAAGGTTGCGGAACACTACCTTAAGGGGTGGTGGCATGGGTGACGCGTGTGGTCTGGACGGTTGCAGAGTGGGGTCCAAGAGCTCAAGATGGCGGCCGCAATGGGGTGCTTGAAGCTCCAGTGTTTTTAACTCTGTCACACATAAAAACAGGCCGGGCTGCTGCCCTCTAAACCTTTTTGACCGTGCCCGGCAGACACGCAAGTCTCGGAATGGAACCCAAAGGGCTCCGTGCCGTTAGGATTTAATTTACGAACGTGGGTCAGGGTGTCTGTGCTGTGATTCAGTGGAGGTTCTGGACCAGAAATAATACAAGTTACACGTTTGCGTTTGTTTCTCATGGGCTGAACTACGGACATGCAACCTTGGAGGTGTACAAGGATCCCGTTTTGTGACCGTCTGGGTCGTGCCAGGGAAAGGATGCTCGAAAGGCAACGCCATGACGGAAGAGCCAGGGGCATCCGTGAGGGACCGGGGAGAGAAGAGGGCGGCTATGGCGGTGGCCCGAGCTTTCCTGTGTGCGTCAGTGTCGGACAGGCGAGCCAGCAGTCTGATGCAGCTGTTAAAAAGGCGACAGGGCTGCTTTAATGGGCCTGGAGTCCAGATCCTGGGAAGCGATTGTTTCCCGCAGCTCTGTCCTGTGATGCTCCTTGGAGTCCCGCATCCGGTTCTGGCAGCACAATTCAAAAAGGAGCGAGTTCGTAGCAGGGCTACCGAGATGCCGAAGCGTCCAGAAACCAAGCTGTACCGGGAGCAGATAATCTCTGCACGGCCCTTGCCGAAAGTCCGTCCACAGCCCAGCAAGGGAGAGCCGTTGGGAGCGGCTAAAGCTTCAGTCACAGGAGCCCTGTTTCCCAGGCTTCAAAACCATTTCCCAGGTGTCTCCCCCTCCTTGTCCTCCATGTTTTGGTGTAAATAAGGAAGTTAATAACATAACCTCTTACTAGTGAAGGGATCAATATCTAAAGTGGCAATGAAGCAATATCTAAATTGGCAATGTTAACTTCATAGCTTTAGAGCATGCGCGGAGTTCTCTATAGCCAAGCTTCAATACTAATAGCAATTAGCGAAATTGCAAGAGGAACAAAGCTCAGATAATAGGGAAAACTCCTGAAGAGACTAAGTCTGAGGCCTGATAAGAGGAGGGAGGACCCAGAACAAGGGTCTGCAGGGACTGACAAGGTATAAGAGTTAGGGGGAACTCCTTTAAATTAAGCAAACAAGGGCGGGGAATAGAGTTAATGTAAGCAAACAAGGGTGGGGAATAATGTTTCTGCTTAAGTTTCTTTGACTGGCTGTAAAACTCATCTTCATTATAATGGTAATAAGTTTTGCCCTTTTAAAAATACTATAAAAGGCTGTGGTTTTGTCTCCAAGGGTGTGCCACCCTGCTCTCTCTTGGTGCATGGTGTGGGCACCCTGACTTTTGCTTGGCCAAATAAAACGCTGCTTAGAGAAGTCCCTGCTTGAAGTCTTTTATTTTGTGCTGCTGACTGATTTCAAGTTTTCTGGGTAGCCATGAACCTTACACTAGAACTGTAGAATTTTATCAAAAATCTGTAGTTGAGAATGTAGAGTTATATCTCATATTCTTCTCCTTCTTCTCCTTCTCCTTTCTTATCATCATCATCATCATCATCTCACCTTTTTTGTATATAACTCAAGATGTCAAAGATGCCTACTGCTCTGGCCTCCTATTTTCCCCTCTACAACAACCCTGTGCGGTGGGTTGGGTTGAGAGAGAGGGACTGGCCCAAAGTCACCCAGCTGGCTTTCATGCCTCAGGCAGGACTAGCACTTGCCGTCTCCTGGTTTCCAGGCCAACTCCTTCACTACACCACAATGTAAATGTAAATGGAATTGACTTGGATTATTTTTAGGTCAGATCAAAACTATGTAATGGATATCACAATAGCTAGTAATTTATTCTTAGAGAAAGTTGAAAAACAGGAATAGGGCTTGGCTAAGGTAATTACCACGCAGTGAAATCTACACCTGATTTGTAGGAATGGATTATTGACACATGTTCTTTGTCAACATTTGAATTAGTTTTTTTTTTAAGAACAGGAAGAAAGAAGACTTTCAATGCTGTATGTTTTGTTTATACATAATATAATTTTCCAGATCTCCTACTTTCCCTTTATAATTAGAATCTAATAAATTGGATTTTACATTATGGCATGTATGCATACACACTTTCATATGCTGATTAGCTTTATATATTAAAGTTATATAAAACATAAAGTTCAATTTCAGTCTAATCCCTGATTTGGTGTTCAGAAGTTCAAATTTTGTCGTCTTTATGATTCCATGTTAGTGGTGATCATGTGAAGTTGGGAGTTATTTGTTTGTTTGTTTACTTATTTAAAAGATTTATACAGCTGCCCATCTTATATGCCTTAAGCTCTCAAAATATCAATGAAACTATAAAAACAATAAAAATCACATCAAAAATTCCCTGTGTCCCAAAAGCAACACATCCCTACATATCCATATTCAACTTTATGGGGCTTCAGGAAGGCTTTCTGGAAGATGGCTGGGGGGGGCTGCTGGATCTCGGGGGGAGGGTGTTCCACAGGGCAAGGGCTGCCTATCAGCCCTTCAAGGTAGTCCAGACAGGAAACCCAAACCATGAGTACTAACGCTGCCTTTATTGTAAGATTGCAGTAACAAAATAACGCAAGTCTGAAAGTGCTTCCACCCTCCTCAGCCTTTACTTTCCAGAGAACTAGGGAGGGTCCCTTTGGAGATGCCCTTCTGTGGGCTGAGATTGCTCTCATCAAGCTGCTGTCTCGGCTGTGGCTCTTCCTCCTGGTCTCTCAAGGCTGTTCTCGCAGCCCATTGCGTTGCCACGGGGAAGGCCCACTTCCTAGGTCCCATGAGATGACAGCGTTTAAGGGAAGGGACCTATCCCACCTGGAGCAATGGGCAAATGTTATATTAAAATGTTATCATCCATGCCACCTGCAGAGCTGGAAGAAACCACATCATCAATCTTTTGTCTTGTTTTGGATTTATTGTGAAACTGTTTCAACAAAAATTACATGCTTTTCCTTTTGAACTTTGTCACAGAAAACAAAGCTACTGATACACAGAGAGATACAGGGTTAGGAATATACATTTGCAATAACCTTTCCAACTATTGGTTTGGGCATATTGTTAAAATGTTGGTAAAACAAGATGATTTTTTAAAAAGCCTAATGTTACGCATTTATTTACTATTTTTGTTCTAGCCTGTCGTAATATATTTTCCATGGAAAATGGCAATTTGTACATCATTTACATTGGAATAAAGCTTAAAAGTACCAGCAGCATTTGTAAACATTTTTTGTTCTGATTTTCGTCCATGTCCAGTTTAGAGAAGACCAGAAATCTAGAATTATTGTATATCCAGTTTGAGGCATTACAGTAAATATTTTAAACAAATAAGGGATGGGCCCCTGATGCTCCCGATTCAGATGATATGATGCGGATCTAGCAAAAACAATGACTTGAGAGCAGGATCAGACGTCTCTGATTCGGCATTCACTCTATGCAGAGATGGTCCTGGATATTTCTAATACAGAGGACAAAAAGTTCTCCATTCCTCTTGGTTGTTCCTTGGTTTCCTCCAGGAGTATTTGTAGGGTGGAGGGTCAAAAAAAGTGAAGATGGCAGCACAGCTATGCAACCCCCCCCGCCTTTTATCTGCAGGGCACACGATGGCATGGCTGTGGCTGCCATCTTGTTCCCCCCCCCCCGCCCCCGTTTCAACCCCTCCATTCTGTTCCAAATGTCTTCAGACAACAGATTGAATGGCTGGTTATCAATGTTCTGCCTTCAGTAAGAGCACAGATGTTCAGTCAACAGCCTTCTCTGTTAGCAAGGAAGACAGACGGTCCCTACAATGGTTCATTCACCCTCTTTGTGCCTTAGAACAGGGTTCTTCAACCTCAGCAACTTTAAGATAGGTGGACTTCAACTCCCAGAATTCCCCAGCCAGCATGGCTGGCTGGGGAATTCTGGGAGTTGAAGTCCACCCATCTTAAAGTTGCTGAGGTTGAGGAACCCTGCCCTAGAACACCCACTGTGGAAAAAACTGTTTAGGGCAGACAGATCCTCTGTGCTGACTTGGGGACATCAGGTCACTATAGCTTGCCATCAGTTTTTAAAACCTACGGTTCTTTTTTAATGAGTTTAATGTGAATATGTCCCTGCGTGGTATGAACATGCTCCCATTTAGATGATTTGGAACCAATATAACTAGTTTTGGCACCTCACCCAGATTAAATTCCATAAAAGGCAGTGGGCAATTCTCTTCTCAGTTACCTTGCAAATGTGCTCACACATCCAGCAGGCTTGGTATGCTGTTCGTGCAGAAAGACTAAAAAGGCTGACTTTTCCCCCCTGTTACTGAATTGAATCCTAAGAATTTACATAACTTACATATACATATCAAGGAGAAATCTATAATTAGACTGACCTTTACAAGTCATACATACAGAGCATTAACTTTAGAAGGTTAAAAGAAACCCCCAGCAGATTACTCATGGCCCAATTCAGATGTCTGAATATTAACCACACCTTAGGAAAAGACATGTATAAACAGGACTTATTTCAAGCTTGTTCCTATAATTTCTTGCTGCAAGTTAATGCTGTGGGGTTTCTTTTTCTCCCAAGATTTTTCAGATGTGGGAACCGTTTCCCTCATGTGCAGAGTTAGGAAATTATTTAGAAAGATTAGGATTCTAACTCATGGAAAGCTTTATATTGCATGGAACTACTCTTTGAATGCTTAACATTCATAAATCTGACGACAGGTAAGATTGATATTATTACACAGCTCTTCTTGGACTTCTGTCTTATATTTCTATCTAGCCAGACATGAAAATGCTGACACGAAGTAAATTATTATGTATCTGTTCAAAAACAATGGCCATAATTATGGGTTTAAGTTTGTCACTCTTTCAGCATTCAGAATCAGGAGCAAAACTTACTTTAGGTTAATTCTAATAAAACACAGTGTGTAAGGAAGCAAGTCATTTCCTTCAAGTATACAGATAGTCCCCAGTTTAAGAACAAGTTCCGTTCCCAAGGCCTGTCCTTAAGCTGAATTTGTATATAAGCCGGAACGGTATTATTGTATAATGCTGGATAAGTAGTATTGTGTAATGAACTCAAACCATTGTGCATTTAACTCAAATTATTCTGTATTTAACTCAAATGTTGCTACAGTAGGCTCTGTTCTTAACTATGGGTCATCTGTAACCTGGGCCTTCTTAACCCTGTAGTTAAATAACCTCTTATTTAAAGCAAAGTTATTCCAACAGCATACCTTGTACATGATTAGAGTTGGTCCACATTTAAACAACCAACCTGCTATAGTCCTGCATGTGACCCTGGATCTGGGATCTAGCTTAGCACCTCTCTCTGTGCAGTGGAGTGGCTCCCATCAGTCCATTCTGGTGGGGAAAGGACTTCTATTCCTCTTCAGAGATACATGTATTAAATCTGAATTATTAAAACCTTTTCTACCCTTTCATCTGTCTGGAAGAGGAAGCCAGCAAGTTGCACCCTCAGACATTAATAGCATTCTAGCTTTCTTCCCCCAACCAGTATTCAAGGCAGTAACATTTAATATATGAATATTTGTCGTATTTGTACACTCGCTCTTAAAATGTATTCAACATGTAAAGGACAATACACAGAAAGCTATTTAGAAAACTGAAGAAGGTAGGGAAAGTTAACATTGTACACATTTTTTAAAAATATGGATGTTTCATTAAGCAAGTTGCTCGTGGACAATGGCATCTTAATTAGCATATCCAGTTGTGTTTCTTTTAGTCCAACCATACCCAGTTACATTTTAGACTAGGGTTCTCTAATCTGGTAACTCTAGAAACATGGGACCACAATTCCCATCATTCCCAAGCAACAAAATTAGGGGCATTTTAGGCCAACGCACCTGGAGGACAGAAGATTGGTGGAATGTTGTTCTAATCAATATAAAGCTAGTGACTGAATCGGAAAGGCAAGGGTTACTGATGCTTCTCAGCAGTTGAGCAGTGCAATGCAAACCAGTCCTCCAACCACTTAGAGACTAAAGCCTCCAACAAGCCAACTCTCTAATGGTGTTCAAGGATTTTTGGAATAAATCTGGCCTTTGTAAACACCAAAGATGAACACTGAACTGGTGTTCCTGAAGATATAATGGCCTAAATTAAAATACCTCAAAGGCACCTTTGTAAGTACATGATTATCACTGAATATATGCATACACATTATACCCCACCATGCATATAAAAACAAATGGAACAATCAGAATTACGGTACATAATTGAATGACTACACAAGAGGGGTCTATGATCAGATAGATTCTTCGTTAAGTATCAGTCTTTCTGTCTAGGCGTTCACAGAAATAACATCTGTAACCCAGGTAATCTTTTTTTTCAATCCTCGTTGGAGCATGACTCCCTCTTGTTTAATCTTTAGTGCTTTCAACGTTTACTTGATTCTAGATTACTAATTAAAATATGTCATAATCTTTAATTTAATCAGATTTTTAATTTAGTACCAGACCAACCCACTTCCATACTCTGCATTAGAACTTATTCCCAGTTCACTGGTTCTAATGAAAGAGGTGGAAGTCCCAAAAGGAGGTATAATGGTGTAATTAAATCAGGAACATCTGCAGGAGTGGGGATGGAGTAAAAAAACATCAGGATGGTGGCTGTTACAGTGCGATCAAAGTCCTGTGCCTTTTTTATGTGGATCGCAATTGCAATGCACGTAAAAACTGGTGGGGATTCAATTGCACCATCCTGAATTTTTTTATACTCCTTTGCATACGCCCTGGGTTAAATCACTGCATTTTTCATTGTCTGAATGAACTGCTTGTACCTCTTACTAAAATAAAGATTGAGGGGGAAGCAGAGATGTGCTTGAAAGGTAGGCAGAAGCATATCAAAGACAGGTTCATATGTGCATACCTAGATTTCCCCGCAAAATCTTTAGTAACGGACAGAAGATCGAATTCAGATAACAGGAAAATCATAGAATAACTGAAAAATGTGTATTTTAGATTGTCTATAACGTTTTTACTGGGTTTTAAATTAAAAAGGAAATGGCGGCTGCATTAAATTGTCATACTAAACATTTCCATTTCTGCGCCCTCTTTCTGACGTATGAAGAGAAGTTCAGCAGGTTTGGGTTTTGGCCAGTCATGATTTATTGTGACATCTGAAGTAAAAAAAACCTGTGGTTACGAGTAGCTATGGTCAATTCAGTCAAATCCAATGTATTATTCAAGTGATTGTACAGGAAAACTGCCATTATTTGTTAGATTAATATCTCGTCTTTCCTTCAGGAGCTCAGGGTGGCATGTATAGGGCTCCCTCCTTCCACTTTTCCCTACAACCACCACCCTATGAGGAAGGTTGGGCTGGCGAGGGTGCGAGGGTGACTGGCCCAACTTCAGTGGCTGAATCTCCCCAGTGCCAGCCCAACCCCTTCACCTGTTCACCAGGCTGGCTCTCAGAGGTACTGCCATCTATCTGAACAATGTCCCGATGGTTCTCAGGGGCATGACATAAGGTAACGCCTGCATCTCTCTCTCTCTGAAGCTCAACTGAGGTGGACTGTTTATACCATTCTGTCATCTACAGTGAAAAGGTCCATGAGTTCAGTTCCTGGTCAAGGGTTTGAGCCCCACAGAAGATCTGGCTATATAATCATCTACTCTATCTTGCTGCACGTCTGACAAATCCCAATGAATCCAATCGTGTACTGCCTCCTGGTGTCAATGTGTCAGGCACTGGTTTAAAAGGGTAGGAACTTTCCCGGCTATAGAGACACAAACTTTAAAGCCACCTAGGAGGAGAACATACCTGCTCAAGTAGAAATGAGGCCAATTTCTGTTTCAGTAAACCAGAGTTTTGCATGATAGTCAAATATGGCCAGTGTGCATTCCTCTTTCTTCTTAAACCCTTGTTCAGTTCCTCGTGTGTGCAGGAACAGAACGTTTATGAAAAATGCTGGGCTGTTCTGATTCTAAAATTAGAATGACCACATAATACTCTAGGTCAGTGTTTTTCAAACTTGGCAATTTTAAGTTGTGTGGACTTCAACTCCCAGAATTCCCCAGCCAACACCAGAATTCCCCATCCAGCCTAGCTGAAGTCCGCACATCTTAAAGTTGCCAAGTCTGAAAAACACTGCTCTAAGATGTTCCTTCTGGAAGAAACTTAATCTTTAATGTGACAATTCAGAGACTTCCTGTCACCTTCCACAATCCTGCCAATTCTTTCTCTGGGGACATCATATGGAATACACAAAAGAGGAATACTTGGGACCATTTTGTAAAATTTTCTTACACATCTCAATTGAATTTGTCAGGAGAGAATGGTGTATTACAGATGAAGGATCAATATCTCAAGTTCTTATTTGTAACTGCTATTTTGTGTTTTCCTCCAATATTTGAGGCAATTGATTCTGTTACCTGCTCATTCAAAGAAGAGGTTAAAGGGGATAAAATAATTACTGCATTTGTTCATAACTACGTACCAGGAAGGAAAGAAAACATCCAAGATTAAGCAGAATGAAAAATGGCTTAAAATATAATCTCACACAGCACTGTTGCTAACGTTGCACAAAGTCACAACTATTACCCATTATGAGCATTATAAATAACTACCTTTAATTCTGTGCCAATCAGTTCATGCCATTTGAGATAAAAATGATCAAGGAGTGGTTGGCAATTTTTAAAAAACAATTAAGTGCGGGGCAGGCAAACGTAAAGAGTAAGTCCTAATGGTAGTTTTACCATTGTTCTACCCCACTGGAAATATGTATGAAATAGGTACAGATAAGTACTTTATGCTTTTAACTGAAAAAGTACAAGTTTAATCCATGGAAGTTAGTGGGACTCATGTGCTTAACATAGCTGGACTTCATCTCAGTGTCAGCAAATTGATCACGACATTTAGTAGAACCATGCTGTGAAGCTCAACAAATTCCTTCTGACTGACTAGTAGAAACTACATCATTCCCGACAGATGGTTGTCTGTCCCACAAAGGGCAACTTTCCTCTACTCTCATAAATTGGTTGTACTTTTGAACTGCTCCTACTGTTAACAGATGTTTCCTAACATTCAGCTATAATCTACTATATCTTGCTGTAAATGACATTAGTCCTAGTTCCTATGATAGAGAACAAGTCCTAACTTTGTATGCAGCATCCCTGCAGGTATTGGAAATGTTTGTGCGCCTGTATCTCAGTCATCTTTTCTCAAGGCTACAGATACCTGCTCCCTCACCATCCTCACTGTCGTCCTCTGTATCAGTTGGAATATTTGTTCAAATGTGGTATCCAGAACTAGCACATTCCTCTGAGCAGAGTGCAAAATAGAATGAAACTACAATTCCTGTGATCTGGAAACTCTTCTTATACTGATAAGCCTAAAACCATATCGACCCACAACATGCTGACTGTGAAGATCATTGCTGCTTGCTCCATACTCCCTGCTTCATGAAACTCAATGTTTAGACTTTAATGTAAGAAAGAAAAAAGGGAAGCTGGCGTTTGCAAAGCAGTGATGTTTTTTATTCCCAGGAATATCGCTGGCCCCCATGTAAGAGTCATAAGTGTGTTTAGAATTTTGAAAACATGGCAGGAGATTATAGCCCAATGTTTTCTTTGGATGTGAGCCCACAAGCACAAAAAAATCGTACCAACAGACAATGGGAAGTTGGTCAGCTGGTAGGCAGAAGGAATAGCTAAGAAGGCGTAGAGCATCTTCACCCTTTTGCCTTCTGGTTTGCAATTGGACATGTCCACCATTTTGTGATTGCTCCCCCAAGCAGTTCTTTTGTGAGTGCAGCCATAACAAGTTTTACATATTCCACATTCCTTCTTGTCTGCAAAGGTTGAACTTCTGGTCTACACAGACAGAAAGAACGGTGTTTAGAACATAATGCATTCAGTTTGTTCTTTACAGTTCCTATTTTACTGTACCTATATGTACTTTAAAATTTGAAGTAACAGGGTGAACTGAAAAGATACATAATAATCATGAGATAAAAGGTAAACCTATGCCTGCTATTTGTAACTATTGAGAATTATACAATCATCCTGGGGACCATCAGAAAAGGATGGCCATACTGAGGATTTTCTAAAATAAAGTATTGTTATTTAAGCCTTAGCAATTAACTTGCTGATGAGCAGATGATGGTGAAACTAAATGATTCAAAAATAAAAAATGTCCATGATTATTTGCTAATGATCTTGTCTTGTATCTTCTTCTTTCTTGACATTTTAAATCCTTCAGCTGCTGAAAGACCTAGATTATATTTTGTCCACAGGCCTAAAAGACTGCTCCAGTTCACTGACTCTGAGCAGTCTACAACTTCACAATAAATAATTGTGATTAAAAACAACAGATAGAAATCAAATTTAAAACAGCATCAGCATACATAGTAATATTATAAAACTTTGTCATGATCAAAACAATAAAAGCCAATCCATCATCATAGCAGCCCCGCCCCCTGGCTTGGTGAAATAACCAGGTTTTCACCAATTTTCTGAAGATTATGAGGGAGGAGGCAATCATATATCAGGGGAATACTATTTCAGAGGAGACGGACTGAAAAGGCATACTTCTATGACTCCTGAAAATGGCAATCTCTAAGCAAGGGGATACAGAGAGAGCCCATCCAACTGGATCTTATCAGGTGGGCAGATGTTCCTGGAAGAAGGTGATCCCATAAATATGCAGTCCCTGAAGCGTGAGGATGAAAATCAGTGCCTTGAATTGCACTTGGAAGCCAACTTACTCAAGCTACTGCATATTGGAAGAGCTGTAGCTTCTGATTGCTCTTCAAGGGCAGCCCTATTATTGTGCAGTCAAGGGGTGCAATAGACTTGCAATAGACCAATCAAGAGGTGACTAAGGAATCAGTGTCAGTGGATAATGCCTCCTGTTCCAGTAAAGGTCACAATTAGTGCGCAAGATGGAGCTGTATAAAAGTGCTTTTGGCTGCAGCTGCTGCTTACTCTTCAAGCAAGAATTGTGAGACCAAGAGGACCCCCAGATGATAAATCAACTCTGTCTGGGGATGTGCAGCCCTATCCAGAATCTTACTGGAATTGGTAGGCTTTTGAACCCAAAGCTACTCCATTTGCTGGAGGTGAATTTTAACCTGTTCCGTCCCATCCAGATAGCCTCTAGACACCTGGACAGCACTTCAAAAACATCACTTATTTGGCGAGGAATTGAGATGTACAGTTGGGTATCATCAGAAACCTGACTCCATCTTAATGGATGATCTTGCCCAGAGGTTGCAAGTAGATGTTCAACAGAAGTGGGGAGAACAGTGAGCCCTGTGATACTCAACAGTTGAGGGACCTGGGGCTCGATCCCTCCCCCTTACCTCCACTAACTAGAACCGTTCCTTCAGGAAGGAGGAGAGCCACTGCAAAAGTGCTCCTTACTCCTAAGGCTTGAAGACAGCTCAGTATGATACCATGATTGATGATATCAAAAGCCATTGAGAAGTTGGGCAGCAGGAGAGTCACAGTACTCCTATTCTGCTCCTACCAGAGAATATTTATGAGTGTAATCAATACTATCTTCGTGTTGACTTCCAGGGACTGAAGACGGCTTCGCTAAAAGACCACAGCAGAACGAGGAGCTGACAAATGGATTGGCACCTTGAAATTCCACTCCAGATAAAGGGGAGGTCTTGGGATCGCCCACATACAGATGCTCCCTGCCATGAGATCATAAAACAGCAGTCTCTGGCGGGTTTTAGACTTTGGGAGCTGGAAGAGTCAGTTTCACCCAAGCCGCAGTTTGGAGCCCTCAAAGGGACGCTGGGTTTGCCCACTTCCTCTCTTAATCATTTTTGGAAATGGCTTGTAAATGGCTTCAGATGGACAAGTTTCATCACACTGAGTGATTCTCCTTCAATCCTCAGTGAAAGAAGTTTCAAGTAAGTTTAAGAACTTAAAAGAATTTTTTTTATTCGGAAATAAGCAGCAAAAGGGTGATTAGAACATTGATTTTGGAAAGTTATAAATGGCCTAAGGGGTCAAATTGACTGGAAATAAGATTTCGAAACTAATTATAAGAATCCTTCCTGTGGTTTGTTTAAAATCCTATTAAAACATATATGAAGATTTTGAATCTAAGTGCAAGAAACCTTTCCATGGGAATGTTGTGGATTAGAGAGAAACATGACAAGAGGAGATCTTGAAGGCTGGTTACTAGAGGCAAACAGAAAGAATTAAAGATTATAATTAAAGGAGAAGACCCACTAATACAGAATGGAGAAAAGTATTTTAACTCTGGAAGAATTCAAGGATATTTGGCAACAGTGTACTCAGAACTTTCTCTTAAGTTTGTCTGCTACTATAAAAATGGGTTTAAAAGAGGAGATAGAAGAGGATACCACTGAGGATCAGGCTTCTTTGGATATGGGTTTAAAAACGACAGGCTACAAGAATGATATGGACAAAGATGTTACATAGGACTTACAAATGAAACTGGGTGATGTTTTAATAGCTAAAAGGGACACACAAATAATAAATCAGAAGAGTGATGTAGCTGTGTGGATTTCAACTCAGAAGAGTGACTTGGATAACTTTCTTATTTTGGACCTACAAAAGATGTGTTATACTTATGAAGGAGTTCCTGAGAAAAGATAGAGAGAAAATGAAAAGAAATCAGCTTTTGGGACACTACTTAAAAGGAATAAATATCAAGACTTTTAAAACCAAAAAGAAGGATTATAAAGTTGACTTATTTAATGGGTTTTTCTTGACCAGGACTGAATGACGGGGCTTTAAACAATTGTTTATAGATAAAATATAGGAAGAAGAGATTTTTCGTTGTATTTTTAGAGAAAGTGATAAACTATGATGTTAAAATTGAAGGAAAGTGTTAAACTTGTGAAGGAGTGTCTGAGAGGAGACAAAGAGAAAATAATAAAAAATTAAGTTTTGGGACATTATTTGAAGGGATTAAAGATAAAAAAATCAATATATTGGTGTTTCTGGTAGTCCTTAATGGAATTTTTCTCAATTAAGTTTGAATGATGAGGCTTTAAAGATTTGTTTATAGATATAAGATATGGGAAGAAGAGCTTCTTTTTTTTGTATTTTTAGAGAAAATGGTAAGTTACTGTGTAAGGTAAAGGAATATGAAATTGATTTATTTGTTTAAAGTTAAAATATACATACTGTTATTTCTGTTAACTCTTAATGATAACTTTTTTGCTGATTAAGATTGAATAATGAGGCTTTATTATTTGTATCATAAAGATGAGATATGGGATGAAGAGATTTTTGGTTGAAATGTTAGAGAAGGTGATAAATTACTGAAATTGTTCATACTTGTCTTGATGAAGGGGGAAGTCATTTCTTTATATATCTTTTTTCTTTATATTTTTTTGCTCCCCCCCCCCTTTTTTCACTCTGCACTTTTTATTTTTTATATTTTTCTTAGTTTGTATTGGTTTTTATCTTTATATTTTTAAACTTCAGTGAAAAATTATTATAAAAAAAATACTATCTTCGTGCTGAACCTGGGCCTGAATCCTGACTGGAATGGGCCTAGATGCTTCATTTCCTTCAGGGCCCTCTGGAGCTCAACCATTTTCTCTACAACCTTCTTCTCAAAGGAGAGGTGGGAGACAGGTCAATCATTGTCCAGGATATTTGGGTTGAGTAACAAATTATTGAGGAGGGGGTGTACTACCATCTCTTTCAGAGAAGATGGTAATACTCCTTCTCTCAAGGATGCATTCATCATCCCCCAAGCTAACTCCCTGTCACCTCCCTGGAGGCTTTAATCAACCAGGAAGCGAGGGAGTTCAGACTATAAATGGCTGAGCTGATGCTGCAAAGGATCCTATCCACTTCCTCAGGACTTATCCCAGATCACCTCACAAAATAGAGTCCAGCCATCTCCTCTGGACCTGCCCAGCTAGCAGCAAGCTCCAAACAAATCTGAGTAACTTTATCTTCCAGATGCCTAGAAAATTCCTCACAGTTACCCTTGACCTTCTCTACCCAGTAGGATCTGGGTCTTTTTAAAAGTGCCACTGCAGAGCAATATGTTCCCCTCATATAGGTTGGGACTGCCAGGTCTATTTTTTGCTGATCAGAAAGGTGCTTCATGATTAGTCCAACCACCACTCTGAATTACTTAAGAGGAAGCCAGCAGGAAAGTACTACAACTGTAGTCCCAGAGAGTCAATAGAGGTTAAAGCAACCTCTGTAGCACCACATGCCTGAAGGCAGATACAAACCTACTAATAATGCTTCATGAATCAGACACCTATTAACAGAAGTCCCTTTGTGAGAGCTGTTGACATAGAGTCCCCTGTCTGAAATGTGATGCCAGAAGGGAGCTGTTTCTTGTTGGGTGAGTAAGCCAAAGCAATCCATCTCCTGATTCACCTGTTGATGGTGATTTGCATGACTAATCTCCTCAGGTTTCATTCCTCTTTCATAGGAAACAAATAGGTTATTGGTCCTCTGCCCCTGGAGTACCTTGAGATATATGTGCCATGCCCTGTGCCTTGTGCCAGGTCTGTTCTTTGCAGGGTGTCTGAGCAGAAATTGGGGAGCTCTTGTACTTGGCAGAATTTGGAATTAATGTTGGGCAAGAAGCAGGAGCAGAATACATAAAAATACAATCCATCATACATGGGTGTCATTTCAGTCACCATAGGCCATTATAGGAGAGCCATGTTAGTCTACGGTAGCAAAAAAATCAGGAGTCTAGTAAATTTCCCAACTTTATCTTCCAGATGCCTAGAACATTCCTTATTTTATTTTACTAAATGGCAGAAGCTTCATCAGATGTAGTGTAGCCATGCTATGTATCTGATGAAATTAGCTTCACCTCATGAAAACTTATGGCTTTTAATGAAAGTTGTTAGCTGGAATTTTGCTATCAGACTCCTGATTCATAGGTCCTCCAGAACAATTCACTCTTCTGTTTCTGAAAGGCCAACAATGTGGAGGCCGACCTGATGCCAAACTGGGAGGCTGTTCTACAGAGTGGCCACTAAAATGCAGTGACTCAGCCCCCTCACATGGCACAGTGGGGGACCACAAGCAGGGCATATGATAGATGGATGCCACCTGGAGAAAGTATCCTGAAGATACCTCAGTATCAAGCCATTACAGTACCCAAAGTGAGTGGAAAGCCAGTACAGGGCTCAAAGCACTGGTGTTATATTTTCATGGTGACTGCTGCATTCTACAGCTTCTGAGTGGTCTTCAGGGCTAGCCCATGTAATGATACATTGCAGTAGTCTAGTCTGTAAGGATAAAAGCATGAGTCCCCACTGTGATGTACTTCCAAGTTATTTTCTGCAAATAACCAAAGCCATAGTAAGTGTACATGTTGAAACTGGTAATGTCTCTAACGTAGCTGCTAAAACAAGGGAATTTAACAAGAATGGTTTTCAGCGATAAGGTGGTCACCAATGTCTCTCTGCAAGCTAATTCAGAATGTAGATTCCAGCTCTACTATTAGCATGCTCTTTGAATGCACTCAGAGAGGAGCAAGAAAGATCTGGTTTCTGGGGAAAGACATAATCCACAAGAATTATCTTGTTTTTAACATAATTTATTTCTGACCATAAGGTGTCATGTGTTGGCTTGTTCATCCTAGGCATAAATAAATACAATATTCAAGAATAAGTCAGTTACTGGGTAGTTGATCCTTGGAGAAAGCTGTAATTCCTCTCTAAATATTGTTCATCTTTGGCTATTAATGTCACTGTTCACTTGATTGATCTGGCTAATGGAATGAAAATATTCCAGGGATGAGTTAGGTAACAGTATTATGCTCCAAGTCAATGCACGTAAGAAGATTTTGTCCAGCATATTAGGCTCCCCGCAGAATCCCAAGATGATGCCTAAGTAATGTATTTACTATTATTCTCCCCTCCAGTCCTACTTGTAGGAATACCAATAGTTCAGGGATTTCTGCTGCTGGTTCACAAGTCTGGCCTTTGCACAATCATTCAAAGGTCCATTAGAACCTGGTGGAGGCTGGAGGCTTAGACACCTGAAACTCAAGAAAATTTCAATTTCCAGGTGCAATGTTATAGGTAGGGTCTAGATATAGAACTGAGCCTTGGACTGGGTGTCTGGACATATAAAGGAGATGCCACAGAGCTCTTTACTCATCTCAACTAGGGTGAAGAACCATGGTCTTCTGATGAAAATGGAACAATTTTCATCAACTGCATAGAGGAATTCAGCTCTGGGCTTGAGAAAGAGGTGGAAGGGTGAAATGGTTACTTAGTCCTGAGAAAGGAGAAAGAGACTCAGAACACTCCTGCCTTGACCTTGTCCATACAAAGGGGCAATGAAGGTTCTGAATAGATTTTCAAGATTCTGTTACTATACCCTACAACAATAAAGTAGTATTTCTGAAATCTGTGCAGTCTGTTTCTTGACCTGGTCTACCTTGAAAGGCTGACAACCAGTGTCTTGAACATTTTCACTTTGCTCACTTCTTTGGATAGCACTGGTGTTGATGAGAAAGTATAGAGCAGTTCTTCTAGCCATGATGTCACTAGAACATTGACTCCCCTGCTTGACTGTCTTGAAATCAAAAGAGGAAGTGCCTTAGTTTATCCATTGTAATGAACAGATTAATCTAGAGGATCCCTATTTTGTTGAGGTTTCATGAAAAAAATCTCCAGATGTAGCATTCATTCTTCCTTGAGAGAAGCGCTCACAACTCAGCCAGTTTGCTGTGGTGTTCAGTGATTCCGTTATGTATTCTGCTAAAATGGAGACTAGGCATGTCTCTACTCATGTCATTAATTGGTGGCTGTTCTCTTGAAGGTCACTGCATTTGATTCTATCCTGACTTTACATAGGTTTTAGTCAAAATATTGTCCATTCACATTGTGGATACTGCCCATTGATCTGGCGTGAAAGTAAGCTCTACATTGTATAAGCAATGTCAACTTATTATGGAACCATGACTCCTAGATCACTAGTCACCTGATCCCTGATCATCCTCTCAGTGGCATTCTCCTTGCCAAATTGGCTGGAATTAGCCACCAATGCAGTAAGTAACCTACCCTGATCAGCACCATTAGGTGCAAGTAGAATCTGCTGTAATGTAGTCCTGGAGTGGAAACATGGTACTAAGTCTTGAGCCATGACCGTAATTCCTTGTAAATTTGCCAGTCTCATAAGGGTCAGCAGTCTCACCTACCACTTTTTGAAGTGCACTCCTTAGACTGAAAGGGTTTCCTTTTCTCCCTCTTGATGGTGATTCCCCAGTGCAAGATCTGCTTCAAATGTGTGAGAGCTCTTGGCAAAGTTCTTCACAAAACCATCCTCCTAGAAATACTTAAATGCTTCGCTGAGGTTCTTCAATGATCTCTCCCTAGAGGACACTTTGGTTTGTCCAAATATCAAATTGTCTAGAGAGCAGACACCTTGAGACTCCCATAAGGGCCACCATCACTTTGGTAACTCTGGATGCTCAGGCCAGTTCAAAGGGGAACTGGATTGTAGCTGGTTCTTTCAGATGTAAATCTGAGAAACCTCTGGTGGGAGGCCTGATTAGGAGTGAGAGTATGCCTCTGATAGGTCCATCAAAGATAGAAAATAATCTAGTATAATTGCTTCCACTTTTGATGGAACCTCTATCCTGAAGGTTCAGTGCCTGATGTGCTAGTTAGTGGTCTGAGCTTGAGGATGGGTCTCGAAGTCCCATTTTTCTTTGCACTGTAAATAGAATGGAAAACACACAAGAGAATCTTGTACAAGTATGTGCTCTATTTCACCAATGTTCAATAAATGACATTGCTTCCTTTATCTTCAGCTGCTTTTTGCTGTTATTTGAAATGCAGAATGGCAGGAACCTGACCCTAGCTTGTCTTGTGACTGCAGAACATATCTTCTCCCAGCTGTCTCAAAATCCATTTGTCCTTGCATATGCGCTCCCAAGTGTGACAAAATGTTTGCGGTTGCTTGCCTACTTGGGAGGTGGCACCATTAATTCGAGGGACATTTTCCTTTGGCTCTTGCTTCCTCTGCCTTCAGCACATCCCTGAAGGCTGACAGCCATTGTTACTCAGTCCATGACTACTATCAGAGATAGATGAGAGAGAGGAAAGTAGAACTGGGAGTAGGGTTAGGCAGTAATTTCACTATTCTCCATCAGCGGAAGAGGGGGTTTGCAAAGCATTCTAAGGAGCACCATTTGTAGAGATGTATTTTTATCAGTCATTAAATGTTTTGGATGCATTTGATCACGTGAAATAAAAAAAGATGATGTGCAAATGTGCAACTTAGTTTAAAACAAGTACATGTCATTGAAATCATTCAAACGGGGATAACAATTGTTGCTTTATCATACCAAGAGCACTTATTTTCTCCAGACAATATTTGCATCTGACCTTTGCTTGGAATGGCAATGGTATGTGGCCATTCTGCCACTTTTGCTACACTGTTAAGCTGGGCATGTTAACTATCAACTTAACCTACCTCCCAGGATCTTGAAATAATAAAATGGGAGGTTCAGACTATGCCGCCCTGATGATATGCAGATAGTGAGTGCAAAATATTGTACTTACCACTCTATGAGTGAGTGTGAACCAACTATATGTTCAATGTTACCAACGCCTGGAAAGTTTTTGGGAACAAATACCCAGCAGAGATTTTTAAGGTTGAAGTTTTCCTTGAGTGAGCTCAACTCCTAATAACTTCATGGATGTGTTTATGAATTCTTATGGCAATAGTTCTTTCAGGACATCTCTTAATTTCCCAGTTTAGCCTACAGCCTGGGATTTTCTAGGGGTGTCCCAATCAAGTACTAATGAAGTCCAAGCCTACTTAGCTTTTAGTTAAGTTCATTAGGTACTTCCAGCTAGCTGGGGTAATTTAAAATGCTGACATCCTATTACTGATTTATCTTTTAAAGGATTTTATGAGTTTGTCAGAAAGCAATTATCTTTAATCTAACAGGTAACAACAGCATTGCAAGAATTATGGGGCTAGGAGTTAAAAAGCAGTGGTTCTATGTAGCTGTGATAATACTAGAAAATGGATAATAAAATAGTTTTTTCTTTGCTTCTGAACATTATACATCTTTTACAGTAGAATACTATTTAAAAGAAATTACTGTGTCTTCTGTTAGGAATAGTTTCTTAGGACTCCTAAGTCTATGTCAGAGTGCTATGAAATGTTCAAAATTTTACTGGCTTACATATAAAACAGTAGTTCTGTTCTTCCTGCCAATTTTTGTCTGCTGATTTGTTACAAAAAATTTCTGATCATGATATCTGGTAGGATGGGATAAAGTAAGACCAATTTTATGGCTGGTCTAATTATTCTCCTAGTTTCTGGACATGGTAGACTTGGGATCTTCAGTTCTTGCCAATCTTTTCCCCTGACCAAAGCATGTTACACTCCCTTACCCATTCTTGGAGTTTCCCAAGCTGATAGTCAGCTCTGATGGCAAGAGGTAGAACCTAATAATGTATTTCTCCATCCAAAACTCAAAGGAGTTCATATTAAAGCAATTATAATAAACAGATTAAATTGAGCAAGGATTATAAGCCATCAACCAATGAATTCATATTTAGCACACGTGTAATGACAAAATAATTGTACCTTTTTCCGAGGTCAATCGAAAAAAAAACAGTATTTTGCAGCCAGTCTCTCAAGCTTTAGATGAAGAGAGAGAGAGAGAAAAACAGATATACCTGGAAGTCACAATCCAATAAGTCAGCAGAGAGCCCAGCGAGTGGATGATGATCAAAGGCCCTGGACCTGAGCATGAATATCTCTCTCCCCACTTCATCACACCTACTACCGAGCGTAAGCATGATCTGAGCTGAGTTTATTCCTGTGAAAAAGGTTATTATCTGAATGCTATTTCTGTTGCCTAGATATTCACAAACAGATCCCTCTTAGATATTGTACATATTTAGATGTTCCAACAACAGCAAGAAAGTTAGCTACTAATTTCCCCCTTAAGACTCTTCCTTCTTGCTATAAAATTTAGCAGAGGAACCAAATTCTGTCTCTAATTCCATCATTGCACTTCAAATAGACTTTTAAAAATGGTACATCAGGAGCAACAAATCTATTGGATTGTAGGATTATTCTTGTCTAATCCATTAAACAAAAGGTAAGACAACTATTTTTATCCCCATCTTCTTTTTTGGTTTATAAAAAAAAGTCTCCACAAAACCACCAATAGGAAACAATGAAGTTTAGATTCCCCTTCCCCAAATTTCACATATAAAGTTCAAGTGCAATTCAAAATCCAAGTATTATTTATACTACATACTCTTTCTATCATAACTCTTCTTTGCAGGTAGTTTCTTCAAACAAGATGAACAGGTTTCTTCTTTGTGTAGAAGGTAAACAAGGTTCATTTTCTAAAACAAATGCTTTTCTATGATAAACTGAAAATAAAGTTGTGCAGCCAAAATATGGATCTTCAATTGGGTGTACTCTGGAATTCCAAGTTACTCTTCTTTGAAGTTAAAAAAAAATCCCATCAAATATTGGAGATTATAAAACATTATAGTTATTCTTCAATATACAATTTAAGATAAAGACTGGCAAGGAGTCTTAAAATCAGAAAAAATGTTTTCTACAGTCAAACCCAATACAATATTTGACAGGAATGCAAAAGAACTGAAAACAAAATTAAAAAAACCCCTGAAAAGCACTAGGAAGCTATTTGTATGGTCGTAGAAATCTGGAAACTTTTGATCGCAATAGCTTTATAAATGATCTTGGAAACATCTCCTTTGATTCTTGTGCTGTGTACTTGAAATAGTTTTGTGGATGTGCCAATACATCAAAAAGGGCTTTAATCAATTTCTTGTCCTGTGGAAGACAGAAGAAGCAAAAACACATAATTTGAAATGGAGCTCATTTGGCCCTCCTGCCGTGTTACCCTTGCTGGGTATGATGTCCTTCCCCTTAGAAAGGAGTTTCTGTTTTCAGTCTCCCGATTTTAAGAAGCACTCTGCAAAGTCTTAAACAACAGCCAATAGGATACTACTAAATATGAAAAGCTTACTTTTAAAATTTCTTGGTGATTTTCTGAAGCGTATAAGCGTCCATCACGAACAATATCTTCTATCAACTGTTGATAATCCTCTGAAAAGTGAATGGCAAAAGAACCAAGTCAACCGTCTTTTCTGACAACAGTGTCCAGGCAGATTAGCCACATGTTTTGAAATCGAACCTGGATTTGAGCTGAGGCTCTCCCATTATTTTTTTCATTTAAATGTAATGCCATCAGGACACAATCCTGTGGTCTTTTAGGACAACATCCCAGGAACTACAGGATATGTAGACAGAAGATCCTGGAAGAGAAGGAATCCCCTTCTGTTTCTGGTCTCAGGAAATCTTGGGATGTCCCTCAAAGATGTCTGGTGTAGACCTGTGTGTGTGTGAATTATTATTAGATTTTTATCCCGCCTTTTATCCCAGCCAGCCTAGAGCTCACAGTCTCTTGGTTTCTAGGCCAGCACAGCACTTCAACCACTACATCAAACCAATTCTCTGCTGAATGGTGGTTTGCACGTGTTTTGACCAGCTTGAGGTAAACTTCCTTCATTACTCACAGTAGAAAGCAACAGTAAAAGAAACAAACAAACAACCCCCCTTCCAACACCCACCCCCAGAAAGGGCAGATATAGATATCTCTGCTCTTATTTCAGATCCACGATAAAAAACAAGACCAACTGTATAACTGATGCTCAAAAGAAATGGTAGGTTATATTTTCTTTACATTTTTATAGTTTGTTCTATGAGAGTGTAAAGAAGACAGGGGAGAGAGGGATGGATGGACAGAGAGATAGACTGTACAAAATCAAGTTTATGAGATTAAACCTATTTGGCAAAAATTACCTTTTTCCATTTTTTTGTGTCAACAATAGTTAATGTTAAAGTTTAACCCAACTGGGATGATCATCAACTGGGGTTTGCGAACCAGCTTCAAATGTTAATTGCAAATTAAAATTAAGATTCAGCTTAAACAAGTATGTTGATGCTATGCTACGAACAAGACAAAAAGGAGAGAATCCCAAATAACACTTGATTTTGGACCATGCTGAAAAGGTAAGGAAAGTGTTATATTTCTTCCCAAGGCATAAAACTAATAAGTATGACTGCATTTTAGTGAAAAACAGGAGTTGGTACAAAGGCATCTCTTTTCTAGGTGGAAATATGGTAGGTCTCTTTTGAGTCTTAAGCACAGTCAAACATTTCATACAACAAATGGTTTGTAAATTGTGTGGTCTTCCTTCACCAGTAAAGCAGTAACAAAAGCAGGACAAGGGAATCAAAGAAGCTTTCAGCTGATAAAAAATAGGAGTACTTTCTGGGTATTTAAATAAAAAAATTGTAAACAGTAATTATATATCCCTATATGAGAAATCATTACCAATACTGATCCTAAAAATACTGAAGGAAAGTGGGAGACCAGGAAAGTCTATATCCCTTCTTGTCTATTAACATAATTTATCTGGGGAATATTTGTGCATTCACCTATATTAGAGGAAAACTGTCATAAATATTACCATCGTATGTTACATAGGGGACTTGAAATCCTTTCCCACTGTTTCCTTCATTTGATTTGAACTGGATCCACAACTTCCGTGACCTGGAGGTGAACGCTATGGGTCTCTCATAGGTTTGGCAGGTCTCATAGGTAGTAATTGATGTAGGTGAAGCTTAAAAATAAAAAAGGAACATACAGATTTTTGTAAAATTAAAATTTAATTTTCAAGAAATGTGAAGTGCTACATTTACCATTTTTTCTAGCCTAGGATTAGCAAGAGTTACATAGAGTTTTAGAGGGAAGCGTTTCCTGACTATATTGAGGCCATGTTTTTCTGGAGACTGAACTTTGAACCTTCCGTACGTAAAGCTTGTCTTCTGTCCCTGAGTTAAGGCCATTATTCAATCCATATCCTGCTATCTTGCAGCTGATCCAATTAAAAGTAACCTCCATGGGCAGAAGTTCACGAATCATCCATAAGTCTTGTTTGGACTAATGATCGTGCTAGGCCATACTCTAAGCAGTAACCTGTCTGTCTGGATTTCATTTAATATTGTTGGGAGGTAGAAATAAATTGACAGTAGAGAACGAAGAAGATCCAGAAGTGATTACATGGCAGGGGGCAATTCTGCAGAAAACTCCGTCATTATCCAAGAGCACCAGCCAATTTAGAAACGATTGCAAGAGTTATATGGAAGATGGGACAAAATCTTTGTCAGATACTGTATTGACTTTAGAGCCAGTTCTCCCTGCAGATTTAGCTCCCCAACGATAAGAGTTAAGTCAACACGCTGTAGTTTACATAAACAAACATCACTTCTGGGTTAGATAAATTATTCAGTGACAGGCACCTGAGATGGTTTTCTAAGCTTTTCTAGGGGCAAAGCTTACCACTTTTCCTCATTACTAAAACATCACCACACTCATCTTCAATAGGAAGAAAGATCTCTGGGACCACGATGAGGATCCGCCTCTTTGGGGGTGGGCTTATATTCCAAGTGCATTCAACATTGGCTGGGTAATCTCCTGGATAGTTGGGGGATTCAATGTACCCTGTGTAATCTCCAAGTTCTCCACCACATTGTTGATCTACAGAAACAGAGAGAGAGAGAGGAGGTGAAGCCAGACTGAGCTGATCTACTTATGTTTCTGTTCTCTATTTCTACAATGGGAATTCTCTTCACATACTCATTGGTCTTGAGAAGCTATACAACAGTAAATCATTTTGCATATTAAAGATTGCCTTATGAATAACATTATTTTGGATGATTTCCCTTTGGTGTCTTGATCTAACCATAAATCTGCTTGTGCTATGTCCTGTAAGCCTTGATCCACAGTTATGAATATTTCTGTTTAGGCTGTGCTTCGAAATGTGTGGGACTGCAAGCTTTGCTTCTCTTTGCAACTCCTTAAGTTCCTGGGAAGATACAGATGCTTCTAGGATTGGTGGTCAAGGGCTATGTTTATATTCTCCAAAGCACGTTTTTGCTTCCAAATACAAACTGCTGCACAGCCCTAATCTCTCTCTGTATTTAAAGACAAGACTAAAATAGTAAAAACTCTTTCATCATTTAAAATGGGAACCAGATGAATCATGCTCATTTTTTAAAGCTGAACATTTCTGATTTTTTGGCTAAGCCAAAGTCAAATTTGATCGGTAGGGTGTGAATGTTTCCTCTTCCTGAAAAAAAAATGCTTCCTACTCTGGGGAAGAGAATGAAAATCTACACTGAGTGTATATGATTTTTCCCTCCCTCATATTAAGCCCATACTTTTCTCTCTAGTACATAGCAGTGATGCTTGTGATGAACCCTTGCTCTGAATTACCTTAATTTGATCCAAGTGACAGCATCATACAGCCAGAACTGTTGACTAGGTAACAACATTACTCTTCCATGGTAAAAGAAAGTGAAGTGATTTTGCAGTAAGCAAACAAATAGACACACACACACAACTTAAGGAAAAATGTACATTTTTATTATGTATCTATATTATATGGTAGCTATACCCTGTTTCACCAGATAGCGACTGGCTCATCTTAGCTGATTTCAGAAAAAGCTAAGCAAGATCAGACTGGGTTAATGCTTGGATGGGATACCTCCAGAAAACCCAGTGCTATAGTTAGACAAACCACCCTGGGAGTAGACCATGGCAAGAAAGTTCTGTCTTCTTGCCAAGGAAACTGCATATGTCCATCAAGTCATTAGAAATCACACTTGGCCTGAAGAACATTTTTCTAATCCAGATAATTAAATGTGAATGATACATAGATTACATCTAAATATTTATACTAGTAAGTGAGCAGTAATAACCAACGAACAAAATTATTGATGTACAAAATGAAAAAATATCAATAGTTTGTACGTGTTTATACCCCAGTATTTTCCTCAGGTGAAAATTATAAAGTAATACAGTTGATTGTCGTAAATTTTTCTTTGTACACAGAGAAGGTTAATGCAGCCATACGGAAGAATACAGATCCTTAGAATATGTACTTTACTAAAGAAGACATTTCTTCTTTCTTACACATAGAATAGACTGCCCTTTCCAAGACTGTGCTTCCATAATGCATTATATTTTTTTATTATTTTAAAAAGAAGTGAGAACACATTGATCAAGACCATCAATTTTACACCAGCATCAAGAAGGATTTGTATGGAGAAAATTGCTCTCAGGCTTACCAGCTTGAGGCGATGTGAGGCTGAGATCCTTCACACCTCAGTGCCTTTCACTAAAGCTAAGGGTAGATCAGGTATTTAGAGCAGGTGAGTTTAGGGATAAATTCTGCATTTTGATCATGTTTACACAGCAGCCAAGCCAACAAAATAACCACTGAATTTCATCTGTAAGATCTTCAAAACCAGGTTAGTTCAATAGTCAATTATATAGTACTTCCAGAAGGGCTATGACTGGCAGTAAGATTTAATATAATTAACTAATTAATTCAACTAATAGCCCGCCCACAGGGCATTCAAGGCAATATTGGAAGTCTAGCTGATTGTAGGGAAAACTTACTTTTACAGTGTGTAACATTAGTAGAGCCATCAAAATCTGTGCTTGTGTTCCCAGGACAAGTGATACAATAATTCTGGCCAAATTCAGGTTGGTAGGTTCCTACAGGACATCTGATACATCTATGGGTTGTAGAGTTGTAGTAATGGCCAGGAGAACAATGGACTGTATAGAAGAAAGCAGGTTTTTTTTCAATATATGCAAGATAAAAGGAATAGAGGAAAAAAATGAAACACAACAGACTGACACTATACATCACAAGAAATGTTGCCCAAACCAAACAGCCTCATTCCGAGTCAAAATATGGTACAATTTTGTATTATATGCAAATATAACCTCCTTTCTCTGTCTCATATCGATGTCTGCTACTTACGTAGGCAAATTAATTATCAGTGTAACTGATTAGTTCCAGGACCTATGTATGGCATAGGGAAAACGGTACACATTGCACAGAAGAGAACTTGACATGGAAGAATCATTTTTAACTTGTGGAATTTATTGCCACAAGATGTAGCGATGGGCACTAAAAGCAGACTGGATAAATTCATGGAGACCAGGTCTATCATGGACTGTCAGTCTTGAAGACTGCACATTAGCTCCGGGTGGGGGTTGCGTGCCTCCAAATCTCCGTTGCAGGGGGACATCAACAGGAGAAGGTCATGCGGCTGCCCGCCGCTTGTGAGTGGCTAAGAGGCATCTGATTGCCCACTGGGATTAAGTTGGGCCTTGACCTGATCCATCAGGGCTATGCTTAGGGTTATATTTAAATTTCTTATGAAGCTACAGTATATGTATTAATTTTTTTAAGCATTTCACTTTATCTTGTTATCTGGAAATTATTTTGATGGAATTGCTGCTTTAGCTTATGTATTTATTTCCAGGTTAGTTTGTTGCACCAAAAAGTCTTAGCCATGATGCATTTACTACTTTTCAAGGCCAATAAAAATATCCATTCTATTAAAAATCAACCCAGAGTTCTCACTGGAGGCACAAATGGCCAAGCTCAAATTATCCTACTTCAGACACATTATGCTGTTCCAGCTGTCTGGAAAAGGTTCTAATGCCAGGAAAGGTGGAAGGAAAGAGAAGAAGAGGATGACCAGCAGCAAGATGGATGGTCTTAGTTACAGTGGCACCACTGGGAGACTTGAAAGAACAGGTTAGGGATAGATCATCATGAAGATCTACCTATGTGGTTGCTAGGAGTCAAAAATGATTTGATGGCAATCAATCAATCAATCAATCAATCAATCAAAAATCAGTCATTTTATGGCATTCTAATATTTTATTCCAAGCTGCCCTAATAATGTATGGAAGGCTAGAACATCAAGGCTTACTTTTAAACTTACCCTTAGTTTCACAGTCTTGAAATGAAACTGCGCCCTCGTATTTCGTCCCCAGCCCTCCACCACAGGGGAAACAGAGGGTCCTGCCTGGTTCAGACTGGTAAGTGCCAAGCGGACACAGTCTGCACGGTTTAAAACCATCAGAAGAAAACTGCCCAGGAGAACACTGCCCTAGAAATGGAAGAAATCTATGGTTTACACGTAAATTCAGCTGAAGGCATAGCTTGCCAGTTACTTCAGCGCCTACGGCATTTGTCTTTGGGATGAAACACACACACGAGCACATTCAAAACGCCTGGATTGGAACTGAAGCCACTGAAACTTATTCAATGATCAGTCCCTCCTTTTCCCTCCTTTGCATCCCACAGGGCTAAAAGGAGAAATGGAAGGAAAGCCTCTTTCATTGACCGTTTTGTTAAACCCATATCTGATTCATCAATCTGATTTATAGGATTCCTAAAAATCCTATAAATTTTGCTTTTACAGTGAATTTTCCTATATTCAGGAAACAGCAGAGGAATGTTTTTCAACCTATGCCCATTGGAACTCTGGGATTCCTTAGGAAATTATTAGGGGCTTCTCAAAAAGGAGCAATAAAACCAATAGTCTTGCAGTCTGCTTACCCATAACTTTGTTCTTTGTGTGCTGCCTACAGAACTCGGGCAACTGAATATAAGATATATTCTAGGACACACATTCAGAATGACCTGGCTGGGGCTCCACGTGAGCCGGATCTACGCAGATCCCAGACATTTCTAATCAGTTACACATTTAGCAGGCACATCGTTGGAGCAGGCAAGTCAATACAACACAATGATTTACAGCTCAGGTCACAACGTCAGATTTCTCCTTTTTCCTCTTTCCACTCCAGTTCTGAGTGAAACCTGTGAAATGAAATGACACTTGCCTCCACATTCTAGCACGTTCCGGGCCCCTGCAATGCCTTGCCCATCATTCCCTGGACAAGGTTCACAGGAGAGCTGACCTTCGGTGTCTTGATATGTTCCTGGCGAGCAAGGAATGCATTGATTGTGTTCTCCGCTATAATAGGTGCCACTGCTGCAGGTAACTGGGAAAATAAAAATCAATTCTATATTTACTACTGTTTAATTATCACACAGTGTCTTCATAGTACTATTAATCATTGCTAAGAACTCTCTTTAAACTGATCACATCCTTGTTCAGCTTTACAGTAGATGAGACCTTGCAATCTTTGGGTAATATTTTAAAACTCCTCGTAGCATCACTGCTAATACTCAAACGCATTCATACATGTATACATACGAACTACAAGCAACCTCTGAAACTTACATGAATTGTAGACAGTATAGTCCAATATCATGTTTCTGATACGTTCAATTTAGAAAAACGCTATTCATCAATAGAAACTGCAATAGAAACATCTGGGAGATCCTCTCCAACAATTTCCCTGGGCGTGTGAAGTAAAGCATTGAATTTGAATCTTACCACACTTTCCATCTTGCTGCACTTGCCCAGTACTACAGGGATGTCCTTCACTGACAGCTTTAGCTGCCCTCTGAGCTACTTCATACTCTGTCCCAGAAAACTGAATGTAAAATTGCTGTTTGTTAATAGATTTTCTCAAGGTTTTGATTGCCGTTTGTAGTTTCTGTTCCATCCTTTTCCGCAAACAGTCAATATTGCAAGTATCTAAGAGGGAGAAGTCATACGAAAATGAGAAACAATCAAGACCTGGATCAGAATATAGTTTTCACAGTTGCCTCATTGCCTCTCTAGGTTCTCTAATGTGTCTGGAATAAAACATATTCTTGGAGGACACCTCCAAGAAGCACATGGCATTCGTATCAACGATTGAATTAACCTATCTCACCTAACAGAGATTATGCCTTGGACAAGGTTGCCTATTATATCTGAATCAGTATGTTGGAATTCCATGGCCTTAGAAACCTTGCTTATGATCCACTTGCTTAGCACCACGAAGAAATCTGTTGGCTTGCCAACCTCTCCTTATGAACTTACACAATCTTCAGAAATCCCTTTACGGATTCAGTAGATTCAACTCCCTGATGCTGTTTCTAGATCTGTACTTCAGTTCAGCTAGATGCCCGTCTTGCATGCTGGCTGCCTTGCCTCTTCTTCTTGCTCAGCACTCAATCCCTCAACCTCTACCTCTTGCTTCTGTATAAGATCATAATTTTATAGTTTTGGGGGTTTGGTATATGTTTGTTTTTATTCTCCTTTGGGGCTATTCTGATAGACACTGAAGGACCTGTGACTATCAGTTATTCATAGACAGACAATAATTGTAATATTGTAAAACCCAGTCAGAACAACATAGCAATATTTAATAACAGACAATAGAGTATTTCTTTTAGGCAATATGTATACAGCCCAGTATTGTCAAAACTGAGTCAGATAATTAAGTAATTATTTCTACAGATAGATTCCCAGTAGCAGAAACTATTAGGATCTCCTACAACAGACTTTTGATTTTTCCCCATACAAATGAATGGTGGGAAATAAGAAAAGTTACATTTGATGGATGATATGAAGTACCGTAGAGGAAGCTCAATGAAAGAGCTTCTGGGGAAGGGGCTGTGTATCTGTGGAATATTCGTCATCACCTGTTGTATGTCTACCCCTCATATTAATAAATACATTATGCTGGTAAACCAGTATCTGTAACTAACGATGTGAGTCCTGAAGAATTTTTGGACTGTGTATCTGCTTCAGAAATAAGTCCTCTAAATGCATGGAGGTGTCATCAGTTCTAATAATTCATTCTCGCTCAAAGCAATAGCACAAACCTATCGCACTAACCTGAGACTTCTTCAGACTTCATCTCCATTTCAAACTCAGCAGTTATATGGGATACTTCTTTTGACGGAGATTTTCGGCCACGGCGTTTTTTCTTAGAGGAATCACATTTGAGGTTCACAAAGGTTACGTGGCAATTGTCTGCACAGGGGAACTGGCCTCCTTTGCACAGCAGAAACAGCAGGGAAAAAATTAAGGTGTAGGATAACACTATTTCAGTAGTATCAGCGGTGTCAGCTTTAGTGTGATTGGTATATTCAAAAGATCTTCATTACAGTATTAATGTTTTATGAATCAGGGTTAGAGAAACTCTCCAAAACCGGTTTACTGAAACTTCTACTTATCAATGCCTATAAGAAAACGATACCATTGCTTTATTATTAAAATAAAATACCTGATTATACTCATGTCTTGGCTCTAAAAAAAGAGAGGTAGGTTGAAAACCTATGGCCATGAGTAGAGTCATTGTTGAATACATCTAAGAGTATTTCAGCCACAGCAAAGGATTCCTCTGCCTGACAGGCATCCTGAAGGGGCGGCATATATCAAAATATCATATCAGGAAGAGCAGAACAGGGATCCATGGATGGATGAAAACCTGTTGTTTATTCAGATTCTGAATTCTGTGGCCATCCAAATGTTGCTGAATTATAATTCCTAACCAACCCAGTTGTAATCTAGCAATGTGGGATGGGGGTCCAAGCTCCCCACCCCTTCTCAGTGGAACTGAAAGACCAGGGGGGCACAGGTTACCAATGCTCCCACCTCCCTCCCTCCCACCCCTGCCCCACCAAACTATGATGAATGCAGAGACTGACAATCGGAAACGGGCAAGCTTCCAGTCACGAGAGACTCCAGACAGCAGATTTCATACAAGAATGTCCTTGATGGTTCCTTTAGTGATATCAAGTAAGAGATGCTCACTGATTAATTAGACTGAGCTACCTATACTTGATAGCATTCAATGAACTCCAAGAAAAAAGGCTTTTCAAAATTATAGCCCTCCATGTTTTTTCCTAGTATTGCTCCCTCTTTTTCAGGAATCTGATATATGAACAATCCTCCTTGTGCCTATTTTTTTTTCTCTTTCATTCATCCCACATTCCCTCAATTTCATCTCCCATTTTCTCTGCAATCTATGAGCTTTTTCCCCCTTTAGAACTGAAACACAGGTCTTCTTAGGATTAATCCTTGTTGATTATCTGAGCCCCTTTGGATTATGTACTATACTCCTACTACTGTATCACTAGCATGCAATTAAAAGAAAGCAATTAGGGCAGTTGCCAGAATTTGTAAAACCAAATTAACCAAACCCCCAAAAGTTGAACTGAGAAAAATTTAGTGTATCACTAGGGTTTTTTTTTTTTTGAATGATCAGAAAAAAAAACCCCTTAGTCTCTTGTACCTAGAAGAGCTTGCTGCTTTCCAACCTCCTTAATTTTTTCTTTGTTGCGAGGCCTTAAGTGACACTTGGCATCTTTAATTTTAAAACGAGCCTTCTGCTTGATGGGTGGTGTTAAGATATCTAGAGAAAGAAAATAAGAAATGATAATCTATGCCGTACTTTTAGGAATTTGGGAAAGTTTTTGTGAACAAATGAGAGAAAAGTTAAACAATCATTCATACCACTGCTTTTAATGCTGGCATTGTGAGTAGCATAAAATTTGATGAAATAACCCAACATCAGATATTTCATACCACTGATTTGTACTGAGCCAGGTTAATGAAGCAAAATGGAATTCTGGAAGTTTGGTAGATATGAAAAAGGTTCTCTTTTTTGGAAAGCAATCAGAGGCTTAATATTTACTTATTTATAATGTTTATCATCTACCCTAATCCCAGTGGACTCCAGGCAGAACGAAGCAGTGCCCAAAATAAAATGCATAGGTAAAGAAAGCCAAAGTTACATGGAGTGGAAGAATGCCCCCCGCTCAGGACCACGAGGGACTGAGGTTCACCAAAGCAAAACAGCTTTGGCTTGCTTTTGGAATATTAACAAGGTAGGTGCTGCAGGTATCTTCAGGAGGAGACATAAAGTGGGAGCTGCCCCGGAGAAGGTCCATTATGAGGCCCATATGACATCTCATGGGGAGGGCTTTCAACAGGCCCTCTTTAGAAGACTGGACTAGATGTGTCCTGGTGCTGATCTCTCTAGGGCTTCAAAGATAATCAGCAGAAGCCTAGTGGCAGCCAATTCAGGGATTCCAGGATAGGTGTAATTCCACATTAGCGGCATTGTCCTGCCAGTAGTCTCATGATTGTATTTAGTACTAGTTGTAGTTTCTGGGGCATCCACAAAAGCAGTCCTATGTAAAGAAGGTTGCAGTAGTCAAATCAGATGATGATGAAGGTGTGAGTTACTAAGAGGGTTGTCACTGGCACATCAGAATGACCTCCAAGCCACAAAAGCTTTTCGTTCCATGAGTGGGCCTGAATCCCAGCTGAAAATGATCCAGAGAGCCTGTTTACTCTAGGATCCCCTGCAGCTGGTTTTGCACCATTTTCTCAACAATCTTCCTCAAATAGGGCAGGCTGGAGACAAGGTGAAATTTGTAGACATGGATGGACTCTATAAGAGATGGCACACTGTCTCCTTCAAAGCACGTAGCGCTGCCCCCTCCCTCAGAGACGCACTGATTGCCTCCTCACACCCACCTAGCCGCAGAAGCATGGGTCTAGCCCACAACTGGCAGAGTTCAACTCTAAAGAACCTTTTTACTTCCTCCAGTTCCAAAAATTTAAAAGAGTTCCAGATCCCACTACAGATGCCATCTCGCTCATGGCCATGGATTCTGCCCAACCGGCATCCAACCCAGAGCAGATATGAGCAATCTGCCGAAATCTGCAAATTCATCTGACATGCCTGCAGGCAGGCATTTATTCTATCCATCTTTCCCCCAAAGATCTGGATAATTCTGAGCAGGGCCACTGGGTTGGAACCTGCAACTGCGATAAGTGTGGAAACGAATGGTCCCGTCACTGTGCAGGGTTGAACATGAGCTCTCACCGGGGCTTGGTTGTGTCTATGTCTGATTTGTCGCCATTGCTGCTCTAGGTGTCTTTTCAGTCACTTTATTTCCTTCAGTTCCTCAGTGAACTGAGGAGTTTCTGGGCTGGTGGCAGCACAAAGGCCTTGCTGGAGCAGTTTCATCGAGGGCTCTGGCCACTTGCAAATCCCACAGATTGACTAGGTGCAAGGTTGTGAAATTGTTGGGGAAGCCCCCAAGGGCTTTCTGGGCTGGGCAGTGCTTTACGTTCAAAGGAAATTGTTGCTTTGGCAGATGCTGGAAGGCACCCGTGGGCAACCAAACGCATCTTTTCCTGGAATCAGACTGCAGACACTTGCGTGGTCCTGGGAAAAAGTGCAGCTGCTTTAAGGACCTGAATATGAGGGGAAGGTGACCCCTTAGACGTACTCTAAAGCATTTCTCTTCCCCTTCAGATTTGAAGTACTACACAGGTATTTCCTTAAAGAAGCTTCCTTCTAAACTGGTACCCTCTAAACTCAGATATCCAGAAGATATAATAGGATCACTCACCAAGATCACGAGGATGTGGGAGTTATACCAAGTATGTCAACAAGCTGCAAACAGTATTCTTACCCGTACAACTTGGAAGTGTCGTGTTGCGTTTTTGTTGTGACTTGCCCTGTTGTACTGGCACTCCGCAGCTTACTGAATAGCTATTTTCTGAGTCTGAACAAAAGGAAAAGACAAATATATATATAATAGATATCTCAGTATCTTCCTTTCCTTATTCATGTTAATTAAATAAGAAGCTGGGTACAAAGCTGGTTTGTCATCCAGATGTACCCAATCGGTTTTGTGACCTGTTTAGCCAGTCAACATAATCACAAAGAAATGAGTCATTTATATCTGGAAATAACTCTTCAGTAATTGAAGAGACATAATGAATCTGAGGGCCTTTAGTTTAGATATGATGAAGCCAGGGAAAAGCTTAGATCAAGGACTGTAGAATGGATTCTTTCTACAGGTTCTGGGGCAGCAGAAAGTTTGCTGTTCCCTCCTCCCCCTGCAAATGGGGCTGTTCTTCCCAATCTACAAAGCAAATTAAGGGCAGGGACCTTGTTCCCCTCCCTCACACCAAATGTCATTAGCCAGTGAAGAAACATTCCATCACTCCCCTTAGCCCAGGATGGTGCTAAGGCTGGAGGACGATGCAAGTGTTCTGTGCAAGCATTTTACAACTGCATTCAAAGACAGCCCTACTACGGGTTGCTACCAGCTGCTAGTCAGGATCCTTTTGACTATGGTTTCTGGAACAGAGGAAAAGAAGTTCAGTGATCAGCTGATGTCAACTGATGCTCACATGGCCAGGCAAATGCCACTCCAAACCAGAGAAGAGCTGCAAGGGACAAAGAGTTGTCCCCAACTGCCCGTGCTGGTCAGCCAGAGGAGGAAAGTCTGGTTCAAAAAAGCTGGAATGTCCCCCTGCCTGGGTTGGAGGTGAGGGCATGCTTGCAAGTGGCCCAAAGGTCCCAGTCCAATCCCACCCGCTAGGGCAACCCAACTGGGACCATGACTGAAGGGTCAGTGAAAGGCCTCAGAGGGCAACCTCAGTAGAACTGCAATGGTTCCTGACCAGCTTACAGGGATTAACCATTAAGGACAACATCAAGCTGCCTCAGGTATGGGCTGGGAGTGAAGGACATGTGGAGAAAAGAGCTTGCCGGGATTTCTGGCGATGTGGTTAGCTACACGTAGGAAAAGGCCACAGTGTCAAACAAAAAGCAGCAGAATCTCCATTCTCAAGACATTTTTTTTAAAAACTAGCTGAGCACTTAGATCAGCTCAGCATTTCTAAATACTGCACAGCCTTTGTTCTCTTGCAGTTGATGTTCTACCCACAAGCGCCCTAGAAAGGCAGAAGAAGACCTAGGAATCAGAGTATTGGAATAGGGATCCACATCCTCCTATATGTAAGTTAATTGTGCCCCATCTTCAAACTCGTCTTGGTTAATTTTTTGTCGAACCTCTTTTATCTGATCTGATGCAACCTCAAACAGACCAGGCTTGCTGTAATAGAATATGTCGGCAGTTAACGACTGCCTAACTTGCTTATACTCCAGGTTAACCTAAGAACAGCTTACAATAAACTTTACTGAATCTTCTTCCCATTTGTCTTGCCTCCAGTTGTATCTACAAACTGTATCTCTATGCTAACTGAAATGTATTTTAACTCAGTTTTAATGTGTGGTCAAAAGATGGTAGCCACGAGGTACTGTCTGTTGCACATAAAAAATGGGTGGAACTTCAACTGCAGCATTGTGACACCATCTTGACTTTAAAAAGTCAAGATGGTGTCACAGTGCTGCAGTTGAAGTTGACATCCTGTTGACATCCCCACCTGACTTACTTTATTAACCAGGGGAAAAATGGTTTGAGATACCAACCCGGAACAAAAAGGGTGTTGGATGGACAGAATAAGAAACAGCTCTCAATTCCTCCCGATTTGCTGCAGAGCAACTGAGCTTTGGGAGTTGGTTTGGCATCAGGCAAACATTTCACCATCTCTGAGGAAGAAAAAGCAGAAAGTGACTAATTCAGATGACCGAAGGCTTGATCTTGCAATCAAATCCAAAAGGGGTGAGCAGAACAAGCGTGTGAGCCAGGTTGAAACCAAGTGAACATGTCCTGTGAGCATGACCCAAAATATGAATTTAAAAATCCAAAATCCTAGTTCACGGGATTCCTTTTAAATAAGTTTCTAAGATGTAGCGACATAGACAGAATCAAAGATAACCTTGAAATATTCTCAAAGAGCTGAAAACGTGAATTGATCAACTATCGACGTTGAATTTGCTATTTTGAGTTGCATTTGTGAAAGGAAATATAATGATACAATAATTAGGCATGGAAGAAATGCTTCAGATCTTGTACAGCCCCAGCCTCTCTCTGCCCTTCTTTAAGGAGCTGCTTCAAGTTTAATGAGCGAATTCCTTAGAGACAGCGGCTTCTTTTTTTAGTCTCACACAAAAGCCTGAAAAATGTTGGGCTGCTTTAGTGAAGAGCACAGCAGGTCTGTAGTTGCGGCCATGCAAGACCCAAAGTGCTTCTAAACTCATGATGTTTAGTTTAGTTCTTGACCAAAAGTACTGTAAATGCTAAAAATTGTTTTAAAAATTGGAAGAATTTCTGAAGTGTGCATCGCTCTGCTATGCTTAAACATCAGCATTTAATTACGTCCTTATTTTTATAGCATCCCCTTCATAATTTGCAATAATCAAGTAATAATATGACACTGAGTTTTATTTGGAAGACTAAGGTTGCCAAAATAGCAACCTCATTTATCAATCATCCAAGACACGTTAGGTTGAGATGAAGTTGCTCGATGCCCACTGTTGTAAGGACCATCAGTATCACATTGGAGAATTACACAGATATTCTAGACCAGTGTTGTCCAAACTTGGCCACTTTAAGATGAGTGGACTTCAACTCCCAGAATTCCCCAGCCAGCCATGCTCTTAAAGTGGCCAAGTTTGGACAACACTGGTCTAGACCCATTTAGAATCAACAGATTCAAAAGAATAGTCAGGACTAGCCTGTGCAGTTGATTCCAATTAATTTAAGCATGGCTAAATTTGAATTTGCCACCAATATTATGTCAGTTTCATGATATTTGTGGCCATCAAATTTTACATCTTTCTGGGGTGTGCATTCAGAAAAAAATGACAAAATTTTAAAGAGACAAAAATAAACATTTACTGTATAGCTCAAAATGCTGGAAAAGTAAAATGCTAGCAAAGATATATTTTTGTGACTCCTATACATATACATATATATCTTTATATACTGTATATGTATGTATGTATGTATGTATGTATGTATGTATGTATGTATATAAGTATATGAGAGAGAGAGAGTGTGTGTGCATGTGTGTGTCTAGTAACTAAAAAATTGGAAGAAAATAAAAATATTGATTAAAATGATATTTTAGGGTACATAATTAGATAATATCAACTCCTGTATTATTATTTATGTTTGTCATATAATTATATGAACATATATAAAGGCAAGAACTTAATCACATATTATCTTTTATAAATCAAATGCTATAAATTTCAAGTTACCATTGGTCTAGGACAGTCTAAGGATTCCTGCCCTGGGGAGGAGGTTGGAGCAGAAGACCTCCAAGGTCCCTTCCAAACCTAGGATTCCATGATGCTATTATTTTACGATTTACAATACAGGTAGTCCTTGCTTAGCGACCACTCATTCAGTGACCGTTCAAAGTTATGATGGTGCTGAATGAGGAGACTTGCAGCTGGTCCTCAAAGTCATGGCCGTCACAGTGCCCTTGTGGTCATGTGATCGCTATTTGTGACCTACACTGCTGGCTTTTGACAAGCAAAGTCAATGGGGAACCCTGCAGGAAGTCGCAAGTTACACTTAACAACTGCATGTGATTCACTTAATGACCACAACTGGAACTGCCAGAACTGCCATTGTAAGTTGGCGCGGTCAGGTGATTTTTTTTGCTTTACAACTGCATTGCTTAGTGACGTGGAGTTCCTGCTCCCAATTACGGTTGTTAACTGAGGACCACGTGTATTGACTTGAAATCTTCAACAAACAAGTCTGATTTCTGATTATACAATAATTTTGTTGTGGTTGAATGCTTAAATTCTTAACATATCTGTTAAAACTTCCATTTATTTGTTTGTTTAATTAAACAATTTATATAGCCACCCAATTCACTCGTGGTGACTCCAGGAGGCTTACAGAAATAAAAGCCCCAAATACAAAAGCCCCCCCCACCCCCCACTTCTATATATAGTTACATTGTAGTGGCATTATGTTACGATAATTTGTAGCAACATTGTTAGAATGTAATAAATTGCAATTATTCACTCCTATTCAGTAAAAATAAATCATGATTTCTTGCTATATGCCAACTTACGTATGGAAAACTTTATATTGAAGCCAGAGTATTTTGGATATAAAATGGTAGCAATGTTTACTTTCAATTTTAATATGGCTGTGAACATGCTTTAAAGGTACCTGTATATTTAAAAAGTAACCAGTAGATGTCCCCAATATCCACAGATATGAATTATCTGTACCTTAAAATTGTATACAAACTAATGGGAATCTAAAGACATTTGCCCAAGTTTCTTTGGCAATTTGTGCTCAACTTTGGTTCCAACTATAAAACCAACTCTAATGAATTATTAAAACATTTACCCTACTAAAACAATTATGAAGTAATTTATGCAACTTAGTTTAAAAAACAAGCATAAAATTTAACTTCTATAAAAGAGATAACATTTTATTTTTTTTAATTTTTTTTAATCTACTGAAAATCACATTATGTTCATAATTGCCAGAGATGGGATGGGAATACTTTATGACGTTTGACGGGTATGAGAAACAAAATAATTCAAAGGAAAATAACAAGCTATGGATTGAAGAGATCTATCAAATGCCATGGTGTTACCATACACTGTGTTTGGAAAAAAAGTAGATCCTAAAATAACTACAAATGAATTCTTATTAACTAAAGTGGTTCTAGCTTAGAAAGTTGAGAGGGGATTCAAGAGATGTCCACGTATTCTTTATAATGTGCTGAGTGTTTCCTGGCAAGGCAAGGCTTTGCTGGACCAACGACTTAGTCTTTTCGGCACTGCAATCTGTCTGGGAGCAGACAGCCTGTGCAGTGCACTGGAGTAAATTTCAGGATGAGATTTACTCATTTTCCAAAACAGAAACATCCAAGCATGACACTGACATTGAGCTGGGACAGCACTCCCAGATGTCTCTGTGGGTTCCTTTCCTCTCTCTCCTGCCTTTTCTTCCACGTGCAAATTTCTTCCATTTCATTTTGCACCTAAACACGGTGTTGCCTCCAACATACCAGGATGTTCAGTAACCATGTTCATCTTTAAACCACAGTTTGCAACCATGGCTCCCTCCGCGCTCCAGCAGTGACAGTGGAGGGGCTAGCACTCCTCCTGGAGGAGCAGGTCCCTGACTTGAGGGTCCCCAGGGTTGTAGCAACCGATGGATAGACAGACAGGGGTGGACTGGTTGGGGGGAGAGGGGCTTTTTCCACTTCAGCTGCTCTACTAGTTGCAGCTTTGCCTGGAGAAGGAGGCTGCAGAAATAGGGTCCCTGACCCTCTTCACCTTTCGGTTAGATTCCTCCAATGTGCCGTACAAGCTCCAAAATGCAGTTAACGGCTCACTGGTGGTGTTCTCGCACCAGTGCTGAGGGCTCTGTGTTGGCCACCAGTAGGCCTCTAAGGGACAGCTCAAAGTGCTAGCCTGTGTATTTATTTTTATTTTATTTTATTTATCAAATTTCTCAGCCGCCCATCTCCCCCCAATGGGGGAACTCTGGGCGACTCACACCAAACATTAAAAACATAAATATATATAAATACATAAAGCATCAGTTAAAAGCATTTCTAAAAAAGGGGAAGGAGAGTCCAAGAAAATGAAAAATCTGAGGCTGAAGACAGGAGGCCTCTATGGGGCTAGCCATCCCCTATGTGCTTTGGCACCTGGGTACTGACCGGACTATCTATTTCAAGTGATCCTACGCATCCAGGAAGGGTAGAGGTAGTTAACGTGCTTCACCAACATGAGATCCAGGACAACGTGAGAAACTCCTGCTTTTCATCAAGGGCACCCCACCTGATGGAACAGCCTCCCATCAGAAACCTGGGTGTCCCATCTCCACCGATCTTTAGAAAAGCCTTAAAACCAGAGCTGTTCAGGTTAGCATTTATTTAAGACCTGTCGCCAACGCACTCGCACTTTTTCTTTCGTAATTTATAATATGACTTTAAAGATCATTATTTTTGTATTACTAGTATATCACTCTTATGCTTTTGTGGTGGCTTGTTGTTCACTGTCATGAGTCCACTTGGAAACTGGTACTATTTAAAAATAAATCAGTAAGAAGTAAAATTGAAAACTGCTACTTTCATCTCCTTTAGTGAAAATGCTCATTAAGAAGGAATGGTACCCTATGATTAAGAATGAAATGAAAGGGAAAGAAGAATTTATGCGACAAGGGAAGGAGAAATGCAGGAAGTCCCTACATAAATACAATTTATTGACTCAGGCATTCAGTTTATAACCTTCCATTAATGCAAAAAATGAAAGAATGGAAGATGTCTGTTACACAAGGTTACTTACCAACACAATCTTTTTTATTCCAGTGTAATTTTTTTCCAGATGGACATAAACATTCATATGTTCCCACGGTATTAAGGCATCCATAATCACAGCTTCCATTGTTGATGCTACATTCATCTATATCTAAAGATATATTTAAATCAAATAGCATTGCCCTGGAAGGGTTTGTTTTCATTTGCATAAACAATATTAAAAATACATTATCTTTTAATATTTAATAATAAATACTAAACGCAATATTTTAGATCAATTTTCACTGCTCCAAAAAAATGAAGCAAAGTTTTCCACAATTAGTATTTGGGTAGGACACAACCTGGAAATTCCAGAGGTATAGACTAGCAATCTCCAAGCACTACTATGTATATTGTTGCCAAGAAAATTGCAAAGATACTTTGGAGACTTTCACTTCAGTAAGGCAAATGGCTAGATACAGTATAGTTTAATATCTGCAGGTATTTCTTTACAGATGCCTCCTATCCTGTGCTATCTTCAGCCTTGGCAATATCTGTTTCATCACTGGGTTATCATTTACATGTTGTCTCTATGATAATTTAGACTAGTTTGAAACTACTGTAAGTGTCATATGTCTCCTCAAAGAATTAAAACTCTTTATACTGTAGTTCTCTTCAGTCCATTCATTAAGATCTGGAAAAGAGGCTCCCTCTGGATCCCTTCCCAGAAGGAGTGTCATCTGCAAGGTCCACAGAGAAGGCCTTCTCAGTTGCTAACTCCTTCTCCTGGAATATCGTCATCCTGGAAATCAGATTGACCCTTACCCTCCTGCGTTGTCAAAAAGCTATTGGAGACCTGGCTTTTCCAACATGCTTTTGGGGTTGGAGATGCTGTCTTTGCACTCCTACAGAGGGGGAGTGCTGTTTAAGTTGGGGAGGACTGGACATTGAATAAATAAACAAATAAACAAATAAATAAATAAATAGGCCCAGCAACTAAATAAAATCCTTTGTGAGGTTGCTGAACTCACAAACTTCAAAAAGTTTCAGGCAATCTCAGAAGACCTCAACAAACACAATGGGTTTTTAACACATTATAATTGTTAATTGATAATGTATTTGTAATCTGTCTCTCATGTAACCTGCATCTGCGTAACCAACCTGCCTTCCCCTTCTTCCCCCTCACCCCAATTTAAAACTTTCATCAGCCTAGCCACACTATGCATCTCATGAAAGTTCATGCCTTTTAATAAAATGCATTAGTCCTTCTGATTGTTTGTGAACTCCAGTAATTCTTTATTAGAAATTCTAGCTCTTTTGGATGAAAGTTATGAGAGTTAAAGACAGCCCTCGGCGTAGCCTAACAGTGGCGCTCTGGGTGGCTCTCTGACATATGAACGTGATGGATCGTGGCTTCTCCTTTCTTATTCCTTTTCTGGCTTCCTCTGCTGACCAACCTCTGGAACCAACCAGCCTATCTTTGAGTTAGGGCATGAGTTATGTAATTTAGTGAGAATAACTAGCTCGTCCATAGACGTTTATTCATAGAATATGAATGGTTTTGAAAAAAAGATTGGATTTTGCTGGTACAAATCTATTAGGCAGGAAGCAAACAGCTCTGAGGTTTATTCTGTGGAAAAAAATGATTAATTAAAATGGTAAATACCAACTAGATTAAAGATGGGTAGGGCCGTGCAGCACTTTGAAGGGAAAATTTGCTTTGGAGTGCACGAGGATGTGCAGGTGGCAACGGTCAGCCACTCCTTTAACCAAAAGCATCTCTTTCTGGGGTTGTGGCAGCCGCATCATCAGAGCTGCTTAAAGAGTTGCTGTGCTCTTCAAAGCACCCTTTTCCCTTTGAATCTGAACCACAGCCTTATTAATTACCACTCTAATAGCCATTTACCGTACATTTTGTAAACCATCTTTTTATGAGCAATTGACAAAACATTAAAATGCTGAATAACTAACCTTGAGAAATCATGCAAATATAAATAAACATTCTATCATTTTTGTAATTAGATTCTCTTTTGTCTTTACAGAATTCATTAGAGTTTAATTTTTTCATTAAGATACTCGGCATATTTTTAAAATCTATCCCTCTTGTTAATGCAATTGTGACAATACTGCTTTGTCAAAGAGTTTCATGCAAACGATGTAAAAAAGAGTCATTCTTCCAACCTCCACAATGTGTCATTCCATATAACGTATAACCTTTGTGACACAGGCATTCAAAACTTCCAGGATAGTTGATACAGATATGGTCGCAGGTCCTTTCGAATGAACATTCATCTATATCTTGATTTAAAGAAAGGGAGAGAGGAAGTATTATGAGAAGCTGTATACTTAACCAAAACACATATTGAAATTATCCATGTTTCTTAATAGCCTGTCATAAATCATGGTTAACAGCTGTCAAGCTATGAACAAAACATACAAGCTTTGATTTTCGGCAAGCAGAACTTATGTGCTTCCCACATGGAACAAATTCTCCACATTCAATGGCATACATTTCTGTATTTTCTTTCCCAGAGATTATCTCCATTAAAAAGTCACCTAATGCAGCTGCTGAGTAAAGAGAAAGGGACCAATTTAGTATTTAAAATATGGGTTGAATTGTCTTATTCAGCTGTAGTGTTCATTTTGACCACAGAGAGTCACCACTGAATCTCTATCCTGTATCACACCAGAAATTAACTTTGCAATCTGGGATTTCAGTTTCATTAAATTTATTTTTTGCTGGTTTACAAGATAATAGCCTTCACTAAGATAATAGTTACCCTTTTAAAAATTCATGTTTACAACTGTATATAATGTTCTTTTTCTAAGTACTCAAAAGTTTCACATACATCCTCATTCTGATTTGAGTATAAAATTTCTGAGATACTTAAACCAACAGATAATTTGAATGAATATATTATGTGTGGTTCCCCTTTGGGGAGACTCCATATTCACTTTGGGAAGTACTTTTCAATCGGGACTGAAATGTTCTGAGCAAAGAAAGTGCCATTTGGGAATATGAAAACAAATCTTTGACTCAGATTTGAATTTTATGAAAATAGATGAAGTCATGGATGGCTCGTAACCTCTGATTTGTACCCCTCAGATGCAAGAAAATAGGAAAAAGGGTTTCTTGGCGCTTTTTTCTCATCATACTTAACCATGTTCATTTTTAGACATTTTTTCCCCAAATCTAGTGGGGCGGGGGGAAAGAAAAAAAGAAAATCCCGGCTTTGCTCACCTGTGTCACCAGACTTGTATCACTGGCCAGCCACCTGTACCTTTTTCTCCCCCCAAGTGTCAGGTGCATTGAAAACCAGCCTGATGCTAATAATAATACTTATTATTCAATCTCTATTTCTAAACAGAATGCCCAAAACATATGAGAAGAACTGGTTATGAACTGTTTCTTTGAGGGGCCATCTGTGAAATTATACATATGGGATCTATGCCTGTATGAATTCCCATTCAGATGTGGGTTTTTCTTTCTAATGCAGTGTTGTCCAAACTTGGCCACTTTAAGATGAGTGGACTTCAACTTCCCCATGCTGGCTGGGGAATTCTGGGAGTTGAAGTCCACTCATCTTAAAGTGGCCAAGTTTGGACGACACTGTTCTAATGGATCTTTTTCAAAATTCTGTAGTGGCCTATTTGAAGTCAGTGCCACTCCAGATGAAGCTGGCAGGATTTAACTTCCCCCCTTCCTACCTCATCCAATTCCCGTATTGCTGCAGGACCAGGAGAAGCAAAATGGAGAGTAAGGTAGAGTTCCTAGAGAGGCCCATTTCTGTGGGGCTACCTTAGACTTTTCCTCTGATCTGGGAGCAGGAGGAAGAGGTCAGCCCTCTCTCAATCCTATTCACACAACACAGCTGCTGGGGAGCAGGAATTAGTGTGGGTCTGAAACGGGCAGTTTGGGATTCAAATTAACCCCCCATCCTCCTGCTGTTTTGGTTGTGGTGTCCACACGATATGCCTCTGCGTACTTATATTCTTATGATCTTGAGAATATTAAAGAAGCATGACTTAAAAACAATCAAAAGGCATTTTATGTACTCCAAAGCAATCCTCCTTATCTAGGTCAATGGCTGATCGTCCGGCCTTCCTTTCCCTTCCTTTCAGACCTTAAATGCCTACAAACTTTCAACCTAAACAGTTTTCTTTGACTCTTAGTAAAACCCGCTGCGAGGCTATGCCCAAACCTCTGCATTTTCTGCAATCTTTCTCTACAGACTCCCCAGTCTGTTGTGGAATTCAGCACTGGGGATAGAAAAGAGAAAGCTATTTCCATCCCTTACTCTACAGAAGAGGAAGCTTATTATGAGACAAAGAAAGGACTCTAGAATTTATCCAGGATACATGCTCTCAGTCAACTGCTGACTCCAACCATTTATTTGATTCATGCAGGAATTGGATTGTCATCTTCACAAAGTCACAGTATATCCTCCAGTTCTTAGTCCTATTCAGTATCTGCAAGCAAAAGTTGCAACTAGGATGAGAGGAGAACTTTACACAGATCCCCAAACTAATGCTTGGCAGTGTGCTTGTACTTTGCTTATTTGGAGCAAAATGAAATTGAGTAACATGTCTTTTCTGATCTAGAGACTATAGAGCCTAGAGTGAAAAGAGGTGAGGCTCAAATACAGTCAGGACCAGAAATATTGGAACAAGGATAACTGTTTTGGCATTTGGCCTCTGTACACCACCACATTGAAGTGGAAAGGAAACACACCCAGATGGGAGCGAAGTCAGGACTTTCAGATGTAATTCAAGGGGTTTGACAAAAGTGGGGCACTAACCATTCAGGAAGTACAGCCAGTGGCATACACACACACCCATCGTTGGTGGCTCATAAGTAATGGGAGGAATGGCTGGCAAGCAGCTGCATGGCCAGGTGTGGCCTGTTTCCTGGGTACCCCATGACCAATCAAGCACATAAAAGGCCTGGAGGTGGTTCTGAGTGTTACATTTGCATTGGGTAGCTGTTCACTGGAACTCTCAACATGAAGTCCAAAGAGGTGTCCATGCGAGTGAAGGAGGCCATCATTAGGCTGAGAAAACAAAATAAGCCCATCAGAGAGATATTGGGAGTGGCCAATACAACAGTTTGGAACATCCTGAGAAAGAAGGAATTAACTGGCAAGCTCAGCAACAGCAAAAGGCCTGGAAGACCATGGAAGACAACTAAAGTGAATGACCGCAGAATTCTGCTCATGGTGAAGAGGAACCCTTTCACAACATCTAGCCAGGTCAAGAAAGCTCTTGAGGAGGTAGGCATATCATTGTCAACATCTGCAGTCAAGAGATGGCTTTATGAATATAAATACAGAGGCTTCACAACAAGGTGCAAACCACTGGTAACACTCAAGAACAGAAAGGCCAGATGAGACTTTGCCAGCAAAGACCTAAAAAAGCCTGCCTAGTTCTGGAATAAGATTCTTTGGACTGATGAAACCAAGATTAACTTGCACCAGAATGATGGGAAGAGAAAAGTATGGAGAAGGAAAGGAACAGTTCATGATCCAAAGCATTCCACATCATCTGTCAAACATGGTGGAGGTCGTGTTACGGCATGGGCATGTATGGCTGCCAATGGAACCAGGTCACTGGTGTTGATGGATGACCTGACTGCTGATAAAAGCAGCAGGATGAATTCAGAAGTGTATGGGGCTATACCTTCTGCTCAGATTCAGCCAAATGCTGCCAAACTGATAGGATGCCGCTTCATATTGCAGATGGATTGTGACCCAAAACATAGAGCAAAAGCTACCCAGGAGTTTCTCAAGGCAAAGAAGTGGGATGTTCTTCAGTGGCCAAGTCAGTCCCCTGATCTCAACCCAACAGAGCATGCTTTTCACTTACTGAAGACAAGACTGAAGGCAGAAAGACCCACAAACGAGCAGCAGCTGAAGGCAGCTGCAGTAAAGGCTGGGCAAAGCATCTCGAGGGAGGAAACTTGGCATTTGGTCATGTCCATGGGTTCCAGACTTCAGGCAGTCTGGACTGCAAAGGATTTTCATCCAGGTATTAAAGGCGATCCTTGTGTTTGCTAAGATGTTGGTGTGTTCCATTACTTATGAGCCACCAATGACGGGTGTGTGTGTGTATGCCACTGGCTGTACTTCCTGAATGGTTAGTGCCCCACTTTTGTCAAACCCCTTGAGTTACATCTGAAAGTCCTGACTTCACTCCCATCTGGGTGTGTTTCCTTTCAACTTCAATGTGGTGGTGTACAGAGGCCAAATGCCAAAACAGTTATCCTTGTTCCAATATTTCTGGTCCTGTCTGTATCTTTCGTTCATTAGCACCAGCCAATTATGTATTGTAAACCAAAAAAATAAGTGCAAACCTTTTTTCACATTATTTTCTGATTCCTTCCTCCTAAATTTTACATGGTGGTGGTGGCAATGACCCAACATTATCCATCTCACAGTTAAGCTTAAAACCAGTCTTCACTATGGGTTGCTTGAAGGCATTGCAAAGAAAGAAAAATCGTGGTTAATAAGAATAACAAGTTTCTGCAGTGAAAGTTGCTAATGGTTCCAGATATACTCATTTAAAGAAGGAAGAAATTGTGTTGAAAACCAATCTCCCTCCTTCCTCCCTTCTAGATTTTTACAGGTTCTAGATGAGTGTATCTAAGGATGAATTGTCCAGAAGATTAGCAAAGAAGAACTCTAAGTTATTAAAAGGTTGGCTGCTTATCCGTTCACAAAATCTTTCCAGTTTTCTTCAATTTTGATAAAACGATTCATTCAAACACTTATTATCTATCTGATGACTGCAGGTGGTGACCGTGCCTGGCTGACCTTACCCGGATTCAAAAACTAAGCAGTTCTATTTAGTACTTGGGTGGGAGACCACCAGGAATTCCTGAGCTCCAGCCTGCATTAGGAAGTAAAAAGAACAACATTCTGCCAGAAGATATGGGCAAACCACTTCTGTACTATTGCAAAGAAAGCCCCAAGGGCAAAATCTTCAAGGAAGGAGCTCAGGCTAAATATCAGGAGGAATTTCCTGACTGTATGAGCTGTCGGCTAGTGGTACAGGAGGCCACAGGGTGTGATGAGTTCTCCTTACTAGAAGTCTTAAACAGAGGCTGAATAGTCCATCTGTCAGAGATGCTGTAGTGGATCCTGTGCTGATTGGAGGATTGAACTAGAAAACCTCTAAGATACCTTCCAACTCTGTTCAAATAACATCCCAACATTTTCCCATGTTTTTGTGATATTGAACAAATGGTTGGTTCACACTCACTTATGAAATAGTAATTGCAATGTTTTACTTCTCATCATCTGCATATCATCCTTCCTTGGAGAAGTTCAGGGTCGCATAGTCTGAACCTCCCATTTTATTCTCTCAAGATCCTGGGAGGTGGGTTAAGTTGATAGTTAACATGTCCAGCTTAATAGTGTAGCAAAAGTGGCAGAATGGCCAAATACTACTGTCATTCCAAGCAAAGGTCAGATGCAAATATTGTCTGGAGAAAATAAGTGCTCTTGGTGTGATAAAGCAGCATTTTCATCCCAAATTTAAATTATTTTAGTAAGACATATTGCTACTTAAGTTTTGGCTTGAGATGTTTGATTCAGAGGTTCTCCAATTTTTAAAAATCAGTTCCATTTACATTTTTAGCTGTCAAAATGCCCAATTTGAGGAACCTAAAAGAAACCGATACAACTTTTGCTGGATTTAAAAGATGTTTGCCTAGGTACATCTGAAGTAACAGCCACGTACATTTTATATTCTTTCACAATCAAATAAGCAAAGACAGAAAACATTATACGATCTGCTGCTTCTTATTACCATGATTTTACATCTTTTACCTCAAACGAATGTTATTTTTAAGACTAGAATGAACAAAAATACCCTTTTTTGGATTTTCTGATTTTAGTGGTGAAAAAAACAAAAATAAAGGATCTAGTCCCTTTACTCTAAGCTTGACAATATAAACGTTTCAGACACATGTTCTATTTCATGAAATCAGTCTGTCAATTTTGATAACTTAGAATAGATGTTTTATTGTTTACCCTTAGCAATGTGATTAGTAAAACCCAAATGCAGCTAGCGAATCAAAGAAAAAAGAACTTTTAGAGGAAATGGCTTTCGGGAAGAATGCAGTTTCTGTTAGAAGTGAAGTAGCTAATAAGTGTACAAAACACACCTATCCGCTATACTAAGGAGGCTCGTAATACTCAACTTTGGAAATTAGACCAAACGTTCAAGTTGGAAACTTTTACAAATGATGGTCATCAGCGTACAACAAAAAACTAAATATCCATAGATAACAATACATTCTTATATGGAGGAAGATTTAGCATGAGTAATACAATGCAGTTGTCATGAATTAAAGTGACTGTGGGCTGATCTGCATGACCAGCTTGTCCCACCAGCATGAGTGGGGCCACTGACTGTTTCTTGAGAGCAGGAAGGCACGGTGTTCTCTTCTACTTGCCCCCAGCCTCCAGGAAGGGAATCTCTCCCTGTCTCTTTCTGTTATGGTCCAAAAGTAGCATTTTCTGATCTGTGCCAGCTCAAACATTTGCGGAATTCACCTGCTGTGCCAGCTGGATGCTGGCAAACACCTCTATCCAGTTGGCTACTGGGTGCTGTGGCAAGAACGCTTCCTCCCCTCCAGTCATTGGTCCCTGCCCTCAACAGCCATTTTTTTTTTATAAGTTCACAGTGGAACAGTGGACCTGTCATCTTTCTTTTTAGCCTCCAAACAGCAGAACAATGAAATAATATACCTTTTTTTAAAAAAAAAAAGCAGGTGAAATTGACAAGAGTTCTGCCAATTTCCGTGTTAGCCCAAGTGACAAGGAAAATGGTAAAAATATGGAATTCCCTTCCTCCCTCCAGTCCAGGAAGGGAATCCACCAACCAGGGCTGTAGTAAATTCAGTCCTAGCAGAATGCAAGGCCATCACCAGGACCAAAGTGGAGGAAAGGGTTGACATCCAAACAGGAATTTTTTAAGCGGCCTCATTTCTAGCTGGTTTATGCACAGGAGACAAGCAACTTAAGGCTGCGGTGCAGAAAGGCCTTTAGACAACTTGAATGAGGAGATCATTCAGGAGCTGTCACTGATTCAAAGAACAGTTGAGGAAGAGACCTGCTGTCTGCTGTCTGAACTGATCTAGAATGCCTCCCAGGGTGAACACAACAGCTTATTGATATCAGAAGAGAAGCCTTAGGATTCAGCTTGGGAGTGAGGGGGGAAAAAGGAATTTATTGAAAATGTTGAATTGGAACAAGTTAGAAGAGCAGAAGAAGCTCACTCATAAATATGTCAAGGACACAATCCTGGAATCTTACAGTAATACATTCTTGAGTCCTCATGTGCCTATTATTTCAGGTCACTATATCTTGGTCTGTTCTACATTTACTATCCTGATTTACATCTTGGCTCCTGTTTCTTTCCCTCCTATTGTTGCAGTGATCTCCTTGCCTTTGACTGCTGGCCCTTTCCTAATGACTGTGACTTCCTTCTGAATTCAGAACTGCAACAATGGTGTTTCACTTTGAATTGGACAATAATTCACTCAATCCTATGCTATGTGAACAATTATTCCAGGAAGTTTTTTTTTTTTTTTTTTTACTGAGTAGTAATTCCAGTAATACTCTAGACATTTTAGTTGAGGGTATTTCTGGAAAAATGAAAAAAAGATGGAGGAAGAGAACGTGAGTCTGATTTATTTTGGAATAAGTACTATGCTATGAAAAAGAAGGCAGGGAAAATAAAATTGTTGCCGTACTCTATGCTGTGTACAAAGGATTGTGAAAGGTGGACTCCACATTGACATAAAGCACTCTTCTCATCCTAGTCACTTTTAAGAACATAGATAACTTTTCATAACATAAATTGCTTTGTATTAATTTCATAGCCATAAATCCCCACAGCTATAAAATCCAACTACATATGAAGGAAGACTGACGAAGAAAACAGTGAAATTTGTGCAGCCCCCATGGTTTTTCCCTGATTTCTCAGTACTTTAATACAGTTATCCAAAGAAGCACTTTCTGCTAGTATGTTCTTGCTTTGCAGAGCAGAGGTCGTTTAGTCCTGATAAGAAAGGTTCAGATGGGGCTGAAGATGAGGTAGCTTTAGAGGTGGAGTCCCAAGAAATCATCAGAGGATTCTGAGAAGAAGGATGAAGGAGAACTGGAGTGTAATGGCTGGCAACTAAAATGGACTTAGATAGCCCTGAGTGTTAAAGATCTATGGTTTTAATAAAAAGCAGAGTGGCCTGGAAAACTTGAGTTTGATTGGGTAGTATTTATTATTACACCTGTAGGGGCAAGTATATCACAGGTGCTAATGGACAGGTGTCACATTGCATATTGTCTCATGCCTCGCCCACCCTCTAGGCAATAACTGTATACAGTATTCAGTCCAACTTCACGGGTTACCTCGGCTATTATCTTCACAACTAATCTGTAGGCTAGAGATCTTGGGTCTTCCTCATCTATGACTAATGCTTTGCCTATTGGAATAAATTGGATTTTTCATGAACGTGGAGATAATCACCCCCTCCTCCAATTGCTTGGATATTTATTTTATTTATTAAATTTTTCAACTGCCCATCTCCCCCCAATGGGCGATTCACAATAAACATTAGAACATAAAATATATAAACACATAAAACCATAAATTAAACATAACTAAAAAGAAGAAGGAGAGACCAAGGGGATGAAAACCTGAGGCTGAAGGCCGAGGCCTCTATGGGGCTAGCCATCCCCATGCTTGAGGTATTCTCACCCCACCCCAGGCCAGGTGGCAGAACCAGGTCTTCAAAGCCTTATGGAAGGCCAGGAGTGAGGGGGCCAATCGCACCTCCAGGGGCAGGAAGTTCCAAAGAGCGGGGGCTACCGCAGAGAAGGCCCGCCTTCTGGACCCCACCAGTCGAAGTACTTTCACTGAGGGGGTCCGAAGCATGCCCTCTCTGTGTGATCGGGTGGGACGGGTTGAAGTCATAGGGGAGAGGCGGTCCCTTAGATAACCTGGCCCCATGCCATGTAGGGCTTTAAAGGTGATAACCAACACCTTGAATTGGACCCGGAAGCAAACTGGCACCCAATGCAGCTCACGGAGCAGAGGCATTATATGGGCCCTCCTTGGGGCACCAACAATAGCCCGCGTGGCTGCATTCTGGACCAGCTGTAGCTTCCGGATATATTAAAATGCACCACAAATTTACTGAAGTGAATGTTGGTGCATAATCAGATCAGTTAGCTTTCTCTTTAACAACATGATCATTCTTTTTCTGGAACAAATGATAATTATACTTCCTACGCTAACTATTTTGCAGGAAGCTTGATTAAAAATAATTGTAATGAGAACAATAACAAGCTTGTATTAAGAAGAATATGAAATTACTTTGGTAACAATAATTTAATTACTGCCAGGCAGTGGTAATAAAATTCACATAGCAACCTAATTTTACTTAATCCTGTTGTTAAATCATATCAAGAATGTGTGAAGAGAGAATAATTACCGATGAATGAGGCAGCTTACAAATACTGGAAAATAATATAACGTAATATATCAATTTGAAAAGACAGAAGATACACCTGTGTGATTTGGAAAACACAGAGAACACAAGGGTCAGAAAGCTGCTGACAAAATCCCATTCTAAAGCCAGGAACTGAGTTGCTTCCAAGTCTTATACGTGCTATGAATTTGCACGTATCTCAGGTCCCAGCACAAGAAACAGACCTAGCAATCCTAAACCTTTCATGCAAAGAATGCAGACAAACAGAGCGACTGGTTAAGAGAACAAGCAGAGTTCCAGAAGGCAAGCAAAATGGAGAGCCAGGTAAACTAACAGCAATACAGTTAGAGAAGCATAAAATCGTGCATCGTTTTTTCAGAATATAATTGGGAAGTTCATGAGTACTCTTTGCGTGTGGCCCTTCAGCCAATTAGGAGTAATAATCTAACCCCAACAGCAGCACTCTCTAGCTTCCTAAGAAGCATATCCATGTTGTTAAGGGGAATATCATGAAGCACTATGTCTACAGTAGTGTTGTCCAAACTTGGCCACTTTAAGATGAGTGGACTTCAATTCCCAGAATTCCCACAGGTGGGATGAAAGCTAAAATGACAGAGACAGAACTGTTACAGATGTCCAATTTTTGCAGGGCTTCTCTTTCCCCTTTTTCTCTAGGACTTTGTTTTGGATGAGAAGGGGCTATTCAGATACCATTGCTGAATAGATGAGTTAATAGCAATTTGGGAAAAAAAGAAATTCATTTTAATTTATTGAGTCTTCCTAGGCATTTTGTGGATTATTAGTTCTTCAGATGTAATATTTGTACAGAACGCAACTGAAGTAATGATCTTGAGAATAATACATACAGTACATACATATAGCCTTAAATATAAAGCTGAAACACTAAACTTTGTATTGCCAACATAAGGGATAGGAAACGAGTTAATTTAAAAGAAGATTTTGTTTCCTCCAGTTTCAGACTAATAGTTATGAAATATTTCATTACTAGAAACAGAAAAATTAAATTATTCCACATTATCCCATTGAATTCTTAACCAGTTGACCAGAAATAATTCAAACCTTTTGTTACACTGTTCTATAGCATTTTGGTAAACTCTCCCTCTTCACTGCTGCAGACAATGCATGAAAAAGGAGGATTTATTATCTCCCATAGAAAAGAATAGCTTCTTTGATTTCTACCGAGAAAACAAGGAGTTGCAGTGACATCAGTGTGTGGGAACAGTATTTGCTCTCAGCTGTGGCACTGGGGTATCAGTGTCCAGAATAAGTACCAGATTTGGCTTCCCTCTAGACAATGTTCTTGATAAAAGCCTACTGAAAGTCATCAACAGGAGTCATTGTATATTAGGAAGAAGTCATGGAAGATGGGATCCGTACTTCTCAACACATACACATCTTACCAAATGGAGATTTTAAAATTCTGCTGTCAATTAAAAACAAATTTTTATTTTTTAAAAAAGAAGCTCATCTTTTCATCCTGCCAAGATTTACAGGCTGAAAACTGAACAGTGAGGGTGCATTACAGCTGTAAGAAGTCTAGACAGATTAAAAAAAACACAATAGTATCTTTGCAGATTTGGTATAACAAATTCCTATTTTGAAATTCTACCTAAGTGAATGTGTGGAAAAGATTATGTCCAGTAGCTTCAGTCCAACTTGAATCCACTTAGCTAGATAGGAAAAAGTCCAATTCCATCCAAATGTCTATATGTTGGGTTCATACAGACAGATGTGAAGTCCTACCATATTTTTCAGTTCAGTTCATGGACTTTTCAGTGAATATCTTGAAATCCAAGCTGGGATGGCAGCCACTTGAAAGTCATATGCAGAGCTATCTGATACTATCTTGCTCCCCTCTCTGTATGAGGACATTAAATGAAATCAAGGCTGGAGTGTCATTGCCTCCTCATGAGTAAAAGCGTGAGCTTTAATACTAGACTTTCCCCACATGACAACAGTTACAACTAGAGAGGAAGATACATCACCTGGAGAACTGCTCAATCAAGATACATCTGCAGAATTGGTACTGACATATTGGTATTGAACAATGAAAAACTTCCAATAGAAATGAGTTTGTGTTTCTGTTGCAAAATTTCTGCTCAGTACATTCAGATTCTGATAGGCACGAAGAACAGCTCAAGGAGAGCAAATTAGGGGACTGGAAGTTAAACAGAGATGATTTGGTTTACAGCAAAGAGTAGAAACTGGAAGAACAGAAAATAGATAAGGACAGAAACAGAGGAGAATAACAAGCAGCAGTAAGAAAATTAACTGAGGCTGAAATTCTATTGATTATAGGGCCTGTTCTGAACTAGTTTTTTGCTGGTATGACTGCTTACTTCGCAGAAAATGGGAGGAACAAACAGGCACAGCTATTTTAAAACTGCTTGAACTTCTGCAGTTTTATTTCATTAATATAATAATAAAAGCAGGGGTGAATCAAAAACTTGTGTTGCCAGAACCTTTCCAAACTTTACCTGGAATCCACAGTGTCTGTGGTCTTCCGTTGCCTGGAAGGCAGAATGAGCCAGGGGGACTGTGAAGCTCATCACACCTTCTACTCTAGTGGAGCAGCTCCAAACCCACCCATCAAGATTTTTGTTCAAATGGTGGTGATGGGGGGAGTTGTGTGGGTTTTTAACCTCTTTTTGTCTTTGGATGTAACCCCCCCCCCCTATTTTTGTGAAAGCATCCTGTGTAATCTTTTGGGTGGTGCCTGCTGGATGCCCTCCCCCTCGGCTTCAGAGAACGACAACAGTCTGACATGGTCACCCCGTTTCCATCTAAGTGGAAGAGATAAGTTCAGTCATTCTTCTTTCTGCCAAATTCCACCTCTCCATACCTTTCACCTAATAAGATCTCAAAATATTTTCACACACAACCAGGGGAAATGAGGATCATAATTTTTTGGTTGAAAGTTCCAGGATGATTAATTCTTTGAGCCTTGTCATAAAAATAAAACTCAGAAGGATTTTCTAGTGAGAAGTGGAGTCTTCTCTCTGTGGAGGTTTCATCATTAACTCTTTCGCACCTCCCGTTCAAAAGGTGAGAAAGAAAGGAAGTTGCTATTCTTAGGCTTATTTAGCCTGTACCACTCTTAATCACCTACTAGGCTGTTAACTACATCAAACAAAATGGGTTGACTAGAACCCTGCTCTATGAAGTGCTAGCTCTCTCTAAGCAGGTTTTCACTTTCTCTATGAGGTTCTGGATCTCTCCTTATGTTTGTTCTCTCTAGAGAACAAATCCATTTCAGTTGTACATCAGTCTGTCATCTCTGGATAGAGCTAGCCAGAGGGAGAAGAAATATAAGTATCTGGGGGAACTAAATCAAACCTGAAAGGAAATGAAATGGAATTCCAAAGTCTTTTTATTTTTAGAAAGAAACTATTGGGACAGATTTAAACATTCGTTTCTTAAAAAAAGGTGTGAGGGCACAAGATTTGGAAGACATAAGACCGGGAATAATATTGGTAAATAAACATGGCAGACTGGATCAGTGGCAGAGGGGTGAAAGAAATGCACTGGGGCCTGAAATGGAAGTACTGCAAGTGGATTGTACCCTCTAAATTATTTGAATTATTTAGACTAATCATCCTGCTTGTCCATGAAATTAATTTGTTTTCCAATGCATGTGAAGTTAGTTCTGTTTTATAGGTTACCTTGGGAAAGGTTGGTATTGAGAGGTGGCATACTTTTACATAAATAGCCCTCTATATTCATGAGCAATACCAGGAGGGCTATACCACGTGCCCTTTCTGGATATTGCTTTGAGTCTGGAAACTGAGTGTTATAAATTCAAGGAATTTATTTTCCACCAAATATAATTAAACAGTAGCATTTCACAGGACAAAAATCGAATATAATAAATCTAAACAATATACACTGTATTTTAAGAAAAGTTCAATTAAAACTTTCTGATTCAGTTATCGGAGGGATTAAAATGCCAAAAATAACTAGGCACGAGTCTTTCAGCAGCACTGAAAAATGTCTTGCTCCCTAGCTACTGAAAAAAGGAAAGCTCTACAAAAGATTTATAAACTGAAATGATGAGTAACCTCAGACCACTCTTGCTTCTTCCACTGAAAACAAACAACAGGAGATTTTGCCGGTAGAGAAAGAAAGGAAATACAAATGATTCATACTTTGCTGATTGTTTGATCTCTATTACCTTCCTTCCTTCTTTCCTCCCTCCTTCCCTTGCTTGAGTTCACCAATTATCCTTCTGGAAATCATGACAAGACTAAATCCAGAAATCACCTGTTTCTGCTTGTAAGATACTAACAATTTATCAGTAAGATACTAACTTTTATCAGTCAACTCTAAGTATGTATCTCAGACCTAAAATAACATTTGTTATTCATCACCACACCATATTGTAGTAATGACAAATATCCTGAGATTTCTACAACTTTCCTGGCCTCTTCTCAGTCAAATTCTGAGGGCCAGAAGAGGATCCTTCCATGACTTACAAAGAAGGGGAGTGGGCTCAGTATTAAGCATGTGCTATTTTTCTCTGCATTGCTCCTCTCTGGAGTCCTATAGCAGGATGACCTGGCTGGTTCAACAACTTTCTGCTCTTCTTAGACACAGTTCACATGATAAAAATCTTCACGACACTTTATTTTTCTTTTTGCACGAAAGCCATTTTGGAGAAAGAAAGAAATCTTTCTTGCAGGGAGAGATATTTCAAACAAATCATACAAAATAATTTAACAGTCACTAGCCACAGGCTTCCCTGTATTTTAAAATAGGATCTGAGTTTCAGATTCAGCATCTTAAGTCAAATTGAGTCTTTAATCTCAATTTGAGGCCTTAGATCTATTTTCTCTTTTATCACATGTGTTTAGATCCATAGCTTCCTCATACCATCTTTAGGTCTATATGCATGATGTTTAAAAAGCAACTGTTGTTCACTTGATGAAAGGAGAAGGCTCCAGTTGCCAGTGTCACCGCCTCACTTGTAGTATTTTCATTTTTGTCCCACCAATCCCTCAGTGTATGTATGGTCTATCGATAATTGGTAATACTAATACTGTAGCCCAAGCTGCAGATATGTTCAGCCCTGTTTTAATTTTCTGTTGCTGGTTGCTCTCTGAGCCCTAGTGGTATACATGAAAAATAATACTGGCAGATAGCTGGGACCAATGTTTTCTCCTGAAGTGTGTCCAGATAGTATTGGGGAAAAAAACTATAAAAATACACGGGAGAGGAATGCTGGGAGTGTATAGGTGGGTGGATGGCCAGAAGTTCTGGTGGTGAAAAGCAAGGAAAAATCCGTCATATGCTGGGTGTATTTTAATGAGTGTGTAAATGTGTCTGTAAGCTTTGGTGTGGTTATGCCCAGCTGTAATTTTTTCCTAGTTTTGTTTGCATGTGCCGTATTGTGCATTTGTGTGTGTGTGTGGCTGTGTTTTTCTGAGCACCACGAGTCTGGCACCTGTAAATGGGTATTTTGTTCTTGAGGGGAACATATATAAGATTTGACATTTATAAATTACGTCCCTTGCTACCAAGATTCAGCTCTCTAGTCAAAGGTTTTGCTCTCAGCCTGCTTTCCTTCAATATACTTTCCGCAAAATGGATAATGGAGTATAACACAGGAGTTGTCACTTCGACCTCAACTCTGCCTTTCACTTTGGTTCTTAAGTTGCATTTCAAAATCCTCACCGCTTGGCCTTCTGGGAAATGAATATTCAGTAACCTCTGCATCTAGCATGGCAGCAGTTGGGGAGAAGGCTTACAACGGTCTCCAGCTCCAGATACTTGAGGTTCCTCAGCTTAATTGATTTTCTCAACCAAAACGTTGTCTGAGCACCAGGAAAATCCTCTCTGGTTTCCCTAATAGCTCTTTTCACTGTTAGTAGTGTAACAATCTATCCACAGATGAGATAAGTTATTCTTGAGGTGATTTCACATAGTACAGCTCATGAAAAGAACCCTATCCTTATATATGTAATTTTCATGGCAGACACCACTTACATTCCTATGACTTTTTGACCGGCACAAGGTTTGGTGCTATTACTCATGCTAAGCCTGGGCTCTTCCCACAATGGTCACCTTACTTTATGCTGATCCCCCCGTATCTATCTATCTATCTATCTATCTATCTATCTATCTATCTATCTATCTATCTATCTATCTATCTATCTATCTATCTATCTATCTATCTATTTTATATAGCTGCCCATCTCACCACAGGTGACTCTGGGTGGTGTACAACAAAGCTAAAAACAGTAAAATACATTAAAAATACACTAAACAAAATAAAACAGAAAATAAAAGGAAGTTAAAAATAAGGGAGCCGCCTCACTAATTCCCCCGTCCCCTGGGGTCCCCAGGCCTGCTGGCATAGCCAAGCCTTGAGGGACCTCTGGAAGCTCAACAATGACGAGGCCAGTCTCACCTCAGTGGGGAGAAGATTCTGCAGGCACCACAGCAGAAAAGGCCTGTTGCCTGGGCCAAATGTGTCTCCCTATTTATTTTCTAAAGACGGTTCCTTCTGTTTCACGTTAATTATTTGACATTTCAAATAACATATGCCATCAAACATTTGTCATAGGAAGGGAACTGCAAAAGTTCCAGCTGCAGCATCAACAAATCTTCCTCATAACAGCTGCTAAATGAAATTAAGGAATTCCTGTACCCAACACAAGACTTCAGGTTGGGTGAGACTGCTGGTTGAAGCAGGTAGGAGTTTTGCTAGTTTAGCTGGACACTGCAGGCGTTTTGCCTTCATGACGGAAATTGAGATTTATTCTCGAAAACAGTATTTATTTGGGGAAAAAGAGCTAGAGCATAACACTAGTGTTACTGCAATGTTTCGATACTCAATAACTAAGGAAGTTTTGATGGGCGCTCACTGTCATCCCTACGTAAGAAGAAAGGAATTAAGATTTAATTTAAGCAATTACCTTGGCAGGTTCGTTCGTCCGTTAGTAATTTGTAGCCCTTCTGACAGCTGCATTCAAAGCTTCCCACTGTGTTTCTGCAGAAGTGGTCACAGCCACCGTTGTTCACCAGACACTCATCTATATCTGTCAGAAACAGCAGGTGAAGAAACAGAACAAGAGATCAGTCTTGTACTTCTGAAAGAAATGACCTAGGAATATTATATATCGTCCTGAATTTTGGGGAACGGGAAAATTTCATCTGGTGAAGATTCCCACCAGCAGCATACCTGCCCACAGTAGAAGAAAAGCATTTTAACAGACCAAGAGATCTGTGCAGAAGAGAATGGCTCAGCATGAACGTTTTCCCCAAGAGTGCAAGTAAGATGGGAAAATACATTGAGGAAAGCAGGTGAAGAGCAAATCAGCTGCAGTTGTGCAGTCACATTCCACTTTATGCGTAGATTGCTTCAGCCTATACAGTGTGTCTCATTCAATTAAAACAGTTCAATTAATATATATTTGAAACTTCTATCAACATCTTCCGGTGCAAGGGATTTCTCTCTGTCCCTTCCGTATAGAATGCATCCCACAAAATCTTCCCTAACTTTTCCTCTTGGTTTCTCCATGATTTAAATCTTGGTTCTTTCATGTTTGTCCACTGCTCTGGTGTCCACCTTTTCTTGCCTATCAGGAGTGCCCTCTTAATCCCTTGGCACTGGCTTTGGCCTTGCCCAAATTCCTTGCCCTTCCCTTCAAAGTTCTCTTGGGCTGTACACCCTCATGTTTTGCTGGAACAGACTCTTCCAAAGTTTTCCTGCTTTCTTCTCCCTCTGTCCTCTCTATCTTTCCTGCTATTCCGGAACACCCCCTGGGTGCTGCTTTTCCGCCATCTTTCTAACGCCTCCATGAGAATGCATTTTCTCTTCTGTCGCCTCTGGTCTCAGCTACTGGCGTCTTCCCTGTGTCAGATTTTAGACTGCAGCTCCTTAGGGGAAAGACCTGGTCACCTGCTTTCTGAACAGTGTTTTGATGCTGAGCCCAGGGCATTTTCTACTTCCATTGATTTTAAAATGTACCAAGGAAGCATGACCATCAAGCCAAAGGTGTAATTATTATAATGTTTTGGATTTTCCCCACATCATTAACCACATAGCTTGTGATTCTGGTTTGGAGATGAAGTGTTATTCGTTTTTTAATGACTCAGCACTCGATTATGTTGCTTCTGCACTAATATTTGTGCTGTCATAGTGAAGGCCATCAAATTGGAGTATCTGAGATGGTACTAAATTCCATCATAAAATCACATTTTGGGGATGGTGTAATCCTCAACTAATAGCAATGGAAGAGTCTGCCTAAAATTGTCAACTTCTGTATTTTTCTTTCTATTTTCAGCACTCCCACATAGCATTTTAAAACAAAGGAATTCATTTACTGCACAGTGTCAGAAATCAACTGAACCATGCCAAAACCTAGAATCCAATTGGCTTAATCAATTACAAAACCATTACATTTTTAAATGTCCAGTACTGTGAGTTTAACTGAATAATTTTAGGTTGCAAATATTGAAATTAACTAATATAGTAGTCTGTTGGTTTGTTTCTGCCAAAAGTATTTTCCATTTTCTCTTACCAATTCCAGATGAAAAATGTGAAAAAAGAAGCAATATTTCCTTTCAAAATTCAGAAAAACTAAATTCAAATCCAAACGTTATCTGTCTTATTTAGTAAATTTACTGGAATTCTATATTTTCTTTCAATTTAGCCAATTTAGAATTTTTATATTAATTACAGGATACCCAACCAAAGGATCTGAATCTTTGGTTTACTGGAGTGAAAACCATTGAGACATTAGTGATAAAATGGAGAGAACAAAAGAGATATACAGAAATCTAAAATCAATAAAAAAACAAGAAAGAAAATGCAGCTATATTTTTTTAAACAAAATAAATAAATATTTGAATGTCTGATGGTCAAAAATACTTGAGGCAAACTTTTTCTACATCCAATTACCAAAGCAAAATGTTAGCTACCTGAAGAGAAAATGCGTATGCATTTCACACATTACATATGGTTTGATATGATGCTTCAGTATAACAAGAGTTTGACTTGGTTGAACTATTAAGAGACAAGCATAGGAATTTATCCTGATTTCAGGAGAGCAACAAACTTCCTCACTAAGGATCTTTAGGTTAACAGTCCTTGCTGTATTAACATTTTGCTTGGATAGCAGTATCTTGTCCTAACAAAATACAGGGAGTCCCCAGGTTAAGAACGCCCAGTTTACGGATGACCCATAGTTAAGAATGGAGCCTGTTGTAGCAAAATTCAAGTTAAATACACAGTGGTTTGAGTTCATTACACCATACTACTTATACAATATTATACAATAATGCCGTTCTGGCTTACATACAAATTCAACTTAAGGACAGACCTTGGGAACAGAACTCGTTCTTAAACTGGGGATTCCCTGTATATGGTTTTAAATGACAGTGGAGGGGAGAACAGCCAATAGTATATATTTCCCACCGTCACCCAGTATACAAGAATCTCCCCTGGAATCTACTAATGACTGATCACATGAACGAACAGGAATAAAAGTAGAATAAAATTAACACACTTCGGCTCTGTATTAAGCAGAAACTCAAAGGATCAGCATAAGATTGGAAAGGGCCCGAGTTATTAGTTGGTTTAAAGTCTAGAACGGATGAAGAAATGCTAATTTGAAGCAACTGAAACAGCTGCAATCATGCACTACAGTGATGTAGTTTGAAACAGCGCCTCCTGAAGAGAAGGCCGTCAAATCTGTTAACTGGAAAAACATTGCGAGCAGCGTGAATAACTCAGTTCTCACTGTATTTCTTTCCATATCAGTTCCAACACTGACAAGGCATGTGAAAATAATTTCATTATGGAGGAGAAGTATGGCTGCATTTTATTTAAAGGTGATGGGTTCCAAGGGAATCACCTCTTACCAAGCCAATGGCCTCTTTTATTTTTCTTTCCACAGCTATCAATAACATCTTTAAAATACCAAATGATTCTCATTCTTGAAAAGACTGAAGTTCATTTGTCTTTATACAACCTGGTATTCAATATATATATCCTCAGTATATCATTCATTAGGATGCATGTTTATTTTACAGAATTTCTAAGCTGTCCCACTTTCTTAGGACTCTTGATACTAGGTGTCATTGGTTATTGTTGTCATTAAACACCTATGTTTATAGCCATATATGTCTTATAAATGGAAAAGTCAGAAAATACATTCTTGTGACTAATTCACATATACATCACTAAACTGTAACTGAACAATAGCTTATCGGACTCCCTAGCTGAAAAGTTCACTTCGTATGTTTAATGATTCCTAGGGTCCAGGTGATGTTACCTTGCTACCTGTTCAGAAACTCATCAGGATCGAGTGAGGAGTGAATGTGTGAGTTAGATTTTTAACAGACAAGGAGATGCAAAACTGACTGGGTGAGCCATTGCATTAATGGATACTTGAGCTTTGAAAAAAATAGTATTGGGCTGTACCTGGCTTATGCTGAAATAATATACAAGTTTAATTTGGAATCAGGTTTCTGAATGTGTTCAGTGGTGGACAATGTATGCATTACAAATGTTAGAGGAAAGAGCAAAACCACCACAAAACTTCAGATTCTAAAGTTCTCAACAAATTCTCTGTTTTGTGCCTCAGGTTGTACTCTGTCGCTTCAGAAGCCTTAAGCAGGAAAATATAAAATCTACGTATTTTAAGATAAGTTGAATGGCTGACCACAGACAAGCAGATATTTGCAATGACCACTGTCTTGTAACTGATACAATTTCTCAAATGTGTGGGTGTAGCTACGCCAATGAATTGTAAAACAAATTGTATATCTTGACAGATTTTCAGAACTACCTATTCTCATCAAAAGCTTAGTACAGCCTATGTCTTCTTCTCCCTGCTGTTCAAATGAATGTACAAGACATTTATAACTTTCATTCGTAACTTAGATAATGCACTTTCAGGATACTCTTTAGAGACCTTCTGATTTTATAAATGAAATCACTGAAGCTGTGATTGAAATGGAAGACCCAGGAAAGGAGACACAATACTTCTTGCTAGTAATTATACTTCTGTAAAAAACTTCCTTTCCTCTAATCTACATTTCAAATTGTACTTAATGGCTGCATTGCATTAAGAAAAAAAGAGGGTTGTTAATGGAATCTAACTCCAGTCCCATTTGCTAAACAAGTTTTTCTCCAGAGGGTTAGGCCATGGCTATGGGCAGCAAATGAAACTTATGTCAAAATGATGATGTGTGTGGTGACATCATGATACCAGGATACCATCGTGATCCAACCTTATGCATGTGTGTCTTGACAACCGAGACACTGGGCACAAGGGGAACTTTCATGGAGAAGATCACTTAGGTCTTCCAGTCCCTTAGAGCTGCATAGGGCAGTGTTGTCCAAACTTGGCCACTTTGAGTGGACTTCAACTCCCAGAATTCCCCAGCCAGCATGGCTGGCTGGGGAATTCTGGGAGTTGAACTCCACTCATCTTAAAGTGGCCAAGTTTGGACAACACTGGCATAGGGGAAGTGGCCTTCTTCATTTACCACTCTGTATCCTACTTAGTATATGCAAAATGACATGCTAAAGAAAGCAAAGCTTTTGGGGAGGGAGAGAAAAAAACATGAGTGAACCTAAGAGGAAGAGTAAAATGGGGAAAAAATGGTGTATCTATCATAGCCAAAACTTATCACACAAATTCTTCACATGAAAATAGACCACAGGCAGGGTGATACAGAGCATGGAACCCAACAAAGAAAACAGCATGAACTAAAAATGGTATATATAGTTTTTTAAGCCAAACCAAATCCTGAGTAGGGGAAGAGGAGAACTGTCTCATTGAGGCCCCTAACACAGTATTAAGTAAATTTGAACACATCATCAAAATGGCGCAGAACGCAGCAGAAATCCTTTCAGTCATATTTGTAACCTGAGTGATGTGTGCTTATTCAGGCCCTTGCATGTGAGAATAAATCACTCCCTATAAATTACAATAATGGTTGGGACCCACTTTCAGATGGCTGGGGGCATGCCAAGGAGAGTGCTTGGTTCTTTTAGTTCCCAGGTTGGGGATATGGATCCCGGCAAAAATATATTTGCTATACAAATGAAAATAAACATTGATAGATTCTGTCCACACAGACTACTGAAACATTTCTTCTGTTCAGAATGCATGATGTACTACCCCAGACAGGTGTCTTTATATAAAGTATATATAAAGTTATATCAAGTATAAGTTATAGCTCCATTATAAAGGGTCACTTGTTGGAGTCATCTCACAGGCTAGGTAGTAACATTTAAAGGATGCCAAAGAACGAGGGTAATCATTTCGTACTCTATCCAGTAAACTTTCAGTTGTTAGTCTCCTTCAAGGAATGAAGGATTTTCTTGAATTTCGGCATGTTTTTAGAGCAAAATTCAAGTGATCCTTTTCCATGACCCATCAACTTTTGTTAAAACACCGTGTGTTCACATATAAAAAGAGAGGTACTCTTCCAACTTGAATATTAGGGCAAAAAATCCTAACTTTAAGGACACTTCGACAATGGAACCTGTGACCCCGAAAGGTGGTGGGCTTCCTGTATTCAGGGGAGCAATTGAATAGGGTGCTTGAATCTGGATTCCTGCATTGAGCAGGAGGCTGGACTTCAGGGCTCTGTGATCCTTTGAGATACAATCCAGTCTTATATGCAATAACAACACTGAGGAAAACACAGAAAAGACCACAAGGAGATAGAATAAACCAGAAGTATCAGACTTTTAAAACTGCCAACAAATATGTAAAATTAGAGAAAGTGTACCCCCATATCTTCAAAAAGTATAAAGTAATCGCTAGGCACAGGAGCCATATTTCTCATTTTACTTTAAACAGGAATTTTCGGACTTGATCATTGTAAACTTCTTCAGTTTAAGAGACAAGATTCAGGAAGAGAGACCAGATTTCACACAGTCCTTCTCTGATAGCAATCATGAGGTGACTTTTCCTCCTAACATTCACTATGATAACACAATCTTGTGAAAACATCTTTGTTGCAAAAAGTACAAGTTAAGCACTTGTTGCCCCAGATACTAGATCAGGTGTCAGGGATTATAATGTCTATCCATCCCAGTTAGTGTGCCCAACAGGAGTGACAAACCAACAACATTTGAATGGTCACAGGTTCCCCACTGCTGCACTGGACACCCAGATTAAAAGGTTACCACATTTCATTACTTAAAAGCTCTCAGGGATGCAGAACAATAGAAACCGTATCAAAATCATTGTCCAACAACAGAAAAGGTAGTGAGGCACGTTTCACTGATAGATGTATCTCATTTCCACACCAGTTCACAAGTGGGCAAACATTTCTCATAAATAATGGATCATCTGGATTCACTGGACTCAGTTTTCAGGCCAGGATATAGTACCAAGAACACATTAAATGCACTTGTGGATTACCTCTGGCGGGCTTGGGGTGGAGGTGGTACATCCATCCTGGTCCTCCTTGATTTCTCATGAAAAGCTCATGGTATCTTTCTGGACTGGCTGAGGGGGCTGGGCATGGGGGGCATGGCTCTCTGGTAGTTCTCCTTCCTCTGAGGCCAGATGCAGTAGGTGTTGGTGACAGGGGGAGGTTTAGCCCTAGATTCCTGCTTCATGGAGTGCCACAGGCCTCAACCTTCTCCCCACTCTTATTTAACATCTACATGAAACCACTGGGTGAAGGCATCCATTGACACAGGGTTAAGTATCATCAGCATGCTGATAATATTCTGGTTACATCTCTGCCTTGGGCCACTCAAGATATGTCGTTTTCCCAGTGCCTGGAGTATGGGGAAAAACTGGCTTTGGCCCAACCCTGACAAGACTGGGTGGCTGTGGGTTCCCTGAACGTACTGATTTTTCATCACTGACTCTGAAGGGGGTAATACTTCCCCAGGCAGAGTTGATGCACAATCTGGAGGGAATCCTGGACATGAGGAGCAGGGGTCAGCTGTTGCCGAGAGAATCTTTGCACAATTACATATTTTGCACCAGTTGCATCCACTCCTAGTTTGGAAGTCACTGCCTGTGGTCACTCATGCCTTAGTCACCTCCCGACTGGACTGTTGCAACAGGGCTAGCCTTTGAACAGTGTTTAGAAGTTTTGGCAGGTCTAGGATACAGCGGCACGTGCAATAATGGGCACAGCATGGTACACCCATGTGATATCACTGCTGGGTGAACTTCCTGACTACCAATAGGCTTCCAGGGTCAATTCAAGGTACTGGTTGTCACATTTAAAGCTCTGCATGGTGTGGGGTAGGTTACTTGCAGGACCACCTCTCCCTGACAGTTTCTGCCCGTCCAAACATCTCTGGCAGGATGGGCATCTCTGGGTCCCCTCAGTGAAGCAGCGTCACCCAGGAAGTGTGCTTTCTCTGTCATGGCACCTGTCTTGTGCAACAGTCTCCCAGCTGAGATATGGACTGCCCTGACCATGCTGGCCTACTGGAAATCTGTGAAGACCCAGCTATTCCCCCAGGCACTGGGGCCAGGATGTTAATGGAGCTCTGACGTGGGTGCAGGAGTGTTTGTCATGTTATTGAGATTTTCTTATTGGCCTCAGTCTTTTGAATAGACTGTGAAATTGGTTGTATTTTGTTCACTGCCCAGAATGCTTTTCATGGATGGGTGGCCATATAAATGTGCTAAATAAGTAAATGAAAAATAGAATAAAATAAAACTCAGCAAAACTATCTTCACTGCATTTCCTCTGGATCAACTTAATCAATCATCAGTTAACTTCTTCTAATGTTAACTGGCTCTTTGTGCAAAGCCCCTTGGAAACCCCACACCATTGTGGGAAACACTCCTGTGAGAGTACTCTAATGATGCACCTGTTGCATTTCTACCTGCCATCATGGAATGGTCAAAGATACAGCTGTGCAAAAAGAAAGAGGACAAAAGACTGTACGGGAGGAAGAGGCAAGCAGGGGCCCCCGAGGCACCGTGATGGGGAAGAGGGCATCACATTTTACCCACAAAGACAGAACTAGCAGTAACTTGAGAAGAAGCCTGGAGTGAATCAAGTCTGCTGACTCGATACTAATATATTATCTTGCTATAGCCAGCGTGGTGTTAAGTCTATGAACTTGTGGAGACCCAGATCCAAGTTCCCCCTCAGCCATGGAAGCCATGGAGGTCATCCAGCAGAAGTCACTGGATGACTTTGGGACAATCCCTCTCTCTCAGACCAACTAACTTCACAGAGTTTTTGTTCTGAGGATCCCAAATAAGCTGGCATGAACTCCAGGGAGGAAAGCTAGATATAAATCTAATGAGTGAGCAATTAATCAGTCCATCACCTTCCCAAAGGGTGATGTTGTACCTAAATCTGTGCCTAAATCCTAATCCTAAATCGCACATTTCTCCAGGAATCTGGCTCAGTGCCTGACATTTCTGGTTTTTGAGTCAGGTTGAGTTTATTAATCATGCTGTCAAGCCATGTTTTATTGTAGAAAAAATTTATCTGGATTCACACACCACAATGGTTATAAAATTACAACCATACTTACTTTACACAACATGCTACACTATAAATCATTTTGAAACCACAATGGCTAGGTTCATATAACATCTCAAATTATCAGAGAAGTCATATTTTTATGAACCTAGCTTCAGAATCCAGAGTCTTTTTTAAAATAACTTCTACAGCAGTGCTGTCCAAACTTGGCCGCTTTAAGATGAGTGGACTTCAACTCCCAGAATTCCCCAGCCAGCATGGGGAAGTTGAAGTCCACTCATCTTAAAGTGGCCAAGTTTGGACAACACTGCTCTACAGGTATCTTCCAAAGATACTTGCACGCCTTCTTTTTCTTTTTAAAAATACATTAGCAGAATAGGACCAAATAATCTGCCTAAGTTTTGGAGAAATAAGTTTGGAGTTTTGACAAGCGGATTCCTCTAAAATCACGGAGCTGAATATAAATGCTGTTGAGCACAGAAAGGCTGAGACAGGGAGCCACAAATTCCTGTCATGTTACTTTCTTGTATTTCATTTGTTATCTTTGCCGTTTCCTGAAGAAGCAAGCCTTCAAATACAAACAGTGACCTGTCACATATGGATTTAGATGTCACCATCTCCCTCTGGGACCATGCCTTTTTAACACTATCCACCAGGTAATCAATTTTTAAAAGGTCTCCAAGGCTGCCAAGAAATCAACCTTCTTGCAAGACAAATGTAGATAACCTCTTATTTAAAAAAAAAAAAAATTACAGGGATAGATAGATAAAAATCTATAGGCAACAGTTTAGTTCATGCATTTGAAAACAAAAAGACGTCCTTTAAGATTTGAGGAAGAGCACTTCACAATTCATATTTAGTGCAAGGTGATATTTAGCACGACTCATTATCACACCGTCAAGCAGTATAAAACACTAAACATGCTGAACATCAACTTTAATATTATTTCAGTTGTCTGATACCATCTAAACCCATGATTGTAAAGAGTAAGGTAAAGACTCCCTTGTTTTGAGTTGAAGTCTTGGGGCCACATCCAGTCATTCTCTTGGTGGGTTTGCTATTGTTCGTTCGTTTTTTATGACTACCAGAAACAAACAAAAAAATTCAATAAAACAGCAAAAGGACAGGGATCCCAGGTCCCTATCTCTTCTACCACTGATGAAATCTGGAGGACGTGGCTTTTCTTACTCAAGCACTTCTGTTCCACAGGAACAGCAATGGGGAAACAAAGAGACACGCAGTTGTGTCTCCCCGTCTCTTTCATTCACACACACAGCAGCATTGTGGGAAAGCAGCTTCCATGGTCTGCATTTCTGCAGGTTGGTATTATTATTATTATTGTTGTTGTTGTTGTTGTTGTTGTTTATTTGACTTGTCCCCGCCCATCTCCCCACAACGGGGGACTCTGGGCGGCTTACAACAAACTAAAATCGGCAATACATAATTAAAAGTTATAAAAACCAGACATTACAAAAATGAAAAAGCTAAAAAATCCAAGAGGCTGATAGAGGCCACACCAGGCTGCTAAGGGGCCAGCCAACCCCGTTTCTGACAACCTCCCTCCCCGCCCCAGGCCAGATGGCAGAGCCAGGTCTTCAAATCCCTCCGAAAGGCCTGGAGTGAGGGGGCCTGTCTCACCCCCGGGGGCAAGATGTTCCAAAGGGCGGGGGCCACAGTGGAGAAGGCCTGCCTTCTGGACCCTGCTAGTCGGAGTTCTTTTACCATGGGGATCTGGAGCATGCCCTCTCTGTGAGATCGGGTGGGATGGGTTGAAATCATGGGGGCGAGGCGGTCCTTCAGGTAACCTGGCCCCATGCCATGTAGGGCTTTAAAGGTGATAACCAACACCTTGAATTGGACCTGGAAGCAAACTGGTACCCAATGCAGCTCACAGAGCAAAGGTGTTATATGGGTCCTTCTTCGGGCCCCAAAAATTGCTCGCGCGGCCGCACTCTGGACCAGCTGAAGCTTCCGGATATTCTTCAAGGGTAGCCCCATGTATTCTCTCTGCAAAGCATCTTGACAGCAACCGTGTTCTGATCAGAAAGTCTCATGACTGAGAAAGAAAGCTGGCCCATTTGCAAATCAACATGGAGGAGCAAAATGGCACAGGGAAGACAGGGGACAAATTCAGTTTCCTTCATGTTGCTTTCCCCCCCTCCCCCCCCATCAGCTCAATTGTTCTGTGCAAGGGACATACTCCCATAATAACATTACACCCATACTCCCACTTTAGCTGATTATTTCTCTTTCTTCACCTCCTCTCTCTCCTTTCATACCCATTCTTAATCTAGGGAAGGAATTTTTTTTTAAACCTGAAATCAATTTTTTGGACATCTCTTTTTTCCAACTACGTTTTTCCTCTTTCTTCCATGACCTTTTTTCCAAAGTTCATTCTGCTACCTCTTTTTTCATCCTTTTGCTGCCATAGTATCATAAGGACATAGAATCATCTTTACAGCTACCTCGTAAAGTTGAATCTCTATACCTACCTTTTCTTCAGTCCCAGCTCTTTCTCTCACACATGCACACAGAGTCAATGCATTCAAGAATTTGAAAATACAAGTGGCATTGTTGTTGCTGTTGTTGCATCTGAAAGCAAAATGGTAAGTAGGCAGTGTATTATGGAGCTGGGTAACCATGACAATGAGACAGAAAGAACAAGAACTGTTTGCTTAAAAGAGCATCCAGTTAAATAATCTCTCCATCCCTCCCTGGTTAAACAACACATGAGAAAATCAAGAACAGCCCATGTATAGCAGAACTTATCTTTTGAGAGCTGTTGTTGTACAAAGGTGGCTGAGATGACTAAACGAGTATATGCACTATCGATCCATTTTTGTTTCAAAGCTGCAATTGTTCGTTTTAAAATATTAAACAGAATATTACACAAGCGCTTAACCCTGAAAAAAATTAATCATGCCTTGTTTCAATCAATCACAAGAAGCTCTAGAACGAAATGTTATTGAGTCACTGAGTTCTAAAGTTCAAATTTCTTGATCTAAATTTGAACTTTGGAACTCAATGACTCAATAACTCAATAACCTATTGAGGAAGAATTCTCAAGAAAGAGTAACAGCAGGTCCCCAGGCACGGAAATCCACAAGCTAAGCTTGGTTCAAAAAATAATCTGTTGAGATTATTGAAATTGCATTAGAAAAGCAAAAGACTTTTCTGGACTGAAATGTATTCTTAGCCGCTAAAAATAAAGAGAACTATGTTACAGACACTTCACTTATCCCAACAAAGTTTTAACCCCAAAAATCGAATTAGGAAACATAACAGTTAAGAGTTGCTTCTCCTTCCTTTCCTAGTTCAACATTTTCTGAAGATCCTAAAAGGCTACTGGGGCTTTAATTCACTCACTCTGAGCACCTTGTGATTTTCACTTTAATAACTCACTCTGAGCTCCTTGGGATTTTCCATTCTTAAATCATATCCTATTAAACAAATATCCTGCTCTGACAGTTATACAAATTGCGTCCAATGCAATTAATTCTAATTAGATTAGCTAATTAGCTGCTTTATATCCTTCAGTAGTCACGGATTAAGAATGGATTCAGCACCTGGCATGAAAACTACATAGAAGCCGAGGATATGTAGCATGGCTCAGTGAGCTGGAAGTACAGGTGTCTTGTAGAAGAAGAAGTTGGAAGAACTATAAGCGTTGGGATAAGTCCACTGATTGACGGAGTCCTTTCCTGCCACTTTCCAAGAATATGCAGGGTCATGAAGTTACCTTACTGCGGCACAAGCCCAAAACAACAACTCTTCAAAGACACAACAACTGCAGGCATTACACAAATGATGAATTTAACCATGCAGCAAAAGATATAAAGCATTTTATTATTGGTGAACCTTATATGAATGAATCCCTATATGGTTACAAGTGAGTTTGCATGCAGACTCCTAGGACCGAATGGTTAACCTACTTGAGCTAAAAGTAAAAGAGACACCACAAACTGCTATGAATGCTATGAACAGCTCCATGAGCTTGAGGAGGAAATGTAGGATATAAACCTATTGTTGTTGATTTGGATCCTCCTCTGTTGGAGGATAGAGGAAGCTTTCATTTTCCACTGGATTTACCTGATATCTTGCAACAGATATACACTACTCTGTTTGCCTTTTGCAATTCACTAGTGGTTAGACTGAAGTCCGAGGCAGATTAAAAAACAACTAATTCCCATTCTGCCTTTGGTGCTTCTTGTCTTTAGGCATGAAGAGATTTCCATCCATCAAATTTATATGGCCGCCCATCGCACAAGAAGTGACTCTGGGTAGTATACAGCAAAAAAGCATAAAAACAATAAACACATCAAACACAGTCATATTAAAAAAGTTAAACATGCACGCACGCACACACACACGAGATTCGATCAGCAACGGAGACACCTGAAGATCTCACTGGTTCCCTGAGACGCCCAGCCTGATGACATGGCCAGGTCTTGAGGGACTTCTGGAAAATGAGGAGGGATGGAGCTGACTTCACTTCGGGGGGTTGGGGGAAAGTGTTCCATAAGGCAGGCACCACGGCAGAGAAGTGTAGTTCCCTGAGGGATAAGATCTGCAGCATGCCTCTCTTGCGGGATCTGATGGGATAAGCAGACGTAATTGAGGAGAGGCGGTTCCTCAAATGACCTGGCCTGATGCCATGAAGGGCTTTAAAGGTCAAAACCAGCACCTTGAATTGGACCTGGAATGCAGCTCGCAGAGGCGTAACATGTGCTGTTTTAGAAGCACACATAACTTTGCACCAGCTGAAACTTCCAGATACTCTTCAAGGGCAGCCCCATGTAGAGCACATTACAGCAATCCCACTGGGAGGTGACTATGGCATGAGTAACTGTGAGCAGAGCCCCCCGATCCAGGAAGGGGCGCAACTGGTGCACAACACGAAGCTGTGCAAAGGCTTCCTAGCCATAGGAGTCGTGAGTCCAGGAGGACCCCCAGATTGCGCACTGGGTCTGTCTGGGGCCGTACAACCCCATCCAGTACCAAAGGTGGCATAGTCCTAGAACAAGCAGGCCCCAAAGCCGCTCAGCCTTGCCAGGGTTCAGCCAAAGCCTGTTATTCCCCATCCAGACCCTCACAGCCTCCGACACTGGGATAATCTCTGTGGGGTTGGTATATTTTAAAATGTTTAAACTTTTTGATAATGTTTGCATTTTAAGAATCACTTTTTTATCTTTTATAATGATTTTCATCCCTTTGTTATTTTATTCAATTGTTGTATGCCGCCCAGAGTCACTTTGTGTGAGATGGGCGGCTATATAAATGTGATAAATAAATAAATAAGGTGCCCACAGCATTGCTTAATTCACCAGGAGCAGAAATGTATAAGTGGGTATCATCAGCACACTGATGATACCTCACCCCATGGTGACAGATAATCTCACCCAATGGCCTCGTGTAGATGTTGAATAGGAGTGGAGAGAGCACCGAACCCTGTGGCACCCCACATAGTAGGGGCCTCGGGTGGGATCTCTCCTCCCCGATCACTACCGACTGGAAATGACCCTGGAGAAAGGCAGTGAACCAGCACAACACAGGGTCGCCCATCCCCTATCCCCTGAGCCAGTCCAGAAGGATACCATGATCGATAGTACCAAAAGCCGCAGAGAGGTCAAGTAGGGAAAGGATGGATACACAACCCCCATCCTGCTCTCATCAGAGATAATCTAAAAGTGCGACCAATGCCGTTTCCAAACCCAGGTCTGAATCCTGACTGGGAGGGATCCAGATAATCCACTTCATCTAAGGCCCTCTGAAGCTGCTGCGCAACCACCTTCTCAACCACCTTCCCCAGTAAGGGGAGTTTAGATACTGGACAAAAATTGTCCAGTATAGTGGGATCTAGTGGTGGCTTCTTGAGGAGGGGCAAACCAAGGCCTCTTTAAGAGATAAGGAACAACCCCCTCATTCAAGGAAGAGTTCACCACCGGGAGAACCGACTCACACGACACCTCCCAGGCCGCTCTAACAAGCCAGGAGGGGCATGGATCTGAAGAGCAGGTGGCAGAGCTGACAGTCCGAAGGGCCCTGTCCACTTCCTCAGGTCCAACAGGTTCAAACTGTTCCCAGATAACTGGGCGAGACTTCTCCACGGGCACCTCCTCCAGACCTGCAACGAGCGACTTTGTCCAAGAGAGGCTGAACAAATTCTTCTGCACGACTATATTATAGAATATTATATTATAGAATATTAATTATTAATACTATAGAAAATTAAAGACTTCTGAAGCTGAATGATTAAATACTTTAATTTGTGTAAAAGTATTATTGGGAGACAGGTGATAAATGAAAAATGGCTTCTGGATACTGCTATGTGCACTAATAATATATTTATTTGGATGTAATAGCACCACTTCCATATAAACTCTCTACTCCTCATTTTCATATAGAGTATACTTTGAACAAGATCTTTGAGTGAGCAATGGAGACAGGAGATCTGAGCTGCATCCATGAAGAAGTCCCATGAAGAACATGAATCGGTATTTGGAACGCTTAGATGGATAAAACATATTAATTCGAGATAGTTGAAATATAATTGTATTTTAATTAATATTTTTGTTTTTATTGTAAACCACCCAGAGTCACTTCCTAGTGAGATGGGCGGTGACCATATTTGAAATATAAACAAACAAACAAAGTTAAAATATAAATTCACTAATTATTCCAGTATAACCAAGCCTTCACTTGAATGGAAAAAGTACAATGGGAGGGGGGGACCCCACAAACCAACCCAAAAATGTCAACTTAGGATGCTGCGAGAAGAAACTTGTTTGGTGGGACTCAAATACTCATTCTCTCCCTGGGCTTCTCAATCTTACTAAAGCCCAATTAAATGAAGCTTATGACTAAAAGAATTATAGTTTCCTCTGTCTGGTGTCAGACTGATTGCGAGAAGTCATTACAGATTTCTCCTAAAGGTCTGCTAAATGTATTCAGTTCTCTTCAGTTATTTAAAGTAATGGGTAAGGAGATGCAATCATGCTGTTTTTCATGCATTTTACACCTGCTTTGGAAACTTCATTAGTTTGAAGTTACTGTAGATATTTCATTTTTCTCTTATAAATTACTTTGGTTCAGGGATGGTGTCAGAATAAAATAAATAAATAATAGATCTCACGATTACATTAATTGTATTTTTATTATACCCAAATAATGACACAAATGGAACTGAAGAATTCACTCATTAGGATCCATTACGTACTTTTAGACCCTTTTGAAATGTGAATAAACGCTACTTCCACGGATGGTGAGGAAGATTTTTCCTCCCCCAAATTGCTTCCCAATGCAGAACAGCACAGCTCATTCCCTTTGACCACCTATTCAGATAAAGCGCACATTATCCTATACATATTTTCACCAACGTAAGTCCATTCCATCATAAACCCCATGATGTTCAAATGCTTAATATGCAATGTTCCCTTGTTCCTCCGCTAAATGGATAGGCGCCATAAAATTAGGGAAGGATCAGCATTCACACCTCCACATTGCTCATCACACAGAACGACTGTAATTGAAAAATATAGCTGAAAACATCTGTCCCATTTTAGAGCTCACCTAAGAAATCCTAGAAAGATGGAAGGCAAAAGGAGAAGAGGACAGCAGAGGATGAGATGGTTAGGGAGCATCACTGAAGCCATGAGCATGAAACTGAGCCAACTCAGGGAGGCAGTGAAGGACAGGAAGGCCTGGCATGATACGGTTCATGGGGCCACGAAGAGTCGGACACGACTTAACGACTAAACAACAACAAAGAAATCCTAAAGATAATCTTCACAGAAGAGACTGCTTACATACTAATAATAGATGTGGAAAAAGAAGAAACATCCATGCCCTAAACCAGAAGGTGGAAAAATTAAATATTCACTGTCCTATGAACCTTCTCTCCACATAATGAGTTCACAGCCTTTGACTCTGTCACTGATTAAAACCGACATTAGTACTTTACACCACCTGAACATCACGTATACAAGTATATGGAACTATAATGTTCATTTGAAGAGTTATTTTGACTTTACTGGAGAACAAGGACGTGGGATGAGAACCTAAGTGCACAGAACTTATATTGATGAAAAGTTGGATAGAAACTGACCAAATTAGATCAGTACATTCCCAATTTTAAATCTCCTCTGCTGTAATTTAGAGATTTAAGTCAGTGTGCAGCTCTGCTTGAAGATACACATTTTATTTTTATTTTATTTATTTATCAAAATTGTCACCGCCTATCTTGTTGAAACGACTCTGGGCGGTTTACAGCAGAGATAAAATTCATTAAAATGCAATATAAAAACAGTCCTAATAATAGATAGATAGATAGATAGATAGATAGATAGATAGATAGATAGAATAAATGACCAACCTTATAGGGTTATTATAAGAACAGCAACACAATAAGAAATATAACATAAATATTTACAAGTGCTATATAAATGCTAAACAATAAATGGTCAGTACTTGGCAAAACTCCCTGCTGATTTGTTGATAAAAGGAAAAATTTGAGAGCTGAGAATTAATGGGTAGTAAAATATAATGTAGGTTCCAGATTCCTGGTTTAATGGGAAAAGAATGTTGGTTTAGAGCTATGTGAAGTAGTCAACTTGCTGGGAAGACATAGCGCTGTGACATGAGGAAGTGAAGTCCTCTGCCTTAACTTCTCCAACTGAACTCTGATTACTTGCTTCCCTTTGATGGAAAGATCATCTGCAAAAGGATATACAAAATGTCTCAAATTCAAACTGTGTTTTAATCCAAAATTCTCCAACTCTAGTTGAAAATGGATCTTTCAATCCCTGTAGAGGTAGTCGGCGCTCAAAATAAGACGTTCCAAACTTGAAATGGCTTCAAATGCTTCCTAAATGACCAAAACAGTACTTCAAATTTTGAAACCGCTTTTTACTTTGAAACTCAGAATAGGATGTTTTGAGATCAAAATGGTTCAAATTGGAAATATTCTGCACATGGCTCCTTCTGTACAGGAGACTGGAGACCTTGTTGTAGCAAAATAATCAAAGCAAAGCTCTGTTTTGAGTATTCACATAGGCCTAAAAAGAACCATGTTTAAGTGCTTGCTTTTTCCCTCAAACAAGAGGGAAATGCATTTAAGAGAACTAAAAAAGCAAAACCTGAAATCCCTCTTCTCTCAGGCTGATTCCTTTATGCCATAAGGGCAACTCGCTAATAACCTCCTAAATTAAGCAAATAAAAGTCAGTGCCTTTTTTTTTTTTTTTCATTTTCCACCCCACTCTGCTAGAATCTTCGGGGCCAAAATCAGTATTTTCGTTTTCCCTGCTTTCCTGACTGAAGAAATTGCCAATTATCTCAACGAAGTTACAAAGCACGCAAGCAACCGCCTTAAGACGCCCGGCATGCTATTTCCAGCACTTGATATTTCAGAGGAAACCCTCCTAGAGTTGAAGAATTTAGTCCACTAATGCTAGCAAGGAGGAGATAAAAGGATGTCTTTTTTGTGTGTTTTTAATTACTGGGGCCCTAAATCACAAAAGTAAGGCCAAACTACCTGTGATGCTAAAAGCCTCATTCATGACTATGGTAGTATAAGCTTTCTCCATCCCTCTGAGGCATACCCTAACACCAGTTTCCATTGAAACGGTGGTTACCCAGCCTTTGGATGAGCTTAGCTGACCTGGAAAGCTCTAGACATTTTGGACCACCACTTGAAAGATTCCCAGTTATGCATTTCCCCTGGCGGGGGCTGATATAACTATAATTTAAATCCCTAAAGAGCACCAGATTGCCTGCTCCTTAATGGAAAAGCATTCATCCACATGATGGAAACTTTTATTTTTAAATTAATTGCAGAGTGTGAGGGAGCAATTTCCTGAGGGTGTGTGGTAGGAAAGGAAGGGTTGAACTCAGGATGTGATGTGTAATATTTTGAAAAGTTCTGATGTTACTAATAGGTCTATCTGAATGACATGCTGAACTGGGTTATGTGGGGGGAGGCCAGCCTGTGGTGCCAATCCCTTTATTCAGAGATGCTGATCCAGTCAAATCAACCTGTGCCTCTTTGGGCTAATTGCATGCCCACCCAGTTGTGTTGTTGCTGGGAAGTTAGCTACCCCTCTCCACTTCCAAGGCAATGACGACATCCTAGAGAGGCTCCATGAAAATGAGGTAACTCTAGGCATTGTTTTTATTTACATTTTCATCCAACTCAAGTCACACGGGAGGTGGCAAGGGGCAGAAAGGGGGGGGGCAAGTTCTAAACTCTGTCTAGGATAGCTGCACCCCCAGGAGGGAGCCAGGACTGGTGCTGTTTGGAAAGACTAAAAGTTGCAGCAAAATGTGGCCACTAAGGGACTGACCTAGATCTTCTGCTACCCACAGAAGAGGGGTACAGAATTAATAATGTGCCATTTAGGCACACGCAAAAATTTTGCAGATCACCAAGGAAAGAAAAAAATTGGAAGTCTTTTTTCCCCCAGCAATTGCCTGGAATCAGAAGTGAGTGTCCATCTGCCCTTTATATTTTATTATATTTTAAATAGATTATAAGCCACTGGCCTTGTAAGCGAAGGCAGCATAAATATACTGTCAATAGAAAGGCAGGCAGGCAGGCATAAGAAATTAAAGGAAAATCAAAGAATGTCCGCAAAAGCAGTTTGCATGAAAAATCTAAATCTGGCTGTCAAAAAAAGGCAAGGTGGTGGCTTCAATTGTGCTGCCATCTTGACTTTTTTAACCTTGCTAGTGGGTACTCCTAAGAGTAGTCATAACAATTTATGTAATCAGTCTTGTTCAAGATCATACAATAACTCTTCCATTGCTTCAGCTTCTGCCATTCCAGATAGGAACACAAACAAAGCCAAACCACCCACTGCCTCAATTCCTCTGTTTCATAATGACCAGCTAAAGGCCCTGGGTATCTCCTCTCACAATTGTCCCCAGCAACTAATACATGGGACACATTATTTATATTTCAAATTTAATCGCCGCCCATCTCACTAGGAAGTGACTCTGGGCAGTTACCAGAGATGACATAGAACTATCAAAGTTTATAGCCATTGATGGGCCCTCTCTACTATCACATTTTGTGGCCCCAAATTCCATAGTTTATGAGGAAATGTGCAAGGAAATCTTTATGTCTGTTCCAAAAAGTTCAGCACACGGTTTCATTGTATTACTCCAAAAAGGAAAAAAATATTTATTCACTTTCTTTATGCAATGAATAATTTTAAGATAAAGACTATATTGGTATAATATCTTCCCATTCACCTGTTTTCTAAATGAAAAGCTCCCATCTTCGAAATCTCTTCTCTGGCTCACCTTCAGAATTTTGTTTTGAGATTCTGAGACTGCAAGAACATCTGGGACCCAGGTAGGAGATATCCACAGTGTGCAAAAATGGGTGGAACTTCAGTTGTACTATTGTGGCTGCCATCTTGACATTTTTGATCACATTCTTTGGACACCCCTGATCCCAGGTGAACCATGGATATATATGTGCTCAGGTTTTTTTCTTAAGCCTTTCTTTGTTATCCCTATGCCTTTTTCATGGATGAGCTAGCCATCCTGACCCAATATGCTCAGCTCAGAACCCATCAGACATAGGTAAAATGAAGCCTTGTTGGGAATTACTTTACACTTACTTAAATTTCATTTAGTAACATGACACATTTAGAAAATTCCATCATCACTGTGAAGAAACAGTGGTCATTCAGAGATTACTTACACAGCCTTCCTATTTTACATCACCCTAAACAGCAAAAATATTCCAAAAGAAGTAGCAACTTCATGGAGAATAATTATTTTAAACCTGCCATTAATTCAAATAAAGGATATATAGATATAACAACAGAATCAGCTCCTTGCCTCTTTAAGATCAGGTTTTTATGCAAGTAGTAATTTTAATTATCACTGGATTATTGCCTTCTATTTAACAATGCCACACTATTGCATTTCTAACCAAGTCTAGTTCTAAATTCATCAACTGGGATTTTCAGAGATTCATGAGAAGCAGATTTGAAGGGGAAATGATTCTCAGAAGTCCCTTTTCTCAAGAATCCAAATTAGCAAGAGTTACATCCAAATAAAAATATACAACATTGTATTGTACATGCTAGACAATATTCTATTCTGGACATTATAGAATGGCCATGGAAAGAATGACACGTATGAGTTATCTGAAATGCTTGCTCTTCAATGAATTACCACGAGCCTCAATGATTTATTTTGAGTTATATTCATGTACTGTACTGTATATTCAAATTGGATTATAAGTATTTCTTCAAGGAAAGTGGATTTTACTGATGAACTGGTTGGAAAGGGGGAAAGTCTTCTTGCCAGAAGAATTTCAGGGAGTAGGTTGGGGAAAGAACTACATCTGGAAGACTCACATTAGTCAGACAGAGGAGACAATATATGTAGAGTTGTGTGTTTCAGGCAGTATAAAAATCTGATAATAAATGAGCAAACAAATAAGTAAATAATTGATGAATAACTGCATATCAAGAAACATAAATGCATAATTTATAACTTCTGACTGCCTGTATACAGTGTACATTATATATAAAAATATGCACAATGGAATCATTAAAAATGGTAGAAAAAATAATCAAACAAAAAATCAATTATTTTATTATTCCATTATTTAATCCTTACAATAACCATAATGAGGGTATTATTCAATCACGTTAAATCCACATACAGATAACGATGGCATCATTTCATGCTGCAAATACTCAGCGAAACATTCCTGCTTAAACATTCTCCTGAATGAAAACAGTTTTAAAAACAGAATACAAAATTTTCCAAGTTGAGATCCAAATCTTCATGTTCCTCTCTTTTCCTTAGTTTGTTATCTATCATATAAATAATGTGTGGAAAATATCTAAGGGATGGTGCAAAATGTTTCCATCCATGCTGAAATAATTTTAGACAGAGGGCTAGATCCGGATTTAGTTACAGTCGGAGCAGCCTAATTGAAACCAATGAGACTTCGTTTAGTGCTCTCAATTTGATGCGGTCTGGATCGAGCCCTTTGCAGATCACTTAGAACAGTGTTGTCCAAACTTGGCCACTTTAAGACGAGTGGACTTCAACTCCCAGAATTCCATGGCTCCCAGCATGGCTGGCTGGGGAATTCTGGGAGTTGAAGTCCACTCGTCTTAAAGTGGCCAAGTTTGGACAACACTGACTTAGAAGATAATGATGAAAACATAATTTTCATAAATTTATTTTATAACAAAATAAATGAAGAGTAGCAGCGACAGCAGCACGATCAGATTTTTCTAATCCTGTTAAGAGGAGGAAACTCCATGAGTTGATTATAATTCTGTGCATTTAAACTCTGGTACTGAAACTGCTAGAGGGAAGTGATGCATTGCAAAGCAAACAGAAGCTGACCTTTGCATGTTTTCCCATCGGGCTGCAAGGTAAATCCAACCGGGCAACTGCAACGTACTCCCGTGGCTGTATCCTTGCAAGTACGGTCACAGCCTCCATTATTCACAGCACATGTTTCTGAGAAATGAGAGACAGAAAGAAATAGGAGAGAGAGAGAGAAATAACAGAACACATTGTAGTCCCCTATGTGGTCTGCATACCATACATATAAAAATCTATTCTTAAGCATGTACAGTTGTATTTCTGCCTGAGGCCAGCCAAGTTACAGACAGCAGTCTGAGAAAGGCCATATAAAATCAGTGTCTGCTGGAGGGACTTTCACACAGATTGGAAGGTATCACTTAAACAGAACGCAATGCAATGTCGATATAGCTCAGATATTTATTACAGAGGTTTTAAATTTTCTGAAGCTTCAGTCCCAAAGCATATTAAATCCAAATCCGAACTTACTGACTTGGAAATAAATTGCATGGAATTCAGCGTGGCTGACTCTCAAAAGATTATGCCAAGATTGCAGGGAGCCCCACATTAATTAATGGAACTTATTTCCAAGTGAACCTGTTTAGGACTAACAAAAGGCAACTTATTGTTAATCATTTTTTCCTGTTATAGTCCTTTCATGAACATAATGATTTTTAAAGATAGATTTTGGAAGAATATAATTTCAGAACAAAAACAAATGCCTTTTTAAAGACAGCACACCAGCCTAAACACCTTCTATGGTGCTAAGTCTCTGAGATTTCAGTTGCGCTTCTTTTCAAGTAACGACTTTGATATGCTTATTCACTGCTTAGTATTCACCATTCACTGCCGATAACTTTTTAATACTCATTTTGGAGGAAATGCTGCTCTTGGTGGACTGCTGAATTTGCAAAATAAAAGAGCTCAGAAAAGAAACACAGCACTGGACCTCAAATTGAGATTTTCAACTGTTTTCCTTCATGGAAAGAGTTAATAGAAAATGAACTACATACATCACTTTGACAGGAATCTACATGCCCAATCTGTTCTTACTGAAGTACAAGGAAAAGGCATCTGGGTTTTGTCCACTTAAAGCTTTTTGCAAATTGAAAGGAGTTTTGGAGTGGGTGGGGAGGGCATGATTGAGGTCACTGAACCCATTCCAAGCTGTGTCATTGAAATTTCCCAGGGCTTGTAGGATGTCAAATGGTGGATGGGCAAACACTGGGAAGAGGAGTCCGAAACACTTTTTTGTAACTTTTACAATAATGGGAAATGGCTATTAGGAGGAGGAGGAGGAGGAGGAGGAGGAGAGTGCAACTTCATTATAAAACAAAACCAAAACCACAGGATGGAATCCAGTTTTTGTCAGCTAAATCATAAAAAACAGGAAACTGGGTTACCTTTATCTTTGTAGACTAGAGAAGTCGCTATATTGGTTTGACCACGCTTTTATGCAATGGTTATTTCATGGCCTGAAGTTATATATTATGGCCCTGGTACAGTATATCTTCTCTATCTGAATTCGTATTTCTGCCACAGTGTTACCCACTTTGTATTTCTGATTGCTATCAGAGCAGAGAATTAAGGGCATCTTTCTTTAATCTATGGGTCTGGCCTCCGAGAAAGCAATAGCTTTATGGAAGATACACGCAGGTGGTGCAAACAAACTTTCAGCCTGTAAGTAGGTGCAATTTATTAGTGCTTCTTACTTAGCTATATTAACTGCTTGCTCACGCTGAGACAATCTCATTGGAGAACTTGCCTTGGCTCCAGTGACAGTATTACGACTGAATTATACATTAAACTGAAAATCAAAGCCAATAAGTAATTTAAGGAAAAAACAGGTTCAGACAGTCCATTTAGAAGAGAAAATGGAGATTAGTGGAAGAAGTATTTCATACATACCCCGCTTTTTTCTTGCAGACCCCCCCCCCGAAATTCCAGATCAGTGTTTACCCTTGTTAATTTTATATTTTTAAAAGTCCTGAGATTATTTCATTATTTGTTTTATAGCCTATCTATCTTTTCTCCAGAATCTTAAGGTGGCTTATATGAGGACCTCCTTTCATTTTATCCCTACAGCAACCACCGTGAGGTAGATCTGGCTGAGAGAGACGGACTGGCCCAAAGTCATCGAATTAGTGTTTATGGCTGAGGATGCACTTGAACGTAGGTCATAACCTTAAATTATATGCTGTCTTGACTCTTGATTATGCTAGGCAAAAGACATAAAATCTACATTTGGTATCTATTGAGGGGCACCTGAACAGACCCAAGGAACAATACAGGAAAGATTGTTAACTAGCTTCCTACGTGCAATAGGGTTTCAGGTTGGCTGTCCAGAATAGCCAAATCTCGTGCAATTCATCCTTAAAATCAAATGGCCTTGCTAGAGAAGACTGACACAGGGAGTGGACGCTTTGCTCCGCTCTCTGAAACCTCCCTGTGCTTTGGAGAGAGACACACCCTAGAGTCCTCTTGATCCAGTTCTTCTCATTCTCACCAAGACAACTGAACTGAGAATTTCCTAGGATTCCCTTCAGAAATCCCATAGGAACTTAGCTGGTTAGCTCGTTAGTCTGTCTTACACATTATATGGTTATAATGTACAGAATTGAAATTCTTTGCAGAAGATGCTGCTTGTGATCCCAGTTACACTTCCACTGGCACACGCAGGAGCACATACTTCCAAATAAACATCAACTGCAAATTTCAGCTGAGACTCAGGGGCTCAAACATGTACAGGCTACACAGAAACACAATGTAAAATGTATACTGGTACTGAAAGTCATCTCTGATTCATGACTAGCTTCATGTGTATGCATTAGAATCATTCTTCGTTTGGACATAATCTCCAACCAGAAGTCCCCAATCTTTTTGGAACCAGAGTCACTTTGAGTACTTTGTAAACATCTGAGGGTTCCAGCCGGAAATGGTTCCCATTGATGACATGTCCAGTCACAATGTGACTGCAGTGGGCCATGGTTATAACAAACAAACAAAAAAATTAAATTGTAATACAGCTAGTAAATCAATAATTGATCCTCATGAATGAGCATTATTTAGAAACTTGTCAAAATTCCTCAAAAACAGAAACCTACAGCAATGTTAATAGCTCAGACAAACAAAAATACCATTTGGGATATAGATGTGACCTATAATTTGCTGATGATTTGGGGTGACATTCCACAAACCATCATGGGATTTCAGTCACTTCTGAATTTTTGATGGCTTGACTTGAGGTTGATAATCTCTCTTTCAGAATGGTTCAGGTTTCATTTACAAATGTAATTCCATTCCTTCATTAGGCTCATTATTACATAAACATAAAATAAATAAAGGAAGGAATGTGCATCTTAACATAAAGCATGAACAAATTATGTAATTCAAAATTATTCCCTAAGATCCTTCCATTTTTTAAAAAAAATCCCACTGGTACAAAATGTAGAAGCAAGTCTATCCTATACAAAATATAGGAAAAGAATCTAATTTCTGACCATTCTCTCTTTATCTCTTTTTCTTGTCCCCTAAATATCAGGGTTATCTCTTGTACTGGAATTAAATTTTACACTGCACTTAAACAGGGATAATTTAGGGATAATGATTTATCTCAGAGCAATTGGCCCAGCCACGTGGCTCATTCCAGCCATCTCCTCCTCCGTAACCACATTATGAGAAAAAGGAGGGTAAGGCTTAAATCCAGTATCGGTTCATCATGAAGTTACTCCCGCTCCCACTGATACCGATGGCTTCAAAACAAGCTGCCTGGCGATCATCAATGTCCGTGGAGGAACTCGTTTTATCAATGTAGGCCTCGTGCAAGTCAGGCTTGGCTTCCATAATTGGTGTGACTTGAAGCTAAAGACGAGAGCTTTAAAAGAAGCGTATGCATGTGCCCGGTCTGATTAGAGATGGCGGTGGAGTAGCCCAAAATATTTTACCATGTTTTAAGAAAGGCTAGCAGCGGCAGAAAAGGAATCATCCTGGTGGGTAGAAACAGGCTCTAGACCACAAAATTCCAGATAAACATTAGCCGGCAGCCAAGACTTTGTATTTACCCCTGGACTTATAAAAGATCTGATTTAATCTTGAAAGAAGGAAACCTTGACTAACTCAGGAATAAGAGGATTGATTATAGAAATGTAATTGACTTGAAGAAGAATACCTCTTCTTGAAAGAAGGAAGTTTCTATCATATACTTCTCCTCACCCCTATTAAATGGACTAAAACTCTTTGTTTTGGAATCCTTGTTAAAATATTCTGATTAATTATTCACACTTATTCCCTCACCTACGGCTGAAAGTTATCCATTAAGGGACATTTTTGATTTCATACAAAGCCCTTCTCCTTTTTTTAAAGCAGAAGAATTTGCACAGTTAAGAAATGTTAACCAAAATGGCATGGAAGGCAAAGAAGGAAAAGCGGATAGTTATTGTCCAGAACAGTAATAAATACATGCAGCAACAAAGACTTTGAGCTGATAAGAAATAATATTTAAAAATTGGCAAAATGAGTGTTTACGGTGATAGCGAAGTACTAAAAGTGAACGGAGAATTAGAAAAGGTAAAGACCCAGAAAGGTCTTATTGTACTTTAAAAATTTTTTGTAGTGTAAGCTTTTGGTAAGATAAGGATGAATTCTCCTTTAAGCTGAGCTCAGCTCCTAGGAATTTACATGGACCCATCTAGGTACTTTTCTTCTCCCAGTATGGAAGTGGTTTGTCATTGTTTTCTTCTGGTTGGGACACACACAACCATGTGTATGTGTACGTGTATATGTAGAAGGATGTAATACTGCTTTTATTAAATATGTTGACTGTATCTGGCCTTAGGACTGTAATAAACTCGATTGATTGCAATTGGGATGTCATTATTAATCATCATTAGTTACTGTTTATATTATTCTTATTTTTGAAACGAAATAGTGGAATTATGCTCTGCACCAAAGTATATTTCCGGTAAAGTGAATACTTTGTGGTACCCCAGAACGCAAAGCTGGTCAGTCTTAACATGCTGTATTTTGCAACTATTTTGGATACTTCTATTGGAGAGAAGCATCAGACACTTTCTTTCCAGAGACTGATCAAGTGAAGATACCAACCACTAGTTTCTATATTATCCTCTACTGAAAAATGTGCAGTTAATTGCAACCGGAGGAGGAAATCTGTGTGTCACTCTGAACACGTCCAATGACCATGCGATGAAACCTTACAGAAAAAATAAGTACATATTTATAAGTATTTACCTAACTTGCTATGTCATTTCAAAAATCAATGCCAAATTTTACTTATTCCCCTCATTTCACATAATTCCTTTTTTCTTTTGGGGTTATATCTTTTATGTTGTAAGCTTAAAGGTAGGAAAGTCGTATCTTTAATCCGTGTATGGGGCTTAGTTGAGGCTTTCAAAATTATAAATCACCGTGACCTATTCCAATCATGAACTTAGTTCTTTTAATGACGTTACTGCCACAGCTGTGCCATAAACAAGAGGCAGCAACAGCAGGTGAGGGAAGCAGAAAGCAGAAATGCCTGGAAAAAAATCTTAGCATCTGCCACTTCTAAATGTTTTCATCCTATTCTAGTTTTCCATTGTTAGAGGGCAAGGAAGGGTGATGGCTGGAGGATGAGAATAAGATGTTCTTTGGAAAGAAGAACAGAAGCCCACCACACCAGATTTTGTTCCATTTCTAATGAATATTCTTCTTATTAAACTCTTGCTAAATCAGCAGCTAAATTTAAAGTAAGACTTTCGATTATGCAAAGAGCTGACTGGGGTAGCGTACCTCGAAACTCATCATCCCCAGCCCACCCAGACTATTTCTTCACGTGTGGTCTCTACTGAGACTGGCAAAGAGGACACTCAACACCACATCTGACCATTAGAATTTGGGCAGGCAACAATGGAACAACGAACTAATCTTTCGAGGGTGAGGATAGTGACGTATTTGTTTCTAAAAGGTGTTAGTTTTAGTCTGACCAAAAAGCGTAATTAATACTTTTCAAAAGAAACGCCATTAGTAGTGTAAACGGTTTAGTACTGCTTAGTTGTGAAGATGCCTTGAGTGATTTACAGAAAGGAGGATTATGTGGCTCACATCCCCTGAAGTTTTCTTGGGGAGATGAGAGGCAGGTGTTTCCAATTTTTCAACCTAGTTTGTTGTCCTGAACTTTCTGAGAGGTGTCCCATCCGAGTCCTAACCAGAGCCAACCTTGCTTAGATTTCTGGATCGGTCATGGCCAGCTACTCCCTTGCTACTACCTGCTAAGATAAATGGCTGGCTAATATTGAACCTTGTATTAGGTTCGATTGTAACAGTTGGAAAGGACCATGGAGCCACTGTAATCTAAGCCAACCCCCTGCCCAGGGCAAGTAGTTGGACTAGATAAGGAAGAACTTGATGATTACATTCTTCAGAGTTGCTATTTCTTCATCATAACAAGTGATAGAAACTATATGTTTAAATGCAGCATTATTTTACTTTCTTGATAGCCAACCTACAACCTTGTATTGTACTGGTCTACGACTGTAAAAATTGATTGATCGATACAATCAGGTATAAGCTTTGCTGAAATAGCACCATCTACGAAATCTGACATGGCTTAAAAAAGCCGTGAGTATTTATTTCTGTGATTTTGATCCATGGTCATAACAATTCGAACCAATTTAATGGTTTTCATTAGAAATGAGGGAAGAACATTTTCTTTTTATTTCTTTGGCAGTTTGGATCATTACAGGAAAAACAATGGAGCTGTGAGCTATCAAGAAAAACTGAAGAAAAGTTTCAAATGGCAATAAAGCTGCCAAGTTTTCATTCTTTAAAAATCAGACTTGCCGTCTGGCACCATCAATATTTGTGGACAAATTACATGTTATGCTCCAGCAATACATTTTAAACTGAAACAGAGCCTCTATTTAATTTGGCAGAAAGTCCACATATTTCAAGCAAGGCTGTCATTTGATGAAGAATAGGGCAAACCCAGACTTCACGTTAGTGTTTTGCCTCATCATTAAATTGAGAAGGCAAGCAGTAAATGGTAAAAGAGAAAAATCCCTTACGTATAGATCCCTTTCAACACTTCTATGCATCGTTGCCTTCCCACTTCTAAGTTGCCTGGGCTGTCTAGTTCTTCAAAGATATTTAAGAAGAATCAGTAAAATAAACCAAGCCAGCCAGATAATCTCACAGGCAGGGGCGTCCAGGAAGACAGTAAAATAATGGTGGCCAAGGTTGCATGATTGAAGCCCCACTCTTTCTGACATTGATGTGGCTGCCATTTGTAACTCTCCCCCTCCCCAGACATCCCTGTTCACAGAGAAGCTAGAATTATACAAAATGACATTGCAAAATGAGTATTGTAGTTTATTGTTTAGTAGACTACTGCTTTACGTACTGTAAAATGATGTGGTTAATTATGAATACATGATGTTGTACACCTGAAACCCTTTGGAAGACTGGATGATAAGAAGGGTGCAAGACAGTAATTGGCAAGTAGTTTATCTGTCACTGAAGATATCGACTGATTCTGCACAATTGCAGTATGAATTTCTTTGATTTAAAGGGCAGAAGTCAAGCTGGACAAGCTGTCACAGCTCCCGCCTTCTGGAAGAGCACCCCGATACACCCAACTCCCACTTTCCGAGGGCTCCATAAGGCCCTTCATACATGGCTCTGTTCCCAGGCTTGAGTTGGGTGTTGGTGGACCCCCGTTGTGTTCTTTTGGCTGTTATGACTGTTTTCTTGTCCAGCTGTTACATTTTGTTATGTTTTCAACTGTTTTAACTGTACATCTGTTATACTGTAAGCCGCCCAGAGTCTTTTGGAATGGGCGGCTATACTAAATCTAATAAATAATAATAGCAATCATCATCATGATCATCGCCATCATCTATATGCTGCTACTTAATGGAATAAATTGGTGGAAATTCATAATTTAAGTTGATCGTCTGTATTCATGCAGAAATGTTCCTAAAATAATTCCAGACTGCTATAAAGAAGATAAAAATCATTTAAGCCCGAAACATCTTAATAGTTTCATTTATTTATAATCATAAATTTTGTTTAGGTATTAATGTTTCCATTGGATTCAATATAAATACACAGCAAAAATATGGAAACGAACTGTATCTAGTGTAGAGTGAGATGGGTATTAATTAACCATAATGAATGGAAAAATTGAGAGCAATTTTTTTCCTATTTGGGAAATCTAATTTATAACATTCATTCAAGACCCTGTATACAGTATATCTTCTCAGACATTAGTCTTCCTGAGTTGTTCCTTCCAGATAAATGAAAAGAGATGAAGCTAAATTTAACCAAAGCACCATTATCATGTTTTTTTTCAAAGAGTTTTCATGTTTTACATGAATAAAGAAACAGAAATGAAAGAGAAAATGTTTTAGAAAGCATGTGGAATTTGATACATACTAGAGGTTTAGCAGTTCAAGATCACTATAGCTAAATATTTTTTTAAAAACAGCACAATGTCAGGGTTGGCAGCTGAATTCTGCAATTCTGAACAACGCTCATGAAAATCGATGCCACAAATACGGGCAGGGGTTGCTTCTTAACGTTTACCTCTGGAGAAATATATCAAGACTGTATACTTTTGAAACAATATTGATGGTTGAATGTTTGGAACACGGCGTGTATTTCTGAGAACAGTCGCATGTGCTGGAAATTTCTGGATTTACTGTAAAAATTTTAATAACTACGGTATAAATACCATCCCTCCATTGTGGTTGCCCAAATCTTGAAGCTAGATTTGGCCTCATACGGTCTTCCCTAAGATGGCTAAAAGGAAACACATTTAAATACAGAGTTCTGAGAACCAGTAATATTTCATCATAACGTATGATACATTTGCAAACAAAAATAGGGAAAAATTGTGCTTTGCCTTCCCTCTGTGCTTGTTTTTATTTATTTTGCATTCATTGTCTATGCTTAGTGTTAAGGAATTACATAGGATGAGCAGTTTTAGTCTGCAGTGACTTCTGGTGCAAAGTACAGCCGGGTTTTACAGCATCTAGTTCCAGAACATGGACATGATGATGTTTCCCTCACCATGAAAAGAATTATTTGTGCTGGCATTTAAAAGTGGGTGAAGGCCTTGGCATACTGTGAGGTAATACCTTCAAATAAAAAGATATCTATATCCCCTACAAAGCAAGGAGCTTTTTGGCTTTGGACATCAAAGGCAAATTCCTTGGGAATTCAATGGGGAGTCCTCATGAATCCTCATGAAAACTAATCATTCTGCTGCCAGAGTTGCTGCTTCTGCATGGGGCATCTATGCCACGGGGCATCTCTGGGGAATATTTGGTGTGAAAAAAAATCAAGATGGCAGCCATCACCACACATTCACAGCCACCATCTTGGCGGTTCTGAACCCCTTTCCTGATGGCCTGCTGTGCCATGAGGGGACACCAGAATGACCATTTATGCCAACGTCTGGTTAGGGAGAGTTGTGTTTCTTTTGAAGGAGCTGAATAGCATTGAGGAAACCAGATTTTGTAAGTAGCAGCCTTGATCCAGGCAATTCAACATTTTAAATCAGTGTTGTCCAAACTTGGCCACTTTAAGATGAGTGGACTTCAACTCCCAGAAGTCCACTCATTCTGGCTGGGGAATTCTGGGAGTTGAAGTCCACTCATCTTAAAGTGGCCAAGTTTGGACAGCACTGATTTAAATGGATTCAGAATGAAAAGAACACAAAAGAATGGAAGACATTCTTTTAATTAGGAAGGATTTCATTCAATGGACTTCCGATATTAACTTCTAGCTCCTAATAGAAAGAACCCTGATGACTCATGATGAATACAGTATGCCTCCTGTAACCCTTGTACATGATGTCACATCACATCAACCTAAAATTGAGCAATATCTTTGCACATATTATCTCAGAGATCCTGAAAAGGGTCTCACTGTCTCAAATGCTCCAGGTAGAAGAGTATAAATGGTTTGATGAAATGTGTCCGTCCTTCCATTCCTCTGCTACTACACAAGATCTAAGTTACTCTCAAGCACTCGGTTGATACTTTTCACATTCCACTAACTTACAACCATTTTAAACTGTAAGCTTGCCCAGCTGATATCTTGTGTAGAGGAGTCATGCAGTTAGGAATACCTAAAACAGATGACATGTCTTTCCTGCAGGCGGTTGCCTCTGTATAATCCCACAGCATGGAGTAAAGGAATATTTTTGCTCCTAGAATATTAAAACTCTAAGCAAATTACTGTTGAAACTCAACATCAAAAAAACTAAGATTATGGCATCTGGACCCATCAATTCCTGGCAAATAGAAGGGGTAGAAATGGAAGCAGTAACAGACTTCATTTCTTTGGGCTCCAAGATCACCGCAGACGGAGACTGCAGCCATGAAATTAAAAGATGCTTGCTCCTTGGGAGGAAAGCTATGGCAAGCCTAGATAGCATATTAAAAAGCAGAGACGTCACCTTGCCGACAAAGATCCGCATAGTCAAAGCTATGGTTTTTCCAGTAGTAATGTATGGCTGTGAGAGCTGGACCGTAAAGAAGGCTGAGCGCCGAAGAATTGATGCCTTTGAACTGTGGTGCTGGAGAAGACTCTTGAGAGTCCCCTGGACTGCTAGGAGGTCAAACCAGTCAATTTTAAAGGAAATCAACCCTGACTGCTCATTGGAAGGATTGATAATGAAGCTCAAGCTCAGATACTTTGGTCACCTAATGCGAAGAGAGGAGTCTTTGGAAAAGACCCTGATGCTGGGCAAGATTGAAGGCAAAAGGAGAAGGGGACAGCAGAGGATGAGATGGTTAGATAGCATCACTGAAGCAATGAGCATGAAACTCAGGGAGGCAGTGAAGGACAGGAAGGCCTGGCGCAATATGGTTCATGGGGTCACGAAGAGTTGGACACAACTTAACGACTGAACAACAACAACAACAAAAGCAAATTACTTGCTGTCCATTCTGAAGATGTACTTCATAGATACCTATACGTCTAAGATAAAGTCTGTCTCAAGTTAAGATCAGGCTTGATTGCACAGATTACAAGTCACCCTGAGCATGAAGAGGGGTTTAAATGTAATAAGGAATAAAAATTAAACACAAAAGGACACACCCAATAATACAAAAGTGGTTTGTCATTTCCTTCTTCTGGGATGATTTTTCAAGCTCCCAGTCTAACCTACATCCCTGGATTTCCTGGTGGTCTTCCATCCAAAATTACCAGGTCTGATCCTGCAACTAAATGAACACTACGTAGACTGGCTGTATATAGTGCTGAGAAAGTATTTTGCAGGAAAAACTTTACCAAGTCAAAGGCATGCGTGTAGGTGTCTGTGCGAAAACAGTCAAGAAAGTTGCTGCATGAAAAAGGGGGGTGGAGCTTTGATCACATGATACTGGCTGCCATCTTGACTTTCATGCACCAGATTACATATAATGAAAGCAATATGTCAGTTCTGAAATAACTTAGCTGCGCTAACTTTGAATGATGGGCTGGGTTCATACAACCACCTTCAGCTTGTTTTCTCCACTTGTCTTGGAATTGCAACTCTCAGCAAGCAAGTCTTGATGGAAGGCTGGGATTCTAAATGAATTTTAACTTTCCGCACAAGAGAGATGCACAGATTAATTTAATTTTTAATTAATTTTTATTTAATTTTCTATATTGTTTTAATTGTCTGATGGTTTTTATTCTTGTTAGCTGCCCAGAGTCACTGGTCTGAGATCGGCAGCTATATAAATTAAAAAAACAAACGAAGAAACACAACAGGCTTACAGGAAATTTGAAATCCATGTCAGCAACACATTCTTCTTACTCTGGATCATTGCTTTTACCCGTGTTCGTACTGGGTAATATGACTAAATTAAATTAAATACTACCGAAAAAGGAGGAATAACCCCACAAGGGCAATAAATAAATATTGTTTCTGTATCCACCAGCTTTAAATAACTAAAATAAAATAAAAACTAGCAGCTATTGTATCTGGCTATATTTATATTGTTACGTTGATTGGAAAAAAGTGTATGGCAGCTTATTGACTACAGTAGGTGAGAAGATTTTTCCAATAATTTCAAAATCATTTCAAGCAAATGAAATGTATATACAGTGGTACCTCGGGTTACGAACGCTTCTGCTAACGAACTTTTTGGGTTACAACCAGCTCTGGCCGCAAAAGTTTACCTCGATGTGCGAACTCCGCCTCGGGATACGAACCGGATCTGCGGCCATTTTCCGCCGTGACATGTGGTCCACGGCCATTTTCTGCCCGTGCCACATGGTCTGCGGCCATTTTTCCGCCCGTTCCACGTGGTCCGCGGCCATTTTTCCACCCGTTACACGTGGTCCGCAGCCGTTTTTCCGCCCCTGACACATCGTCTGTGGACGCCGGAACGGATTAACGGTAATTACATTGAACCTTATGGGAAAATTTGCTTCGGGGTGCGACCAATTCGGGGTGCGACCAGAGTCACGGAACGAATTAAATTCGTAACCCGAGGTACCACTGTATTCTGTAACCAAAGTACAGTGAAAACTATTGTTTTAAAGACACACATGAAGGGGATCAATCATTTTATAACATCACTGCTTTAATATAAAATTCAAAAGTAAGGTTAATGTGTATTTCATATGGATCATATATATATTAATGTCATAATGCATCATAATGTATCAAACGTGTGTTCAATCAGTTTATAGTCACAGAACGATACAGGTCATCTATGAAAAGTGGATTTGCCCCAGGTAAGTTACTGACAAGTGTTTTCTCCTCTGCAGCAAATACTGTCAACATCAACGTTACAGTGTTATAAACAGATTGTATACAGAGAGAGTAGATGTAAAATGGAAAAAATGATTTCTTTAATGAAAAACCAAGGTTCTTAACCAATTAGGAACCTTGGCGCAGAGATGAATAAATTAAGTATAAAAATAATTGAGGACCCTCATCCCCACACACAAAGACAAAGTTGGGAGCACATCAAAGGAAGTGGAAGAAAAGTGTTACCCATAAGAAGCCGCCGTTTCACCCGCTTGTCCACATCAGCTACTGACGTGGCATTGAACTCAGAGCTCTCAATTGCAGCCTCATCCTTCTCTAAAACAAAGGAAGGGACAAACATGGAGCACTTGGTTAATGAGAAGCCCAGTTTTCCAGTGTGGAAGACAGTCTCTTGGCTTTGGGCAACTGAAGCATGAAAAACACGAAAACCCCATTTAGAAATCTGACTCCCTCTGAAATCCCAGACACAAACCAAAGTGTGTTGGAAGGAGGACGGGAGTGCCAGGGTGGTAAAAGGGGGTGAAAACAAAGTCATTCACCAGCCAACAAACACGTAAGAAGCTGGACTCTCACAAATAACACAGACATAAGAAAGAATGCCCCAGACAGGTGTTAATTCAGAAACATAATCTGTAACCTTTAAAGTCAACGCATTGTTAAAAAAAGAGGAAAAAAGGCAATGTAAGTATCCCAAGTGGAAAGAGGCCAGTTCTTGAACACAGAACACAGAACAGAGCTACAAGAATCCGGTGATGGATGGGCATGGAAATGTGAGCATGTCGATTAAAAAAAGAATAAATACACAAGGAACCCCAAAATGCATGCATTTAAAAAAAAATTAAATACAAAAGAAAAGAAACACAAACTTAAAAATGAAACAGTGCTGGTTGCCTGCTTGTCTATGGAACACAACTAGCTAAACATTCAGTGCTAGAAAAAAGATGTCACAGGAAGAGACTAACAATTGTTGAAGCATGCAGTGAAGCAGAAGGTGGTGTTAGCAATATGGCACCTGGCAGGTAATTTCTGACGTTTGGTATATGGACAGCTCCAGTCCAGCATTGCAGCAAATGAATGCAGTATTTCAAAATACACCCCAACCGATCCATTTGCAGGGATGAGGAGAGATGGTATGAGTAAAGGGGGTTAGCAATATGGAAAGCAGTGGCTGAGGGGTTGACGTTATATAGGACGGAGTGCTGCGTTTCGAAGGAAAAAACAAAACACGAGGGGGGACTTGTACATGCAGCAGACGTAAAATAAGAGAATAAGTCGAAGGAACAAAACCAAAATGGATTAGACAACAAGTAACGTAGGCGCCTTTGCAAACAGTTGCATCCTTGCAGTGATATCAGAATTGCAGACACCACTGAAGACAGCAAACAGGGAACAGAGAGGAGAAACACGGAGCAAAGGAATCACAGGAAGGGGAGGAAGCTGGCAGGGTTTATCTGTGGAAAGGCTACATGGCTGAGTTGTTCTAGGAAGAAACCAAGTTCTAGATGGGATCAGGCTGCAACAGAGGCTTTGGTTTGACATTTTTTTTTTCCTTTTTCTTTGCATATTTTTTTTTTTTCCAGAAGTAACGAATTAGCTTCAGATATCATACAAGACAGGCAATCAGGAACCATCACCAGAAAGCAGGAATAAAATGAAAACAAAACAAAAATACGAAAAAAGGTCTAAGAGAAAATTCTACTCAGAAGGTGGAGGAGGAGGTGAAAAAAGTGCACACACAAGCAGCAATATACAACTTACATTAGAAGAACAAAAAGTGTAACGTGATGTCATATTACATAGCGACATTGCAAAAATGGAAGGGGAAAGTACAGTTTTCAGTAGTTCAACAGTATTTAGACACGCCAGACCAAATGAAAATCATTAAAAGGTATGGGATAGGAATTTAAGCATGGTTTATTATCAGGTCCCTCAACCACATCAATACTCAAATCCCCAAGCCTTCCACAACCCAAGATTGTCCTCTGCAGTTACGCCTTATGGGAACAGTCCTGTTAGGATGATACTTAATTATTCCAAACTAGAACTATGGAGAACCCCAAAATATCCTGAACCCAGCATAGTACATCTTACTTATAATCTTAATTGGTCCCAGTTTCAAAATCAAATCTATTCATTTCACCCAAGTTAATAGTGATGAACAAACCCCAGGCCGGGAGATTTCCATGCTGGGATCAAGACCCCTGCGCTACTGTTGAAGGGAGACTCGGTTGCTTTGCTTCAATGGTATTGAACATATATATCGGCTTAATGGAATTAGACATTTTTCTACCGATGTCACTTTATTTCCTGACAGACATAGCCTACCTTTAGTTAATGCATCGACATCTAAAGACAGAATTCTGTATAAACTGTATAGTTTGTACAATCATGAAAACTGAGCTTCTATCTTGTTTGATGTTTCATGGTAAGATTTAAGTAGGAATTACTATTGGACTTTCTAACTTTCATATTCAGATTCCATTTAAAAATTAAGTAAACATGCCATCACATGTTATCTATCGGAAGTATTTTCAGGCTTGTATCAAAAACTGCCAAACCTGAGAAAAATCCAGTCATGGATTTCTGTCAGAAATAACTCATCCCTTGATATCAGCTGGGATTTAACAGAGACACTCATATCTATCTATCTATCTATCTATCTATCTATCTATCTATCTATCTATCTATCTATCTATCTATCTCTGTCTGTCTGTCTGTCTGTCTGTCTGTCACAAATCCTTAACCAACGCATTGTACTTTTATTTGCTTGCTTCCATGACATTCACAACCCAATCTTATCAAATAAGATTAAAAGTCTTTAACATATCCTTTGACACAACCCATACCCACACAATTTAAAGAGAGGTACTTACCAATGCACGTTCGGCCATCTGAATGCAGTGCGTACTTCTGATGACAACCGCACACAGGACCACTATCTGTGTCATCACATGTGTGTTGGCAGCCTCCATTTCCATAGTTACAGGTTACTAGTTATTTCCCCCAAAATATGTATATACATAGGTATGAATAAAGCAACAATAAAACCAATTAGTTGTTTCTGTGCTCCAGACACATAAAATGATTTATCATTTAGAAAGGCAATGAATATGACACTGTAACTAGATAAATATCTCCCCAACCTTCCCTGCCCAAGAGCAACAGTTTAAGAAGTTATGAGTCCCAGGGAAATGCCACTGGAAGTAAAGAACATTAAGGAATTGTGCTTCAGTCCTTTTTTATGTGGGGCTTCCACATATTCCAAACTTTGCTTACACCCATGTAAATGACAGTCCACAAGGCTCTGAGTGATGTTCAGTTCTGTTAAGACATAGACTACGTATTTGATACATATGGAGAAAGGGCCTTGAACAAAGAGGCTGCACTCTGTAAGAAAAGTAAGCTAATGCTATGAGACTGAGGTGGCAGAGAAGTTTTGCAAATAAATAAATGGCTCTTAACACCATATTTTTAACTACACACACCGACTGCCTGACGGCCTCACCTAAGTCATAATTTAAATAAGAAAGTATTCTTATTTTAATTCCATCCATTTGCAAGCTTTGCAGAAAAACATGCTTTCCTCTGCTAGGGAGGACACTGTTCTTTAGCCCAGTTCATCCAAAAAGCAATGCTCCCAAACCAAGCAGCAGAAAAAAAAATCTCAAACATGAAGTCTATTTTTACTGCTTCTTTAGATAACCAAAACATGTAGAAATAAACAAGTTTTTCAAAAAGCCTTTCATTCTTTTTATAATGTCAATGATCCTAAAGCAGGCTTTAACATCTTTTTAAATCCTGCAATCCTCCAGTTATGTTGCCTGCAACTTCTATCACTCCCAAACCCAGATGTCTCTTATCTGGTGGAGCTGGAGATGACTGAAGTTCAATTCTGAGGACACGAAGCTAGAAAAGGCTAGTTAGCAACTCCAAATGGGCAGAAGTTTCTTCTGCCCTATTAAATTAACTTGCCTAAGACAAAATTCCCTTTGGGTATTCCTGCCACGGTATCAACCTTATGGCACACAAAACTGTAGCAAAATCACTAGTACACTAAGAGTCCCTTTCTACCCTACAGTTGTGGGATTAGAAAAATAAAACTATTTCAGAAGTGTGATAAGAGTAAAGCAAATAAAGCACTTGGGAAATATACTATATACACAACTTACTTATGACATCTTATATTGTGCATCCCAATTCATGAACATGTTCATATACGTTACTTGACTTTGGGCAAAAACATCTGCAAAAGGTAAGAATTTCCAAATTGCGGTGAATCCTGAAAGCTGTAACAAAATGGTGCTGTATATTTCCCCTTCTAATGGGAGTACCCTTATTTAAGGTTCCATTCAACCAGCCTTGCTCAGTCAGCAGGCATTGGTCTTCTACCTGTTCACAAGGGGGAAAAGAGGCATGGTAGGGTTGGGTGATAAGTGTTCCAGAAAGGTCTGTGAGATCCACCTACCTCCTAGCCATCTGACACACCCAGGAACTAGGGAGAACTTAGAGCAACTGGAAGTCAGTTAAAACGGTTTCTCTCCTATTGTTTGCAATGGAGGGGAGGAGGAACAGGCCAGGGATGGAGAGATACAAGCCACTCTCCAGCCTCAGTTCAGCTCTGTCCCTCTGACATTGGATGTACTTCAACGTCCTTTGAAGTTCCATCTCATAAGGTTGCTGCTATGGGAAAATAGGAGGTGGCAGCATTATGTACACTGCCTGAGTTGTACAAAACAAACGTAGCCAGAGTAAGCAAATTAAACCAGAGACAGAAGAAGGCTTAGCAATGAGGACAGCCATCTTCAGCATAGAGCGTTCTGCTGACTCAGTGATAGATGGAGAGCACTAACTCAGTAATGGGAAAAGGGCTGAGGTCATTCTGGAGAATTTAGAATGAGGCTACCTAAGGCTGAAGACTCCAAATTAGGGATCAGATGGGATATTTCAACTTAAACTTTGCAATGATAAAGTAAAATATTTTATATTTTTCATGTATGGACGTCTATTTATTACAGCATGTCAGAGCACAAGCCCAACAGCTGTCTGTGTCTTTAAAGCAGCTGAGTCTTTTCGCAGGATCGTGGTTGCCTTCCCTTTGAAATCAGATCTTAAACTGTGCATCCATGTTACTCCAATATTCATCCAGGTCAATTTTGGTGCAAAGGATAATTTTGTTTTGAATGGGAGAGATTTATATACTAAATACATTCACTACTGGAAGATGTTCATAATCATAGAACATTTCAGCTCTAAGGAATCAGTTACATTAGCTGTAAATAGGACAGCCCCAGAAAGATTTTTTAAATAGTCTCTTAAATATTAAAGCTAGAAAAATATATGTTATAAATCTCAAGTCATTTAAGATTCCTTCATTCTTACAAGACTATCAAAATAAAAATTTAGCAGTTTGCTACAATGGGCCCTTTCTACCCTATGGCATCATGGACTTTTTGGGGTTTTTTTTGGTGCTTTCAAATCAGTTTTTGACTCCTGGTGACTGCCTGGACTAGTCCCTGTGGTTTTCTTGGCAAGGTTTTTTGGAAGTGGCTTCTCATCGCCTCCTTCCTAGGGCTGAGAGAGTGAATGGCCCAAGGTCACCCAGCTGGCTTCATGCCTAAGGCAGAACTAGAACTCCTGGTCTCCTGGTTTCTAGCCTGGGGCCTTCACCACTATGCCAAACTGGCTCTCACTATGGACTGTTCTACTCAAAGATGATTTCTTCTGCTTCTTACCCCACCATCCAATTTAAAATCCAAGAGTCAGTAAAGTAACAGAGTCATGTTCACTCATCGGGGATGCTGGGGGGTGCCAATGGCAAAATTGTGTTTTGAAACAACTCGAGGTCTTTGAAAAGTAGAAGAAACAGAAGACACAGGAATTAAACTGGCTTAGAAGGCAGCAAATGCAACAGAGAAGATTAACTAGGTTTGGGTATTATATTTTCCAACCACCATTTTGGCTTCACAGAAATGGTGATTTCAAAACTAATCCATTAAACCTACGAAATGTTTCGATCTCTGCTGCTTCTTACAGGAAAAAACCCTTCAGCAAAAAGTTCCAGTCAATGAAATCAAACTGTTTTCTTGATTTTTAGATAATAACAGCACTATGGAAAATAAAGCATATTGGACATTTGAAATTTCGTATACATCTACCTACATTTGCAATCCTTCTGGTTTTTGGCAAGTTCAAAGCCAGGCCTACATTCACAGGCAACCCCACCTTTGGGTGTCTCCCGGCAGATATGTTCACACCCATGATCTTTGTTCATGCAGTTCATACCCTCTGGGGAAAAAAAAGAGAAAAAAATGAAGATGTTCTAAGAACAATCCGAACAACAATAAATTCTCAGCAGTCGTAAGGATTTGCTGTCTCCTCTCACAATACTGAAAATAGTACTCAGAGATCTTTGCTGGCCCCAAGAACATCGCTAACGGTTTATGTCCACTGAATGAATATTCACCAATTATTTTTTAATAAGTTCTCCATTACCAAGTCCGGGTCCATACTGCATTTTAATACTCCAACATTTAAACAATTTGGTAACAGTTTTAAAAAACCATATCCATTGTAACTTAAAATATCAGATAGAACATTCTTGAGAGCCAGCTTGATGTGGTGGTGAAGGCGCTGGCCGAGAAACCAGGAGACTGTGAGTTCTAGTCCCACCTTAGGCATGAAAGCCAGCTGGGTGACGTTGGGTCCATCACTTTCTCTCATCCCAACCCACCTCACAGGGTTGTTGTTGTGAGGAAAATAGAAGGCAGGAGCATAAGGTATGTTTGCTGCCTTGAGTTTTATATACAAAAGACAGGACATAATCACAACAACCGCAACATATTCCTCAGAGATATGGAAATCCATCTACTGGGTTTGTAAATGTTGATATATTTCTTGCCAAAATTTCCATATCAAGCTGGGGGTAGAAAGAAGGGTTGTAGTTCTGTATTAGTTTTATCTTCCACTCACAACGAATGTGCTGAGGAGGAATTTTCCATCACAGAGCTTTGGGGAGGGGTAAGATGTTCAACAGGCTGGCTGCTTTTCTCCATTCCAAGAGCAGGAAGATTGACAGTAATTTGGGGGAGCTGGTGAAATCTGGGAGGGTATATTTGCTTGAAATGGGCTGGATGTTCCAGTTACTCTACCCCAGTAGAACAACCACCAGATATTCTTGAACTGTCGGGCATCATGGAGAGACAAAGCTATTTATTTAGTTTCACCTTTCCAATTTTTGTTTTAAGGAAAATATATGTAAAAAGCCCAACTCATCCTTTCCCAGGAGGAAAGAGAACTAAAAGAGCATATATTTGTCAAAATATTCTGTAACAGTCTCTTTCCCTCTCCCTACCTACTGATCTCATACCAGGTGGCAGAAGCTAAGCCGTCCTGACTAATATTTGGGTGGGACTACTACCAGGATTACAGGCTAGACTGGAAAATAAAATTGTACATGGAGATATCCATGTAGTCACCAAGAGTCAAGCTCCACTTGAGGGAGGCTTTACTTTTTTATATAGAACATAAAACCAACAGACAGACACATTTACTCTGAGAGAGGCACATCCTGCAGGAGCTCAATTTCAGAACGTGCAAAATCACGTTCAATCAAAAATGAAGAATGGCACAAAAGAAAAATACATATAATTTGAGCAACAACAGTTCAATGAGACAATCCCATTCATTAATATTAATTATTCATATCTGTGTTTCCATATTAATATTGTCCTATCAGGCTAAAGTCGGGTTTGATGTGAATCTCAAATATTGGGAACTCTTTATGGAATGACTGGAACAATTTAGACCTGAAGGTTTGAAAGGCAGAAAATTAACCAGAAGAACAAAGTTTACTGTTTAAATGTTGCCACTTACCCCAAGAAGTAAATATTTTACCCTGAGAATGTGGGACACCAAGAGAAAAGGAATGGCTTTTAAGGAAGGAGTGAATGCTACGTAGTTAGGGTGAAAAAATATATGGGTTGGGGCTAGGCCTGCATTTAATTGAGTAAATCCCAACATTTCACTGAGGTAGAAATTCTGGCTCCTAAATCATTTATATTGTGCTTTTTTTCAGCTCCACTGTTTCTCTTATTTGCTGCTTTCTCAGTTCTTGGATGAACCCAGTAAGTCATCCCATCTAATTCGGGATTGCACTGGTGGAACGACACTGTAACACCGTATGGCCAATAATCTTTGGCTAGATGACAAAAGCAACTGAAAGCAAGATAAATATACGAGTAAAAAGTTTTGCAAAGCAATTCAAACACCCGACAAGAGAGGTTTTGTCTGTTTCTTTTCTTCTCTCTTCCTAGGCACATCCTATCTGGGCTGCCATAACTGGGCTGACCACTAGAGGACAGCAAAGAGAAAGAGAAAAATGTGAATTCACTGCTGCCATCTAGTAATCCTCCAGATTTTGCAGCTCAGATAACAATATGCCTATCTCCTCTCATTTCGCACCGCTTGAAATTTAGCTTCCACTCAGCAGAGGAATATAGAAAGATACTTTGGATCTGCTCGTATTATTTAGTTATCTAGCCTGGTGTTTTCTATTCTGATTGTTGGAAATCTTTTTTGCTTTTTGATTCTGCCAAACTTCTGTTACATCCTATCCCGTCTTTTTTAGTGGATGCTCTACACCAGTGTTGTCCAAACTTGGCCACATGCTGGCTGGGGAATTCTGGGAGTTGAAGTCCACTCATCTTAAAGTGGCCAAGTTTGGACAGCACTGCTCTACACATTGAATCTGGGGCCTTTGGTGTGGAAAGTGTATTATTACTGAATCCATGCAAATTACAAAAAGACTGACTGAGCAATCAGACTGATACCAAAGAGTACATGCTTGTCTAAACCAAAAACTACAAAAGTCTCCCCATGAAGGCAACCTTTTCAGTTTTTCTTGTCCTGCTGTGCCGTCTTTACTGCAAAACTTGTTTTTGATCTCAACAGAGCTATTTTAGCACCTCTGCTTGAGTTGATTTTTACAGGGCTGCGTGTGTGTACTAACTTCCAAAATTGATGAGATCATAAGTTGAGTGAAAGGTGACAATTCTGCAAGTGCAGGGAAAGGCTGGATGCATAAGAGTGGGGAGCTCGCGAAGGGTGAAAATGTTTGCTACCTCACTGGCCTAGGACAATGTTATTTCTTCTTCAAATCTTGAGACCTACATTTTACAGGAGATGCATAGGGCAATCAGGTCACCAAATACTTGGGGCACAACCCAGAATGATGGTCTCCTCTATGCGTTATATCCATTTCCACAGAACTTGCAAAGAGCTATTCCATATGGATTGTATTTGTAGCTATTTATCCTTTAGTAATGTTGAGAAAGAGTATCCCAATGTTATCTGACAATGAACTATAATCAGAAAAGGATAAGTTGCCCAAGTTATTATACATTGCCAAGTAGGTCTATGATCAATAATAATAATTTAATCATTGCCGAGAAATTATTTGTAATGATGGCTAAGAAACGTCAGTGGGGGAGGTTCCCTCTTCTGGGTGTAATCTTTTGGGCACGTGGAGAGGCACTAACTGATTCATAAATCAAGGGAGAAGAATTGCTGTGGCATGTTGGAATTATCCTTCTCTGGGCTTGCTGCACATCAAAATGCCAGTCTTGACTGGTACTTGGTCTGGCCAGGGAGAGTCTCAGCCATTCCCCTGCACCCCGTGTGAGCCTATCTTCAATTCACATGTCCACATGTGGCAGGCAAACTACCCTGCTTGATCCTTATTATTCTCCAATCATGATTTGGTTGACAAACTCTGAAAATAGCAACCCATTTAATAATTGGTGCCAGCCAAAAGGGATGAAGTTTTAGCAGTATCACTTGCTCTAGTGCCTTGCCCAGTGAGGATTAGTGACTCTTCAATCATCAGGCAAAATATTGAGTGACGGTACTTGAGCAATCTTACCCTATTTGTTGATTCAGGGGAGTGAATCAAACTGAGCTCAGTTTTGTGCTTAAACCATGATGTTAAGGGCAATGAAAAGGCAATATTTGTTTGATCTTCCTGCATCTGCAGATTGCCATCCAGAGGTCCTGCTTAAAGTGACCTGGACCCCATCAGGGAGTGACGAACCAGAAGAAGGAGCTGTGAGGAATTTGCTGGGCATCTGGAGGATGCAGTCCCTCAGAATTACTCAAGGTTAAATATTAATTGGACAAGAGAGCCTTCCCTACTGAAGTGTCCAGAACAAGGAATCTCATGCGCTGTTTCTAATACAGTATTGTTTCTGGTATTCCTGGGGGACCACTATCTATTCTATCTCATCCTTGGTATAGAGGTGACTTTTGATGCAGAATAATAGCCCTGATTGCTCTTGAAATCTGGGTATCATTTCTCTATTTCCAATACCCTCCTGGGCTGCCATCCAACATGGTTGGAAGGTGGACCTTTCTTCTGAAGGAGCCCTAAACTGACCTCCCATTTTGGAATATCTTTGGATTTATCTGCATTCCTTAAGGACTTCTTTTTTAGGGTGACTTCCTATTAAATCTACAAGGCTAGGAAGAATCCCGGGTTCTTTCTCTTCACAGATATCTTCTTTCTCTGCCTTTGCTTTACAGTGCGCTCTGTTAGTTACTCCTACTATCCTAGTCTCCTCCACAGCTCCTTCCCTTTTAATCCAATCACTAGTATTTGGAAAATCAGTTCCAATTACCAGCTTACAAGGCAATTTAAGGATTACCCCTATTACCATGACTTTGCTCACAGTTCATGGCCTGTATCCTTGCCTTGACCAGTGTGCTCAAAAACACCCGTAAGGGGCTCTTTCCCTATATATACTGCTCCCATTACTAAGATGTACTAAGGACTATCTACTTCCTGTATCCACAAGACCTTGAACAGCTACCCTATTAACTTTGGCTGGGACCATGATTTGGATCCCCAGGGATACGTGAATCTGATATCCCTTTTCTATTCTGATTTTGACAGTCTGGACAAATGTTCTCTTTCCACAGATAACAGGTATAGTTCTCTCCATTCCCCACTGTTTTCCTTTTCTTTGGGATGAAGGCTTCTTCATCCCTTCACCTTTCTCTTTGAACTCAATCAGTTATTTTTTAAATTTCCTAGGACAAATTTATTAATCTCTTTTTCTACCTCTGGAAGTACTTTCCTTCCAGTTATCTTCTGTCCTTTTTACGACTAGGTAATTCTCTGCCAACTCTACAGCCCGTTGGCCAGTTTCCGGGTAGTGTTCTTGCACCCAAAATCATACATTGGTAAGAAGTACATTTAAGAATTGCTCTAGTATCACATCTTCTATTGCTTCATCCTAAGTCTTTCCCTCTGGCTGTAGCCATTTTCTACTCCAATCAGCTGATCTTGCTCATAATTCATGTACAGGTAGTCCTCAAGTTATGACCATTCATTCAGCGACTATTCAAAGTTAGAATGGTGCTGAACCAAGGGACTTGCGACCACTACTCAAAGTTCCAGCTGCTGCAGCACCCGCGCAGTCACATGAACAAAATTTGGGTGCCTGACAACCAGCTTGCACTTATGACCAGCTGCAGCATCCCACAGCCAAGGGATCGCCATTTGCAACCTTCCCTGCTGGGTCCCCCCAAGCAAAGTGAACGGGAAGCAGGCAAGGAAGGTCACAAACTGCTGGGGTAAGTATCCCTTCTGCCTTTCTCTGCTCACATGCACCGCGCCCTCCTTCCCTTCACTTGCACATACCCCCCACCCTCTTTCCCTGGCTTCCCTGTGATTGCACACGCATGTGCATATCCCACACCCTCTTTCCACAGTTTCCATGAGATCACATGCACCCTGCGCCCTCTTTCCATGGCCTCCCTGTGATTGCATGCACACACACCAATGCCCTCTTTCCACGTCCTCCCTGCGATTGCATGCACCCCATACCTCCTTTCCTTGGCCTCCCTGCGCTCACGCACATGCACGCACCCCACACCCTCTTTCCCTGGCCTCCCTGCAATCACCCCCACCCTCCTTCCACAGCCTCCCTGCGATTGCACACACACATACGTATCTTGCACCTTCTTTCCCCAGCCTCCCCGCGATCGCATGCACCTCGCGCCCTCATTCCCCAGCTTTTCTGAGCTCACGCAGCACCGAGCACCCCGATTCGCATGCAGCCTGCGCCAGGCCTCCCAGGGCCTCCCCCACCAACCTGCGGCACCCCTGCTCTCCTTCCCTGAGACTCCCTCTGCTTCCCGCTTAATGACCCGTCTTGGGTTACAATGACAACCGGGACTGCCTGGATTGCTGCCTCTAAGTGATGCAGTCACGTGGCAACTGCATTACTTAGTGATGGCAATCCCGGTCCCAATTGTAGTTGTAACTCAAGGACTAACACGTACCCCTTCCCTGGCATCATAGGTATAACTTCTAAACCTTTGTCAATATGTGAAAGGAGTGACATGTACATATTTATGTAAATATGTACATATTTACATCACAAACAATATTTGTTACATATTTGTATAACAATAATGCATTACCTCCCTAGCTTACCATTAATAAGCTCTTAAGGCCCTGCCTGTTACGTTGGGGGCCAATCGAGCTAGCCGTTCATCTTTAAGCCATTTACACAAGGTAGCAACCCACTCAAACCTAGTAAAAAATATGCTTCAATGTCTTCCTCCTCTGTTAACTTTGCTATTTTTATATCTTTGAGACCACCTCCGCTCTCTACCTGTTCAGTAGCGGTTGAAAAGGAAGGCACCTCTCTCTGAGCCTGGACTCCCTTTACTAGATCCAGCAATCCCCTAAACTCTTCTCTATGTGCCTCCCTCTCGTGCCTTCCCCACTGCAGCGGATCCTTCCGGTCACCCTCCCTCCAAATTCCCTCATCTTCATCTTTCTAGATCAGTGTTGTCCAAACTTGGCCACTTTAAGATGAGTGGACTTCAACTCCCAGAATTCCCCAGCCAGCCAGGCTGGCTGGGGAATTCTGGGAGTTGAAGTCCACTCATCTTAAAGTGGCCAAGTTTGGACAACACTGTTCTAGATGAACGGAGCCCTTTCTTCCTGTTGTTGCTTTAGCATGTCTGTAACAATATTAGCCCAACCATCAGGATCTAACCCCTTTTCTAATGGTTCCAACCTTCCCTTTGACTTAAGATTGGGTGATGCTGGACATCTGCTTCCACACAAGAAGCGGTGCCCTTGGCATCAAGAGGAGCAGCAGTATCCTGTCTTTTCCATCTCCAATTGCTTAGCATATGCTCTGATTTGCCCTTTTGTTTCTGAGGCCAATAAGCTAGTCAGTGCCTGCAAGGTGTGAGAGCTACGTGGACCAAATTCTCTCCCTCTAACAGCCAATTCTTTTTTCTTCTTCATTCACAGTAACTTATAGGTCTCTTTGAGACTGAGGCAATTCCAACTCTGCCACCAGTTGTCACGGCTTCTTTTTTTGCACCACTAAAAACCAGATTGACCTAGACTCAATAGACACAAAGCATTGTAAACTGGGACAATTTGCTGGTTTACTGGTTCTCCCATCAGTGGCTGGGGGCGGGGGGGGGGGGCTTTTATTTTACAAAAGGAAAGCTTACAAATAAAAGAAAGGAAGTGAAAGACTACTGTAGAAATGAACCTATCTACATTATATTTTTTTTAAAGTCTAATTTCACTAAATTCTCATCTCTTTCTATTCTATATCTCTAATATATTTGCTTACGGCTGACTTCTGTATTTCTGTGATCTTAATCCCTGAATATCTCTATTGCCACTCCCTATAGAGCTACCCGTCTTTTTCTACAGAGTTAAATCTGCCCTTTATCTTTTTTAGTTTCTGATTTCTATTTCTGTTCTAGCGGAGGTGTAGCACAACCAGAGCTTCTGGTTGCGAGATTTTGTTATTAGAGCCAACCTCAGTAAAAGTAATTCTAGTCTTCCTGGGAGGTGATTTCCTGGTCACCTCCCAGGAGTGGGGCTGACATTGAGTGAGGAGGTGGTCCTGGTGGTCTCGAAGGAGGTGATGGTTATACCCTTCTCAAGAAACCATTGCTCGGCTCACCAGTCCTAGATCCTAACAACCCATGTCCAACCATGCCTTTGGGGGAAGGTGGTTGAGAAAGTGGTAATTCTGCCTTTGCCAAGGGTTCTGGAGGAAATGAATTATCTGGATCCTTTTCACTCTGGTTCAGGCCTGAGCATAAAACGAAGACCACCCTGATCACTCTTGTGGATGACTTGTACTGGGGTCAGGATAAAGGAAATGCAATCCTCCTGGTCCTGCTTGATTTCTCAGCTGCAGCACCATCAATCACAGTATCCTTCTGGACCCGCATTGAGAACTGGGAGTGAGAGACACCATTTTATAGATGGTTCTCTTCCTTCCTTAGAGGGCGATTCCAGTCAGTGTAGTTGGGGAAGTGTAGAACAGGGCATGACTTTCTCTTCCCTTTTACTTAACATCTGTGTGAAGCCCCAGGAGAAGGCACCTGGTGGCATGGGGACAGGTATCATCTACATGGTGATAGTGCCTTGTTATACATCTCAGCTGGAGGCACCACAGGAGATGTGATCAGGTTTCTGTCCTGACACCTGCAGGCTGTCAGGTCTGGATGTGGATAGATTCAGCTTCAATCCCTGCAAGATGGAGTGGTTCTTGGTTCAGAAACCTTCCAATTCCAGGATTATTCCTTCTTTGGTCCTGGACTGGGTCGTGCTTCTTTGTGCAGAACTGGTCTGTAATATGGGAGTCCTGGATTTATAACTCTTGCTCAAGGACCAGGTGGCAGCTGTAGCTAGGAGGGCCTCTAGCCCTGCTTCATCTTGTGCAGTTACGATCTTTCCTGGATCAGGAGGTCCTGTTCATGACCAAGTCATACCTTGGCTCGACTATTTTGTTTGGACTATTGCAATGCCCTGGGGCTGTCCTTGAAGACCATTCAGAAGATGCAGTTGGTCCAGAATGGAGCAGCTTGGGTAGTTATGAGTACTAGTCAGTTTACACATGTAATGCCACTACTCTGAGAATTGCACTTTTCTGTGCTGGCATGTCTGGTTCTAGGCAGCCAATTAGCAGGCTATAAATCTGGCACAGGGTAGAGTATTGCAGCTAGCTGGAGTAAAAAAATCCTTTTGCAATATCTGTGAGGACAGATTGTACTTGTGATCAGACAGGCAAACAGGGATCAAGCAAGCTATCGATCAGGCAATGAATTCAAAGAAGTAAGAGGTGAGGTCAGAGAAAATCCAAGGTTCAAAACACTGCAACACAGGATATTCACAGGCAATGTGTTGAGTTTTTGATAAGTTGTTCTCAGCCTTGTCCAAAGGGACTGAATGCCATAAATAAAACACCCTGAGCTTTATCCAGTACATAGCTAAGACTCATTGAGCTCCAGAGTCTGCTCTCCTTTTAGCACTTATATGCCTCTTGACTAGCTTCACCTCAGATCTGTGAAGTTCAACTCTCTGGTTCTGGATCTTCAGCAAGCCTAGGACTAAGTGCCTGACCTAGTCTGAGTTACTGTCAGAGGGTGCAGGCAAGGAGACCTGTGACCTTGCTGAGACTGTCAGAATGGGGTCACTGGCTCCAGGACTGCTGGAATCTCCATCAAGGATTGCTGCTACTTGATGCTTCTGGCTCCATTTCCTCCCCATCTGAAGGATGTCTGCATAACATGCACTGGTAACTGGTTGGCATCTAGGTGTAATTCAAGGGGCGGGTGGTCACCTTTAAATATCTTTATAGGACGTGGATATCTTCAGGACCACCTTCTCCCAGCCTTTGCCCACCCAGTAAGAACTAAGAAACTGACATTCCTTATGGAATGTCATCTACAGGGGCCTTGGGGATGGGACTTCTCTCTCCCTGCCACTCTTCTCTGGAATACTCCAGAGATCAGATTGTCCCTTACACTTTTGGCCATTAAGACTATTAAGACTGGCCTATTTCAGCAAGTCTTTGACACCTGAAGCATGGAGTGGTTCCTTCTTGCAGGAGAATGTTTGCTGCTCTGTGATTTTCTGCTTTGTTGGATTACTGTAGTATTGTTATCACAACTTTTATGTGCAATGCACATAAAAATAGGCAGGGTGTTGATTGCATTACCATAGTTGCTATTTTGACTTCTTTTGACTAACCCTACCCATACTTCTGTTAGTAAATATGTAGCTACATAAATAAATAAACGAGCCTCTTCCAACCTGCAGTAGGTCATCATTTGACATCCAAACTTGCTGGAAAGTTTGGCAATGCAATATAATTTTCTTTGCCATAATACAGAAGTGATTTGCCCTTGCTTTTTTGTGTAATTAATCCTGGAGTTACTTCTCAGAGGGCTGACATGCAGACCTCCATCTGCTCTCCCTCCCCACTATGGATTTCTCCTAGTTTTATTCCTTCCTTAACCAGGAATGGTGACCTTACTGGCTCGCACTGGCTTTCACTTTCAGGTTCACTGAAACTATGGAGACCTGCTATCACATAAAATGGGAGGTCCTTAAGAGAGCCCTGCCCCTTGTAGTTTAACAGAAAGAGTGACAGAGAGAGAATCACTGGCCCAAAGTCCCCCAGGAAGCTTCTCTGGCTGAGGAGGACTTAACCTGGTTTTCCCACGCCTACCTCAATGCCTTAACTACATTGGCTCTTCAAAGCAGGGTTCATGCAATTAAAAAAATAAGAAGAAAACCCACAATGTGGACCAAAGCAAATTTCCATCCCTTCAGACTTTATCTTGGGGGGTAGAAAAATATTGTCTGAATTGAGTTATGAATATATTTTAAGCAAATCGCAAATAGAGAATACCTCCCCCCCCCCCCAACAATTTCAGGTTTTCCATGGATGGGCTAGCAGTTAAAGTGCTGAACTTAGCAGGGAGACTTACAAGTGTCAAATGGCCTAAACCATAATAACAAAATGCTATTTCATTTCAGATTGTTTTTGTAACAGACTTTATTAACTGGAACAAAATTAAGCTTACCAAGCACAGACAATTTTTTAGAAATGAAAACTCCTAATATTGGAGGCCTTCAGAGATTTTAGGGGTACCAAGCCATTTCAAAAGTTGTTTTGGGATTTCAGGTGGAATCTGGTACACAGCAATCAGATGTTAAGTATTTTTAAACTTGCCACCCACTATCTCATATTTTGCCAACCCTTCTTGTACAGCTGGAGTAGCAACAATGGGATCTACTAATGTTAGAGCAATTATAATCTGCATAAAGGCTGGTCTTATGTTTGGTGTTATTATTAAAAGGCCTCTGATAAGATGGTTGCATCCGGTATCTTGAGCCAGAGAGTCAATGGAAAATGCAAATTAACAGAGAAGATAAAAACCATTCCTATTTTGCATCCCCTGGTGGCACATAACTCAGGATTCCAGAAAGTCTGTTGAATTGTTGCAAAGAATTTACCATATAATTGTTTCAAGATGGTAGTGAATCCAGAACCTGTTGGAAGATGCTGATTTGATCAAAGAAGGCCATAGTAACCGATCAAATACCTCGATCTACCTCACAAGGCTGTTGCTGTGGGGAAAATAGGTCTTTTACTGTGCTTAAATGTAAGCGCATTATTACTAAACACTAAATCGCTTTTCTCATATTCCATGGTCCAGTTGCACAAGTTTTTGCTACATGAAGAATGCCTTTTACCTAAAAAAGTACAGACATATGTGTATGAATGAAAAACGGTTGGCCTGTAAGTTGTTCCAATTAAAAAGATGTCACTTACTTGATATATAATAGGTGGTTCTTATGGAAGATGCCTGGACATTAAGTGGAGACAGAGATTATTTACATCGCTGTTCTATTCACGTTTTCAGAGAAGTGAAATCCCACAAATTTTACTGGAGCTTATTTACCAATAAACCTGCCTCCAGTTCTAACCTAGGTTAAATTCCCAATCATGCAATTAGCAGGAAATATTGTCTGTCTGTCTGTTTTGACTCATAACTGTGATCTAATGTTGTCACAGTCCTTGCTCCTCTACAATCTTTCAAGTCACTTTTTAGGCTTTTAACAAAGAAAACATTTATATTCCCCCACCATAATGTGTCTCTCTAAACCAGCGGATTCTCCCAGTCCCCCAGGGATTTCCACTTGATATCACAATGTGATGTCTACAAAAGGTAAAATATGCTAAAATTCCTTCTGCCTGAAACGGGTCTGTAAATCTTCAGAAAAGCAAAGTTCAGGAGTGCATTTTAAAGGGGCACAATCTGTTTGTGCTTAAAAGAAATCTCCTTTGCCCCCCACCCTTCACATTTGTGTGTCTGGAATAACAATGGCGCAATGTTTATCCTAAAGGACTGTTGTCATGGCAATGGCATCAGTAACATCTTCCCTATATCTGCCTTTAAAGCGTATGAGCAGAGCAGCATCAGAGTGCTCCAGGAAGGACAATTACCTTTTTATCACTCAACAACAGGGGTTTTTTTAAGCCTCATCAGTAGAAAATTATATAGAAAGGAATAATAAAAGACTATTTCAAGAAGCACCCAGAAGCCTATTAATGACAAAGACTCTCTTTTTCCATGAATAATTACAGCTCTTCAGGAAGGAATCAGTCTGGGCTAAGGGCTCTTTCCAAGCTTTAGACAGTAAAACAAACATTTCTCTACAAGGATTTCCCTTTTATGTACCTGGCCAGAGGGGAAGAAGAAAGAAAGAAAGAAAGAAAGAAAGAAAGAAAGAAAGAAAGAAAGAAAGAAAGAAAGGAAGGAAGGAAGGAAGGAAGGAAGGAAGGAAGGAAGGAAGGAAGGAAGGAAGGAAGGAAGGAAGGAAGGAAGACAATTGAAACTCCAGACTGCCAAGTTAAAAGAGAAAATCCAAGAAAACATCTGCTAAAGTTATAAATATAAATATTTTTAAATATTTTTAAAAATCTAACACACTTTAAAATGGTATTTCCTATCAAAACCATGTCACCAGTTAGAGGATCAATAAGAATTCTGAGTGAGCAAATTCATGGCTAATATTTCACACCACCATGAATTAAAGAACAGGCATTGCCTGCAATAGAAATGAATGAATAAAAGTAAAAATGGAATTCCAAAGGAAAAGAAGCCAATATAATTACAATTTTTTTTAAAGCTTTGCTTTTAATTAACATTTCACACTGAATAATGATAGATGATGTAGTTATCACTCAAAGAGGAGGAGATCTTTCTATCACCCAAAATTAAAATACGAAATATCCATGTTTATATCAAATAATTCTTGATAATTCTTTTAGACTGATCAGGTAGCTCGGATTGGGAAGATACGTGGAAGATATATTGTTGCCAATGTCATATCTTTGAAATGGGATGGACCACAAATCTAATTTAAAACATAATCCTGGAGATTATCTAGTCCCAGCTTCACCATGTGGGCAAAATGGATGGTGAGAGCAGCAGACTTCATGGACACACTCAGGTTTTATTAGTAAAGAAAAAAAGGGTTGTCTTCTTCTTTTACTTCTAAATCTAGTCAGCATCCCTGAGGTTTCTAACCTATCCAAGGGTCTGACATTATTTCTTTGAGATAAGTCAAAGTCATCTAGCTGTTGCCATTCAAATTCTGTCATATTCTGCTATTCCAGTAATTAAATTATTACTGTATGCTGGAGATTTGGGATCAGTTCTCTACTCACTTATTCAGATTCATACTTGAGTAAATATGAATAGGAGAAACCACTAAAAGGGGATGAAGATTTGGCAGTGGATAAAAGGCAAAATGTCTCAACTGTACTTGAGCTGATGCATTTGGGAAACTGTCTGAAAATAAAATCGTATCTAGTCAGCCTTGATTCTTGAGGGCTACTATTGTTTTTTAGAATGATTATGATCACCATCATCATTTATACTGCTGTTCATCTCACCGAGGTGACTCTGGACAGCGAACACAGTTAAAAACATCTATACAACTATAAATAAAAAAATGAAAATACATATATGCAACATCTTCAGCATAAAACGTCCTGTACGCAGGCCGTATACGTAGCAAAAATTGAAGCTAAGCAAGCTATACCCGGAAGGGTATTTTTAGACCAGAACAAAGATGTGAAATTATAAATCTGAAAAAAGTGTTTTTAAATGTTTCTGTACCTTATGTTCCATAATAATTCATTCCTTTAAATGTATATCTTATTCAGACAAACGGACTCACAAGGTTGCAGTTGGGAAGAAAAATGGGAGAAGGGAGCACAGCACAAGCTGGCTGAGCTCCTGAATGAAAGGTGGAAAACAAAATAAAAAAATCCACTGTAAGGGATCATTTAGCACTGAAACGTTTTGTTGAAATCACAGATCGATCTGCTTGCGTCGAAACCTGTCCCCTTTTTATCTGACTTGGGATGCATGCAAAAAAGGGGCCGGGCTTCAATCATGTGGTTGTGGTGACCATCTTGAGTTTTTTCACCTCTTTGGGGATACCTCTGCTGAGTGCCCCAAATGTCACCGCTCGCAGGTGGTAACCGCGTGTCTGGATGTTCTGAATCGATGTGGACCCTGTTCATTTCTGCTGGGGGAAACTGATGCTTTTAGTCATCTCTCACAGAAGATGCAGCAGTTCTGATCTTAACCACTGAGGATTTAGTCTGGATTTGGTCATATCTTGAGAATCTAGGGATTAATAAATTACTCTGTGGAGTCCTTGGGGTTCTCTGAGCTGGGTTCTTTTCTTGCAAATGCTTCATTACCCGGCTAGGTAACACCTTCAGTTTGCTCCAAAATGGGATGGGGTTTGCTCTCTGTTTATATACTCTGGCCTGCCTGTTGTCTGACCGAAGAGTTGCAGCCCTTGCAACTGTTCCTCAAGGTTATTCTTACTTCCCATTACAGCTGCAAAGAGTGCTGCAAATGTGTTCCAACATCATCAGCTCCACCCTACATACATTTTCAGCAATACTTGCGCGAGTACCATCCAATTTTGCCACACAGAGTGTCAAAAGCTGTTAAGCATCCATGGCCCTCTTTCATTTGTATCAAACAGTAAGCTCCTCTCCAGTCCAATAAAGTGAAAATGTGTGCCTTCTGAAGGCAGTCCAGCAGATTTGAAATAAGAAATGGTGGGTAGTGGTTCCTAATGGCTACAGAGTTCAGAGGTCCATAATCATGCACAGCTCTCCATGAATTACTTTTTTTTTTTTACAAAACATCTAGGCATAGACCCTGGAGATGGAGAAGGGTGAATAAATTATTTCTTCAGATCGTTGTCCAGAAATTGTTTTAAAGTGGCTAACTCTTGAATAGACGTGGGATCCTGCCTTTTAGCTGGGATCTGGGATCTATGTTTTAAGTTGATGGCACCGTCATAGGCCAAAGAGTAGGCAAGGCACCTCTTCCCACAAATATGAGCGAGATTCTATACTTTTCCGGCAAAGAAGAAAGTTCAGACAGTGGAGTGGGACATCGAAAGGGAAACAGTGAGACTCCTGCGGTTGACACTCTGGACAGGGAAAACGAACTGTCTCTTGTTCCCAATAGAGATCTGGGTTCCGAATTTGAAGCCAGGTGGGTAAGAAAGCTGTGAGATAGAGTGGCGTGAATTCAGAATACTCTTTTATTTTAAACATTAAGGAGTTTAATGTCACACAACAGGACCTGCTCAAGGAGACAGTCTGTCAATTGTCTCAATTAGCAGAGGGTTCTCTTAACTGGGTGGACCACTCAGACTGATGCACTGCAGTCTTATCAATGAAATCAGGCGATGTACCAGAATCTAAAAGGGCAAAGAAAAACGTTGCGTTTCTTTCCTTGCTCCTATCTGCATGGGTTTTGCAGTTTTGGAGTCCAAGGAGGTCATGGTAATGGGGGGCTTGAGGCAACAAAAGGCTGTAAAAACCCATCCCTCTATTATTTCCTCGATACCTCCACTCCTCTAATTGTCCTATGATTAATACACAACACTGAAACAGTTCTTTCAAATTCGCTGGTGTGTCTTGCCTTACTAATTCATCAGACCATCCTTTATGAAACTGGTAAATCTTTTTTTTTTTAATTTGTATTTATTAAGATTCCCCCCCCCCATAGAATAAAAGACAAATTGAAGAAAAAAAAAGAAAGAAAAAAGAAATGAAAAAGTGCAAGAAATGAAAAAGAAAGAAACTAAAGTTAAGAAATATGTAAATGATTATTGACCTTCTTTTCAACAGATAATTACAATCTTATTGTCCCTCCTCCTTCATAGATGTTACATAAGTCCCTTCAACCCCTCATTAATCCAGATTTTTTTAATCTTCAAAACCATAAACCATCATGCCATTTCTTTCTTTTTTCAGCAAAAAGTCCATATAGGTTTCCAAATAAGTGTTTGTTGTTTTTTCTCAGGCCAAACAGATCAGTTTTACCATTTCTGTGAATTTTGACATTTTTACAATCCATTCTTTCACTGCAGGGATTTCCTTATTCTTCCAACATTGTGCATACAATAATCTTGCTACAGTTACCATATATAAAATCAATCTTCCATGATCTCTTCTAATTGTCCATAAGTCCCAATAAAAAGAATTCTGGTTTCTTCACAATATTAATCTTTAAAATCCTTTGCATCCTTGTGTGAATTGGTATCCAAAATTTCTTAGCTTTCTCACAAGTCCACCATGCGTGATAAAATGTCCCCTCATGTTTTCCATATTTCCAACACTGGTTTGAAATACCGTTGTACATTTTTGATAATTTCTCTGTGGTCATATACCAACAATACATCATTTTATATAAAATTCTCTTAAACTGTGACACAATGTAAATTTCGTACCAGTTACCCACATTCTCTCCCAAGTGTCCATCTCGATGTTATATCCAAAATTATTAGCCCATTTTGTCCTGCAATCTTTAACCTGTTCTTCTGTTTCAAATCTTAACAAAAGTTTATACATTTTTGCGATTACATGTTCATCTTACACCATTCAATTTCAAATGAAACTGGTAAATCAAGGCAAGATTATTCCAGTGTATATCTCTATCGTACAACTGGAAATAAGGTATTTACTCTTGGCAATTTCCTTGCTTTAGCTTGTAAATCTCAAGATGAGTGGAGTTGAAGTCCACTCATCTTAAAGTGGCCAAGTTTGGACAACACTGGTCTACACAATGGTAGGTTTCTGAAAGCTTTATATGGGCTGGTATTCTAAGGAAGTGTTTGTTTCACCAAAAAGTGAACATTTTTTTTTTACATACTGAAGGCCAACCTACATTCTTGTTTCATGCCTACTATATTCTAAACAGGAAGATTGTTATTTAAAAAATATCTAGCCAAGAGGAGGAGAAGGGAAGATGTTGTCTCCGTTTGAGTGAAGTGCCCAGACAGAAGGGCTTAAATTAAGATTTGGGTGATTTATTGTGGCACGGAAAAGAACCATTGTGGTTCAGGCAAATATTGCACAGGTCATAATACACATAGCTGCACTTTAAACATTTTAATAAATAGCACTGAGGGTTTCTTTTTAAATGAGGAAGAGCCACTAAATAAACAAGAAATAAGTTCCTCAAACAAAACAAAGAAATTAGAGAGGATAATTGTAGGCATTATTAGGTCATTATTGCCTACTAATTTTTCCAGGTCCAGACTTTTTATAAAGTGCAAATTTTTAGGTTTCCATCTGGTTTAGTACAAACATCTAGCTGTGAACGGTCCACGATTCTTCCTGAAAGATGATTGCTCGTTCTTCTTACCGCTGGAAAATATTTCCAAAAGCTGCAAAAGCTATTAAGTTCTCCCTGTTTTGTTTCCTGACTCTAGAAAGCCCATCTGCCTCTTTCCAGAAGGTTGAGGACCATCTGCCAGGCCTGTTTTTCGCCGGGTGGCCCAGGAAGAGCACCCTCCAGCCGAAAGTCAACCAAAGGGGCCTTCCTGGGGATCCTGAGGACCCCCGACTCCCAGAGCTGCAACCGGCTGCAGGGTGTCCCTGTTTGAGGTTTGGCTTGGCTATGCGGACGAATGTGGCAGGAGGGGAGACAAATCCTGGAATCGGGGCTTTCTAGTACCAAACGTATACATACATGCACATGCACAGAGTTTCCCTTAGGTCTGAGAGTCCAGCCTTTTTCATTCCAGACCCTTTTCCTCATATTCGCCAGAGGTTCGCCACCACGTCCTATTCCTTACTGCCGAGAAGTTCTTCCTTCTCTCCCCGACACTTATGGTCTGTCACTCTATTCTAGACCACTGCCATGCTCTTCTTATGCTCTTGTCTTTCCCAGCCAACCTGGACTCAGAGTCCCTCCCATTCCCAAGAGGTCTGATGATTGGACAGCTGGCGAACTGCAAGGGAGTCAAGAAACTCAAGACGGTGGCCACAACCATGCCATCAAAGCCCCACCCCCTTTTTACTCCCTGGCCATCAGGCTGAAGATTGGGGGTCCTGGCCCCCTCTTTTCTGGGGCCGCAGCTCTGCCTCCTGAAGCTGCTGGTGCCCGGGGCCTTGGAGAGTTGGAGTGGCTGGCGCCCTCGGCCTCTCACGCGAACAGCACTGCAGGGGCTCGGTTAACAGCTACTGGGGCACTCTGCCTTACGTTATTTGCAGTCAAAGACCAAAGTGGAGGGGAGACGGGTGGAATTACACACCTACAGAAGTGATGCAATTAACAAAGAGTTATTTAAAAAGACACGATAGAAGAAAATAACATAAAGAGTGATGAGGCAGTGATGGCTCGTGTGTCAAAAATGCAGAAAATGCCTAACTTGAGTCTGCTGGTATGTCACACGTGCCCCCCCCCGAACAAAAGAGAAACAATTCTTTACATGTTCATTTATTTTAAAAAAAATACAGTACATTCATGTGTGGCAATATGTATTATTTATTTGTTTATTTTATTTAACAATTGTATATGGCTGCCTAACTCATACACCGTAACTCTGGGCAGCTTACAAAGCAAAATCCCCAATACAAAAATCTATCAATACCCCCCCCCCCTTCTTTATTATATAAAGAAACATCAAATAATTGCAAAAATAAAATACGGGTAAAACAAATTCAGGTTTTTTGGTAACTAAAACAGGGAGAACGTTGTCGGGTGTTGGCGAGCGCTGGCGTGTCACCCAAAACATCGTGGCGTGTCACCTTTGACACGTGTGTCATAGGCTCGCCATCACTGCCTTAAGGCCAAATTCCCAATGGGGATTGCAACAGAACAGAGCTTAGCTACTTTCATTCAGTCCTCTAGCAGAAATATAAATCTCCTCTTCAAGTGAACCGAAAGACCCAGTGAGGAGGGGAGCAACAGTTTCAGTAGCTTCCTCTGGGCATTGACCTACGTATCTTTCCTCCAGTGCCCCAGAGGGTGAAGGCTCTTCCATGAGGAACAGAGAGAGCGTGAAAAAATTGTCAGAAAGGCCTGCAAAAGACTTTCTGTGGCAATGGAGGGGCACTCTGCGGCCACGGGTGCTCTTCTGGCTTCTCCAAGTTTTCCCAGTCTTCTCAACTCGCTCTTTCGTCTTCCCATTCTTCTTCCAACTATCTTTCCTTCTTTCTACTCTTCAGAGGCTGTCACACCATTCTGTTCCAGTTGAGCTGCCTCATCCAGTCTTGAAGAAGTGTCCCGTTACAGCAAGAAAGGATGAGGAGGAATGGGGTGTGTATTTCTACCAACACACATCCTTGTTTCCACTGTTCTTATTTGCAGTTCACCGTGGCACTAATGTACACTGGATTTCTTTTTCTACTGAGTTCCCATATTGTTGCCTTCATTTCATCCCCAGCCCATCAGTGAGATAAGTTAAGTTATTCTTAGTTGTACGGGTGTAAAAATAGCATTTTCCCCCTTATTCCTATACTGTCCACGGACAGTGTCCAGATATGTAAAATCTATTAAGCTTCGCCACCCATTACTTTGAAGGGAAGACGGTGACTGACAATGACTGGGAAGAGCAGCAATGGAGATCACAGTGGGGATAACAATCCATCCATAGAGAGCCAGTCTGATGTAGCAGTGAAGGTGCTGGACTGGCCCAGGAGACCCAGGTTCAAGTCCACTTTCAGCCGTAGCAGCTCGCTGGGTGACCTTGAGCCAGCCGCTCTCTCAATCCAGGCTAACTTTCATGGTTAGGGGCCTTTGAGAACATCTAGTCCAACTCATGGCCCACTGTAGGCATCTATATCTTGTTGGGATTATATAAAGGGATATCTTCATTAAACCATCTTGAACTCCTGGAGAAATCAAATAAATCGAATAAAAGGCTGTTTTTTCTGCTCCATCCCCCAAACTCCTTAGCAGTGAGGGTAATTCATTTGTTTCAACAGATATTTGAATATGGATGAACTATATTACAGATGTTAACCCAGTGATAATGTCTGCTGCTACTTCATTTAGGACATGATTTACAGTATAGATTTTATAAAGCTTCCTCTTGCAGTGAGCTTAGAAGATAATCAAAGACTATTTTATTTCACTGAGACTTCAACCCTAATTGTTATTGATTGTGGGGCAGGATCGATCTATTATTGTCCTTTACATTTCTGATTTGTTGTAAGCCACCCAGAGTCTTTGCCATAAAAATGGCAAAATAAAGAAATTAATAAATCAAGAAATAGTTGATCACAATCTGTTCTATGTCATTCCAGAGTGCAGGACATGAAATAATATTGCATCCAGTCCTGGGCCTGCGTGATAGGAAGGGCACTGAGAAATGAAAGTCTGTCCAAAGGAGAGCAACCAAGATGGTAAGAGGCCTGGAAGGAAAGACTAATGAGCAAATGTTGGAGGTGCTTGGAACTGAGATTGCAGGAGACCTCACAGCCCTGTTCAAGTGTCTGAGGGGCTGCCATGTAGAAGACGGGGCAGAATTATTCAGAGTTCTTCCAAAAGACAGGCCAGAGACCCTTGGCCTTAATGACAAGGAAGTAGATGTTGGCGCTGTCCAGCAATGGAACAGCCTATCTCTGGAATGGTTGAAGTCTTCTTCATTAGAGGTATGTAAACAGAGGCTGGATGGCATCTGTTGGGGATGCTGGGACAGCAGACGTTGGGCTAGATTATCTCCAAGTTCCTTTCCAACTCTTACAATCCATAATATAATGGATTCAAATTACAGGATGGCAGATTCTGAATGAACGTTAGGAAAGAAAACCTTCTCACCGTTTCATAGAACCGCCAACGGATGAGAGAGGTGGTGGGCTCCCCTCTTTGGGAGTGTGCAAGCAGAGGCAGGAGAACGAGGAGGCTTTAATCTGAATTCCTGCCCTGGGCAGAAGGTTGGACCCAATGGCTGAAATGGCCTTCCCACTCAAGGATTCCAGCACAAAAAGGTTTTGACGATTCTAGCACAAAAGTACATGGCTAATTAAGTAAACAAGGAGGGAGTTATATAAAAGAAGCTCTATTGTTTACGTGGCAAGATTTTTTTTCAAGCACCAACTAATTCCAGCACCAGTTCCTGGTGCCTTTGATGGTAGATTAGAACAAACTTACCAGGCACAATTTCTTTATGATTATATAATCCCACACACACACACTTGAATCCTGGCCAAAGAAATCCATTAAAATGAGTTATTTACCTTTAAGATTACCTGTACTTGCACCAAAACCCCACAAATTCAGGCCTCCAGGGACTTCTCACAAGCCATGGTTTAAAAATTCACATTTTTGAAGTTAGGTCACAGATCCCAAAGGCTCCACAGAGAAATCTGTGCTCCTTTTTACACATATTCAAATCCACGTACAAAGAGGAACACTTTTAATGACAGTGCAAGCCATTGTACTTCTAAAGCCCTTTTCTAAAAGATTTGCTTGCACAAGTTCTACACTCTGCTATGAGGCTATAAGAAGTAGAGCTTCCATTTTGCACGAACAGCCTGTTGGGCTTGCAAATCATATAATAGCAGACATTGAAAAGTCACATTTATAACATTCTGAGCAAATATTTGTGCTAATGAAGGTGAAAGATCTGGCCGTCTTGGAAACGGAATTCCTCTATTTATCCAATCTAAAGTCAAAGCTGGAATGGAAGATTCCCTTCACTGGCCTGGCAACATTTTTAACCCTGACCTAAAGGCACCTTCTATAGGAAGAAGAAATAATATATTCCTTATGCTAACGGAGCTCTGATCCTGTTTCAGTCCAAGGCTGCCAAGACCGCAGAAGTCACACACAGCAGTTTTATACGACGCCTTGCGGTTTGTTGGCTGGTACCTGACCTAAGACCTCCCCCGTCCTTTCATAAAGATAAGATAAGACCCAGCATTTACCTGGGAGAGGATGGTGCCCCTGTTCTGTTAGGACTACAATTCCCAGAATCCTCAGCAAGCAAGACGATTGGGGATCCTGGGAGCCTATCTGAAGAGCACTCAGTTAGGAAAGGCTAAACAGGGGAAGAAAGGTCTGTTGTTATCCACTTGGTCCACGGGTCTTTTTTACCCGTGGAAAGAGTAAAATAAGGTGTCTAATGCAGCTAGTCACAGACCACGCTCCTTTTCCCCAAACCAGAACTGGGCGTAGGGCGTACGCTTAAGGATGCCTCCAAAGGAAAGCCTCCTCTATGCCACCTTGGACTGTCTTGGTAACAAAATGGATGAAACGTCCATTGCCTTCTCCTAGAATGGTTTTTCTACTTCCCAAGTATACCCTGGAAGTCCTGGGATTACTGGGTGGTCTCCCATCCAATTACTAATCAGGTCCGACCCAGTTAGTTCTATAGGATTAACGATGGTCAGCTAGGTGCCGTAGTGTGGGTGCGCTTTTGGCTCGCATGCTGCTTTGAAACTACTTTAAGGCTGCCTAATGTCAATAAGAGAGGCTGGCCTAACTCAGTTTATTTATTTGTGTTTTTAAAACTTGAGGGTCACTTGGCGGAAACTTCTTTTTTTAATATGACCGTTTTGTCCACTATATAAACAAAGACGTCTGGCTGTGTTAACCAGCGTTTGGGTCACTGCCCTACAAATCTAAGTGATTTAAACTTCCCAGCAAAATGACTGGGAAACGCATCATTTAGCCACCCCCTTTTGAAAAGGTAATCCCCCCCCTTTCCTGAGCTCCTGCAGATGCTAGTTCTGCTTTTATGGGACAACGGCGCGTGTGAAGAGCTGGGGAAGGACAGACAACGTAAGGTCAGCCGTGCGGTTACTGCCTCGGGATACCCACCAGGAGTGATCTGTTTGCTTAAAACTTATTTCACCTTGCTTTTCGGCCATAAACGCTTCCTGAATGGCTTGCAAAGATCAGCCTTGGCAGGTCTTCAGGTCTTCAAAACCGCCCTTCGCGATCGTCAGAAGCAAACAGCCCAGCACGTGCCTTGCCTGCTCTCCACTCTGAGCGTGGTGGGACAAGGTGACCCGACGACGTGACGGCTTCTGTACCTATTGGCCGCCCGTCTTCTCACCTGGCCGCGGGGCCTGGGTCTCTGCCACGAGGGCAGATCGTTATTCCGAATGCACGTCGGGAGGAGGTCCTTGTTTTTAACAGGGTCGCTATGCGCAGGGGGGAGCATAAGCCTAGCCCATGTATGTCTCTGCGCTGAGAAGCAAGGCACTGATTATCCTGGAAACGGATGACAATGCCTCACGTCAGGGGATTGGTAATGCTGCTGGTAACTGATTTATACTGATCTGGAAATCGTTAAACATGTACGTTCCCAGAGACTAGGGAAAGAAAATGTGGTTGAATTTCTCCTTCGTTTTCCTTCACCCACGTTGCTTTGGGGGCCTCGTTTGCTCTAGACCCCCCGTCTGGCCACCTGCGCCGAGGATGCTCCTGCAATGTGCATTTCCCACGCTTTACTTTTATACATATATATATATATATATATATATATATATATATATATATATATATATATATATATATATATATATATATATATATATAATATTTTACTGACATGTTAAAGATACATATTTAAAAGTTAGAAAAGAAAATTTGAAATACCAAATATAGAGAAAAGGAAAAGAAAAAGTGATGTAAAGTAAAAGAAGGTATGAAAAATAGATAACTTCCAATCTATCTCTGGTCTTAGAAATAATAAGGCTATCATAAGTGCTAGTTTTTAAGACATTAAATAAGAATAATTCTATGTCTAAATCAGTGTTGTTCAAACTTGGCCACTTTAAGATGAGTGGACTTCAACTCCCAGAATTCCCCAGCCAGCCATGCTGGCTGGGGAATTCTGGGAATTGAAGTCCACTCATCTTAAAGTGGCCAAGTTTGGACAACACTGGTCTAAATATATCCCATTACATTTATAATCTAATCTTCAAATCCCCATGTAAGCTTCACCCCACCTGCATTTTGCAAATAGTCCATCAATGGTTTCCATTCTTTAAGGTAGCAATTGTCTGAGTTTTCTTTTAACAAGCCAGTCAGTTTGTCATTTTCTGCCACGTCCATCCGTTTTAACAACCCTTCTTGTATCGTAGGTAGCGTCTGGGTTTTCCAAAATTGTGCATAAAGAAGTCATATATTGAGTAATTGCAATAAGATGTTTTCCGATTTGAAAGTCCATTATCCCCGACAGGAATAATTCTGGTTGAAATGGAATCTGTATTTGTAGTATGCTCTGCATCAACGTTTGTACTGGAATCCAACATTTCTCTGCAATTCTGCGCGTCCAGCGCATATGGTCGAATGACCCCTCTTGTGGATTCCCTTTCCAACCAACGTTGGAAATTCCCACGCTTTGCTATTTAGCAGAAGCGATTGGGCACGACAACCTCGACGAGGAATAACAACTTAACAAACAGAGTAATACCAATGATTGCTAATCAGCCTACGCGGCAGTCTTTACTCCATTCCTCGGCCCCTCAGCCCGGAGAGAAAAAGGCAGCCCAGCCCCAAAGCAAACAGCAGGGAGGCTTATGCTAACGAGATGGAAACAACGACCACAACCGCACCTTGAAAAAAACCAAACCGGAAAAGACGACTTTCGTGTGCAGCTGAAAAATATTTGTAAGTCATTTATCCCAGAAAGAAGCAAGGCCCTGTGTAACGTTAACTAGCGTATTTGAAGGAAAAGAAAGATGCTTTGGAGTGTATTTCAAAATATGCGGGATTTATTTCGAGATGCATTTGATATTGTTGCCTGTTACCGTATGACATTTTTTTTCCTCATCTTTTGCAAAAAAGATGGGAGAGAAGAGTCTGTTCCTGGCAATCACTCATATTTTTCTGAGGAATTGCTCCTTTGCTTTTACAGGGGAAAGAAAAAAAATTCATTCATTACTCCTGCAAGTTCTTATTTGAGTTATTAGTAGAAGAGGTACATTCTTCTAATTAGGAAAGAAAAGCGGAGAAAACTTTAACTTCTAATCTACTGAAAAGCCTGTCTTGATGTGGGTCTGGGCATGTGGCCTAAGCAAGGTCAGGCCAAGTTAGTTCTTGGAGAGGAGACCACTAGGAAATTCCCAGCCTACAGGCCAGACTGGGAAGTTGCAAATGCAAAACATCCTGGAAGAAAGACTTCCATCCCCTTATGAAAAAGTGGTGTGTATGTGCGTCAGTCCATGAGGTCACCAGCTGCGTCTGACTTGAGAGAGGTCTTCCACCCAAGACATACAAAACTGAGACTGGACAGATAGGAACAAACCTGATATCTCTTGTTAGGTTCTAGGGGACAAGCTGGGATATTGCTGAGAGAGGTCAGGACAGATGTCCATCCCTGACATTGCTTACATATACATTCCAAGCTATTCCTCTGTACGAGATTTGGAACGGAGAATATCCAGAATACAAAATCCACCCACGTCAAGTACTGAAACTTATTTCAGATCAAACCCAGCCCCAATGGATCTGCATCTCACGCGAGCCCCCTGCACGGCTGATTCAACTGCCCCTGGGCGCCCTACAGCAAGCAAAGAGGGGACTCTTCCGGGGCAGATACGTTCATATTTCGGCCGAAGAGTTTTGGCCCAGGAAGTATGAGAAGGAATGCAAGAGATGCAGGGGGCGGGTGGTGGTGGAAATCAGTGGTCAAGCACAAACTAGGTTTGAAATGTTCATCTCAAACTCTCGAAACCCACTTTCAGGTTTCTTATGCTATCGGCTGAACCCTCATTCATTCTCTTGGGAGGGAGGAAGTTCCTTCCGCAATCCCTCCCTGGTGCGGTTGCTCAAGATGCATACAGAGACCTAAATGCAGCCTAGCTAGGCAGGAGAGCCCAGTTATGGGGGCCCCAGGCTGACCTTGGCTGACCTCAGAAACCTGGTCCTGGCCTGATTAGTTCTGGAAAGAAAAACACAGGGGAATGAAAGGCGATACGGCTGCCCTGGGAACAGGGGTGTCTGCAGAGTGGGGTCAAAAAAGTCAAGAGGGAGGCTGTGATGGTGCAATTCAAAGCTTTGCTGTTTTTTATGTGTGTCACGTAATAAAAACAGACGGAGCTTTGACTGCACCGTCATGGTCGCCACCTTACCTTTTCTGACCATGGCCTGCAGATACCCCTGACTGGAAAGTTGCCCCCCCCCCCGAAAAAAGAAGGTAAAGGCCAACCACTTTCATATTGTTGTCCAGAAAACTACAGGATCAAGCTTCACCAGAAGGAAACGTCGGGCAACGGAATAAAATGGAGTTACCAAATTAAAATGCAAAGTCTCCTTGAGTAGAACAACGATTTGGGTTACATCTGCACCTGTGCACTTTGCAAACGTTTCAGCACTTGCAGGAAGGGGAAAAAAGTGTGAGAATGAAATTGCCCTGGATCAGACGGGCCCCCGTGACTGCATCCTCTAGTGATCCTACCTGCAGAGGGGCGAATAAAGTCTCCGATCTATTCAACCTACCGTTGTCCAGCCGCAAGACGGCCCGCTGAGCTGCCAGCCCGTCCCTCCCCCAGACAGAAGTTTTATGCCCTCCTCTCCAGCAACACCAAGCCATTTGTTAGGGAGATCTGGCAGCAGGGGTAGAAAACGGCGTTGGCACGCTCTGCGCCAGCTCCTGCGGTGAAATATTCATCACCTAAGTGATAGTTATATACCTTTCCAAAGTGTAAAATAAATAGACCTTTCTAATTCTAGACTCTCCGTGTTCTATGTTTAGACTACTTAGGAAGGAAAAACACCGATTCACCCCTCTATTCGCAAGAGATCACCTTTGTAAAATTTCATTATCACATTGTACGAAACTCTAAATATTTGGTAGGAAACCTACTGTGAAAAAACAACAGCCAACAATATGAGGATTGGGACTGTAGACACCCAAATATGTACTGTAAGTGGACATTTGTTTCTCAGAACTAAAGGTATTCTCAGAGCAAAAAAATATAACAAATATTATATTCTTTCTCTCTCTCACACATACACACAAATGCTTTCTTTTTTACATGATTAAGATGTTCTTTTGCCACCATTTCTGAATCTGACTTAGTATCAGGTTTCACTTATTACTGAATTGTTGTTCCTAGGACTGTTATTGTTTAATATCAATTTCCTTGCTTTACTTTTTTATGCATCTCTGCATTCATTTTTGTTGAACCATTTGTATGTTATAATGAGTCTCTGACTGTAAAATTAAATGGAGTTTCAGAAAAAAAAACCCTTGGAAACAGATTTAATTAAGTGGAATAAGCATGATATATTGTTTCTCTTGGATTTCCAAAAATATTGTTTCTCTCCCTCAGTCACCTTCTGTTTTGTAACGAATGTACCACCGTGGGAGAAACTGCATAAGAATGTTAGAAAATATTAATCAATTTCTCCTGTGGAATTTGAGCTTGATTCAATAGGTTGCCAAAGAGTATGAAGGAAGTAAAGGAGATGTTACTACCTAAGAAGTAGGTAGGGTACAGAAGTAAACCACATATTGAACACTGGGGAACAGCATGGTAGATAGAAGAGGGAGAAGACTTATTATTTCAGAGAAGTAGAAAGAGACCCTGATGGATTTTCAGACAGATTCAGGGTGTTTTCAGGATGTTCTGTCAAATGTTTGACTCAAGGTACTTGAGGGGAGTCTGCCATGATGTAAGAGAAGAGCATTTTGCTAAATTGGAATGGGAACAGAGTATAAATGTTTGATACATGAACACCGAAAAATTTTTTTTACAGATGACCTGGACTCCTTTTCATACAGAACTCAAAGCGACTACGTAAAAGCCAACTCAGAACATCTCAGCAGCCCAAAATGGATTGTAACTATAACATTAAGAGCAAATTGTGAATTTAAAACATCGAGGGCAACAGAACTCACAACTTCAAAAAGAACTTTAAAATGCTGAGCAAGCTTTGCCATCAAGATATATATTAATTCAATAAGGGATTTTTTTTTAAAGCTTGATTGGTTCATGCATTTGGGAAGAGCAATTCCATCCTGCTGCGGAATGAGTGTTCTTGAGGAAGAAACGTGGATAATTTAAGTGATGTCACGTGCAGTATCAGAACGAGACTTATGCTCTTGGTAGTAGTAATGAGAAAAGAAGAGGAGAAAGTTAATTAACAAACAAGATTGTGAAAAATAACTATACCACCCAAACTTAAGGTTTAAGGAGAAGAGACAATGATGTGAGGTAGCAGCAGACAGGGATGTGATAGGTGTTCACTCAGAGGGGTTGATTTCTCTACAAACAGCACCTCAGTCCTCTCTGGAGTAAGGCTCAGACTCTTTGCCCTGCTCCTCTTCCAAAGAGTCCGTAGTCGTCCTTGGAATCAGCACATGGATACAAGAAATCGGGACGAGCATAATCTGCATTTCAACACGAATCTCCAATTTACACCCCAAATTAAAACTGGTTGGCCCACTATGTTCATCCTGCTTTTTGTACTTTTTTGTTAAAAATCCTCCTATTAAATCTTCTCAAAGAACTACTGTGTTCATCGTCTTTCCCTTTCCTAATTCCTTTCTTCAAGCACATATACTCTTCAGTTTTTCAACTACTGCACCTAGTGACGAGCTGAAATCGAAAGAAATTTATTTATAGAAGCCTGGCTTAATTATATTGGTCACTAGTATTTCAGTGGAGCTCATCAATTAGAAAACCGTGCTATACTTGCCAACTCAGAAGTGTCGTATTTTCTGAAAGGTGGTTCAAAACATAAAACGTCCTTTCCCTTGTATCTACCCAAAAGGATGGCTGGACTGAAAACAACCTGCCTGTGTCCATTACATTATTCTCAGCAAACCCAACATAATTGATATTTAAACTGTATGATTAATTGGGAAATAAACCACACTTTCTTCCAGGTTAATAAACCAGAATGCTTTATAGGATTTCTTCTTAGATAAAGATGTGCAAGACTGTAGCCTATGCCAGTAACACTGTCCAATGAAGATTCAAAGCGGTACCTCTTAATTTTTATTTAAGGAGTACAATTGGATCATGATTGGTTAGCAATCATTAAGGTTCGGGTGTTTTCCATTTCAGATGGCCAGGAGATGGCAGGCTTTTCTTTCCAAATTGTCAACTGTCACTCATAGTTTTATCTGCTGGAGATGGTACATGAATATAGACTACGGAATTAATAAACGTCAACACTTTTAATATGCAAAACAATGAATTGTTTCAATAAAAAGTTATGGGGTCTATTGGTTCTTCATTTCATAGCAAAGATCAGTGTCTACCACTTTTATCAGGAGTTTACGCAGTGGTGGGAACAAGTGTGGTCTATATCAAATAAACCACAAATACTAAATACATTAACATATTGCTTTGATTCTAACAACAGACCCATGATTTCCTATTTTTTTAAACATGGCTACTACAGGATAGATAGATAGATAGATAGATAGATAGATAGATAGATAGATAGATAGATATTTTACACTTTAACAAGGCTGTTTTAATAATAGGTCACCCTTTTCCACTCCCAAAATGTCCACACTGTTTCCCAAGACCAGCCTTCAATAATTCTTATAATTACTATAAGATATATTTATTCATCATTCATCATTATTTATTTACAGCTTTTTTATGCCATCCCAATGATGCTTTTTACTCAGCCCATACAACAATTGTCAAAATACATGATAAAATGATGACATAAAACCAATCACTGCAAAAAGTTATTAAATTTAAACACATTTGATCTTAAACGTGTAGAAAACCAAAACTTCAAAACTTACTACCAAGCCCAAAAGGGGCCCTAAAATTTTTGGAAGACTAAAAATGAAATTGAGGTAGTACTAGAAAACACCGCACAGAAGGCCTTTTCACCATCTATCCAATCTCACATTGTTTCCGGCAGCATCTTTAGCTCCAGCTGAAAATGGATGGGATGAAGTGACAAAACTGAGCATTTCAACAGAAACAGAATGGAAGCCACTGGATGTTATGCTTCACAAGAAATGGATAAGAGGATGGGAGAAACCTGACTTGGCAGTAGTACATGTGAAAAAGATCTGGGTGTTACAATAGATCACAAGCCGGATATAAGCCAAGAATGTGACATAGCTGTGAAAAAGGCAAATGCTATTTTGGAATGTATTAATGAGAGCATTGAGTCCAAATCATGGGACCTTATAAATCATTCTACTCTCCCTTAGTCAGGCCCCACATGGAATCCTGGGTGCAATTCTGGGCATGGCAGCATACAAAGGACATCAGCAAACTGGAGCGAGTTTAGAGAAGAGCTATGAAGATGGCGAGGGGACTGGAGGAACTGGATATATTTATCCAGCAAAGGAGAAGACTGGGATATGATAGTAGTCATGAGATATGGTCAGCCCTAGAAGGTAGACCAGACTAAGAAACATACACCATGTAGACCTAAAGCTACTTTTATTAAAACAGCTGTAGTAACAGAATCTTGCAAGTCTGAATGTACTTCCCATTCTCCCTCTTTTATCTTCATGTGAAGGGGGGGGGGTGCTGTTTGAGGTGTTTTCCCAAACTACTTCGTTGGTCTAGGCTCAAGCATTGTTTATCTGATTGTTGCTTTGGTAGTGGATCTTCCATCTGTCCCTCAAGGCCATCCTCTACTCACTACAGATACCTGAAGGGTTGTCTATAAAGGATGTCATGAACTTGTTCTCTGAGTCTGCCCAGGCCAGCTCCAAAACCAATTGGTAGAAACTGCAAGGAAGTAGACTCAGGTTAGATATTAGAAAGAATCTCCAGATGGTAAAAGCTGTTAACCAGCAGAATAGGCTGCTTTAAGAAGAGGTATGCTCCCCTTCAGAGGCCGGATAGTAATTGTCCAAGATACTTTAGCAGATCCTTTCCCAAGCAGGGGTTGACTAGATGACCTCTGAGGTTCCTTCCAATTCCATATTATTTCCTACAGTGTTATTTGTTTAACTTCAAATTTGTATTTGTAAAATGTTGGTTGATTTAATTTTAGGCTCCTGGGTGGGTTTAGATGTTATTGTTTATTGGGCTGAATTTTAATTTTGCTTGCTGGGGACATTGTTCTGAGATCCTATTTAGATGAAGGAACAGAATTACATAAATATCAGATACATTGATTTTTTTTCTCTTTGAACAGGTAGCCAAACTTATGTATACCTTTTATATAGGAAAAATCTCATTAGTGCTACTACCTATTTGTGGAAGATGAAAGGCATAAATTCAAAGGAGGGAAACAAATATCAGATCAACAGTCACGCTCATGCAGATTTCGAGTTGTGCTAGATTACATTTGCGAATGATCTCTGAGGGAAAGATTGCCACTTGTGTTTTATTATTGGCTATTATCTTAAAAGATATCCAAACACAGAAGTCTGGTCCTTAACAGCACGCTTTCGAGCATTTTTTAATTCGTTCAGCATATTCCCAATCCAGGTAACCATAAAAATAGCAACAATTAGATTATTAAGCTTCTCTGAGAATTTCCTGGAGACTGGGAAACCTGGCCGTCATAGTTAATTGGCATAATGCCTACAGACAATGGATATGCATTTGTGCTATGCATCTTTGCCCCGACAATGATCTGTTGAAAGGGCAGAGTGATGAAAAGAGTATGTGTAATTTCTTTTTCATCTACATGAAGCCACTGGGAGAATTCATCTATCAGCACAGGATGGGTGATGTATCATCAGGGTGCTGATGATTCCCTGCACAGCTCCACTTTTGACTAAACTGGAGTTGTAGTAGAGAGCTTGACCCAGTGATGGTCAAAAACTCTGAATAGTAAAGTGTAAAACCGGGGATGGGGTGGGGGACCAGGTATGCCATATGACAATACTGTCAGCTTCCTGAGAGAATAATGCTTACATGAAGAATAAAATGGTGATCTACATACATCTTCTGTACTTTACTTCTTTATTTAAATCAGTGTTTCTCAACCTTGGCCGCTTGAAGCTGTGTGGACTTCAACTCCCAGAATTCCCCAGCCAGCTATCTCCAGGAAATTCTCAGAGAAGCTTAATAATCTAATTGTTGCTATTTTTATGGTTACCTGGATTGGGAATATGCTGAACGAATTAAAAAATGCTCGAAAGCGTGCTGTTAAGGACCAGACTTCTGTGTTCTGTCTCAAGCTATGCTGGCTGGGGAATTCTGGGAGTTGAAGTCCACACAGCTTCAAGCGGCCAAGGTTGAGAAACACTGATTTAAATAGTCAAGCAGGAGCATGAAACACAGCTTCACAGAAGTGTCATGAACAATGGTTACTTAACAGGTAGCTCACCAGAAGAATGGTGAGAAGCCAGCCTTGTGTACTGGTTAAGGTGCTGGAGTAGGACTGGGGAGACCCAGCTCATGGAAAGTCACTGGATGACTCTGGGCCAGTCACCCTTTCTCACCTTATAAAACCCCACAAAACGGCAGAAAGGTGGGATATAAAACAAACAATGGCTGGTGGATATTTTCTTACCACAGAAATAGCTCTGCTAAAGCATCTCCCTCCTTTTGGTACAAATTGGGTGGCGGAGGGGGGACACACACAGAGAGTTCATCCAGATCAACGGCACCATTTGCCAGCATTTCCCGTTTTTCCTTGGTTCAACTTTCTCTCTGGAACTGCTGAGCCTCCCGTCTTGATGACAAACGTTCCATGGGAAACATGACACCGTCTTATCAGCACAATGTAGAAAGCACATTCTCACTTGAGTAGGATGTTAAAAGGGAAGTGTGGAAACAGCAAACGATCATCACCCGTTTGCAAGGCTCTACTTCTGATAAGATTTGGATGGATCATACCCACTCGTTGGGATCAGGAACCCACTGGGATAGTTCGCCCTTGGAGACTTACAGAATCAAGATTTTGGAATACATTGGGGGATTTTCCAGGTGACAATGGTGGTGATTCTACCAAGGCTTTAGTCTCACTAAGGAATGGTAAAAGGAGACATGCTGTTGACCCAGTTGCTTTTCGAATCTCAGATGACTAAGGGCAATGAAGCAGATTGGAAGCATCTGGAATATATCTTAGTGTGAAGACAAACAAGGTCAAGAACATGACTGTAAACACTATGAAAGCTTTTTTTTGCTTCTTTATTAACATCCTCAAGTAGATGTCCAGCCAAATTATCTCATGTGGTTTAGGATGAGGACTATCCTCATATCTACCTTTACAAACAGAGGGTTAACACACAGAGATACCTATCCTCTGTTTGGAATGAATTTAGGAATAGCATTTTTCCTTTTCCTGCTGACCTAGATGCCATAACTGATGCAGGTCCAAATCCGATGTCTAGTGTCTTACGCAGCTTTGTTTTGTGGACCTGGGAACGTGGACAAGATTTTTTTAATGATGTGTCTGGTATCCATCCTCTTGTTCTCTGCGTATGAAGATGAGGACTGATTGGATGCCAGGCATCTTTGAGGAGTCAGGAATGCATCTGCTCCTTGAGGAGTCACCCTGACCCTTTGTTCCTCCATCTACTATCCAGTCACTAAGAACTAGAGAAACAGCACTAGAGTTTACTGCATTGGCAACTGCAGATGCTTATGGAAGAAAGAGATTAACTGGACCCATTCCAGTTTGATTCAAGCATGGTTATGGCTCTGAGTTAGCCTTAGCCACCCTGGTTGATGACATTTATAGTGAAAAAGATAACTGTTTGTTCTTCCTGATCTCTTCTGGACTGGCTGTCTAGCTTGAATGTTGGGAATAAAATGTTACAGAAGGTCTATTCCTAACTACCAGGTTGAAAATACTGCATTGGGTGACTTTATTGCGCTCTTCTGGTTGTTAAACTCTTCTGCCCCAGTCCTATTTGGCATCTGTGCAAAGCCATGGGGGAGAGGAAATCATTCAGAGACTTGGAGCAATCTGTTGAGGATGCCCAAGACTATTTCTCCCATAATCTGAGTTGGAGAAATTATGATTTGAGGTTTGGGTGGCATGGTTATTTATGGTATGATAATTAAACCTAAAGTTAATGTTGATTTAAAAAATCATTTTGTTAGATGAGCCATATTGAGAATATGGAATAGATATACACCCAGATTGTGTCTGAAAATACCTCTGTGGCTCTCACCCCAAGAAGCATATTATAGAAGAGAAATGATAACTAAACATAAATGCTTAACTGATAGTGATATATTAGAATTTTCCCAGGGAGAATTCAAAATGAAATCAAGAGATGACTTGATATTAGGATATATGTGTCAATGGTTTACTTATGCACAATTATTACAAAGATTTAAAGTAGATAAAAGGATTTTTGGTTTCGAATATTCTAAGATTGAATTTGAAACAGAATTATGTACAAATGATGAACATGTTATTGCTAAAATGTATAAACTTTTATTGAGATTTGAAACAGAAGAACAATTGAAAGAGCCAAAAATTTTGGTTTTGACATACAAATGGAACAATGGGAGAATATGTGAATGAAAGGACTGAAATTTACATTATGTTATAATCTTAAAGAGAACTTTTATAAGATGCTGGATTGGTACTTGTCACCAGAAAAATTGTCTAAAATGTATAAAGGTACTTGGAATATATGTTGGAAATGTGAACAACAAGAGGGGACTTTTTATCATGCTTGGTGGATATGTAAAAAAGCTAAAAAAAATTGGATCCAAACACATACATTAATTCAGAAGATTTTAAATATTAATATACAATTGAAGACAGAGATGTTTCTTTTGGGACTGATTGACAAAGAGTTGGAAAAAACTCAAGGAACTTTGTTTTTATACATGATAACAGTAGCAAGACTTTTATATGCACAACAGTGGAAGGATGTGACGTTACTCATAATGGAAGAGTGGATCATGAAGATGATGGAGTTTGCTGAGATGGCTAAACTGACAGCTTTGATCAGAGAAAAGACACTGATTAAGTTCAATGCTGATTGGAAAACCCATTTGGACTTTTTGCGCGAAACAAAAAAAAATGAACTTATGACATATAGGTTTGATGATTAGAAAAAATATTAGATGATAGAAAAATGAAGGTTATGTTGTAACCCTAGAGTAAGAGTTCAATTTAAATCTATATCTGTAGCTGCTGTAAAAGAAAATTGGAAGTCATTTCCTTATACTTCTTTTTTCTTTCTTTCTGCACTTTTGGCTTTGTTCTCTCCTTCTTTTTTTCCTTTATGTTAAATATCAGTACTTATTAGTTTTTATCTTTCTTGTTTAAAAATTTAATAAAGTTACTACAAAAAAAAGAAAGAAAGAAAGAAAGAAAGAACTGGATGGGAGTTCTCCAGGAAAAACTAAGACTACAGGCTAGACTGGCAAGTTGAAAAGTCATCCTGGAAGAAGACAGTGAGAAATCACTTCTGAAGTGTGGCCAAGAAAATATATGGATGTGTCCAGGAAGTCACTAGGAATTAAGTTTCACTCAAGGTACACTTGGCATTTTCTTGGCAAACGGCTATACCCTTTTCTGTGTTAGGGCCACATCATCCCTTAGAACTGAAGTCACACCAAAGAGTTCTAGGCTTCTTCAGAATGTGCTGTCAGTGTGGTGCCTCTACTAATAAGTGTGGGAGGCATTGTGTGTGTGTGTGTGTGTGTGTGTGTGCCTTTGAGTCCTGGTGACTTTCTGGACATATCCTTATTATTTTCAGGAGTGGGTTGCCCTTGCCTTCTCCCCAGGGCTGAGAGAAAGTGACTGGCCCAAAGTTACCTGGCTGGCTTTGTCCCTAAGGCCGGACTAGAACTCAGGGTCTCCTGGTTTCTAGTCTGGTGCCTTTAACCACGACACTAAACTGGCCCTCATGAGAGGCACAGCGATGTTATATTAATTCCAGCTAAAGAATTCTTAGCAAATGGATGACAGCATCAACATACATAATGAGCAGAGATACTTGACAGCCTCATGATAGACTGTTAGACAATCTGTGAAGGATTCAACAGCAAAATGCCTGTCGGAGAGAAGAATGCAGAACATCTCTGGCTAAAGAAAGCCTGAAATCTCTCCATGCCTCAAAAAACATTGACTCAGAACATCTGTCCATTTCTACAAAGTTCTTTGAAATCACTCCGTTGCTCACAAGTTTACAGTTCGCACCAACAACAAGGTACAAAAGAAAAATCAAAGCTGGAAAGGGTTTCATTCATCAAATATGGAGAAAGCATTCTGGTTAGGCCTACAGGCATAAATACCTATGCAGATTAAGTCTCAGCCATGTGATCTGTCCATCACAAAAATCCTTCATCTCAAGGCCGTGTATGAACTACCCCTATAGCTATTTTCTTGCTGGTAGAAAGCAAGTAATTGTTCACATTATATGGATTATCAAATAATAGTGCAAATCCTTTAACATTATTTGCCATCTCCAGTATTTGTTCAGGATTGACTGGAGAAATGTTCAATCATATAATACATGCATGTATCCCTGATATATAATTTCTGACATTAATATTACAGCAGGACAACTTTCAGAAATGAAAAAAAGGGTCACCTGAAAAAAGACTCCTGCATTTCTCATTCAGGTGCAGCTGAAGCTAACCAGTCTTGTTTTTGTTGGGTTCAATTCTACAGAGCTTCAGCTTTCATCAGGAACCTTCTTCTGCCAGGACCAGCTTCTTTGCCCAGCTAACTTCTGGTTCTCCACCCACTGCCCCCTGAATTCTCAGTGTGCCATGGCTGGCAGCCACAGTGCCAGCATCTGGTTTTTCGGTTCTGGTACCAGGGCTGGGTTATTTGCTATCCTGCCAGGATCCTCAGCTTGGCCCTCTTCTAAGGAAGATGAAGGGTTCAGCTGATCCCTGACAACTAGTTCCATCCCTGCATCCAAGCACCAATCTTGCTGCTGGTATTTTGGGAGGAGGGAGGGAGGTGTCACTCTCCCATCTGCAGCTGCCAGTCCCTAAATTAATTATTTAAAACTGCTTCTCTTTAAAATTATCAGACATGCTTGGATCATAAGATAAAAACTTTTTACACTGTTGCTAAATATGAGATTAATAAAACAACAACTGGAGACAAGTGGAAGTCAAACTCATAAATCTATTCTAAGTGTCCAAGCCAGACAGCTGTTTGGCAACTTGGAAGTTCCTCAATTGACCTTGTGGAAGGAAGCTCATACAGAAGAGTTTGGAAAATGTAATGAATACTTCTTAAGATTATATTAAATACTATTCAAGATATACTATTCAAGATTATATAGTGAACAGACATTTGATCTGGAAAATACTGAAGAACATTTAAATACAATACTACAAAAATTTACAGACCAACAAAAGGAAGCTCATAGTAAACTCAGAACAGCAGATGAAACCAAAGAAGCAATCAGAAAACTAAAAATGAGCAAAGCTCCAGGAACTTGATTATATCTCTGCAGTCTACTACAAAACTTTCCAAGAAATTCTGGTTAAACCATCAACTCAGGTAATGAATGAGATCCATCAGTGTCAAGAACTTCCTTGATCATAAAAAGATGCTTTCATCTTTTTGATGAATGAGGAAAATGACCCAACTTTTCTTGAGTTGGATAGACATGTTTTTCTTACTGAATGTAGACTATAAGCTTTTTACAACTATACTTGCAAAAAGAATTATTTTAACTGAATCCATACCACCTGATCAGACTGGATTTGTTCCAGAGAAATATATGAGAAATAACATTAGATATATCTTGTGTCTTATTGATAATATAAATCAGAAAAACAAGAAGGTGATCATGCTATTTCTCCATGTAGATAACTTTGATAATTTGGAAGGGTCTTCCATGATGAAGACTCTGAAGAAGATGATTTGTAAGTCTGACTTTTTCCGATAGATAAGAACAAGAAGCTAAGGTAATAGTAAATGTTGCTTTTATTAAAAAAAATGTATCATAATGAATGCGACAAGACAAGGCTGTCTCCTTTCTCCTTCTTTATTCTTAGTATTAGAGCCATTGGCAAAGAAGACACATCAAGGAATTAATTAGCAACTCAAGAATATAAATTGATGATGTTGTACTTACAATTATACAACCAAATGAGTCTTATTGATAATGGAAGACATACAGCAGAATGATTTGATGTTGACATAATGAACTAATAAGGATAAAAGTCAAATGTTGAGAGAACTTCACTGAAAAGTATTATTTCCACCAAATAATGGTGTTTAATATTACTATTAAAAAGGTTAAATATCAGGGAATTTATCTGACAAAAAATAATAAAGACCTATTTAAAAATAACTATTCACAGATCTTGAAAAATAGAATGACAGATATTTAAGTTAAAACTGTCTTGGTTAGGAAGAACTACAGGCATTAAAATGAACATTTCTACCAAGGGTTAACTTTCTGTTCCAAATGATTCCACTTAAAATTGAAAAAAAGGTACTAAATGAATGATAGAGACAAATAACAAACATTATACAGTCTAATAAAAGACCAAGGATTAAATGTAAGATGCTACAGGATTCAAAAGTATGAGGTGGTCCAGCAGTCCCAAACTTCAAAATGTATTAGCAAGTTAGCCGCCTCACCTGGATTACAGATTGGGTCATATCAGCTGATGATTGGGCTACCTCTATTGAGGGAAAAGGGTTCCCTGATGATTTGCACAAATATCTTTGGATTGGTGCAACAGAAATAGAGAGATTATGGAATATTAAAAGTTTGTGATAAACACAGGCAAAGAATTAGTCCAGGCTTCTCTTGTTTAATTCTGTGATGCTATGCATTCACTGTTTATTTACTCACTTTGTGTTTTATTTTTCTCTTTTTGCTTGCTTGTTTTCCTCTCTCCAAAAGCTTTCATGAAAATATCATCATCATAATCAAACTCTCCCTTCACATGTATGTATAAGGAGAAGCACAGCTGTAGGAATTCTGAACAGTGCAGGTTTTGTCCATGCTGGTGTTTTGGAGAGAAGCTGAGTTCTGGAAGATACAAATTCTTCCCTATAGAGTAGATTCACAACTTGTCTAAATGAGAGACACCTCGTGGCATGTTCTCTACCTACTTGTCAGCTCCTCTTGATAAACAGAGCGAAGAAGCTGAGGGCAAGGTGGCTTAGTGGTTGATGGTGCTGGAGCATGGAACCTCGAGCGTACTGGAGAAGGAGCTGGTGGTTGGGAGCCCAGACCATATCAGTTCATCTAAACAAGACAGAAAGACACGATTCCAGAAAGAATGGTGTGGGATAACCAAGAGGGGAGATAAATTGCTGTAGGATCAACAGAAAGAAGCATGGTCAGCCTAGAGCTACATGCAAGCTAAGGAGAAACGGCCTGCCTGCTGGGATAAAGGGTGCATTTATTTCTAAGTGACTCATCCACCTGGAATCTCCAAGAGACACAGAAACAGGATTCGTACAACTAGGAAAGCATGTGTAAGAAGCTTTCACTTTTAATCCTGAAAGTGAAAGCAGTTTAGGGAGGGGGATTAAAAAAAAATCCCCCCAGCATTTGAAGGACAGAGACAGAAATAAAAGCAGAGACTGCACATTCTTTTTATGAATTCAGTCCACCAAGCCAAGAGAAAACACTGCCAACTCTACAAATAAATCAGTGGGATTACACAAAAATATATAGGGCGTAGGTCAAGTTAGGCATAAAGATAGGATTAAGACTTTATGTTAATCAAACGTAGAGGCTATTTGGTACCTGTGAAGCAATACAGAGAATGCTTCAAGAGTGAAATCAGTGTTTCTCAGCTTGGGCAACTCTAAGATGTGTGGACTTCAACTCCCAGTATTTCCCAGTCCACACATCATAGAGTTGCCCAGGTTGAGAAACACTGCTATACAGTAGATTTATAGTATAAAATATAAACAGGCTTGTCCTGCCTGATCCACCCAAAGCAAATTTGTGACAAACCTGGCAAAACGAAGGGTTAAGGGAGCAGACTATAAGACTCGTACGAAAGTTTATGCCATAAATTAAGGTTTATTATCTGTTGCTAACCAGAAAATAGAATGGAAACAAATATCACCTGAATCCTTTGGTTGTCTGAGGCACCTGCTTCCTATACAGGTGGTCCTCGACTTAAGACCATTCGTTTAGCAACTGTTCAAAGTTATGACGACACTGAAAAAAGTGACTTACAACTGGTCCTCATGCTTACAACTGTCATAGTGTCCCCATGGTCACGTGATAAAAATTTGGGAGCTTGGCAACCAGCATGTATTTACGAAGGTTGCGGTGTCCCGGGGTCACGTGATTGCCATTTGTGACCTTCTCAGCTGCTTCTGACAAGCAAAATCAATGGGGAACCATGTGATTTACTTAATGACCACCACAAAAAAAATTGTGAAATCGGGTGAAGTCACATGATGCCTCACTTCATGACTACACTGCTTAATGATGAATTTTACAGTCCCTCCTATGGTTGTAAGTTGAGGACTACCTGTATAAATATATAAATACCTTTGTGTTGCAATCTGTAATTAGCAACATGATCTGTTTGAGCCCATAGCCAGGGTTTCAGATGCACCTTTATAAACCAATGCTTGGTTCTCAGAGTCACCTCTCTGGAGTTAGGTAGGATATAACTGTTAGTAAATAACTCAGTGTATACACATACAGATATGACAATTTAATTAGCTATGTTTTCATTTATTTGTTGGTCTTAATAATGCATATCATTGAAAATACATATACACATATATGTAGTCTGTACCTTTGAGATACCTGTCCAAATTTTAAATGGTTGAAGGAAATGACAGTTTTATTGTCCAGACAAATTCTGTAAAGCTTTAGAAGCTGAAAGGGGTGGCAGACCATGCAATTATGTGGACACTTATAGCTGGATTGAAGGATAGGCTGGAAACAGCTGTCAAGAGGGCTTCAGGGATTATTTATCTTTTCTTACTGTCAGCACCTTCAAACTTCACGAGTGAATTTTATACATTCTTGCAATTAGATAAGCTAGCCAAACTCCTTTATTTCCTTTGTCCCTTTCACCCTGTTGGAATGCTGCTTGTAAGCTACTTTATATTTAATAAGAAGTAATAACACGCTATATTATTATATGATATAGAGCTCGCTAGGGTTTCCTCCACTGTCCTATTAGCTCATTCGTACGTGATCTGAGGTTTATACTGAGCAAAGATATTGGCAAAAGACCTCACATTATTCATTTCAAGTAGATTATGGAGAATTTTAGAATGATCTTTACACGGTTATTGACTACCCAACAAAACTGCAAATGATTTCAATATATGCAAATGTAAGTAAAGTAAAGGGAACATAACATTTTAGCTGACTGCCTGAATCCCACTGGGGTCTAGGGTCTACTGGGTACAGTTCTGCAATCTTGCTGTAATATCCCACCTTCGCGGTCTCCCTTGGCTCCTCCTGCTGCTTAATGCCATCAGTGTTTTTTTTCCCCAGCCACTTGCTCCCATCGTGCAAACCTTTTATGATCACAGCCTTCTAAATCACAACCATTTTTTTCTTTGAGTCTTGGCCTAGGTTTGTTTTTCCTTTTCTTGGGGGCTATTTTGATGCAACTTGAAGGACTGCTGAGACTTCAGGTTGGCCTTTGATCAATGCCTCAATATTCTTGGAGTGAAGGCCCACCTGCTGGGCACATCTGGCCATGCGCTGGAGACAGCTGCAAGGCACTGTTCCTCGCAACTGCCTCCCATGCTTCTCTTGGATTCCAGTGAGATCTGGCTTCTAGTCTGATGTAGGTTTTGTCATAAGGCATGTTAGCCTATCTTTTATCCAGCTTTTATTCTCTCTCTCTCTCTCTCTTTCTCTCTCTCTCTCTGTGGTAATCTTCTATACTAACTTATACCTTTAGCATATACACGGAGTACTGCTTTTCCTTTTACGTTCACATTATATAGGTGGAAAGTGAAACTTTCTTGTGTCTTCTTCAGATCAAAATATCCTGTCCATGTGGAAATAGGAATGGATTTTTCCTATGATTTTGACTACATGAACTCTAAGTATTATGAATCTTGACCTGATCAGGAGTAACAGAAAGACAGGCGCCACTTCCATTGGGTAGGCTCTAGTTCTAGTATTGTGAGAGATGGACAAATGTTCATTGTTTCTTGACCATGCATGCTGGCTGGGAAATTCTGGGAGTTGAAGTCCACCCATCTTAAAGTGGCCAAAGTTGAGAAACGCTAGTCTAGAATCAGCTTGCAGATGGTTCAGCTTTTTTATTTTGGCACAGGTGTGGAGAGATTGTTTTATCTGACTTGCCTTTCTCTTTCTCTTTTGCTTTTCTAACAAGCTGTCTGCCTGTCGTGTTGCCAGTTTGGGTTTTAAATAACATCTCATTTCATAAGACTCTTCTTAGTATCTTCAGTGGCATGGATTCTGACAGATTTCCCATTCAATGCGTCTACAAAAAGTGGTTTATGTCAACATTTTGCAGAAATAATTCCTGTGTCATTCATTTCTTTATTTTTTTTACTCACCAAAAAGCCATCATCCTTCCTTCTAGATCAGAATTCCTATCTTCAGGAACCTATTTTATATATCAGTTTTTCTCGTGAGCAACTTTGGAGCAGAATCCTTATATTCTACAGCTGATTCCAGGTAATTTCTGCATGGATTAAACATGGATTCCTCTGCCCCATCTAACTTCACTACCACAGCATCATGATGGCACTGCCCCCACTTTAATTAATCCCAACTATATTGATTTCCTGTCTGCTTCCTTAAGCAATCTGTTCTTGGAGTACATAAACTGCCTGCAGGACATTATCTTCTGTCTGCAGGGGTATTCATAGAGAGGGGGTGGTAAGGAAAGTCAAGACCGTGGCCATAACCAAGGGATCAAAGCCCCACCACGTGTCTTCCCGTGTGTCGTGAAGCACGGAAAAAAGGTGAGGCTTTGATTGCATGGTTGTGGCTGCCGTCTTGACTGTTTTGATCTCCCTATGGACACCCTTGCACTCATCAGAACAACTTTGATGAATGGGATTTACATGGTCAGTGATAAGGGTGTGCCAAGAAGTTCAAACTGGAAGCATTTGGAGCTCAAAAGAGTTCACATTCTCTTGTGCACACTTCTCCTTGGCAAAGTAACAAGCAGACCAACTCAGATAATGTCCAAAATGAGGAAGGGAGTATGTGTGGCTGAGGAGAAAAAGTCCTGAGGCCTTTGTCCAGAGCACTGAAGGATCCCATCACAAGATGACAAAGGCCCACCATATAATTCAATTTGAAATCAAGAACGCTATAAGTGGATTAAAAAAAAAAGTAGGAAACCAAAATGGAGTAAGTTGCAAACAATAGCACACCTGTGTAAAGGGGCAGAGCTTTGATGCTTCTGCCATAACTACCATCTTGTCTCTCTTGACGTCCACCCCCAACATTGGTGTGCTGAAACATTCAACTTATAAAAGGACTTCACCTAAAATAGGAACTCTCTACTCTGACAACTCTTTTCGTATTAATCTCTTGAGTCACTGAGCTGTCCAGACAGCAGTATGACTTTCTTTTTTATTGTTTATTATGAATACATAGTGTGGAAGAGTGGTGCAAACACACTTCAAGCAGTGTCCATCTCTCTGGACCAACAGTTTCTATTCTTGATTTGCCTTATTAAGGTTTAAGCAGGTGGCCAAATATTACTGCCACTGCCTGATCTTGAAAAAACCACACAGAGTCAAAACAAGTTAGTACTTGGATGGGAGACTACCCAAAAAAATCCCAGAACTAAAGCTAGACTGGGAAGTCAAAAAAGGAAGAAAAAAAAAGTCAAGAAAGTGAGCAATGGCAACTACTGCAAAATGGTTGCCAAGAGGATGGAATGGATGAAATCATCAATTGAGCTTGTCTTCATTCTTTACCTTTTCCTTCCATTATTAGGAGCCTAATATGCAAAAGAGATATTAATCTCAGATACTTTTTGTGACCGCAGCTCTTATGGGATGTTTCCAAAGCTCTGTTATCTGTGTTGATGACAAATGCAATTAAGGATTTAGGAAATTTCACCTAAATTCAGGCTGAATGCTTGAATTTAAATATCACACATTCTTTCTCTCTCTCTCACACACACACAGACATTTATGTAGTCAGACTTTCCCACAGAGGTTAAAACTCAATTTCTTCTTAACTATTTAATTGTGATGTGCCTCAAGGAGCTATGATACAGCTTTAGCTCCAAGGATTGATGCATTTTGACTCCACGTGTTTCCCTCGAGGCAGAGATATATCAGACCATTTAACCAAATTACATGTTTTTGACAGAACTGACAGCAAAACCCACAAAGCCAGGTGATTTAAATGCCACAGAAATGGCATTTGCTTAAGCAGTACCTTCCAAATAATGTGTGAATGAAACACCGCTTTAAGGTAGCCGAAAGTTTTAAGGTAGTGAAAAATAGAAAATTGTTTTATAAGGCAGAACTTTCCTTCTGCTGTGTTTCTTGCAAGGTATGCATTTGCTTAAAACTTTAAAATGGGGCAAATCATTTCTTGTTATCCCCTGAAATGTGCCATCATAATTTTCACGGAAACGTCTTAAATTAAAACAAATGAGAACAAGAGCAGTCTGTTAAGAATCAAACCCTAACCCTTAACAAAATACACTTATATGATTATTCAGTTATTTATTAAAAGCAGCATTCTTTTCCTACAAAAATGCATCTTGATTTTGAGTCAGTTTCAACTTCCCCTTCGAGCTCTGTTTCACCAGAGACACAAGATTGTACTTGATTCACTTAATTCAGCTTCTTGCTTCTAACCACGATGGGACCAAGAAGCTGGGGGAAAAAAAATACAAAGGCAACAGCATATTCTCTGCACTTTTATTCACCTCCAATTATCCCAGAATCATAGAATTGTGGAATTGGAAGAAACCACAAGGGTCATCTAGTCCAACCCTCTGCAATTTGCAAGGAAATGAATCAGACCATTCTCTTATATTTTCCTGGGCAGGTAGGAGCACTTTGGCTGAACTCAGAAGTTAACTAAGGTCGGCCTTGGCTAATGTGTGGGATTTCCAGGACTATACTCTAGACTGGGAATATCTATCTCTTTCTTTCTAGAAGGGAATGGCAAAGCCCTTCCATCACCTTGCCAACAAAACTACATGGACACGTCCTTTTGGTCACCAAGAATTGAGTTCAGTTCCTTTAAGTTGAATTAAAGCAGCTGAGTTCTACTTAAAAACACTATGTTTTTACCTATGAACAATAATTTTAAAGTGCCATAAGGTGCTTCTATATCTTTGGCTCACCAGGACTGAGTATCTTTTCTCTTGTTCATGGAAAAACAACTTCCATGGATGAACAACTGTGCCAGTAAACCTGTCCATCATAAACATGCCTACAGACCAAATATTTGTGGTCACATCTTGAGTTTTCTGATAGAAAGATACCAATAAAGGCAAAAATGTATTATTACAGTGGTAGAACAGTGAATTACCAATGACACAACTAATTAGCCCATTTAAATTGCTAACTTGAGGCAACTGTTTAACTCAGCAGTTCCACATCTGCATGTACCAAACCAATTTTGGAAGATTTTTACAGACCACAGACCAAAATTCAAACAAGCACATCATTATTGGAGGATGACATCCCTAAGTTAAACGCGTGATAAGCTAGCATTTAAATTTTGAAAATGACAATCCTTTTTCAATTCTACATGATTAAAAAAGATTGTATCCTTTTATTCAACGTGTCAACTTGTTCTGCACAAGTATGATACTCTTTATATAAATTAAGCTGATATATATAAATATTACTGTAGATATCTTAATTATTTGTTCTATAAGACAACAGGCATCTCTGACCTGAGACATATATATTTTTACCAAATGAATGCCCTAAAACATCACTTTTACCCCCTTACCTTGAAGTCCTCCCAACATCCTAATTGCTTTTTTTTACAATGTGCAAATTAAAATAATTACTCTGGCTTATTTATAATTTGTAGTTGACATCCAGATCTCTTTCATGTCTACTGCTGCCAAGCCAGATCTCCCCCATCCCCATATTTGG